>NC_139605.1:96568161-97168161 GCF_964270895.1 Podarcis filfolensis | reverse complement strand
ATAACTTCATTTTATGTTGAAAATAAATAATAAATATAGCCGTACATTGGAAGTTGAACAGAATCCATTCTGGAAGTCCGTTCACCTTCCAAAATATTCAGGAACCAAAGCGCAGCTTCTGATTGGCTGCAGGAAGCTTCTGCAGCCAACCAGAAGCCGCGGAAGCCGCGCCGGATGCTCGGCTTCCAAAAATCATTCAAAAAACTGGAACACTTACTTCCGGGTTTCGATTGTTTGGGAGCCAATTTGTTTGGGAGCCAAGGAGTTTGAGATCCAAGGTACAACTGTACATTTTAAAAAAATAATTTGAAAACTTAGCTTTCTTCTGATGTTTAGTGCCATAACCCATCTGAAGCCTTATGGGGACAACGTGGAATCAAAACTCAAGCGAGCAACCAATTTGTCATTGTCTGTGAGGGTTGCCAAATTCTAGGAGAGGTTAGAGGGTCTTTTGCTTCCCCTGGGTTACAGGGGGGGGAAACAACGTGAAGGGGGCATCCAAAAGATCTGCCATCACTTCCCAGAATTAGCTTAAGTGACAGCCGCTTTGTACACACATGTTTACAATCACAAGAGCAGATGGTGCGGCTATTGGATCGATTTCAACACCACTCCAATGCATTCAGCCGAGCCAGGGATTGGAACAAGACATGACGACAGATAAACACCCTGTATTCTGTTGCTAATCTTCTGAGATATATGTTCACTCTCAGCAAACAGGTAGGATGGGTCCCGTGCCAGCTGTCATCCTTTGTAGCTGCCTTCCTGGGTTCTTTAAAGGAAAACACTGGGGAATTTGCTGCTTTGGCAGACGAAGGGGGAGGAGGACTCCACAGATAATCAGCGAGGACATTATTTATGTTGCCAAATTATTTATAAAGAGCAGAAGGGGGAAAGAATCACAAACACACCCCATGCCCCCCATCTGAGCTCTGATCAAAGCAATCTGTACTTACTCAAACATGACATAATACAGGAGTTTAACTGACAGCAAGCAAAACATATTCCTCTATCTATCTATATCTATCTATCCACACACACATACCCCACATGCCTAATAATTGGGCCAGGTAAGTAGGTTTAGTTGTAGGAAGATTCTGAGCATGGTGAATCTGCTGTGAAGAACTGAGTCCAGGTGGGCAGAGCTGTGCGCTGGGAAATCAAGACAGCTTGGACTAGACAAAAGGGGACTCTGTCACAACAAGGCTGCACGTTTTAACTAATCTCAAAAGGCGAAACAGATTCTGTACAGTTAATGTGCTTAAAAGGCAGCCAGAGCTGCGTTGGGGATGAATCCAATAGCAGCAAACCAAGTCTTCCAGCTGGCAGTCTCTTCCCCCACAAGGGTCTTTTCTGTGGTCCAGAAAGCCCAGCCTAGCATAGCCAAGCAGCTCTATTAAGGGTCGGGTCTGTGTGTGCTGTGCCTTCCTTAAGAAAAAAAAGAACAAAAGCACCATGCAGTGCCAAGGTAAACTCCATTCTGTGCCAAGAAAAGCTGGATTCTGCAACCTGTACAAACTGGGAAAATTCAAAAAATTGGGATAGATTTGCTTGTTCCACATAACTTATTTTGCTTCTGCCACTTATCGGCGGGGGCAAATAGGCACCATGGAGGGCTATGAAGTTCTGCTGTTGACCCCGGAAACCTGGATTAGCCCTCCTACTTGCTGCACCACCTTCATTTGAGATTTCACTACAGTGGTACCTCGGGTTAAGAACTTAATTCGTTCTGGAGGTCTGTTCTTAACCTGAAACTGTTCTTAACCTGAAGCACCACTTTAGCTAATGGGGCCTCCTGCTGCCGCTGTGCCACCGCTGCACGATTTCTGTTCTCATCCTGAAGCAAAGTTCTTAACCCGAGGTACTATTTCTGGGTTAGCAGAGTCTGTAACCTGAAGCGTGTGTAACCTGAAGCGTATGCAACCCGAGGTACTACTGTATTAAGCATTGCCTGGAAGTGCTTCAAGACTTTCTCTGCTGCTCTAAAGAACAGAAACTTGCCTTTGAAAAGGAAAAAAAAAAAAGGAAATGAAGGTTCTTGGGATGTTGAATGTTTCACCTACATCCTAGCAAGACCCAGCAAACTTACACTAGGGTGGTAGTGGTGCTGGTAGACTGGTGCACACAGAAGAGGCAAGGTCATTACTAATGCAGGGCATGGATGTGCCATATCTCACTGGTAGAGCACACATACTGTTTTACTAAAGAGTTCCTGTTCAATTCCTGGTATCTCCAGGTAGGGCTGGAAATGACTCCTAAACAATACAGAGCTAGATGGACCAGTGGTCTACCTTGGTCCAGGGCAGTTTCCTATGTCCCTATGATGTCACGGGTGGATGTTGGCGGGGAGGCAGAGTGTATGTGCTGAGAGAAAAGTGATGGTCGCAGAGAGGGAGTTTCCTAGCAAAGGGTCAGAGGCAGAGTAGTTCTTAGCGAGAGCGAGATCAAGAGCACTTGTCCAAAGGGGAGATGGTCCAAAAACTGAGATCAAAGGAGAAGGTTAGGAAGAGCATGTGATACGCAGCTGGGTCAGTGAGATTACCAACATGAAAGTTAAAATCACCAAGGTGCACAGTGGAGATGTTGCCAGAGGAACAGAAGGTGAGCCAACCATTAAGTTCCATGTTGAAAGTACAAAACACCAACGCAGGCAGGTGAAGAGAACCAGAGGTGTTCAGAATGAATCACAAATGCTGAGAAGGAGTGGGAAGGAGGAAGAGGTGGCTTGGGGCTGGAAATGGCAAACCCACTTTTCCTTAAAGGTAAAGGACCCCTGACAATTAGGTCCAGTCGTGGCCGACTCTGGGGTTGCGGCGCTCATCTCGCTTTACTGGCCAAGGGAGCCGGCATACAGCTTCCGGGTCATGTGGCCAGCATGACTGAGCCACTTCTGGCGAACCAGAGCAGCGCACGGAAATGCTGTTTACCCTTTCCGCCGGAGCGATACCTATTTATCTACTTGCACTTGGACATGCTTTCAAACTGCTAGGTTGGCAGGAGCAAGGACCTAGCAACGGGAGCTCACCCCGTCGCAGGGATTCGAACCGCCGACCTTCTTATCAGCAAGTCCTAGGCTCTGTGGTTTAACCCACAGCACCACCTGAGACCCACTTTTCCTTAGGACATCCCTATTTTCCTTAAAGAAATGTTGGAAGGTATGGAGTTATGCGTCCCCCGAGCCAATAAGATAAGGAACTATACGACCTTTAGGAGAAATCTGAAGGCAGTCCCGTAAAGGGAAGTTTTTTTCAAAAAAATTAATTAATGTTTTATTATGTTTTTATATATGTTGTAAGCTGCCCAGAGTGGCTGGGCAACCCATTCAGATGGGTAGGGTATAAATAGTAAAATGATGCTGATGATGCTGATGATGGAATAGGACGTCCCTATTTTCATCAGAAAAATTTTGGAGGGTGTGAAATGGCAGCACTGGAAATGAAGACCAACGCCAGTGATGTTCAGGGGAAGGGTACAGGAAAGGAAGGAGAAATGTCCATAAGAGAACGTAGCCATAGTGCCAAGTGGGGGGAGTGGTGTTTTGGAGAGGTCAAGTGCATGGAGGGAGCAAGAGAGGAAAAGGTCATGGAGAGAGGGGGTGGTTTCTGAGAGGGGGATTTGCTTTTCCATATACAGCAGGAGTGGGGGAAATGGTGGGGGGCAGCAGTAAATGTAGATGAGATTTGGAAAGAGAGGGAAATGTGGGTGTTGTGATGGCAAAAGCAACCAGCAGTAGGCTGGGAGCTCTAGGGATGAGGAAGGAGCTCTGGGAAAATAGAGGAAATTGACTTGGCCAGGGTGGTGGGAGTCCTAGGATGCCCTACGGTCACTCTGCCGCATTGTAGATGGAAAGCAAAGTCCGTTGTTGTGGCTATCAGCCTGGATGTTTGCTTCTGAGTTCTTCAAACATCCCTCCTCCCTGCCCTTTATTGCAATAAGGATAAACTCTTGAGTGTTTTTACTGCACGCACTTGATTCTATAAGCTTGTGGGTTAAGTGTTATGCAGTTGGTCCCGGCTTTAAGGAATGTGGTATAGAGTTGTAAATACATTTATTTTCTCATTTCGAAGTGGCTGAGAGCCAGGCTATTCCAGCCAGAGGAGGTGAAAGCGGAGGATATTACAGCTGCCTGTCACCCTCCCAGAGAATGATAGCCCTTGTCAATCATTCCCTATAAGCGAGGAAGGGCTGGGAGACAGGCAAAACTCATCTCAATCTAATTCCTTCTAATGCTTCTTCTCGGACGAAAGGATTGGAGGCTCTGTTGTACGCCGCATCGAGTGGGGGAACCTGGGCTCAGTCCCTTAAACGCATACGTGATGGCGCACAGATAAAGCACTACCAGACTCAGAATATTGACACAGGAATAGGGAAGTGAAGGGACATGGGTTAAGGAAGCCAGGTTCATAGGCCACTGGAAGAAAAGCCATACACGATGCTGAAATGTGCCTTCGAGCCTCTGACTCGTGCTGCTTCTGGTTCTTGAGAATGCTGTTCATCTGGGAAAGAATGAGAAAAAGAGCCATTTTGAAACCGGGTGTAGATGAGCAGTGGAGAACTCGTGGCGCTCCAGATTTTTTATTTGTTATTCTTACTTATTTCAGAGTGTTTTTAGCCCGCTAATAATCCACAGGTCTCAGGGCAAGTTGCAGAAATTTTTAAACAGCAATGATGGGCAAATAATCTGACCTTGATATAAGGCAGGTTCGTCTGAATCACCTTGGGCTGCACTCTTGCTTGGAACTCAACCCCATGGAGCTAACTCTTGTGGAATAGAATGCATAGAATGCATAGAATTCTGGCTACTGGCTTCAAATCTGGTTTTGGAAGGAGGAGATTCTGGTGCGCTAAAAGCCCCCTACAAATGTGCCAAGTGTATAGAACTTATGTAGGGAGGGAAACAGGTTCAGAGCATGCCCAACCTGTTTTCACTAGCTTATGTGCACAGTGCCTTGTGTTTGAGCAAACTGTTTGCATGTACACCTTGTGCATACCACCCAACATTTCTCCAATGAAAACAGGACATCCTGTTCCATAATAAAGGTTGTACAGTGGTACCTCGGGTTACATATACTTCAGGTTACAGATGCTTCTGGTTACAGACTCTGCTAACCCAAAAATATTACCTCGGGTTAAGAACTTTGCTTCAGGATGAGAACAGAAATCGTGCTCTGGCAGCGCGGCGGCAGCGGGAGGCCCCATTAGCTAAAGTGGTGCTTCAGGTTAAGAACAGTTTCAGGTTAAGAACAGACCTCCAGAACGAATTAAGTTATTAACCTGAGGTACTACTGTATAGTTACTTATCTTCTAAAGGTTCTACTTATCTCCTTGGCTCAGGGGATCACATCAACCCTCCAACATTTCTCCAATGAAAATAGGGACATCCATACCCTCCAATGTTTCTCCAATGGAAATAGGGACATCCTATGATATACAGGTGGTACATGACACCAGTCAAGCTTGCAAAAATATATCATTTGCCCAATAATAAATGCTGGAAATGTAAAGAAAATGAAGGTACATTCTTTCACCTTTGGTGGACGTGCCCAAGGATTAAGGCTTTCTGGGAGATGATCTATAATGAAATGAAAAAGGTATTTAAATATACCTTTCTGAAGAAACCAGAGGCCTTTCTCCTTGGCATGGTCGGCCAATTGGAGCTAAAGAAGGACAGAACTTTCTTTATGTATGCTACAACAGCAGCAAGAATACTTATTGCAAAGCATTGGAAGACACAAGATTTACCCACTCTGGAAGAATGGCAGATGAAGGTGATGGACTACATGGAATTGGCGGAAATGACTGGCAGAATCCGAGACCAGGGAGAAGAGTCGGTAGAAGAAGATTGGAAGAAGTTTAAAGACTATCTACAGAAACACTGTAAAATTAAGGAATGTTAGAAGGATGCTGGAATGAAGTTATGTGGTTTTAGCAGTAATTCTACAAAGGGGTATGTAAAAATGGATTGTTAACAGGTGAGAATGTAAAGTTACAATATATTAAGATAAATTATTAAGATAAAAGCAAAAATGGTAAGGATTTGCTGAAACAACTATTGAACTAGAATACAAAAAGGGGAGGTGTGAGGAGGTCAGGGAAACAAGTAAATGAAAGACAAGACATGGAAAGACTGATTTGTTTTTAATTGTTTCTATTTTTCTGTATTTTGTATTTTTTGTTTCTTTCTTTTTTCTTTTCTCATTTTTTCATTTTTGTAACTTTTTTGAAACTTTAATAAATATTATTTACAAAAAAAAAAAAAGGAAATAGGGACATCCTAAGGAAAAGCAGGACATCCGGGATCCAATGAGAAATCGGGATGGCTTCTGTAAATCTGAGACTGTCCCTGGAAAATAGGAAAGCTTGCAGTGCTCCATTGGAAGCCGTGGAAAAACCAGGGCTCTGGTTGGCACAAATGAAGCTATGTGCTTGCTGTTTGTACTCATATAGGAACTGTACACACCATCTAGAAAGCAGATATAGGCCTCACACCATGACCTACCCTCTCATACATACATATGGGCTTGGAAAATCTAAAGAACCCTAATGAAGAAGAACAAAGTAAAACGAATCAGGTATGGATTGTGAAATAGCCTAACGGTGGGCTAAAGGTTCTGATGCTGGAGGCATGACAAGGGCAGGGGTGGAATCAGTGTTTCTCCTTCCCTCTATCATCCACTCCTGCTTTCCCACCCCCACCCCCACCTTATTTATGTAAATTTACAAATCCTGGATGTACCCAAGTGATACTGGTACTTGGGTCTAAGGTAAAGTTAAAGGGTAAAGGGCCCCTGACCATTAGGTCCAGTCGTGGCCGTCTCTGGGGTTGCGGCACTCATCTCGCTTTATTGGCCGAGGGAGCCGGCGTACAGCTTCCGGGTCATGTGGCCAGCATGACTAAGCCGCTTCTGGTGAACCAGAGCAGCGCACGGAAATGCCGTTTACCTTCCCGTAGCTATTTATCTATTTGTACTTTGACGTGCTTTTGAACTGCTAGGTTGGCAGGAGCAGGAACCGATCAACGGGAGCTCACCCCCTTTCGGGGATTCGAACCTCCGACCTTCTGATCGGCAAGTCCTATGCTCTGTGGTTTAACCCACAGCGCTACTCGCGTCCCTTGGGTCTCAGGTATACAGCTGCAAATACAACATTTTAAGTGCATTATACAAACGTGACACTAGATGGTGATGCTGAGCTTATGGCAAATTCAATATATTTTTCAATACTTTTTTAAAAAAGCATTTTCACAGTGTTGTGTTTTTTTGGGGGGGTGTGTGTGTCTAGATTCCACCTCAGGTCGGATTTCTCAGGTCCAGGATTTCTAAACCTGAATAAAGAGAACCTATTCAAATGAAGCTGACACAAAAACCTCACACATACACTAATTTAAAAAGAAAGAAAGAAAGTTTACCACCCACCTTCTCCCCCCACTGTCTCTCCCCAACTCTCTTCCCCCCAACCTTAAACCATATACAATATTAATGTCTCACATCAAATGCAACTAATCTGTACAAAAGATTCCACGGCAGGAAAATTAGAGACAACGCAATCCAATTTTGTAATCCAAGAAAATCTTTAATGCAAACTATTTAAAAGAAGAAGAAATCTTGGATGGACTTGGATCTAATTGATTTGATTAAACACACAATAAAAGCAACACAATCCCCTTCAAATAACAATTCATTCATAAGCCATTGGACTTTGTGTGTGTGTACAGGGAAGCCCCCTGTTTGAAGATGCCCTTCGTGCTCCCCAAGGGAGGAGAAAAGCCAGCCACTCTGTTTGCAAAGGAAAGGCGTGTATTATATTATGCCAAACTGGAACAACCTCAAATGTGATTAGCAGCAAGCGCACCTCCTTGACTGCCTTCCTACACGAGTGAGTTCACGTCAGCTTCTTCAAGACACACCAGCTGCAGCTTCCATCCACCCAGGGAGTCAATTGCTCTTGGGGAATTTGGCTCGGTAATTGAATTCCCTTTCTCCCTCGCCATTTAGCAGATCAACTACTGTATTTTTGAGCTGCTGTTATTTGTGGCGTTTCCCAGATCCTCGGTGGGCTTTCCCCCCTCCCCTTCTTGTGTATTTTTGAAGTCTCTGCTAATTTGATTTCCTTGCTTCATCCCGCACTTTGGTTGTCTTCACTGTCTTTTATTAAATGGCAGCAGGGGAAGTGAATGCTGGCGAAGGGGCGGGCATGTTAGCCTGCACGCTTATAGCAATCATCTCCCCTGTATGAAATTGGATTCCTTCTGCATTCACGCTTATTAAATTATGCCCAGTGGAAGAAAAACACATTAGCCTGCAAAAAAAAAAAAAAAAAAGGTAATCCATGGAGGGTTTCTTTTAACACCTACCTTTCAGACCACTTTTCAAAGTCTCCTACAAACACTACATTAAGCTGACCCAACAGGGGAAGGAAGTGTTGGGACGAGTGACTTGGTTGCACTCTGCTATTCCATTCATTTCATGGAAGGTAAAACCTGCAGTTCTTCCTGTTGAGCTCTGTGCCACCCACATCACCCCATCTCTAACTAATGTACGGTTGTAGGAGTGCCAGCTTGGCCCCACGACTGTGGGTGCCCAGGGCCGTGGGTGCAATGCAGTGTGCATGACCCTGGCTCCAGAATTTGTGGGTGCTTGGCCTCTTCATGGGGAATTTTGTGGGTTAACCCAGAACCCCAGGGAACCAGTTCCTGTGTACAGTTGGCTATAAGAAGGGAAAGCACACCTTTCCCGGCTTTGCCTTTTTATGAGGGGTTACATGGCGGGTGGCGCTGTGGGTTAAACCACAGAGCCTAGGACTTGCCGATCAGAAGGTCGGCGGTTCGAATCCCCACAATGCGGTGAGCTCCTGTTGCTTGGTCCCTGCTCCTGCCAACCTAGCAGTTTGAAAGCACGTCCAAGTGCAAGTAGATAAATAGGTACCACTCTGGCGGGAAGGTAAACGGCGTTTCCGTGCGCTGCTCTGGTTCGCCAGAAGCGGCTTGGTCATGCTGGCCACATGACCCGGAAGCTGTATACCGGCTCCCTCAGCCAATAAAGCAAGATGAGCGCCGCAACCCCAGAGTCGGCCACGACAGGACCTAATGGTCAGGGGTCCCTTTACCTTTACATGGCACCTCTCCACAGAGATCATCTTTGCATAACAAAAATGGTGCATATCGTCAGGTGTGAAGAAAGCACACTTTTTTTTTTAACCTGGGCTGCTCAGGTTGGGGACCTAAGGTAGGCAAAATCATGCATGCATGTTCTTCACAACAGGATGGCCTACAACAGGGCTCCCCAAACTTGGGTTTCCAGCTGTTTCTGGGCTACAACTCCCATCATCCCTAGCTAGCAGGACCAGTGGTCAGGGATGATGGCAACTGTAGTCAAAAACAGCTGGAAACTCAAGTTTGGGAAACCGTGGTCTAGAACCACCCCATCATTTCTTTTCTTCTTCTTCTTTTTGAGATCCTGTTGTTGCTTTCAGGGAAATTTATAGAACTATCACCTATTTTAACCTGGAGTATAAAAAAGAGAGAGATTAAGAAGGAGCAAGGTATTATGAAATGGAAAAAATAATGTCCCATGGAGGATCAGCTTGTTTTCTGCTGCTCCAGAGGGTAGGACCCAAACCAATGGATTCAAATGACAAGAAAGGAGATTCTGACTAAATATCCAGAAGAGTTTTTTGATGGTACGAACTATTCAACAGCGGAATGGACTCCCTCAGAAGGTGGTGAATTCTCCTTCATTAGAAGTTTTTAAGCAGAGTTCGGATGGCCATCTGTCACGGATTATTTGCCTGGACTAGATGACCTTTGGAGTATCTTCCAACTCTACAATTATATTATTATAAGAAATGGAACTGAGGAAATCTGACTTTCTTCAACCAGGACTAATGCCCAGTGACATGATGTTCCATGGCAATACTTCAGTATCCCAGCATCCATTGGGCAAAGAAGAAAAAAAAGATGAATGGCTTGAGGCCATGCATTTCAGAGCATATTTCTGAGCTTGCTCACTCATTTGTACTGGTAACTTACTCCAAAACCAAAGGGACATGGGTGGCGCTGTGGTCTAAACCACTGAACCTCTTGGGCTTCCTATCGGAAGGTCAGCTGTTCGAATCCCCACAGTGGGGTGAGCCCCCGTTGCTCTGTCCCAGCTCCTGCCAACCTATCAGTTCAGAAGCACACCAGTGCAAGTAGATAAATAGGTACTGCTGTGGCAGGAAGGTAGACAGCCTTTCCATGCACTCTGGTTTCCATCACAGTGTCCTGTTGCGCCAGAAGCGGTTTAGTCATGCTGGCCACACGACCTGGAAAGCTGTCTGTGGACAAACGCCGGCTCCCTCGACCTGAAAGCAAGATAAGTGCCTCAACCCCATAATCGCCTTTGACTGGACTTAACTGCAAAACCACTCACTGTATTTCTGATGACCAATCTGTGGGTGCCATTGCTTATGTAGCCAAAACAGCACCACCCATGCACAAGAAAAAGCTGTCAGGAGGCTTGGAGGAACCCTAAAGATGGTAGAAGTATTACAAATCATCTTTAGGAGAAGAAAAACTCTGAAGTGGTGGGGAGAGGAACCCGCAAAGTGAGGACTGAGCATGCTCAGTGGCCACAGAAAGCTGGCTGGCCATTGGGTGGGTGAGTTTGCATAGAACAGTGGGAGGGAAACAGAATGGAACCTTTGGTTGGGATCTTCTGCTGTGAGTTCCCCCTTGGATTTATTATATAGACAACTTAGTTCTGGCTGACATAAAAGGAACCTGAGACATCAGCTACTGCAAAGGTTAACTCAGTGTCACAGTACAACTATGACGCAGTCAAAATAAATAAAAAATTGTCCAGTAGCACCTTAGAGACCAACTAAGTTTGTTCCGCGTATAAGCTTTCATGTGCATGCATACTTCTTCAGAATCTGTATCTGAAGAAGTATGCATGCACACGAAAGCTTATTCCCAGAACAAACTTAGCTGGTCTCTAAGGTGCTAATGGATAATTTTTTATTTAGTACAACTATGGTTATCCAGGCATAAATGCACAGCTTCCATGAAGATTAACAAACAACGGGACTATTTTTTCTGTGTTTATTTATTCACAAAACAAAAAAATTTATGCTGTCAACGTTAAGAAATAACATCATAGCAGTGAACAGCATAAAATCAATAATAAAATTACATTCATAAAGCAAGAATCCTTCAAAAATCAGTAGATGAGATTAATAGATCAACATAGCTGAATCACTTATCAATGAAAGCCTGGTAAACGGACAAGTTTTAAGCAGGCATCTAAATGTTAAATGTGGTATTAAACTAAGTTTTACTCAGAGTAGACCCACTGAAATTAACAGCCCTAATTTAGACATGTCCATTCATTTCAGTGTGTCTACTCTGAATAAAACATAGTCTAATACCACCCTAGTACTGTAGATAACGGACTGGTGTTCATTGGGAACGCATTCCAAGAGGCAGGCAGCACCACACTAAAGGGTTTGTTTTAGTGGATGTAAGACAAAACTTCGGAGCATGCTGCACTACTAAGAGTTTGTCTGTTCTGATAATCAAAGTGTCCAGAAAGGTTATATACCCGGTCAAAGTATTCTCAGAGGTAGCCCAGTCCAAAGTTGCCCAGGGATTTATGTGGTAATTGCAAGACTTTAGCCTTGGCTCAGTAGCATATCAGTAGCCAGGTCAGCTCTTTCAACACAAGGGTTATGCCAGTGTTTCCCAAAGTTGGGTCTCCAGCTGTTTTTGGACTACAAATCCCATCATTCCTAGCTAGTGGTTAGGGATTATGGGAATTGTAGTTTGAAAGACCCAAATTTGGAAAACACTCGGTTATGCCCTCATCGTATGGCACCCTCCTTCAACAGCCTTGGCACAACATTTTGCATTAGCTGCAGCTTCCAGACCATTCTAAAGGGAAGCCCCACATCAAGTGCATTGCAGTAATTCAGTCTGGAGGTTGCCAATGCCTGAACTACTGTAGCTAAGATATTCCGACCCAGAAAGAACCATAGCTATCACACCGGCCTCCTCTGGCAGAAGGCACTCCTAGCTACTCAATCCACTAGGGCTGGATCCAGGAACACCCCCAGTCTAAGAGAGAGTGTAACCCTATCCAGAGCAGTCAACTGACCTATTTCACAAACCCATGAGGTCTCCAGCTGGCCAGATTCAAGCTCAGTTTATACCTGCATGGCCCCACCTCATAGAGAAATAGAGTTGGGTGTCATCAGTGTATTTTATGTCATCAGCTCCAAATCCTGAAGTCTTCCTAGAGCTGTTAAATAGCATTAGAGAGGCTACTCAGGGGCAATTGTGTCTACAGCACATTGCCATTCCACAGCGAGGCAAGACCCTTGACGAGATCACCATCTCTATCTTCATGAAAATCCAGAGCATTCAGGAACCCATCAGATTCCACCAGTCTCCAAGGGTGGACCTTCTGAATGGGTCCCCCATGCTGTAGGCAGAATGTGCCACCACAAGCCCAAATGCCATCAGAAATGTACATGTTGGCCAGCTGCTTTTTCATAGTGCTGTCCCCTGGGTTATATAGCAATGGTGCTTCCAAGCAACAGCCTGATCCTATGTGTCAGAATCCCCTACTGTGTTCAATGAGGCTTAGTTCCAGATTTGCTTGTGCAGGATTGCAACTCAAGAGCCCATCCCCACTTCTGTTTGTCCCGTGAATTCTAGGCACGGGTCTGAGTGGTTTTTCTTTTATCCCACCCCTTCCCCTGAGAAAACCCGTTTGTTCTGATTCAGCAGTGAATACAGTGGTACTTCTGGTTACGTACTTAATTCGTTCTGGAGGTCCGTTCTTAACCTGTGTCAGGGAACTGTCATCGGAGCCAAGAGTGGAGGTAAGGCTCCCCAACGATGCAGGAGAAGGGACCAGCAGGGAGAGAGAGAACACTTCCTTTGGGGAAGGAAATCGGCGTGACACCAGGAAGAAAGGGGAGCAGGGAAGGACTTCGGAGAGATGGCTCCAAGACTCTTCCACAGAGACCAGCGGGGAGAGCCCAGGACCTCCGCTGGCCACGCCCACTCTGCGCAGAAGACTTCCGCGCAGGGAGGCTAGGCGGAGACTTGGCGTCAAAGAGCTTTTATGTTGGAAGAAGTTCAGGAAACGCCCACTGACGGACTCTGCCAGTGACTGACACAGCCACGGAGAAAGGGCTGTCCAGCCAGGGAAAGGTTTAGCCAGACAACGTTGCCTAGAGCAGCAGCCCCTTACACACGAGCAACCCCAATTCCCTTTACAACCTGAAACTGTTCTTAACCTGAAGCAAAACTTTAGCTAATGGGGCCTCCTGCTGCTGCCACGCCGCCGGAGCACGATTTCTGTTCTCATCCTGAAGCAAAGTTCTTAACCCGAGGTAATATTTCTGGGTTAGCGGAGTCTGTAACCTGAAGTGTATGTAACCTGAAGGGTATGTAACCCGAGGTACCACTGTAGTGGGTTTTTTCCAGGGAAAGCGGTGGGATGAAAGAAAAACCTCTCCGATGTGTGCCTAGAAATTATGGACCAGGCAAAAGAAAAAGTGGGACAAGAGAACTGTGAGCTCTAAGAGTCAGGGGTGAGGGAGGGATGTACAGTGGTACCTCGGGTTACATACACTTCAGGTTACATACGCTTCAGGTTACAGACTCCGCTAACCCAGAAATAGTACCTCAGGTTAAGACCTTTGCTTCAGGATGAGAACAGAAATCGTGCCCCGGCGGCGCGGCAGAAGCAGGAGGCCCCATTAGCTAAAGTGGTGCTTCAGGTTAAGAACAGCCCTCTGGAACGAATTAAGTACATAACCAGAGGTACCACTGTACAATTCTTCGAACGCCGAGGTTGAGATGCTTTGTCCCTTTACCGGTTGATTTCTTCACCACCAGCAGGGAATGTTAAGAGTTAACTGCAGTTACAGCTGTGCCGCCATGCATGCTTTAGACTTCTGCTTGCTGCTAAACTTGATAGCTGCTTGGCACTGTCTCTAACGGCAAGTTACAAATAGACATCCTTCCACTCTCGTGCCAAAATCAATCACTCTGAGATGGGGGGCCGTCCGCTGGTGGTGCCTGCAGCATGTCAAGTGCCACTGGGAACAGGGTGCCCTCTCTTTGCTAGCTAAAGTCACAAGTACTGCTCTTATGGTTTCTCCAAACCCACAAGGGGAGGAGCGAGGAGGAGGCCTTCTTGCAACTGCCCTTCCAGCCGCCCTTGTGATACAGCTAGCTCTCTACGTCCACTAGAGGTCATCATTGTGCTAAGAGTTCGGTTTTTGCCACTCTTCCCAACACAATTTAGTGTGGAATCGTATCACACACGCCTTATAGAAATTGTGTAATCGAATAATAGAATTGTAGAGTTGAAAGGGACCACGAGGATCATCCATTCCAACTCCCTGCAGGGCAGGAATATTTTGCCCAATGTGGGGCTCAAACTCATGACCTTGAGATTAAAAGTCTCATGCTCTACTGACTGAGCTACCCTGGGGACTTCTTGAATGATCTGAGGGCCTCTAGACCTTCTCTGGCCTGTTGGAAAGGTTCTTTGAAAATCGTGTTTTGTAGGCACGTCCTTTGGAGATAGACCTTAGAGGCTGAGGAAGATTCCCTGCAGCTTATGTCAACTTCTCTTTGGAGATGCTTTAAATCTATATACAGTGGTACCTCGGGTTACAGACACTTCAGGTTACAGACTCCGCTAACCCAGAAATAGTATCTCGGGTTAAGAACTTTGCTTCAGGATGAGAACAGAAATCATGCTGTGGTGGCGTGGCGGCAGCGGGAGGCCCCATTAGCTAAAGTGTTGCCTCAGGTTAAGAACAGTTTCAGGTTAAGAACGGACCTCCAGTGAAAAGAGTTAATATTATTAGAAATATGAACTTGGATAACTGTTATAAATGTGATATAATGAAATTCAGTTAGAGGGGATTCGAGGAAGTCAGTTATCAATGTTATGACAATTAGGTATTAGAAGAAATAATTTCTTTTTGTGTTTAATTTTATTGTATTGTGATGTCTTTTTCTTGGATGTGTGTTTTGTGTTTCTTTGTTATGTCATTTTGTGATAAATGTGGAAAATCAATAAAAAAAATTGATTAAAAAAAAAAAAAAAGAACAGACCTCCGGAATGAATTAAGTTCTTAACCCGAGGTACCACTGTATATGGAAATCTCTTCTCTGCAGAGTGTCAGGCTTCCTGATAATTTACTAGTGTGAAACTTTCTATGCCCCCCCCATACACAAACACACTTCTTTTTCTCTGCAGCTATAGCATCATCAAGACTTCACAGGATCATTCGATGGGTGAAGAAATGCATGTGCGCTTCTATCTGCATGTGGTTTTAACAGTTAAGCAATTCTTTATTCTTTTAGAAAATGTATGATTTGCTTTTTGAATTCTCGAAGCAGAGAATAATTTAAAAATCAAGCAAGGAAAACAGCAAAGCAATAAAAGAACAAAGCAAGAATAATAAAACAGTAACATAATCACAGTGAAAAATGGGGGGGCAAAAGAAATATAGAGGGGGGGCCTTTTTTTAGCTGTAACTCACTAGAAGTCAGTTCTGGCACCTCTCAGGTGGGACGCCATTGACATTGTAAAGGGAGCCATTTGTGGTGAGTTCCAGCTCCTCTATTTCTAGAATATATATATATATATATATATATATATATATATATATATATATAGGGACCACATATATATAGGGACCACATAAATGAAACACACTAGGAGGACCTTCATCCTTGCAGAAATGATGTGCAAACTACTCACAATATTTCATTGTGTGGGCCAAAGCCCCCATGGCCCCTAGGAATTAGCTCCTATGTTTCGCACCATGATTTCCCCCCAACACAGCACCCCGAAATGTGTGGTTTGGGGTACCGCGCTCAAAAAAGTGCTTCACAAAAGCGCATGAGAGCACAGCATCCAAAATGGCTGCCGTTCTCTCATGGGAAGATGGTGTCTGAGAAGTTGGTGACCCGGATTTTGCTGTTGAGGTGTCGGAGACTATGCACTTTCCTAATGCCATAACTCCCCCTCCTGAAGAGTCAGGTTCCCACCTCCCACACCAAATCCCAGATCTACAATGGCATGCAAAACACAGACCTGGGTGACTTTCCTTCCCCTCACAGGGGACAAGAAAACAGCATCAAAGAACCACTGTTCATATTTATATATTCTGGTTCATACTGAACTCCAGGCCTTTTTTTTTGCAGGCAGCAACACACTCAAATTCAGTGCATTAGTTGAGGGTCACTTTGCGATGTAATTTCTTGGGGCAACTTAGTGCAGAATAATTGGACTCCTTGTTGCACACAATCCACATGTTTACATGGTACCACCCCAATGATGCCCAGACTAATTAGCAGGGTCAGAAGAATTGGCACAGCTACCACTTGTCAGACTTCGGGGAATTGGCTTCTTCCCCCCGTGGCAGCAGATAAGCAGGACAAAAGAAAAGAAGTCTTCTTACCAGTTAGAAACTTTAATGATCACAGCAAGAGAACAAAGAACCCATCTCCTAGGAATGGTGGTGCTCCCAGTTAAGAATTCCACCCCCTTACGTCCCTAGTCACCCACCGTCACTCCTACGTCTTGTAACCTGAGCTTCTACCCTCTGTGCATTCTGTTCTGCCACTTTCTCAGCTCTTCTTGACCTTGGGGAGAGCAGATGAGTGCTTTCCAGAGACAGTGAATCTGTTAACTCCCTCCTTCCCAGTGTTTCTTCTCCTAGCTGTTCCCCATCCAGTATTTCCCAGCTTCTGCCTTCTGAACTGTGTCCCTCTGCAAACCACTGTTCCAAATCTATTCTGTCCTCCTGTTCCTGGGCAGCTTCAGGATCCTGATCAGGAGGAGGGGGGGGAAAGGAAGGCTCCCACCATTCCTCCTCAGTGCAACCCTCCTCAGTACGGTCCCTGACACCATTGTTTTTGTTGTTGTTTAGTCGTTTAGTCGTGTTCAACTCTTCCTGACCCCCATGGACCAGAGCACGCCAGGCACTCCTGTCTTCCACTGCCTCCTGCAGTTTGGTCAAACTCATGCTGGTAGCTTCGAGAACACTGTCCAACCATCTCGTCCTCTGTCGTCCCCTTCTCCTTGTGCCCTCTATCTTTCCCAACATCAGGGTCTTTTCCAGGGAGTCTTCTCTTCTCATGAGGTGGCCAAAGTATTGGAGCCTCAGCTTCAGGATCTGTCCTTCCAGTGAGCACTCAGGGCTGATTTCCTTCAGAATGGATGCGTTTGATCTTCTTGCAGTCCATGGGACTCTCAAGAGTCTCTTCCAGCGCCATAATTCAAAAGCATCAATTCTTCAGCGATCAGCCTTCTTTATGGTCCAGCTTTCACTTCCATACATCACTACTGGGAAAACCATAGCTTTAACTATGCGGGCCTTTGTTGGCAAGGTGATATCTCTGTTTTAGACACCATTGTACCCAATCTGTAGAAGTATCTCTATGGGAACACAACAGGAAGTGCTCCTCCTTTGATATTTGGTACTGTAACACTACCTGGTTTGATGGCAGGAACACTAGTGTGGGAACAGTGTCTGAAAGCAGACTTAAGAGTTATTTATCCAGCTGTTCCTTGTAGCCACTGGAGTGGTACAGCAGCCCTAATGCTCTCCTGCTTTGAAGGGCTTCCCTCGTTCCATGCCAGAGCAGCTTTTCATATGCCCTGGAGCAGCCGCAGAGCTGCACCTCCATCAAAATGATGGAAAAGCCAACATGCCCAGGACCGCCATGAGCACTTTAGATTGCACAGAAGGCCCTGAGGCATCAGGGTTGTGCTTTTTGAATTGATTCCCAAAGTATAGTACAGAGCTACGCATCATAAAAACCTAGAACAGGTCAGCAGCAAGAAAATATAACTGAAAATATAAACCAGTTTCATATATTGTTTACATTGGCTGTGAAATGATACTAAATATAAGTTTTGGGCAGGTTAATCAGTATTCTCTGTTATTTTCTCTTACAAGGGCAGAAAAGGAAACCCCCTCCCTCGATAGATTTACTTGTTTACAGTATATATATATAGCTTGATTGTTAAGAATTTAAATCTGTATGGAAGCCCACTCATATTTATCCTTGTTTAACTCCTTTAACTCCTTGCCCGCACACTGAGTTATATCAGCATCTTCTCTTGGTGTTCCCCACCATCACAGCACCGCCCCCGCCCCCCATGTAAATTTTAATTGATGTATAGTTTCAGCTGCCCATTCACTCTCAAACTGCTCCTGTTCCATAGCTGTTTTCTTTGCAGCATCTGGCATTGCCTATTGCTAGAGGCAAGAGCACCGGACTTGGCAGGCGATTGGTTTGGCTCGCTGTGGCCGCTTATTTGCCATGGATGAATTAACCATTAGTTAATCATCAACATGAAAGCCAGGCTCTTTTTTTTCCTGTTGACCATAGTATTCTTCTGGACCATCTTGGTAGTTGGTGGCACTGTACTTCAGTCATCACACTCCTGCCTCCAGGGCTGTTTCCACAAAGTAGCACTCTCCTAGAAGGAGTAGGTCCACAGCTTGGGGGTACTTCTTGATTCAGCACTGTCATTGTCACTTCAAGTGGCTTTGGTGACCAGGTGTGCCCTTTTTCCAGTTCTGGCTGGTTAACCAGCGACAGCCCCTTATGGACAAAAATGGTCAAAAATGGCTTGGCTACTGTACTCCATGCACTGGTAACTTCCAGGCTAGATAATTGGGAAACACTCTACGTGTTAGGATTCTTGGTCCGTGTTTGCAGTCATGGGATTGTTATCTATCACATTACAGTGTATGTTTTCATTCCACAGAGTGGGAAGTGACAGAGACAGGATGTGTTGTGTTACTGTGTTCCGGAAAGTGGGACTATTGTCCTTTGTTTCTTTCCCTCTTTGCTGTCTGAAGAGAAAGAGGAAGGAGCTAAGTCAGAATGCGCCGAGTGTATTATATGTAAATAAAGTAGATTAGCCAAAATGCTGAGCTATTGAGTCTGTTACGCGAACCGCCAATACTCTGCAGATTCCTAAGCATGCTGATGCTTCTTGGTATCAGTTGCTGTGATGTTTGGTAAAAATAAAGCTTTTGAAGCTCCCAAATGATCAACCAGGAGGGAGAGAACATGCCTGTCGGGCATATGTCTCTACCAGGGTCCTACACAAGAGTAGGACGATCATAACACCACATGCCCCTTGAGGTAACAACTTCCATTGGTCCAAAATGCAGTAGCCAAATTACTGGCTGAGGTTCCATAGAGAGCTTAACATAGCCCCTGCTTTAAAACAGCTGCCCTGGTTGCCAACTCATAGCCAGAAACAGTGCTCATGTTAGTGTTCAAAGTCCTAAACAGATCAAGCCCCAAATATCTGAGAGACCGGCTCCTTCCCGACTGCCCCCCTTGGGTGCTATGATCAGCAGAGGGGGTGCTCTTGGTTGTTCCATCGTCCTGAGAATTGGGTGGTGGCAGCAGTGCAGGAGAGGGCATGCTTTGTGGCAGCTCCTAAGTTGTGGAGCTGCCACAAAGATGTGGGTCTTGCATCTTCATTACACAGCTTTCGGAGAATGCCGAAGACGCACATCTTTGCCCCGGCTTTTTGATACCTGTGATATGGATGAAGGACAGGTAAATAATAACAACAACAATAAAGAAATGCAACCTTACCAGCTTGAGTGCCAGAGTTTGGAGGGAGGGATTACAATGAACTGTGCAGCACATTCCAAATAAAAATGCTCTATTTCTCTTTGTTATGTGGGCAGGCAGAATAATGTGAAGGCCTCCAGCTATTCATTTGCTAGCTCTTCAAGTGCCTGGATAAGCGTTATGAGGAGGAACTGCAGTGTGGTCACCTAGCAACCTTATTTGGTTTTCAAAACAGGTGATCTGAGGGTGCTTAAAATGTAATATAATTGATGAGGGGCGGGGAAGAGGAAACCTTCACTGGAATAGCAGAACAGCAGTCTTTTAGACATTGTCCCTTTTCAGTTTAAAGTGATAAACAAGTAGCTACTTCAAATGCCATCAGTACCTCTTCGGTGGAAATGGTGGAGATTATCCCTCTAGTGGCAGGAGCAGACCCAGTGCCGGATTTACGTATAAGCTAAACAAGCTGTAGCTTAGGGCCCCACTCTCTTGGGGGCCCCCAAAAATTCACTATTAATATACTTCTTCTTAATTGTAGTTCAGTTCAACAATTACTTTGAAAAAATACATATTTTGTTATGTGCAAATGGCCACTGTGGTGTAGTGGTTAAGAGCGAAAGACTCGTAATCTGGTGAACTGGGTTTGCTTCCCCACTCCTCCACATGCAGCTGCCGGGTGACCTTGGGCTAGTCACACTTCTCTGAAGTCTCTCAGCCTCACTCACCTGTTTGTTGTGGGGGAGGAAGGGAAAAGGAGAGTGTTAGCCGCTTTGAGACTCCTTCGGGTAGTGATAAAGCAGGATATCAAATCCAAACTACTACTACTACTACTACTACTACTACTACTACTACTACTCCTCTTCTTCTTCTTCTTCTTCTTCTTCTTCTTCTTCTTCTTCTTCTTCTTCTTCTTCTTCTTCTTCTTTAGATACCTATCAGGTTCATAAATTACCAGATAGCATATATTCAACACAAAAAACAGTGACAATTTGTTGTTAACAAAGGACAGCTGGACATATAAAAGGCCCCATTACCTTCAGTAGTTTAGGGCCTCATCAAACCTAAATCCGGCCCTGAGCAGACCCCAACACAAATGAGAGGAAATGAGGGGAGGCAGCCCCACTGCAGGCCCAGCACAGTCTAGGACCAAATGGAATCAACCTCCCCTGAGGGGCAGCCCCCTAACTCGACCCACACCTCTGCTCCCAATCCCACCACCACCACTACCTTCAGGGACTTATGCCATGTCCTGCTGTCTAGCAATGAGATGAGTCTTTGGGACACATTCAGGTAGACGCAATCACATGGGTGGCAAACCTTAGGCTTTGTGCTTTATCGATTGCTGATCCCAGCTTTGCATGTCTGCTTAAAGTCAGGGGAAATGCCATTTAAGGGTGGCCAAAAGGATGAATTCCTGTCACACACAAACACAGTCTCCTTAGGTCAGGGACACTCATGCAGTGCAGCCCGTCTCTACGGGCTTTCAAGTCTTCCACATCTGCCCATCTGGACATCAGATAACAACAACAGTAGCACCAGCATAATCCAAGGCTGATCTTACTTAATGTGGTCACAGGAGCCAATGTTGGTAGCTTTAAATGAAGAAGGCTAATAGCCCCAAACACTTAACGCTTAACCCCCATGTTCAGAGGCAGTGTTACCTGAGGTCAAGGACATGGAATGGCTAACTCTACCACGTCCTATTTGAGAACTTCCAGGGGATGTCTAGCTGGTCATCACTGGAGATGCTGCTGCTGCTGCTGGAGAAGACAGACCTTTGATTGAACCCGACAAGGCAGTTCTTACTGTGTTGTCGGTGTGAAACTGCCCTGCTCCATTTAATCTTGGCGGAGAGGCTCCTCCTGAACATCACAACTGAAACGAAAGTGCTAAGCCAGAATTAGAAGAAGGTCTCCTGTGAGCTCATTCTCTATAGGTGTCATGGATCCAAAGACAAACCGTGCGCAGTAGGTGGAAAGATTATGCTTTTTGGCAGTGCTTAATTAACATAATTCTATTAGAATCCTGCCCGGCACTCTGTTCCTTTATTTCTCTTGTTGTTTTTTTTCCTTTTTTTTGATCATCCCCTGTGCCACTTTGAAATGGAGATAAACCAAGATGGCCCCAGGGTCTCCTTTGAAACACGACAGCGACGCCACTTGCAATAAGCCATGCTCCTGACACACCGAGACTGTTAAATCAGACTGGTTTGAGGCTTTAAGACAACTTCATTTCATGGTGTGTTTATTTTTAAAAATAATTTTTTGAAGCTCTATTGTTGGTAACATCATAAAGCAAACATACTTAAAATGATGGGATATTTCCCGCTGGGACTAAATTTACTCTTTTTATTTCCTGTGTTCTATTATTTGTCTTGACTGTGAGCAGGGAATACAGCTCAGGACGCACCAAGCTGAGGTGTTTGCTTTCCATGGAGGAACTATCGACCAATTGGGATGCTTGTATGGAGGAAGGGTGAGAGGCCGGTCTATGGGAAACAAGAAGCATCCCATTGTGTGGTTTGACTCTGCAGCAGGAGGAGGAGTGCCGCCTTGAAATGCAATGAAGCAAAATACAGTTCAACAGAAGACAAGAAATGCTGTAAACAAGAGTTGAATTGAATTGTAATGGGACAGCCAAATGTTCTTCATAACACGCAGCCGGACCCTAACTGTATTTACTCAGAATTAACTCGCACCAATTGCAACGGGATTTGCTTCCAGCTAGGTGCATTCCGAATTGTTGCCCATGCCAGATACATCAAAACCAGCGGAAATCTCTGGCTGTCGGCAGTTTTCGCTCAAGTAAGTGATAATGCAGAAATGGAGTGTTGACATACTCAAGCTAACACAACAGTGTCTAGGCAGAAATATGAAAACATCAGAAAACAAATCTCAGATCAATTCGTACGTCATTCAAATGTACGTCCAATTCACAAACCAACAACCAGTTAGAACCCACTTAGATACAGAGACATCATGGAGTACTAACTCTTGGAGAACAGGCATGGGAGACACTTATCACCACTTCCAAGCTCTCCTTGTAGGACTCCGTTTGACCCTTGGTATGAGTCTGACCCAGCAGGGCTCTTCTGTTTATTGTATTCATACACCCACAAAAACTGATCTGCTCAAGTGAGCTGTAAAACATTGGAGGAGGGGACCTAGTGACATCACAACTCATCCTCCACAGACAGCAAAATTGCAGGATGCATTCCTGCCCGCCCCCTACTCTCAATGATGGGAAAGAAGCTGTTTTCTCATATGCAGTGGCACATATGATATGAAGACACCATTCACTAGGAAATTTAAGATACACAAACAAGCAAATGTGGTTTTGATTTTGCAAAATAAAATAAAATAAATCCCATTGCAGAAGGGGGAAAAAAACCTGGGAATGATCCAACCAAAGTGAAGCACTTCTATAGCCCGTTGAGTTCAATAGGAAAATCCTTTGCCTATATCCTATATTCACATGTGAAAAAGAAAAATATATTTTATAGCTGTTTTTAGATTCTGCATTATAGTCAATGGAAGGTGAATCAGCTTTGGTTTTAACAGATCACATTTGAGTCCAATTAACAAATCAAACCAGAATGACACAAAGCAGATTCGAAACAGATCAGGCTGCTTCCAAATAATATAGATACATACCCTCCAACATTTCTCCGATGAAAATAGGGATGTTCCATTCCACAGTGATAATTTTACTATTTATACTCCACACATCTTATTGAGTTCCCCCAGCACTCTGGGCAGCCTCCAACATATATAAAAACATAATAAAACATTAAACATTACAAAAACTTCCCTATACAGGATTGTTTTCAGACAGCTGGTGGGTTGGATAACTCCATACCCTCCAACATTTCACTAATGAAAACAGGGACATCCTAAGTGGGTGGCGCTGTGGGTTAAACCACAGAGCCTAGGACTTGCCAATCAGAAGGTCGGCGGTTCGAATCCCCGCGACGGGGTGAGCTCATGTTGCTTGGTCCCTGCTCCTGCCAACCTAGCAGTTTGAACGCACATCAAAGTGCAAGTAGATAAATAGGTACCGCTCCAGCAGGAAGGTAAACGGTGTTTCCGTGCGCTGCTCTGGTTCGCCAGAAGCAGTGGCTTAGTCATGCTGGCCACATGACCCGGAAGCTGTACGCCGGCTCCCTTGGCCAGTAAAACAAGATGAGCGCCGCAACCCCAGAGTCATCCATGACTGGACCTAAAGTTCAGGGGTCCCTTTACCTTTACCTTTAAGGAAAAGCGGGACATTCCAGGATGGCTTCTCTAAACTAGGACTGTCCCTGGGAAATAAGGACACTTGGAGGGTCTGTAGATACAAGGGGAATCTTTCAGTCACTGCACATATCAAAGTATATATGCATATATTTAGTTGCACACACTCGAAACCAAAAGCAGGGAGAAAAGGAAAAGGAAAAGGAAAGCAGCTTAACAGTTAACCTTTAGCTAATAAAGAATGGTGTCAACCAAAGCAGTGGATGCCACAATCTGTTGCCACAGCAGAATAGGCCCTGTCTTGCATCCCCAAGCAGATGTACCTCAGAGGCAAGTGGGTTGCAGCCTTCAAATGTTGAGTGCAATCTACGAGTAGAATTCCAAGCCATTAACTTTTTTTTTTAGTCATCTGCGATTAAAACAGTCATTGTAGGTATAACAGACAAGAGTCAGTTTCCCTATTAATCTCATTTGGCCTGTTATTTCTAGAGATGCAGCTGAGATGTTTCTGTCCTGGTTCGGGGAGCTCCCCCCTCTAAAAAAAAGAAGACACGTTGTGCCATTTAAACATCTGTCAGCACACCTCCCCAGTTTCTTTGTAACGGTAAACTTGAATGAGGAGACAGGATGTGGGCAGACAAAAGGAATGAATGTAACAATGCCAAGTATCAGACTTGATAACAACCTGTTCGGACCACAAACAGTGAGATAATAAGATTCGGCAAATTTCAGTGCAGTGTTACCTAGAAGCTGATCAGATGGATGGCAGTAGGCAACATATGGACCTTTCTCAGAAATGGGAAACTAGAGGAAAAACTGCTGAGGTCACAACCTTGGCTATTTTTCTAGAAAAAGAGGAACTCGCCACGAACACCTCCCTTGTTCTCTTAGAATGGCAATGGCACCCACCTGAGAGGTGTCAGAACTGAGTTCCAGTAAGTTCTAGCTGAAAATTAGCCGTGGTCACAACAATATACAGACCAAAAAACAGGTGCAAATATCTTTTTAATCAAAATTATGTACATCTTACGCATGTCTCAGATTTGAAAAAACCCCGCCACAATCACAGGTGGAATCTCATTTATTGTCAAACTCACCATTAGCCTTTTTTCAGGCACTCAAAGTCCTACATATCTTCATTGGGATGTGTGGAGATAGCCTCACATATGGCTATAGGAACAGAGGGCTCCCTTTTCTGCATATTCTAATGGATAAAGGTAAAGGTAAAGGGACCCCTGACCATTAGGTCCAGTCGTGGATGACTCTGGGGTTCCGGCACTCATCTCGCTCTATAGGCCGAGGGTGCCGGCATTTGTCCGCAGACAGCTTCCAGGTCATGCAGCCAGCATGACTATGCTGCTTCTGGCGAACCAGAGCAGCACACAGAAACACCGTTTACCTTCCCGCCAGAGCGGTACCTATTGATCTACTTGCACTTGGCGTGCTTTCGAACTGCTAGGTGGGCAGGAGCTGGGACAGAACAACGGGAGCTCACCCCAACACAGGGATTCGAACCGCCAACCTTGATTGGCAAACCCTAGGCTCTGTGGTTTAGACCACAGTGCCACCCGCGTCCCATATTCTAATGGATACATGTGGGTCAGAGCAAGGCAGAACACGCTATTGTGCATTCACGGTACTCCAAGAGCATTCATAGTACTCTCTTCAAATGTCTGAAGTGGGCTGTTGAATTTCTGGATATTCTCCATTACCTCCTTCAGTGGTCCAGATGAACATCTGAGCTTGCCTTCCCTTGCCCAAAGTCCTAGAATGAAAAATATCACATGATTTTAAAATCCTCTGTGTGGTAAAGAAATAGACAAGTACCTCTCCCCGCTGCCTTCTCCTCCTCCTCCAACACCACCACCACATAAATATAATTTAATATCTATGTGGAGATCAGAAATTTAACTTGTGTGGTTCTCCAACGCCTCTCAAAAAAAGAAGCGAGAAAGGAAGGAAATACTGTATGACACAGATCAGACTCCACATGGAGTTACTGTTTCAGATTTTATGTTATGTGACTGGAGGGAAGGGTGTTTGCTCTTCCACCAGCAAACAGACTCCCAGGTGGTCAGGTAGGTGGATGAACCAGGTTCATAATTTTCAAACAGTTGGTAATTAGATGAGCTGTGTGACAGAGCCTTTAAGAGGTCGTCTAAGCCCTGTTAATTAATAGATTGTCATTACGTGTCTCATTTGAATGGAGCAGAAGCAAGATCTGTTTATCCAAAACAGAAATTGGTGTGGTGGTGGAATGACTGCCACAGTTTAAAAAAACTGCATTATTTACATAGAAATAAGAAAGAAAATGACTGAGGGAGAAATTCAGCATAGCGCTAATTTGATTGTTCCCGTCTGCACAAGCATTTCTGCTTGCCAGATGGAACTATTCCCTTCTTCTTCTTCTTCTTCTTCTTCTTCTTCTTCTTCTTCTTCTTCTTCTTCTCCCCTTGCACACTGTTCTGGGGGTTCTTCTGACCGCCCCCCCAGTGGATTTGACAAAGACTGGTTGTGTATAGATGACAGCATTTTAAGGGTCAGGGGAGCACTTCCCCAGAGGGTCGGAATTTCTCTGCAGGGTGGGGAGCCTTGCTGTGGCAGAGAAATGTCTTTTTGCTCTCCTGATTTGGGGGTGAGAAATACTCATTACTTCTTTCTTTTTCAACTCCACTGATATCTCGCTTTTCTTCTGCCTTGAAGGTAGCACACTTGGGAAACAGCCTTATGAGGAGTGCTTGAAGGAGCTGGGTATGTTTAGCCTGGAAAAGAGCAGACGGAGAGGAGATATGATAGCCACCTTCAAATATCTTGAGGACTGTCACATGGAAGAGGGAACATACTTGTTTTCTGCTGCTCTTGAGGGTAGGACTTGAACCAATGGCTTCAAGTTGCAAGAAATGAGATTCTGACTAAACGTCAGGAAGAGCTTTCTGACAGTAAGAGCTGTTCAGCAATGGAACAGACCCCCACAAGAGATAGTAGACGCTCCGGCAGGAAGGTAAATGGCATTTCCGTGCACCCCTCTGGTTTGCCAGAAGCGGCTTAGTCATGCTGGCCACATGACCTGGAAGCTGTACTCCAGCTCCCTCGGCCAATAAAGCGAGATGAGCGCCACAACCCCAGAGTCGGCCACGACTGGACCTAATGGTCAGGGGTCCCTTTACCTATTTATACACAACCAGAGTTTCAGGATACCTAAGTTCCTGCTATATACGCATTCCCACGCATGAGGCTCAATGGGACAACTCTTAGTTTGTAATGCTTAAAAGGGGGGAAGGGACTTAACATTGGCCAGAATGCTCATTTGCATCACAAACGCCTTGTTTCTGCATTAGCCATGATCAGGCATTGACGCAAGTAGCATGGGAGAGGCTCAAGGACCATTTACGGCTCATGTTAAAATGTGAAGCAAGACCTCAAAGCAAAAGGAACTCGTGGTCTCGCAATGTGAGGCCCTTGGCAAAGCCCCGAATGCGCTAGGGTAGCTGCCTTTGCCAAACTGCAGTGATTACCTAAATGGCTGCACATGATTGTGTGAGGGCAAGAATGGTGGGTAACTGCTGCTTTAAAAAAAAAAAACAGCATCTATTATATTTGGAAATATTTTAAAGCCATTGCTTTAAATTACTTGTCGGTTTTGTGTTTGGATGGAGCCTATGATCCAGCCTAAAGTCACTTGGCAGCCGAAGACTTCAAAGCCTTTCTGGCCATCAGAGGAAGAGCCCAGAAATAAATCCACTCCTTTGAAACCAGACTTCAGGAACCTCCATTTCAGATGTTAAAGGTAAAGGTAAAGGTACCCCTGCCCGTACGGGCCAGTCGTGACCGACTCTAGGGTTGCGCGCTCATCTCGCTCAAGAGGCCGGGAGCCAGCGCTGTCCGAATACACTTCCAGGTCACGTGGCCAGCGTGACGAAGCTGCATCTGGCGAGCCAGCACCAGCGCCGCACACGGAAACGCCGTTTACCTTCCCGCTATAAAGCGGTCCCTATTTATCTACTTGCACTTAGGGGTGTTTTCGAACTGCTAGGTGGGCAGGAGCTGGGACCGAAAGACGGGAGCTCACCCCACCGCGGGGATTCAAACCGCCGACCATGCGATCAGCAAATCCTAGGCACTGAGGTTTTACCCACAGCGCCACCCGCATCCCATTTCAAATGTTAACTCTTCCTTATTACAATGGCAATAATGCTTTCTTCAGTTCATAAAGAACACTGAGTTTGGAAGCTCGGGGCTGCTCTTCAGGCTGCTCTTTAGCTCCTTTCAGATATTCTCATTCATTTCCTGTCTCTGGGAAAATGAAAGAGACCAACTGCAGCGTCGAAATGGCTTTCCTTTGGCTTCTTCGCACATCTGTCCAGTAAGAGATGGAGGAAGGAACCTTGGGGTGGAAGGGAGGGAATGGCATTACTATTTCTTTCAACTCGGCATGAAAGCTCCTTGGAAGAACAGGGTGGTGGGCCACTGCATTCCATGCACAAACGCAGCAAGGAGGGCTGGTCCTGCAGCCAGTGATTTAGGTAACAGTGGTGCCAAGACTCTGAGCAGAGGCCAAGACTCTTGACATGGAGGGAGAGGAGCCAGTCAGGTCAAGAGACCCCAGAGATGCAAGGTCAGGTTTGAAATGGACCCCTGTTTTGTCCCAGGCAGTGGTCCCAGCTTGAGGGCAGGGTCCTAGCCCAAGTGGGGTAATGTACTAAGCCACTAGTGGAAAACTAGATCCAGTCTGTGGACAGGATTCAAAGCTCCACTATCTCCATGGGTCATTTTGACAGATGGGTGTGGATGACTGCTTTCAGAGCCTTGCTTCTCCACCTATTGGCTCAACCTCCCCAGGGCTAGACAGTGACATCTTAAAATATTGGTGTGGTGGATGGTGCAAACCATGGTGGCCACTGAGAAGACGCCATATATAGTCCTTCTATAGACCCTCCAAGTGTTCTTATTTTCCAGGGGCAGTCCCGGATTTACAGAAGTCGTCCCAGTTTCTGATTTGTCCCATTTTTCCTGAGGACGTCCCTATTTTCATTGGAGAAATGTTAGAGGGTAAATTGGCATCTACCACATTAAGTTCTGCTAGTCCATGAGCCCCTGCACTTCATTCAGTGAAGAGGCATTTGTCCCTACCGTGGTACCTTGGGGTACAAACACTTCGGGTTACAAACTCTGCTAACCCGGAAGTAGTTGCTCTGGTTTGCAAACTTTGCCCCAGGATAAGAACAGAAATTGTGTGGCAGTGGTAAGGTGGCAGCGGGAGGCCCCATTAGCGAAAGCACGCCTCAGGTTAAGAACGGTTTCAGGTTAAGAACTGCCCTCCGGAATGAATTAAGTTCATAACCCGAGGTACCACTGTACCTGTGCTCTGCTTGTGTAGTCTTAGGTGCTTAAACACATTTGAATAAACATCCAGATTAACTTAAAATGGATGAAGAGGCAACACCTCTTGAAAGGAGGGGGGAGTATAAATAATGAAAGGAATCTATAAGTAATTACTTTGTTATTAATTAGGAATGATGGATAGAGAACACCTAACGACTACACAGGAGTCGTTCAAGCCTTAATGTCCTTGTTCTTACCACGTTAAAATTGATTCGCCAGAAGCCAGTGAGGAAAAAATATACGGCCACTGAGAAAGGGAATCAGCAGCAGTGGTGGATTATCAGGAGGGTTTTCAGACTTAGTGCAATGTTCCTCCAAGCCTAAAACAACAACAACATTGAATAGAGCTCGCCAACTAGACATGGGGGGATAGCTTTGCTGTGGAGTGGGGTGGAGGAGATAGCCTTCAGTAAAGGGCCACAAAAGCTACCCGGCACTTGAATAGTACAGCTAGCGAATGCTCAGTGCCTAGAAAATAAAATAGAAAAATAGAATTAACAATTCTTGACACCTCAAGAGGGAGAACGCAGGTCTTGAGGAGAGAGACAGAGAGAGCTGCAATGCTCATCAACAGAAACGTAATAAGCAATATTTGATATGCGGGGCATGACACTTGCACAACCCCATTTGGCTCAGCGTTCACAATAACAATGGATGTAACAGCTGAGGAAAGAAGCTGCCTTTTCCTGTAACTGATATATTGTCATTTCTAGGAAAATGTGATCTTCCCTCTACAAAGGCACTGCCTTGAGGAATGAAAGCTCATTCCAGTGTAGCATAGAAGTAACCCAATATCCTTTAATTGCACACATACACAAAAAAGCCCATCTCAAAAGGAAGCAGATGAGCTTTCTCCTGTAATGTTACCTGTCCACAGTGCAGAGTTAATATATAAAGATATATAATTTGTGTATTTCTGAGGCACAATCACATCTGGTCTGAAAAGTGTGAAGAAGGGTAAACGACCTCCTTTTCTTTTCTAAATGGCACCTTTGGTTTTCAGTAAATGTTACATTACGTCCACAGTGATGGGGCTGTGCAAGACGGGCATCTTTGCAAAGAACGCAGCATGTTGCTGAACCCCCTCTTCAGTCCGGGGACTCCTACTCTTTATTTGCAGCCTCTCTGACATTTTCATAATGACTGTGGATCTCAGATTACAACATACTTGGCCATTCGCTGCAATAACTGGGAGTCTTTATGGAGGCCCTTCTGTGAGTTTAAGTCACAGTTCATTAAGACTCCGGCTTATTAGCACCTTTTTCTGTTCAGCCCAGCACAATGCAAAAAACCCCAAAAACTGACATTGTACGATTGAGGTCAGCAGTCAGGTGAGCATCTCCTTGCTTAACTGCAGAATGAAGCCTGAATGACCAAAAGATTTTATTTTCAGTTGCCCCTTCTCAGCGGAGAGTTCAGAGCACTCCTTCCTGCTGTCACCCTGCCGCATCCCTGACCTACCATTTCCTTGCCCTTACATGTCCAGTGCCATTTTCCATTGTTCTCATCATCAGATCATGCGCTCAAACTCATTAATGTATAAAATTAATTAGTTTGCATCAATATATCAAATTACGTGTGGTGCGGAGGAAGTAGCGAGAGAGAAGTTTTGCTCTCCCTCTCTCATCACACCCAATGCAGAGGTCATCTGTAACGAAGCTGAATTAATGGCAGAGATAAAAAGGAATTACTTTCTCACACAGGTCATTGTGGGATTTGCTGCTATAAAATGTGCGGATGGTTTGTTTGGGGATCAGACCTATTCATAGAGGCTAAGGCTATTCATCCAGCAACAGAGGTAGTAGTAATAATAATAATTTATTATTTATACCCCGCTCATCTGGCTGGGTTTTCCCAGTCACTCTGGGCAGCTTCCAACAAAATATTAAAATACAATAGTGCATCAAACATTAAAAGCTTCCCTAAACAGGGCTGCCTTCAAATGTCTTCTAAAAGTTTGGTAGTTGTTGTTCTCTTTGACATCTGGTGGGAGGGCATTCCACAGGGCGGGTGCCACTACCAAGAAGGCCTTCTGCCTGGTTCCCTGTAACTTGGCTATCCGCAGTGAGGGAACCACCAGAAGGCCTTCGGTGCTGGACCTCAGTGTCCGGGTGGAACAATCCCAGTCGCAAGTGAGGAGAATGTTGTTATGTTCATGCCCTGCTTGCAGCCTTCCCTTGGACATCTGGTTGGCCACAGCAAGAACAGGGTGCTTGTCAAAATAGGTCTTGGGTCAGCAGGACTTCCTTAATTTTTACTTCTTGCAGGCTGGCGTACCACATTCCTTGTCATTCCTTTCTTCTCAACACCGTTGCATCAACACAGGTCTTAAGCAGTAGGTTTTGCCGAAGTTGTGCGTCCCAAAGGTAAAATCAACATGTTCTTGATTTGATCACAGTGTGCAGCAGTTCTAGATATATACAAGGAGAGAAATCCCCCCTTTTTTATCTTGCTTTTTCACTCCATCACCCCCAAAGCATTGCAGCACAATTTAGAGCTACTCCATTTATGAGTCAATGATGCCTGCAGATCTTCCTTTGTGAAGTGGGACTTTTGTGATATTACCTTGGAGACTAATTAAGCTGAATATGAGTGCCAGAACACCTTGACACCAAGAAGGTTAATGGGCCGAGCCTATCTCCCTCTCGGAGATGAGAAGCCCGCATGGAAGTCAACTTGGCGACATTAATTGTCGTATCGAGCGGAGCAGAGCGAATGCCTCTGAAGGCATTCTTTGCCATTACATTAATGGCATTGCCGTGTCTATGTTCTTTAAGTAATTGGCAGACTTTTTCCTCACAGGTCTTGTCCTCCATTTGCTTTCACAGAAGATTAGACACCATTGTGTACACTATCATCCGAGTGCATAAGTTGCATGTATAGAAAACCAGAATATAATGCGTTGACAGGAGAGAAGAGTAAAGACAGGAGCGAGAGAAAGGGTTGTGGGGGAGGGAGGGAGGGAGGGAGGGAGGGAGAGAGAGAGAGAGAAGTGAAAATATGTCAGGTTTTTTTCTCTTCAGCCCTTGTTGTGGTATCTCAGTTGCAAAAGCAAAGCTTAAACCATGACAATTTCCATTATCTCCGGAGTCTGATCTGCATTTTATTTTTCATAAAAGAGCTAATTGAAGGTAGGTGGATTGCAGCTGCTTTGTTTGTAGAAAAGCAATATCTAAATGTTTTTTGGTACACAAGATCAATGAAGGTCAAAGCTAAATTCAGACTACTTAGCTTTGTATGGTTTATTCAGAGATTGCTTTGCAGGGATGCATTAGTATTCTGATTCAGCACGCAAGGGCCAATAACTCTGGGTTCCACCACATGCGAAAGGGAGTGATAATTTATCAGAACCTTGTCTAGCACCCTCCTCTTCTTTGCCTGGCCTGGACCATATCAATTTCTCTGAGGGGAAACATTACAAGCAATATATTCCTGCAGTGATCAAGGTGTTTAAATGAAAAAGTGCAGAGCACGCAGGATAGGGCAGAGTGAAGATTCCATATGATCTGTCTATTGGGTGATTGCCAATTACCAGTTCGCCCTGATTGGTTCACTGGCATTGCTCTGAATTTGATTGGTGCTTAACATTCATTCACACTCCTATGTCCTTTGACCAGCTGTGCATTAACTAGGTCAGCTAAGGCTGGAGACAGAGAAATATTAATATGCTTATTATTTATTAATTTTTTATGCTGTCTTTCATCTGAGGACCACAGGGCAGTTTACAATATAAAAACACAAAAATGCATAACATAGTAGCCAGCAAACAAAATATTTCCCCCTCTTTGTTGTTGTTGTTTTGTTGTTTAGTCGTTTAGTCGTGTCCGACTCTTTGTGACCCCATGGACCAGAGCACGCCAGGCACTCCTGTCTTCCACTGCCTCCCGCAGTTTGGTCAAATTCATGCTGGTAGCTTCGAGAACACTGTCCAACCATCTCATCCTCTGTCGTCCCCTTCTCCTTGTGCCCTCCATCTTTCCCAACATCAGGGTCTTTTCCAGGGAGTCTTCTCTTCTCATGAGGTGGCCAAAGTATTGGAGCCTCAGCTTCAGGATCTGTCCTTCCAGTGAGCACTCAGGGCTGATTTCCTTAAGAGTGGATAGGTTTGATCTTCTTGCAGTCCATGGGACTCTCAAGAGTCTCCTCCAGCACCATAATTCAAAAGCATCAATTCTTCAGCGATCAGCCTTCTTTATGGTCCAGCTCTCACTTCCATATTTCCCCCTCACACAACAGATTAAAAGGCCATAGATTGTTTAAATAGTCAAAGGCCTGAGAGAAAAGGAAAGTTATTTGCCTTGTAGTTAATGATACTTAATGCAGGCACCAGGTGAGCTTCCCAGGAGAGAGCATTCCATGAGTGGGGAGCCAACACAGAAAAGGCTCGTTCTTGTGTTGCCAGCCTTCAGACCTCTTGTGGAGGATGCAAAAGACATTGGATGATTGCAAGGTCATATGGGGAGAGGCAGTCCTTGAGGCTATTTAAGGCTTTAGAGGTCGAAACCAGCACTTTGAATGGGGGCCCAGAAACTAATTGGCATCCAGTGCAGCTGGACAAGGATCAGCAATATAACACATTGCAGTAATCTAACCTAGAGGTTACCAGAGCATAGTCAGCAGAAGTTAGGCTATCCCTGTCCATATAGAGGTGCCATTGGCTCACCAGTTAAAGCTGGAGAAAGGCACTCTGTGCCAACTCGCATCAGCCCCAGGCTGATCATAGATGCTGTGGATCAGCAATAACTGAGAGCCACAGGTTGTCAGTCCCTGCAACAGGACTTCCAGTGTTTGGCTGTCTGAGTTCATTGGTTATTAAAATCAAAGAGGCTTAGGAAAGAGACATTCAAGAAAAGCATGGAGACTTTACAGTTTCCTTCTGGACATCACAGTCCAGGTGTGGGTTGGGAAATGGGGGAAAATATATCCTTATGACAAGGAAGGAGACTGATGAATAGAGAAGGGAATTGAATTCCTACTTCCAGAGTTAGGCTATGGAACGACACAGACAACGGAGTTGGGTGAAAATGGAAAGAGGGCAGGTAGTAATAAATGATTAGTTTCTTCTGAAAGAAGAACTGAACGCAGTATAAATAGAAGGAGGAGATTCGGTCCCAGTGCTCTCATGCATTTCAGATGGGATGAAGTCCTATGAACGTGATTTCTGAATGAGCTCTCAGATGCAGCAAGAGGGATCTTGGGTTTGAAGATTTTGGACTCCCATTGATGCTATGGTACCTGCAGTTCCAGGCATGGATTATGCAGATCAGCATTCTTACTAATTTAACAAATCCAGAGCTGGTCACACAGGAAGGAAGGAGGGAGTGTGGAAAGAATCTATTCTTATCAGTAACAGATACCGTGATGTGCATCGATTTGAAATCACCAGCTATTTGCAGGTGCTAAAAGAAACCTGGAGCAAGAGGTGGAAGGAATATAAGGGGGGGGGGACCTGTAAGCATGAAAGCGTATTTTTAATTCTCCCCCGATCACCAATTTGCCTCTTGGTTGGTCGACTTGGTTTTGCTGGTTTGTAAAATGATGGGCTCTTAGCATAATCCCAGTACCCTCGTTTAAAATGGAAATAAAGTAGCACAAAAAGGGCAACAATCTGGCATCTGTTGAAAAAAAAAAGGGGGGGAAGAGATGAATCAATTGGATTTGGCAGCTGTGATATCCAAGACCAGAAGGAGCATATCTATCTATGATGTGAAATGTAGAATTAAGTGGAAGGCTTTAGAAACAGTTTGCTTTTGGCTGCTCGCCCTTTGCAGACACAAGAGTTCAGTGGCTGTTTTTGAGCGATGTAACACTGCGCTTTGCTACAACCGATTGATTTCATCCTACAGTTAAAATGAGTGGCCAGCCTAAAATTCTAGTGCTGCATCACTAATTATTTAAGGATAAATCAGCTCAGATTGAACCATTCTCTGGGCACTGGTGCACGACACACTGACCATCTGAACATCATTTTTAACTCAGCTTTTGTTATGTGCATATATGCCTTCTTTTAGTGCTTGAGGAATGTTTGTTATATCAGCATCAATCTGTCACCAAAACTGAAGAAGCAGCTGCTTTGCAGATTTTGTTACACCACAGGCCTATATAACTTGTGACACACATAAACCCCAAGTCGGATGCAGCCCACCAGCCATCTATTATGGCGTGTCAGTTGCTTGGCAACCTTTATTTTTCAGGCAGAAACAGCAAGTTAATCAAGTCTCTGATGGACCATAGTCCACATTGGGCCTGGTGGGTCACAGGTTGTGTAAATGGAAAGCGTAATGTTGGTGGTCAACAAAAGAGGTTCAAAGACTGTCTCAAGGCAAATCTTTAAAAATGTACTATAAACATTGACAACTGGGAAACACTGGCCTGTGAGCACTCCAATTGGAGAACAGCCTTTACCAAAGGTGTCATGGGCTTTGAAGAGACTCAAACTCAGGACACAAGGGAGAAATGAGCTAAGAGGAAGGCACACTTGGCAAACGCTCACCATGATCAACTCCCACCCAGAAACCTATGTTCCCACTGTGGAAGGACATGTGGATCCAGAATTGACCTCCACAATCACTCATGGACTCAATGTTAAAACTGTGTTTATGGAAGACAATCTTACTCGGCTACGAGTGATCGCCAAAGAAGAAGGGCCTGCCATTCCATCTCCGACAATTTTGTGTTGGAGTGAGGAGCAATAGGAAAGATCAAGTCCATCAGTAGTCAAGGTCATTCTTTACTCCTGGAAGTGTAACCTCTTGAACATCACCCCAAGATGCAAGGAGAAGACTGAAATGAGTAGGACTAATGCACTAGCCATTTCCAAGAATGGGATGGTCTAGCAGTGATACAGCATCTGCTTTGCACACATAAGGTCCTGAGTTCAATCCCATGCATCTCCAGGTGGGGCTGAGGGACATCCCTTACTGAAACCCTGGAGAGCCACTGCCAGTCAGTGTGGACAAGGAATACTGAGCTAGATGGACCAGCAGTCTGTCCTGGTGTAAGGCAACTTCCTATAGTCCTTTCAAAGGCATACATAGGTGTTTCAAAGGCACCTACATAGGCTTTCAAAGGCATACATAGGTGTTTCAAAGGCACCTACATAGGCTTTCAAAGGCATACATAGGTGTTTTTTTCAACATGCTTCAGGTAGGCCCAAGCCTACATGAAAAGAGTATGAAACAAGATTCAGGGACTGGCTAGATGAGGAGGAATGGTGCGAAGCTACAGCCAGGGAACCCCACAGGGAAGCATCGGCGTGGGAAGGCTCTGAGCCAGGAGAATGGTGGTGGGATGCAGGAGACAGGTCAGAGGAAGAAGGGGCTGCAGGCAGGTTGAAGGCTGAGCAAGCAATAGTTTTAAGTGAGGCTAAGGCAGCTGAGCAGGAGGTTGAGGCTGTGACAGATCCCCATCCACCTGCCAGTTCCACTGTTTTCTTTTCCCCTTCTCTTCTGTCCCCAAGAATGAGGAAGGTGTTACATGTAGCAGAGCCAAAGGCATAGAGAGCCCCTCCTCAAGGGAGTTTGTTGGGTAGGCAGCCAGCCGGGTTGGAGCCTTAGGAGGAATTGGGAGGCTCAGATCCTCAGTCCTGGCAACTGCCTCACCAAGATTGTCCTGCCCATGGAGTTCTCTGCTGGGTTTTGTTTCATCTGCTTAAAGAATCAACCTTACTGCTCATCTCTGAGTTTCTGTGCTGAACTGCAGCTGAACCAGCCCTGGTACTAGAGCAGTGATGGGTGTGGCCTGAGGAGAGGGGGTGTGGTTGTGGAAGAAGTGTCACATAGCATCCCATGGGCCAAATAGAGAGGCTTGGGGGCCACATTCAAGTCCTGTATCTTCAGTTCCCCACCTCTGTCCTAGAGAGGAGATGGGCTGTCACCATATACAAAGGCACACAAAATCACACACATTTAGTTGCGCTGAAGTAGTTTCACCTCCAGCAGTGCAAATGATAGCGGATGAGAGTTATTTCCTAGTCACAATAGGAAATTGTCAGGTTTAGTGTCCTTTTATCCAGATTCTTTAAGGCCTGGACCAAAATAAGTGAGGCAAGGCCATTGTTGTTCCCGAGATATTGTTTGGGGCTGCATACAGCTACCGATGGGTACCCCTGTAGGTGTGCTTGGTATTTTTTTTGGAATGCATTCACAACGTCAAGGTTTGCTTCTCCTACCCAAAGCGTTCCTCAATTTCACTCCCAGCTCCTGGCTGCATTAATATGATAATGATGAGTCATTTAACACTAAATTCCAAGGGTGAAGCCAATTACCTGTGTGCATATTGGTTAATGATGGAGATGCTAATGAGACCTTTTGCAGCTTGCATGAACTGAAATTGACCTATCAGAAGGTGTGATTCCGGCTCACCTAAACTGCCGCTTGACTGAAATTATCAGAGAGGTATTAATATCCCAGCAGCGAAGGAACAAAAGATGTAGTGCAGCTGCAGCGATTTCCCCAGATCTCACTTGGGTTCTTTTCCGATGTTATCTTAAAGACATGGGAACTGTTACTGTCAGTAATCCTTTCTTTGTGCATAAGGCCCTCTGGGCTTTTCGGAGGCAGCTCACCCTCCACCTTTCCTCCATGCTGGCATTGCTCTTGTTTGTAGGTAGGGTGATGCTGAGATAGACTTGATCCTCCTGTGTGGCCCAAATCTGCTGGTGTTTCTGGCACAGTCTAGAAGGTGTGCACACCGTAGCAACTCCCATTCCGTAAAGGAAAATGTCAAGAGGGATATCCAAGCCTGAGCATTCAAGCTGCCGATCTTCAGGAACCCTTTGGATTATATAGAGTGTTTAATTTCATTAGGTTACTACCAAGGGAGCACTTAGCATTTTCACTGTGGTAGGCTCATGCATTTCTAATGAAGATACTAGATGAATGGTTGAAAACCTCTGGCTATTGCAGCAGCTTCTACAGCCCTTGTACTTTTCCTACGTGGCCTAAGAATACACCCCCCCCAATAACTACTAGCAAGAGGGCTCCTTCCAGATTACCTTGGGTTATTTTGAGGACCAAGAATCCATAAGGAATCCTCTTGTACAAATAATACTCCTAAATACCTGTTGCTTGAATTCTGGATTAAACGGGAAAGCAGAAAGTATGTGCCTTCTCCAATGCAAGAATCTTATTCCTGATGGCATATATAATGTCAGCTGCAAAAAAGAAAATAAAAAGAGAAAATAAAAGAGAGAATAAAATAAAAAGATGTTAACTTTTCTTGAACATTCCCCAATTCTACAATATCCTTTTTGAGGTGACAAGAACTGTACACTGAATACCAAAGGCAGATACACCAGAGACTTATATAATTGCATTATGGTATTTGCAGTTTTATTTTCAGTTTCTTTCCTAATGATGCCTAGCATGAAATTTGCCTTTTCACAGCTGCCACATACTAGGTCAACATCTTCACTGAAGTATCTAGTAAAGCTCCAAGGTCTCGTTCCTGGTCTGTCACCACCAGTTAGGACCGCTTGAGCATACATGTGAAATTAACAATTTTTGTGTGTGCCAACAAGCATCACCCAATCAGGGATCATGTAATGAAGGGAATTGCTTTGCTTTGTACCCAATCAGAATGGCTACATGAGAAGAGTTTGGATTTGATATCCCACTTTATCACTACCCAAAGGAATCTCAAAGTGGCTAACATTCTCCTTTCCCTTCCTCCCCCACAACAAACACTTGTTGAACTCAGTGGGACTTTCTTTCAAGCAGGCACATATAGGATTGCACTAGTTTTTGTCTGCACTTCTGAAAATATCCTCAAAGGAACAGTTTCTGTTCAGAGAGTTTCCAATAAACGAAATGTAGACATATATGTAATTTGATGAGCACTTTGTGGCAAAAGAAGGCTAGGGACTTGGCCAAAGTCATTCAGGAGGTCAGCATGATAAATGGGACTTAGTCACCGGACCATTTTGCCTTTGGTGATTTCTGTTCCTTCCATTGCTTTTGATTTTCTCCCAGTCTGCATCTCTGTTTTCTTTAATAAATGCTCTGGGGAAGGAGGGGTAGGGTTGGAAGGATGCACTGATGTGGTCTGTGATCTCTGCGGATGCAAATTCTGTCAAAGGATTCCTTGCAGGGAGAATAAGCACATCATCAGGGGCTTTAGAGATACCAAGAGGTAAGTGAATAAGCTCATGGGATAAATGCACTGTGTACTGTAGTTGTTTGCCCTTGAAAGAATGAAATTATAGGTTTCATTAGAGAGCGGCACGGCACAACCACAATGCATAAATAGAGCATATTTCTCCCATTACTACCTCACCCTGCTGGGCCGCTGACACTCTGCTAATGGGAAACTTGTGGAATGTTAGGATTTACCTGGTGTATTTGGCAACCCAGCAGGTTGACTCTGTGCAGTGTGAGTAGAACCAAGGACATTCACATTCACAGTCCATCCCTGGGAAGATAGCAGATATGTCAGGCTTGAAATCCCCAGCTGATCTGTTCTGCGTGAATCAGTCCGCAGCACAATAGCCCTAGATGTCTGCGCTGCTATGAATTCAGAGACGCAAAGGAGGCAATACAGTGGTGTGATTTTGCTTACTGAATCACAGTCTGTTTATGTAGCAATGTGCAGGCTTTTGCATTACACAGAGCTGTTCATCAATCAGGTGACATGGGAAATTATCCAGATCTCACTTATACGTCAGCAAGGGTGGTTATCAAGGCATCTCCCTTAGTGGCTTACCGAGGGAGGGAGCAAGCTCTGTAGAATAGCATGTCTTTTGCATACAGAAGGCTCTAGGTTCAACAACAACAACAACAATTTTATTTATACCCTGCTCATCTAGCTGGGTTTCCCCAGCCACTCTGGGTGGCTCAACACCTCCATTCAGTCCTCAAAATCTCCATTCAAAAGAATCTCAGGAACCTTTGCCTGACACACACACACACCCCATATTGTTGTAGCTAATCAGAGGTGGAAAAAATGGGCTACATAGACTATTGATTCAGGTGCAGAGGGAAGGGAGCCTGTGGCCTATACATCGGCGCCAAACAGCATGGCCAATGGACAGGGATTATGGGAGTTGTGATCCAGTAATGTCTGCAGGGCTGCAGGTTCCCCACCTAGGGATGAATGAGCATGTCACTTTGGTTTCTCATTTTTTCCAATCTTAAACTCAGTTCTCCACATTTCCACTTCATTTTGGGAATATTATTTTTAAGAGTCCTTCTGAGAATTCATCAGTATTTCAGAGCCATGCTAATACAGTGGTACCTCGGGTTAAATACTTAATTCGTTCCGGAGGTCCGTTCTTAACCTGAAACTGTTCTTAACCTTAACCTTAACCTTCACTTTAGCTAATGGGGCCTCCTGCTGCTGCCGCGCCGCTAGAGCACAATTTCTGATCTCATCCTGAAGCAAAGTTCTTAACCCGAGGTATTATTTCTGGGTTAGCGGAGTCTGTAACCTGAAGCATATGTAACCTGAAGCGTATGTAACCCGAGGTGCCACTGTAAAGACATTTTTGTTTGCAGTTTTGCCTAAGAGGCATGATCATTGCAGAGCAAACATCCCAGAAGGAGTGACAGGTTGGCTCTGCCAGCACATCTGTACCATGCAAAACTTACCTTTAAGAGGCTGGTTTAGGGCAGTTCCACTGGTTCACCTGCAATGGGCACATAGCTGAGGAGGACGTCTTCTCAAAGCCTGATAAGCGGAAAGGAGGCGTGAATGCTCTGACAGGGTCCTGGAGTCGTTGTGCCTCATTTGCAAGCCAGGCAAGTGCTTAGCAGGGTTTGGGAAGGTGGGGCGAGGGATCTAGGCTCCTACCAGAGCCCTCCTGCTCCCTTCTCAAAGTCCGGCACCTCTTACTCGGCTTTGGGAAGACGGGGCGAAGGCTGGAGTGAGTATCAAATTTTGGCTTCCCATGGGGCACCATACCACCAAGGTCTGCCCCTGCTTATGCCTCCCTGAGATTCAGCCATTATGTGAGCAGTACAGCTCCACTATGCTGCAGCTAGTGTTGGTTGGGTTATCCTGCTCTGTGGTGAAAATGTCGTCAGGAGAATGGAAGAAGTGAGAATCTTATGGTCACCACCACGTAGCAGCGAATGACTCTGCTGGTGAAAAGCCTCCCTTTTAGCTTCCTTTGAACATATTTAATTCTGCAGTCAAGCTTTACTGAGGGTGAAGCCAATGCTGGGGTTCCTGAGACCACGCCACTGCTTAGCATTCTCTCGGTGAGCCTTGCAGGTAATTAAAGTCAGATTAAAAATGCAAGTGGAGGTGATTCTTCATCCTCTCATGGCAAGGAGAGGCACGGAGGTGTGAACTCGGGTCTGGTGGGAATGGCAAGAAAGAGCTCTCATTTGACTTGGAAGATAAATGCCTTAGTGCAACAGGGACTCTCTTGAATGTTAGCAGTTGAAACCATAGTATTGATGGCATTCTGCATCACTCCATGGGAGCCAGGAAAGTCCAAGCCATTTTGGAAGGGCGAAGGGGTTGGAGACCGGGAAAACACTGGCATCTCAAGACCTAGCCAGCTGAATGAAAACCCAACATGCCTCAGAGTTCAGGTCCCCAGCATGGCATGTGTGCCCCAGCACAAGGTCAGACTCCCCCTGAAAGAGCAGGTTCATCATCTGAGAGGTATTTCTCTGTCACTAGAGGCCTAGGTGACCTAATTGGCTAGGAGAGCCTTTTACCAGCTTTGCTTGGTAAGACAGCTATGGTAACTGTGTCCCTGAAGGACCAAGTGCACAGCCTGGGAGTCATTTTGGACATACAGCTGTCTGTGGAGGCGCAGGTCAATTCTGTGTCCAGGGCAGCCATCTACCAGCTCCTACTGATAAGCAGGCTGAGACCCTATCTGCCTGCGGACTGTCTCGCCAGAGGGATGCATGCCCTGGTTATCTCCCGCTTGGACTACTGCAATGCACTCTACATGGGACTACCTTTGAAGATGACTCAGAAACTACAATGAATCCAAAATGCGGCAGCTAGTCTGGTGACTGGGAGTGGCCACTGGGACCATATAACACCAGTCCTAAAGGATCTTCACTGACTCTCAGTATGTTTCTGAGCACAATACAAAGTGCTGGTGCTGACCTTTAAAGCCCTAAACAGCCTCGGCCCAGTATACCTGAAGGAGCATCTCCACCCCCCGGACATTGAGGTCCTTCTCCAAGGGTCTTCTGCTGGTTCCCTCACTGCGAGAAGTGAAGTTACAGGGAACCAGGCAGAGGGCCTTCTTGGCAGTGGCACCCTCCCTGAGGGATGCCCTCCCATCAGATGTTAAGGAAACAACTATCTGATTTTTTGAAAACATCTGAAGGCAGCCCTGTCTCGGGAGATTCTTTAATGTTTGAGGTTTTACTATGTTTTTATATGTACTGTAAGCTGCTCAGAGTGGCTGGGGGAACCCAGCTGGTGGGTGGGGTATAAGAAATAAAATTATTATTATTAAGTGGCTAGGAGAGCCTATTACCAGCTTTTCCTAGTAAGACAGGTATGGCTATTTGTGGATCAGGATGGCCTGACCACAGCTGCTCATGCACTAGTAAGCCCTAGATTGGATTTGTACAATGTGCTCTGTGTGGGGCTGCCCTTTGGGTTGGCACAGAAACTGCAGATAGTGCAAAATGTGATGACTGGACTGATCAATGGGGCAGCCTTTCATCACCATGTCACGCTGCTGCTGAAAAAATTCACTGGCTGCTTGCTAATTAGTCAAATGAAGTTCAAGCTGCTGGAACTAGTGTGCAAAGCCCTATATCTAATATCTAAAGGGTGTAGGGCTTCCTATTGTGCAGAAATCAACAAGCAAGACTCTTTGTTGCACACGGTGGGTAAGCGTGATCACTCAGTGATATCTGCACATCGGCTTCGGTTAAAGGCACAAGAGCAGTGGCTATTGGACAAAGTTGGCAAGCCCAGCATCTCCACGGATTTTTAGAAGAACAGCTGTGTTGTTAACAGGGGGAGGGAAGAGACGAGGTCCCATGGATTCTTTGAAGACTAAAGATCTATCACCACACATGAATTTTCAGAGCCAATGGCCTTTCCACATCAACTCACACCACAACAAAACCAGGCGGTCCCTTGTGCGCTACTGTGTGTTTTGTTATCTTCCTCCTCAATTACGTTTCATCTCTTTTTGAACCCACTGCAGCTAAACTGTCTAAACAAACAACAGAACAACACTTGATGTTTGAAATCCATTCACATTTTGCAATGTAAGGTGCTATTAGCCACGCAGCAGAGAAAATTTGTTTTGTTCTATATTCTTAAAAAAAACCTGTAAAAAAAAATTAACCTGAGAGAGTCCCTTTAATTAAGCAATCAGGCAAGCTGGAGCGTGAATAACAACGTGCTAATTCATGCCTAACAAGTTAGGCACAAGGCCAAGAAAGAGCCTCTTACTGCAATTAAAAAAATTCATTAAAAATGTTTTATTTTAATGCGGGCTCTCTCTTTTTTTTTTTTTTTTACACTTGTTAATTTAGCAAGGGGACTAATAAGTTACAAGCGAGGGAAGTACTGTTCTATTAATCTTCCAACTTTCGCAGTCCCAAGGACCAATTGCATCCCCGGTTTCTCTTTTGCATCTGGGTGATAATTCATGGCACCATTAGCGAGACAAAGAAGGAGGCAGATTAAAATGGAAGCCTTGGGAGGGCAGTTCGGGCTGAAGGAAACATGCTCAACACCTAAACTTAAGCGTTCGTTTGCCTCGCCTTTATTTTAGTTCAAAACTGTTTCATCGTCCTCCAAAGAGGGGAGGGAAAGACTGCCTAAGTAGCCATTTATTAACAGTTGTAAGTATCATTAGGAGTGATGTGGTGAAATATAGACCAGGGTAGGACAGAGCGAGAGATCAGAATGCCATTTTTCCTGTTCAGAATGCCATTACACATTCCATCGTGGCATATTACTGAGATGATTAGTGGCATCAAATGACTTCTGAAAAATGATTATGTGCCATTAAAAACATTAGTCTGTCTGAAACCAGCACAAACAAATGGCCGTGCAGGGGATGAGTCATTAGTTTTAGAGGCCGGGTGATGTGACGGGACTGGCAGGGAAATAGCTCACAAATTAGCAAGTGCAACAAGTTAAAAGGGAAACAGTTGAGGCGGTTCCTTTTCATTGCTGTGCTGCAAAGGAAGGGAAGGAGCAGCTTTGGGGAATGGTACACCGGGGGCCAGCTCATGAAGAATATGGGTGAGCTCTGGGCATTGCTAAGAGATAATGCTCAGCAATGGCAATGATGATAAAATAAATGCGTATTTATACAGGGCTATATACCTAAGGGTTAAGCTAAAAGCTAAGCTAAAGGACCCCTGAACAGTTAAATCCAGTCAAAGGCAACTATGGGGTGTGGCGCTTGTCTTGCTTCCAGGCCGAGGGAGCCGCCATTTGTCCGCAGACAGCTTTCTGGGTCATGTGGCCAGCGTGACTAAACTGCTTCTGCCGCAATAGAACACTGTGACAGAAACCAGAGTGCGCAGAAATGCCGTTTACCTTCCCGCTGCAGCGGTACCTATTTATCTATTTGCACTGGTATGCTTTCAAACTGCTAGGTTGGCAGGAGCTGGGACAGAGCAACGGGAGCTCTGTTGCGGGAATGCGAACCGCCGACCTTCTGATCAACAAGCCCAAGAGGCTCAGTGGTTTAGACCACAGCGCCACCTGCATCCCTAAGGTAGGTACACATTAGCAGCTTAAAATGTCACACAGTCATTTTCCCCACTGAGTTTCAAGTTGCGTTATTAGTAGTAGTAGTAGTAGTAGTACACCATCCTATACCTGCAGGTCTCAGGGCGGTTCACAAGATAAAATCACAATATAAAAACATGAAATCCATAATAAAAATGAAAACAAGAACAACCCAGTAATCCCCCCGTTCCGCAACATATTTTAAAAGGGCAGCGGATGTCAATTAGCCAACAGCCTAGTTGAAGAGGAAAGTTTTCGCCTGGCACCTAAAGGTGCATAAGGAAAGTGCCAGCCGAAGCTCCCTGGGGAGGGCATTCCACAAATGGGGAGCCACTAGACAAAAGGCCCGTTCATGTGTTGCCACTCTCTGGACCTCTCGTGGAGGAGCCACCTGAAGAAGGGCCTCAGATGATCTCACTTGCACTTGCGGCACACACCAGAGTTGTCTTCGCCCAATGTGCGTTACCTGATTTTTTTCCACATGCCTGTGTTCCCCCTGAAGTTCCGTTCAAGAAAACTGTTGTCTGTGCACACACAACAGCTGTCTCAAATGCACACACTTCAGCTTAACCATGGATTGTGTTTTCAAATTGGGTAGAAACTGGCTTGAGGGGGAAACACATCAAGGAGGAGTATTTCTCAAGAAACTACAGAAAACTACTATGGATTGTGGCTAACGTCATGCGTTCTCACTTCCAAACACCAGGGGCGGGAGCGTGTTGGAGTTGGAGTGAACATCAATGTGTACATAATCTAAGTGTTAAAATGAATCCACAAAAATGATGTCCGCAATCCTTCAAACAGTCCTGAAGGTTAGACCGGTATTATTGCCTCCATATGACAGATGGGGGCCCTGAGGTTGAGATGTTGTCTGAGGCCACCCAGGTAGTTCCAGGCTTCCCACTTCACTGCTCATGGTCTTAACTCCAATGCTACACCATGTTCAGTAGCAGATGTTGCGGTGGGACAGCACCACTCACCTGACCTCTCTCTTCAGTTGCATCACTGCAGCTGGGAGGTAGAGAGGGAGGACAGTGTGGTTCAACTGCACCTGCAGGAACCCTTGATTGGCTCCACAAGTGGCCTTGCACCATGGCAACCTTACTGCCACCTGGTCCCTCCCTCTCTACCTCCCGAAAAGTAGCAGTGACTCAACAAGCCGGAGGTCAGGTGAGCAGTGGCACCGCATCATGCACTGCTGAACATGTTGTAGATGGAGTTAAGAGCGTGCTCCACCAAACCATCCACTATTGACCATGTCCATTATAGGCTATTATTTTATTGCATTTATAGCCTGACCTTCCTCTCAAAGTAGCCCAGGGCAGCAAACGAGTAAAAGAACAATCAAAATATCTTCAAAACATCTTCCAGTGCAGATACAGGTTGAGAAAGGTCTTCACTTAAAATACTTGCTTAGCAGGTGCTGAAAAGAGAACAGCGGCTGCACTTAATATTCAAGCGGAGGGGATTCCAAAGGGTAAGCGATTCCACATCAAAAGCCCAATTCCAGCATGTTGTGGAACAGACCTCCTGATAATATACACCTTCATTAGGTGCCAGGCAAAAATGTTCCTCTTTAACCAGGTTGATTAACATCTTTATACCCTTTTAATTGTGTTTGTGACAGAAGAGGGGGTTATAGGTTTGTGGGAGTTGTGTTGTTGTTCTTGTTTTTATTATGTATTTTGTGTTCTTATCTTGTATTTTTAAGTTGTGAGCCGTCCTGATATCTACGGATGAAGGGCAGTATATGAATTTAATTAATAATGAGATAGTATTTGCAGGAGGCCCTCACCTACGGAGCACAGTGGTCAACTGGGCAGGTAAGGGATGAGACCATCTTTTAGGTATCCCTGTCCCAACCGTATAGGACTTTGTACGCCAAAACCAGCAACATAGCCCAGGTAGCTAATTGGCAGGCTATGTCTCTTGCACTGAAAGTAAAGCTAATTGAAGAGTACTTTGGAAAGCAGCTTCAGCCAATTTCATTATCCAAAAAGCAGGCTGAAAAACAATTGCTTGGAACAGTTTAAATATCAAGCGGATTTTGCAAATCTTTAATCAAGACTGGCACACACTATTAACATATCCCACAAACAACATCCATAAGCCAACTGCCTTTTCTTTTACTTTGTTAATTTTGTTTTTATTTCATTGGTAAACACATTTGCTTGTTTCTATATTCTGCACTGTCTAACTTGATACGCCACCTGTTGTTTGGCATCTCTATGATGTGTGATTGGGGGCTTCTGCCTTCACAAGATGAATGATATCCTATGCTTGAGATGTGCAGAAGGTAGATCAAGATCTACAGGTAGATCTCTGAGTGACTTGCGGCATATCAGCAAGCGTTTCTGATTCCCAGTTGTTTAACGAAAGCAACCGCAGAATGATTTTTCCCAGCTGAACATGGCTACTGAAATGAAGGCAGTTAACCAGGTATTGAATTTTGTCTGAAAGGACTGTGAGTTCCATTCCATTCCTGAAAACAAATTCAGGAATCTCTTCTTTCATCCTAACTATATCTGTCCTGCACATGACTCTGGCTGATAGGTCTTAGGGTTCTAGTATAAAGCAAAGAAGATCCAACAAGCCAAAAGACTGCTCACTCCATCCTATACTACTGAGAGCCCATTTGTATAGCCACGTCAGAACCTACCAGCCACGGGGAAGCATACATGGGCTTCCCGTCACTCCAGTCAGTCATAAGTATCTGCCAATACATACAGGATCCAGCTAGGCATGGTACTGCAAATATTGTATATGCCAAAAGCCCAAGTCTGCATATGGCCTTCAATGCAGGATGCAGTAGTCAGGAAAGAACCCAAACAATACTTTCTGCTCCACCACCACCCACTTAAAAAAGAACACTTAAACTAATGAATTGAGTGTACATAGCCGTCAAATTTCTATATTTATTTGACAAGTCAAGGATAAGCTTTCAGCAGCCCTAGCCATATCTCTAGATGCATGGAATATAATATTATTATTATTATTAAGACAACAAATTTGTTTCCTTTCAAGGGAAGTTGCAATCTACATGATTAAAGGCAGAAATAACTGTGTGGTGTCTGGCTAGGCAGAAGAGGTTTCAACAGTTCCACAATGGGGAATGAGCCAACAGGTAGAAACAGGTTCTTCAGGACCTTGGACAGCAAATTGGCAACTCAGACATCGACGCAGCAAAGGCTAGGGCTCAGCTATGCCCTGAGGGTCTCCTTCATTTTTTATATCATCTGTAGCTCTCTTGAAGGGCCCTCACTTGCCACCAACATTGCTGGAATCCCTCCTTCAACCATTTTAGGTGTACATTCCCAGGGAGAGTGAAGGTCTGTTGGGTTGTTGGTGAATCACCAGGGAATGAGGCCTTCACCTTTCATGGTGTCATTGGTCACTGACTATGAGTGTGGGACTGGCTGCCACTTTTGTCATGGACTGGCAGGATGCAAAGGAGTGATGGGAGGCATCAGCTGGGGAACCCCCAGGGGAAGAAGGCTCAGAACCAGGGGACTGGTGGTAGGATGACAATGAGTGGTCAGAGGGAGGAGATGAGGAGGAGGTGGTCTTGGGAGCTGAAGAGGTAACAGGGTTTCATGAGCAGGGAGAGTATATGGCAGAGAGGAGTCCAGTACCAGAGGCAGAAGTGGAGGCTGGAGAGGAGGGGGAACAAGAGACAGAGATGAGACAGGCTGGTGAAGAAGCCAGGGTGTCTCCCCCTCCTGCTGCAGCCAACTCCTCTTCCCCACACCCTGATCTCCCAGAACCAGAAGAGGTATGAAAAGTGAGGTGCAAAGACAGGCACAGTGATAGAGTCTCAGATTGCTTGGAAAGGACCTGGAGGAGGAGGAGACATAGACAACTGTTGGAAGGTCCCCACAAGATCTACTGGGACAAGTTGCTGTGCTCATTAGGTCTGGCCTCCTGAGCTTGTTTCCTTGAATAAAGAGTTAACTGCACTGACGCTGTATGATTTATTGCTGACCTGCTCCTGACACCCAGCTTCAAGGAAGTCCAATGGCGATTCCTCCCCACAATACCCTGATACCACTGGGAATGGGGATTCCATGTTATCTGGGGAAACCACATTCTGACATTCATTAGTGGAGGACCCTTTCACATCTGATATATGGATCGTGATAAAGTTCTGCAGTCTCCACATGAGCAGAGCATGCCCCTTTCTTATCAATATTGAGAGAAGCTTTTCACATTGCACATATGGAACAGTTCCTAATCTTGAAGGGATGGGCACTCCTTGTTCATGTAGAGCTCCATTTGCACAGCAGACCCCAAGTGCACACATAAGAGCTTTTGAATCAGACAAAAAAATAGGAGGAAAACAGCTAAATGTAGTCTTAGTGCTAGCATGTCTTCTCTCCAAAAGAGAACCGTTTCCCTTCTAACAATGTGTTTCCATGCATCTAAAGACTCAGCTGTGCCTCCCGAGAGCACTTCTGTATCTTTTTAAAATAATGTAGGAAGTGGCCTGGAGACTTCATTAAAAACTGAGTTAATTGAGGTTAACAAAGTCAAACTTTTGGTGCTGTTAATTAATTCATAGACTTGTAGAGCTTGAAGAAAACTGGAGGTAATCCAACATAACCCCTGTGTGCTGAGAAAAGATCTACTATAACAAAAAATATTTGGAATATAATATTAATCTAGATAATAGCCTATTCTTAAGCCAAATTCTAGCATTCTTTGAGCACAAACTGGGAGGATTTAAAAAACGATGTTTGTATGTTTGTGTGCGTGTGGTTGGAAATGATTTTTTAAACATAAGAAAATTCAAATTGTGTATATCAACTCAGGGATGCGGATGCCAACAGGCCTCTACAGCAGCAGAATGCTAACCATGGGAAGTAATAAAAACAAGACAGAATTGGAGAAAATAATGATGTGGTGATGAAAACATATGGGAAGGGTGTGACAAATGGCCACTTCATGCAACCATCTGGAATATAGAAATCCAACTGAAATTGCTGCAGACATTGACTTATTCCCTGTGATAAACAGGATTATCTGTGGATCCCACTGCACAAGATCAGGCCTTTTACATGCCATCACACAACACACTAAATGTGTTTTTCTGATGGCGTGCTACAATTTCAGTCCTACATGACAGTGCCTACACAAAACCAGCCCACCAAACAGCAGTGATCCAAAGTTTGCCATGTGGTGGATCAATCAATCACCTAGCCGTCCAACCATGCTATGCTTCCTGGAGTCAAATATAACTGGGGACATTGACATTATGAAATGTTGACATTAACACATTAACAACCAGCTCAATCTAAATGCTGATTTATTGCAAAATATTGCTGATTGTGATAACTGAGAGCATGTGGTCATTGACAAGATGGAACCAGCATAAGATGATGGTCAGGAACATCTCTTCTTGCACGGGTGCTAATTTAAGAAGCACGAATCAGCACACTCCATTGCTTTGTCACCACCATTTCTTTCCTCTCTGTTGAGGAATTGACCCTGCTAGTTATCTGCTAAGAACTGTTATCTTCTAGAGAAAATGCTAACAGTGGGTGGTGGTGAAGGTGGCGGAGGAGGAAGAAATCTTCATCTTTCCTCTGCTCCCCATTGTGCTTCTGCCATGTTCCTGGAACGGGTTGTTATGCCACACATTCCTTTTGGATTGCGTTCCAGGCTGTGTCATTCAGCCAAGCAGGGATACTTTTGTTCTCTTTGATTTGGCAAGTAAAATTACCCCTGTCCTTTTTACATGCAAATGTGAAGAGCACTCCTGATACCTTATTAAGGCTGCCTCTAGGCACCAGCTTCCCCTTAAGGCTGATTTAGTACTGTGGTGTGTGTGTGTGTGTGTGTGTGTGTGTGTGTGTGTGTGTGTGTAACTACTGTCACTCTTTGGGGCTCTCTCAGCCATGCTGTTCCTATTAGTCTTTGGTCTGCAGGGTGGAATAGCAGAGACTGGCACTATCTATGCAACAGTTCGAAGGCTGTGTACGCAACTCCTGTTTATTCTGCATCCAGTGCACTCCCATCACAGGTTTGGGAATTGGGATAAACACAACTTTAGCTGCACTCTCAATTGATTCTGTCCATTTCTTATGAAATACTGTGTTTTGATGCATATTCCCCCAAACCAACTTTGATCTGAATTGAGGGGGGAAATGCAGCCTATCTGCATTTTAAGCTGAAAATGTGCCTGCAGTCTCAAAGTCCCTGAATCAGTACGCTTGACATTTGGAAGAGCCTCTTTCCGGAAGTGGTAGTTTAATAGAAGTGGTAGTTGAGTAATTTATAATTAAGGTATATAATGGGGAAAATGTAAGTAATATAGCAGCTTTATAAGGTAAGGAAAGAACACCATGGAAGGCTGAATGGGAGGTCAACAGATATATGTTCTGATGGTTGTATAAAAGAATTTGTAAAATTAGAAAAGCTAATTTTAAAAAAAGTTTTAAAAAAGGAAGCGTCTTTAGATAGTTCATTCGTATTCCTTCAGACAGCCTTCTCCCCTCTACTCTGATATCAATGGAGGCACCTTAAGTGTAGCTGTGGCTCTGTTAGTGGACATCTAAAAGAAGTCACAGGTGCTTCCTACAAAGCCCAAAGCTAGCACGGTTGGAATTCTCTGCCCAACAGAACAACTACAGTGGTACCTCAGGTTACAGATGCTTCAGGTTACAGATGCTTCAGGTTACAGACTCCGCTAACCCAGAAATAGTACCTCGGGTTAAGAACTTTGCTTCAGGGACTTCCGGGTTGGCGCCATCGCCGAATGGCGGACTCCCTCCGAGCTCCGGAGGGAGCCGGCTCGGCAGGGGCTGGGTTTTACCGCACCGGCGATGCGGGGACCCTTAGAAACCACGGCCACGGGGGCCGTGGACTTGGAGACTCGGCTAGCACCGCTAGCGCCCTCCCGACTCGTGAAGGAGCCTTTTTAAAGGCTACGGATCGGGTGCCGGGGAGAAGCGTGGTGCTTTGAGTCCTCTGCCATCCCTGCCGAGCGAAGCCGCATGCCATCCGGCGGAGAGCGCTGACTTCTTCCATTGAGAATTTGGACTTTTAACAACAACCCGTGAGTAAATTGGAAATCGGGTTTAAAAGAAGAAAAATTTTTTGGATTTGAGACGAGCGGGGGGGGATCTAAAAAGGAAGTCAGTCCCCCTCCCTATTGTAGACATTTTAAAACAAGGATTGGGAAGCCAAGGCCCAAAAAGAACGGTATCTTTGCTAAAATCAAGAATTCCATGATGGGAAAGTACAAGAATTGTGCTGGAGGAAGAATTGAAGGAGAAGGAAAATGCACCCCCCTCCCTGGGAACCGGGGCGATTGAGGAGTGAGCCTGGTGAAAAGAGCCGGTGATTTTGACAGCTGTCAAAGTAGCTGTCAAAGTCGGAATTTTAAAGAGGATTTTATTACAAGGACCTTGCTGGTCAAATTTGTTACAACTTGATATAATTTGTTAAGACTTGAATACAAAATGGCGAAAATACGGAGAACAATCGGATTTTTGGAAACAAAGTTACAACAACCCCCCTAGAGGAGCTTCGGGACATTACAAAGATGGGCGTAAGCCGGGAAAAATACAACACTTCGGAATTTCACAGAACTGGTTATCTCCTGGGAAAGCTGCAAAACTGAAACTGAATCTCGTCTACAGGGTGTTTAGACTAAAAGGAGACAACAGAATACTTTACTGAAGAAGGAAGGGACTGAACGCAAGTTTTTGTTCCTGAATAACAACAACCCATGTAGAGTTACTAAACTTCTGAATAAGAAAGTTTTAGCAGCGGAACAAGAGGAAGCTGGACTATAACCTTGAAAGAACAATGGGGGGAATTTTATAATTTGACATTTTTAAAGATTTAGGAATTAATTTTTAAAAAGTAATCCTAAAAATGGGAAATAATTCTGCAAGGAGTTGGGGGAAAAATGGGATTGATGGACTTAAGATTTCCAGGCTGGAAACATAGATTGGAGGATAAGGGAAATTAAACCGGGGAAGGGGAGGGAGAATTAGAATCCAAAGGCTTGCAACTATTTTCTGAATTGGTTTTCTTTTTTCTAATATATTTCTTATTTTTTTATACTTTTATTCTGTGTGCTTTTACTTTAATGGGAAAAAAGGGGGACATTGTGGAAAGAAAAGGGGGTGGGCTATGGGGAGAGATCTTTTGCTTTTTTTTATCAAGGGTGTTGCATAAGGTTTGTATAAATTTAAATTTGAACAATGGGGTATATAAATTGTGCTTTAAATCAGAAATAGAACTTGTGGAAACAACAATATGAAAGGGGAATACGGTAGGGGTGGGGGAAGGGGGGAGTCCCAGAAAGTGGATGTTTGAAAATAAGGTTCTGAATGTATCTTCATAATTTCTTTTCTTCTCTTTCTGTATTTTGGAAACTTCAATAAATATTATTTAAAAAAAAAAAAAAAAAAGAACTTTGCTTCAGGATGAGAACAGAAATTGCGCAGCGGCGGCACGGGAGGCCCCGTTAGCTAAAGTGGTACCTTAGGTTAAGAACAGTTTCAGGTTAAGAACAGACCTCCAGAACGAATTAAGTTCTTAACCCGAGGTACCACTGTATATCAAAAAACAGCAACAACCCCAACCCACCTCCAGTGGCTTAGATCTCACTGCCCTGCAGTGAAAACATTCAAGCACTCTTCCCCTATTGCCAGCTGGCTTGCAGCCCAGCAACCAATCAGCAGGATGGCCAAGCTACCCAGAGGCTAGATTTCAGTGTCGTTTGCTGAACCGTCATCTATTTTGACCTTGGCTACCTTGTGAAATGAGTGGAGAAAGCTGATAGACAGTATTCCCTAGCAATTGCTCCTAATCTTATGAGGTTATTACCTTCTAACTGTCCCCGCTGCGCATCCTACCAACGCATAAAAGGAGGAGAGAGGGATTGTGACTCTCTGTTCAGCTGTCGACCAACCCAGTGGAAATCCTATTCCCCCATTGCCTGTCAGAGTTAGCGTGACAGATCTCAAAAGGGCCTCTCGGACACTACATTTCGCTTTGTGACAGCAAAACACTGTTGCGGTTGTCGATGGCATCCGTCACTGCCTGATGTGTCAATGGCACAATCCATTTTTAGGAAATAGCTTTTCAAGCATTCTTTTACAGTTCTAGTTCTCCCCGTCTCCAAGGAAAGTTATATCCTTTGTGTGATTTCTGAGGCAATATTCTCCAACGCACACCTAGGGATGGGGAAGACACTTGGCTTGGTTTGCATTTCAATACAAACCTGCATAATTCACACTTCCGGAAACACGACACAAACTGAAGCGCCGCCACCCCATGGAATTCACACTTATCTGTATGTTGTGATGCAGCTCCCTAGCCACAAAAGGGTGCACAACATTGCTTACATTAAGCGGAAAGGTACATAAAAAAATACATATATTCATGATAATAACACGCAAAAAGCATTATGTTAGGGGGAATTGCTTACAGCAGTATGTATATTAGGAAACGCCGCATACAAAAATGTGTACATTACAAGAATCAGGCACTAAAATGCTGATGAATTTTCGTGAGGACTTGACTTCAAAGAGAAATTGCAAATTGATGTGGAAATGTGGGGAGAAATGAGAAAAACCAAAACTGATAGATTTTTGTCCATCCCTACCTTGCTCCCTGCCAATTTCTGGACTCCTTTCATTATAATATACTGTCATTTTTCTTTCAGAGATCTTAATATGCAGGACACAACTCACCCACCTAGAAGTTTCATCTGCCCCTTCAGTGCACTGGCCTGATATTTTATTCTGGTGCCACCACTGGAGGCAATCCAAGGCTGCTTCAATCCAGCCAAATCCCAGTTAAGCTTGAATCAGCCCCTTTCAGTTCAGGATTCGGCCAGATCTGGTGCACAGCCCTATCACCCCTTGTTCATCCCAACCTATATCTGATTGGTCTTTTTCCTTAAAATCAAGCCATTTCCCCTCATCCCTTCATGATGAGATCTGCACACACACACATTTCCATGCAAAACGTTTTTGTTTGTTATTATGGTGGGTATTTTTGTGGTTTTTATTATTGTAAGCCACCTGTGATCTTCAGCTGAAGGGCAGTATTGAAACTTAATAAATAATGATAATGATAATAGGAAATGACAAGTCTAAGAATGCTGACATTGACTGGGAGGGGCAATTTTTGTGGAGCATCTCTGTGAGCTGTAGCCTAGCAACAAAGGAGTAGGAGACCTGGCTGGCTCCCTCTGTGGGGAGGAAATGAGCTGTGAGGAGACTGGGGAAAACAGTACATTATTCCCACCTCACCCCCACCGACCGAGAGAGTGTATGCTTAAAAGCCACTGTTTTTCTACCTAAGTTGAAGTTCTGGCTGAAGAAAAGCCCTGCTAAGCTCTGTCCTTCAACTCTGTTCATGCCCATGCTTGCCTGGATGAAGGGTGGAAAGGGAAGCAGCCTCCAGAAGCCTCCCTAGAAAGGAATGTCACTTTTAGGCTGAAAACGTTTCACCACTCCTGTCTTGGGATGGGAGATAAAGTCAATTCAGCTCACATTTGAAGGTCAGTTTGCATAATTTGCACTTTCCAAAATGTTATGTCATACAGTGGAGGCAGCCATCCTTCAAGACTGGGACTTCTCCAAGTTTTGCAGTATAGTTCTCCAGGTAAGTAATGTGTAGAAAATAGAACATACTGGGGTGAAGTGTGCATATAAATGCACACATTAGTGAAAATACCGTACAAAAATGTGTGTTATTACAATAACTTGTCCTGCAAAAATGTATACATTAGTCAGAATTGCATATAGCTGTGTACATATTAGGGGAATGCTGCCCAAAAATGCTGATGAATTTTCATGAGCATTTATTTATTTTTTTAGCGCAACCTGAGGTGGAAATGTGGCAAACTAAACATAAACCTTGGGGGGGAAATGAGAGACACTGAAATTGTCAAATTTGCCCATCCGCCCCCCTGTCTTAGGAACACGGGTGGCACTGTGGGTTAAACCACTGACCCTAGGGCTTGCTGATCTGAAGGTCGGTGGTTCGAATCCCCGTGACGGGGTGAGCTGCCATTGCTCGGTCCCTGCTCCTGCCAACCTAGCAGTTCGAAATCACATCAAAGTGCAAGTAGATAAATAGGTACCACTCCAGCGGGAAGGTAAACAGCGTTTCCGTGCGCTGCTTTGGTTCGCCAAAAGCGGCTTAGTCATGCTGGCCACATGACCTGGAAGCTGTACGCCGGCTCCCTCAGCCAATAAAGCGAGATGAGCGCCGCGACCCCAGAGTCGGCCATGACTGGACCTAAAGGTCAGGGGTCCCTTTACCTTTACCCCCGTCTTAGGGACGCGGGTGGCGCTGTGGGTTAAACCACTGAGCCTAGGGCTTGCCGATCAGAAGGTCGGCGGTTTGAATCCCCGTGATGGGGTGAGCTCCCGTTGCTCGGTCCCTGCTCCTGCCAACCTAGCAGTTCAAAAGCACATCAAAGTGCAAGTAGATAAATAGGTACCACTCCGACGGGAAGGTAAACAGCGTTTCCATGCGCTGCTCTAGTTCGTCAGAAGTAGCTTAGTCATGCTGGCCACATGACCCGGAAGCTGTATGCCAGCTCCCTCGGCCAATAAAGCGAGATGAGCGCCACAATCCCAGAGTCGGCCATGACTGGACCTAAAGGTCAGGGGTCCCTTTACCTTTACCCTCTGTCTTAGTTATGGGAAAAAACCCCAAATGGCACTATTCAATGGAGACTTCTCCTGTGCATACTTCTTTGAAATGAATGGGTGGTGCCTAGTATCATGGCGTGAGCAAGCTTAGCGCTGCCAATGTGAGGGTTAAATTTAGATTAAGGAGAGATTTCAGTTCCTTGCATAGAGGAACTTCCTGGTGGATCGTGGATCGAGAGTCGATCTCCCTTCCTCGCCATCCGCTGACTTTTAGGGCAACTCACCTTGATTTGCTACAGCTGCTCCTACATTTGAGGTCTGCCCCATCATGAGCTTCAAAAGTACTTCTCTGTGTTTAAGCAGCCATGCTGTCCTGACCAATTCTTCTCCAACAGCTTTGACGCATTTATCAACCCATGGCCTTGTAAATGACAGCGCTGTTTAATCTCTCACACACAATAAATAAAGCATTTGCAGGATGGTCTACTTTTATGCCATTGCCCATGTTAGCATGGGCTGGTCCATGTTCTCCCATTTCCTTTTCTGCTTCCTCTTTTAAGATGCCATAAATCTAGTTAATAGTTACATCCGGTGCAGAAAAATCAAAATGTCACATCAGTAGAGACGGTTCAATTGAAGGCATATTGATTGTCGCAGAGAATATTCTCATTTTATTCACCTACTTAGTCTCTTCCCCTAGGCGCATATGAATTCATCAAATATTGTCACGGCGCATAATAACACTTGTTCCTGGGTGTTGATGTAACAGCTAGAACTTCTTACCAATTCCTCCAGTCGCAATACGCAGTTGGGATGGGAACAATGTCTTTGTGACATGAACATATCCAAGCTTGAGTTTCTGCAGCCGGAACGCTATGGCAAATGTTGCTCCCACACATGCCTCAAACCAAACAGGTGGTTGGGGAAGAAAAAACTGTGGGAGAGAGAGATCACAAACGGGTGAACTGGGAAAACTCTTTCATTCACAAAATGTCTGCAGAACTCTCTGCCACAAAATGTGGTGAGAACAGGGCTGAAACGAATAATTGGGACGAGCCCAAATAATCACGAGAGGCAAGCATTATAAATAAAACTCACCAGAGGATTTACGGCGCAGGGGAGGCGTGTATGATTATTGATCCATTGGCTCCTTAAAGGTATTTACTTGCTCAGATGGCTGGGGGATCACCCGAATTCAAAGTCATGCCTTCTTCTCTGGAAGCTCTTGTCCACATCTCTGTTCTGTGAAGGTTGGTTGTGAGTATTTAGCAGTGAGGGGAAGTCACTCTGCATATTCTTAAAAGCATTCTCTTCCATTCTTTACTTGCTATGTCTTCAAGGGCTGTTCTCTGCAAAGTAGGGCATAGAAAGCTGCCTTTTACTGACACAAACCATTGTCTCATCAAAGAGGAGGTTTTCCCCTGTCCCACCTGGAGATGCTGCGATTAAACCTGGAGATCTTCTGCATGCAAATAATATGTTCTGCTACGGGGTAAGCTCCCGTTGCTCGGTCCCTGCTCCTGCCAACCTAGCAGTTTGAAAGCACGTCAAAATGCAAGTAGATAAATAGGTACCGCTCTGGCGGGAAGGTAAATGGCGTTTCCGTGCGCTGCTCTGGTTTGCCAGAAGCGGCTTAGTCATGCTGGCCACATGACCCGGAAGCTGTACACCAGCTCCCTCAGCCAATAAAGCAAGATGAGCACCGCAACCCCAGAGTCGGTCACGACTGGACCTAACGGTCAGGGGTCCCTTTACCTTTTACCATGCTGCAGCCAAGCCCTGGCAAACCATACCATTCCATTCCTGGAATTATTATTATTATTATTATTATTATTATTATTATTATTATTATTATTTATACCCCACCCACCTGGCTGGGCTTTGCCAGCCGCTCTGGGCAGCTCCCAACAGAATTAAAAGCACAATAAAAGCACAATAAAACAATATTTATTTCATGCATGTTCCAGTTAATGGTTGGGTACAGCGCTGGGCAAGATTCACTATAATGTACCAACAGTGCATTATGGTCACCTTTCTCGAATCCAGAAACAATAGCAGTAACAATACAAAATTGATCCTTCATCTGATCCTCATTTTAATATATCTCGTTTCTCTTCCTTTGGTCTTTGTGCTCCGTGCTCACTTGCGCTGACATCCTCTCGACAAAACAACAATAAAAAGACATCAGCCAGAAAACCGACACATGACAGATTCTCTATTGAAGCAAGAGAATTAAATCCCCACTTTAATTTCACCTCCTTGCAATATCTGTTTATTTGACAATATTTTCATATCGCTAGTTGTGGGAGTTACGCCTGTAGCTGCCATAGATCAATTTTTGTTAAATTGATGTTAGAATTACCCATGGTTTTAAAAGATAAGCAAGTATTAACTCAACAGCTGTTCGAGACACTGCATCAACTTCATTTATGATTTATTTCGCTTTTTTCCAAATACCTTTTTTAAAACACCATTTATTTTAATTGATTCAAACTTTTCTGTCTTCTGAGCCAATCACCGACCACTTTAAAGCGACAGGCCCTAAGCCATATAAATTAACTGTACCTACGGGCATTATTTTTTAAAGAACATACTTTTTAGCACACCAAAGCATTTTTGTCTGTGCAGGAGAGGTTTCTGCAATGACAGCTGTCAGCTGTCTATGGTTCTTTCCATCAACCAAGTAGTCCTTTATCCTTTAGAAAGGCACATCCCCCTGGGTGTTTTGGATAAAAGATCTTGTATTGCATTTCATGTAGCAACTCTCGAGGACTAACAATAATGTTAAACACTTTTTAATACTGCTCTGTTGTTTAAATATGTTATCAAATCAAGATTGGGTCGGAATTTGGCAGTGGGTTTGTTAACCCACCCTATCCAAGCACCAACACTTTAAAAAGATACTTCAACTTATTATTTGCTACATATTCAGAGGTTGGGTATGCTTAAAAAGAAGAAGAAGAAACACTCTAATGAATTAGAAAGTTTGGTGTGGCACACTTGATTCCTGGGAGATTTAGGGCAGGATTCAACTAAGCTGTTGCGTGTTTAGAATGAGGGCCGTTTGAGCAACAGGACAATAGGGATTTACTACAGCACTTGCCAATTTCAAAAATAAAGCAAAACTATATTTTTGCATTATATGCATGAGCAGCAGTGAGCCTTGGGAAGAATGCACACTTCCCTCCTATGAATAAGAGGCTGGGTATGGTTGCTTCTGGTCATAGTTTCCTGTGACACCTGAATTAGGGGCAACTGTGGTTACTTAAAACTATGGTTTGCATGGTGAGGCCCCATGAGCACCCTATTCCCTAAGGTGCAAACAACTAGACAACACACGGCATATTGGTTTGGGGGTCAAATCAGGCCACAACTTTATTGGTTACAGATGTGAAGGTTTGGCCATAGGAATTTTGACTGTGTATATCTCTCCTGCCCATCTGCTGGGAGTGAAGCCAGCAGTGGGTGGGTGGAGGATGCCCTACGACCTACTTCAAATCAGGGCATTCCCCAAGCGGTCCCTGTTGGAGGAGTGGTATGGCCCTAGCCCCTGTCTGGGCATCGGACAGGAGCCCCTCCTCCCGGATCCTTTTAACAGGATCCCTTTACCCATGGAGGGACAGGCAGAGGCTACAACCTCCCCTCCGAACAAGACCAGGCTTACCCAATGCCTATCCGCCTTACAAAGTTGTGACGATTGCTATGAGGTAGGCAAAAACCCAAATGGCAGAGCCAGTTTTCCAGATGGGAAAAAATCCTGCCCGGCCTCTCCTCTTGGCTGCCCTAGAGGAGAGGAGAAGGGGAGAACGTGAGCTGAAGGCTTGCTATTGCTCGGTCACGTTGTGCTAAATTAGTGCCGGCAAAATATCTCCACACTTCAGGTCTTACCCACCAGATGTGCAGCAATTCTCCCTCCTTGATATGTTTGATGCCCATTTCATGGGGGGCATAGCTGTCAACTTTTTCCTTTTCTTGCGAGGAATCCTATTCGGAATAAGGGAATTTCCCTTAAAAAAAGGAAAACGTTGACAGCTATGATGGGGGATGGCGGACAAGCCTCACTGGTATAGCACCTGCCTTGCACGCAGAAGGCCCTAGGTTCAAACTCTAGCATCACCAGGTAGGGCTGAGAAGGACTGCTGACTGAAACCCTGGAGAGCTGCTGCCAATGGACCCAATTGTCTTACTCAGGGCAAGGAGGTTTCTTGCATTTATATGTTCTTAACCAGTCCACAGGTTCAGGTAGTGTCAGGCTTCAGGAAACCGATCCCTCCCCCTCATGGCAGGCTGCCAGTAACAGAGAGACAAGAAGCTCTTACCAATGTCTTTTATTCAATAGTCCCAAAGAGAGGCGTAGAAATGCAGTCTCTTGGGCAATGGCGTTGTTCCGAATAAAGCCCCACCCCCTCCATCTCTCTTCTTATACATCATCCCTATGTTGGCTGATCTGTGCTTTCTGCCTCTGAGCTTTCTGTTCTCCTACTTTCAGTGCCCGCCGGGTTCTGGGAGAAGGGGGGTCAGAAATGCTTTCCAAGGACACTGAGTCTGTCAGCTGTCTCTTCCCCGGTGCTGCTGCTTCTTCCTGCTCCTCTCCCAATATTTCCCAGCGTCTCCCTTCTGCAGCCTCTGAGCTGTGACCTTCTTCAAACCACTATTGTGGATCTATACTGTCTACCTCTTCTCTGGGAAGTGTGGGGGGGGGGTCTCCACTATTCCTCCTCAGTCCAGTCCCTGACATCTAGGGGCACAGACGTTTACCATAGCAGTTTATCTTTCTTTTAGTGTTGCTACAATCATCATCATCATCATCATCATCATCATCATCATCATCATCCTGCTAACCTTTGACTGTGGAATAAGGCTCATATCACTGATTGGCCACAGCCTGTTGGTATCTGACTCCTGGCCAGAAAGAAGATATGCAATAGGCTAGTGCTTTAATTAGGGACGCGGGTGGCACTGTGGGTTAAACCACAGAGCCCAGGACTTGCCGATCAGAAGGTCATGGTACGAATCCCCACGACGGGGTGAGCTCCCGTTGCTCGGTCCCTGCTCCTGCCAACCTAGCAGTTCGAAAGCATGTCAAAGTGCAAGTAGGTAAATAGGTACCCCTCCGGCGGGAAGGTAAACGGCGTTTCTATGCGCTGCTCTGGTTTGCCAGAAGCAGCTTAGTCATGCTGGCCACATGAACCGGAAGCTGTATGCTGGCTCCCTCGACCAATAAAGCAAGATGAGTGCCGCAACCCCAAAGTCAGCCACGACTGGACCTAATGGTCAAGGGTCCCTTTACCTTTACATTTAGCGCTTTAATTGGACCCAGGTTATACTTTTTTTCCCCTGGTTTGTCCATCCACGTAAGCAACATAATGTTGGAGAGCCTCCTAGATCAGCGTCCCAGAGCAATGATTTCTGGTTCTGGAACATGCAGCATGCTCGCAACACTTGCTTTAAAAAAATGAAGGGAAAAAAACTATTAATTGCATTCTGCTCCAAAGATATCCCTTTTGGCCTTGGGTTTTTGACATTTGCTGCTCCTCTTGAAACTGTAGCGAGAACTCCAATTCCATTTTTGATCTGTTGGTCGAAATGTCATGTCATGACATCAGTTGTGGGTCCATCGTGCCATTAAGTGCTCCCCACCTCGACCGGGGCTCCGCGCGGCTTTTCCCCAAATGACAGTGTGCTTGCTTGGACATCACTCTGTGACCATAAACCAAAGCTATCACATGTGACCTCGGTAAGGGAAGCCTTTGGCTTTTACAAGGGAGGAGAAATGAGTTTTCTGTGGCCTTTTAAGAGCTGGTCCAGCATGCTGTGTGCACTGAACTACAATGCAAGTGTGTTCGGTGACAGGCCTGGGTAGTGGGGCTTATTGAATTTTTATTTTATTTTTTTTATTTTTTTGCACAGCTTCTGATTTACAATTCATAACCTGGATTATATTGCGAGTTCAGCCCTGCTGGGGTCGGTGTGTAATTTAGATCGAGGAAATATTTGCAGAGCTTTCAATTCCCTTGACATCTGAACGAGTGAAATGGATTCCTTCCCTGAAGCATTGATGCCAACCATACAAAGCAGGGTCAGGCTTGGAGATTCAAGAGAGAGAGTTAAACACTGGACTGAAAGGGCTGCCAGAGGGGGAGGGGAGCATTTATATTCATGAAGGATGAAAGAAAAGCCAGAATGTCATGCAGCAAACACTTTGGGTGCCTTGTATGTTTGTCTTAGGACCATGTTGATGCAGCAGAGGGAACTGAGTGAGCACACAATGCACTGGTGCTTCGAGAAGATGGATTTATTTCCCTCACATGTGGACTTCTAACCCAACACATATAAGCCATGTGTGGCAGCTACCACCTAAAAGGAGCGTCATAAATGCCTACACACAAGACGGTTGCTGGCAGAGTGGACATGGCAATCGATTATCCGCTTGTGTTAATTTAGGTGGATTTAAAATTGCTCATTGACAGCTTGCGGGCTGGCATTTATTAGAAAGGGGGGAAAGGAAATAAAATGGCCAGGTAGTTAAATTAAACAGCTTGTGTCTGTTTAAAATCTAGTCGTGAGGCGGTCCTACCTACTGTGGAGTATTAAAGGCAGTTTTCTGAGGGAACTGGCAAACCATCATGGAGTCATTATGAGGTTAACAAAAGGCAAGTCCTGTGCTAACTGACTGAAGAGGAAGCCAGAGTCAGCCCTGTCATGAGGCAAAAGGAGATAGCCAACTGCCCTAAACCCTGAAGACAGCCTGCTGTCCTCAGGTGTGGTAAAGAAGGCTACCCCACACCAGTGTTGATGCAACTGCCTGCCCAGTCCATTTCTTCTTCTTTTTTAAATGTATTTTTATTAAATATTTTCTTGATTTACAAAGGTATGTGCAATGTCTCCCTCTCGGGGGGGGGGGTTCCCCATGTAACATTTTTTTACAAATCGGTTTCATTTGTTGAGACATTAGGAAGAAAAGGGGGGAAGAGGTGGAGGGGGGGAGAACCTGCACAAGCAATGCTGACACAAAACCCCACAAATATTAAGTAAAATAGAAACATTGCCCAGTCCCTTTCTGTATGTGAAATGGGAGGGACGCCATTTCATCCTCTGCTTCAGGCAGCAAAATGTCTTGATCCAGCTCTGGAAGAAGCAGTAAGGAAGTAAAATCTGAGAGAAAAACAATCTACAGGTAGTTACTCCTGAAAAACCAGTGAGACAAGAATGTGTTGCCTTTTGGCTTATCACTGTTCCCCCCCCCCATAAAGGCCCCTATTCCCCCTCGAGCTACAATTCCCAGAACAAATGACTCTGTAGCTCTGTGAAGAAGAAGAAGAGTTTGGATTTGATATCCCGCTTTATCACTACCCGAAGGAGTCTCAAAGCGGCTAACATCCTCCTTTCCCTTCCTCCCCCACAACAAACACTCTGTGAGGTGAGTGGGGCTGAGAGACTTCAGAGCAGTGTGACTGGCCCAAGGTCACCCAGCAGCTGCATGTGGAGGAGCGGGGAATCAAACCCGGTTCACCAGATTACAAGTCTACCGCCCTTAACCACTACACCACACTGGGGATAGGTGGGTCTCCTAACAACTCTCAGCACCCTTAATGAGCTCTGCTTTTCAAAATTGTTGGGGGAAACCACACCTGTTTAAAGTGATATCGTGGTGCTTTCACTGCCTGGTGTAAATGTGGCAAACAACATGATTGATGGCAGGGAAGAGAGGCTGCAATGGCCTCATCTCCCTGTTCAGCAGTAAGGAAGGAATCCTGCACTCGTGACTTGACAGCTCTAGGCAGGAAACTGGGAAGACGGATTTTTAAATCTATTAAATTGGTAGACTATCATGTTTGTTCACCATGGAGTTAGGATAGCTCAGCTGGATGGAGTGTGGTGCTGATACTGCCAAGGTCGCAGGTTCAATCTCTGTATGGGACAATAGCATATTCCTGCACTGCAGGGAGCTGGACGATATGATCCTCAGGGTCCCTTCCAACTCTACAATTCCAGTGCTCAGGATTGCTCAGCTCCTACGGGAACTGAATCTTGCAGTGTGGGTGTTGGCTGCTGAATCTGGGAATGTTAAGCATTATGATATTTCGGGAGTAAGTTGCATAGTAGCAGTGTGTGTACGTGTGCGTCAGACAGAATTCTATATATATGAGAATTATTTCTCTCTCTAATACAGTGGTACCTCGGGTTAAGAACTTAATTCGTTCTGGAGGTCCATTCTTAACCTGAAACTGTTCTTAATCTGAAGCACCACTTTAGCTAACGGGGCCTCCCCCTGCCGCCATGCCACCACGCCGCCACTGCGCAATTTCTATTCTCATTCTGAAGCAAAGTTCTTAACCCGAGGTATTATTTCTGGGTTGGCAGAGTCTGTAACCTGAAGCATCTGTAACCTGAGGTACCACTGTACTATCTTATATTGTAAACTGTTGCAGCAGGAACTTGTATTCTTTGAGCAGCGCTTAGTATACATTTAAGTGCATCCCCACCATCATTGCAGCAGCAAGACCAAGACTGCACAAAAAACAATTGCGTTCCGGAATTTGCAAAAGCACAAAGAATTTTAACCTTTGCCTTAGAAATACAGCCCAAATCCAGCGGTGGAATAATAATAATAAAAACAATCCATTGAAATCACTATACTACTGTTTCTTCTGCCAGCTTGGACATTCTTTTTTTTTTTTAATAATAATTTTTATTAGATTTTCCACCGTGATAACACAAACCACAAAGCAAAATGATACACAAAAACAGAAAAGGAAAAAGAAAAAGAAAAAAGAAGAAAGAGGGAGGGGGAAAGGGGGGGACAATAAACAAATAGACAATAATAACAAACCTAATTCTTCACAAAACCAACCTTTTAAACATCTTGGTTGACTTCCTCAAATCCCTCCCTTCTGAGTTTCCTTGTAATTAAAAGTAACAGCTTTCCAATATCATTATTAAACTAAAACAATTTCCAATTATAGTCCATTTTATTCACTTTTCTTAAAATTCTGAATCCCATTTATTTAATTATAACTTAATTTAATCCTAGGCCTATTTGTTTCTTTCAAGTAATTTCTAATTTTTTATATTACAATATTTATTCAAATAGTCCTTGAATTTCCTCCAGTCCTCTTGAAACTCCTCTTCTTTCTGGTCGCGGATTCTTCTAGTCAGGTCAGCTAGCTCCGAAAAGTCCATCATCTTCATCTGCCAATCTTCCACTGTTGGTAGTAGCTTGGACATTCTTCCATACTCATTAAACAGATAGCTGGTGATGGCAGCACTGACCATTTTTAGGAGGAGGAAAGGGAAGAGCTGGATTCAGTCCTCCTCCTTTCCCCATTACAGGTGACCAGCAGCATCAAAGCTGACATCATTGAGCATCTATGCAGCAACCAGATGCAGGATTTCCATTCACCCAGCAGGAATAGTGCCTACATAGCCATGAAGGTTGGATGCAGGGATTCCGTAATGGAAAGTACATCTGAAACAGGATTGCCACGGGATAGAGTATTTCTACCAATGGATTGGCCTTGCTAACTCAGGATGGGGTAGCCTGCCCTGTTTTGTCACCTGAGGCAAAACAGAAAGGTGCCATCTCCCCTCCTGTTGAAACCTCACTTCCTGGAGTCACACAGTGGCTTCCAGCAAGATCTTGCGCAAGCGCCACACTGTCTTAAGAGAAATTGTGAGGTCTCACTAGAAGCTGCCACCATCGCTTCGCCTTGCTTTTCTGGCAGAAGCATCAGGGGCAGGTCGGATCTCCATAGGTAAGCCACCCCATGAGATTCCACCATCCAAGACAGCTGTGTCTGTCCGCCTCATGGCCCGACTGCATTGGCTACCAATTAGTTTCCGGGCCCAATTCAAAGTGCTGGTTTTGACCTATAAAGCCTTAAACGGCTCAGGACCCCAATACCTCAAGGACTGCCTCTACCCATATGAACCTACCCAGACCCTGAGATCACCCTCTGAGGCCCTTCTTCGTGTGCCTCCTCCATGAGAGGTCCAGAGGGTGGCAACATGAGAACGGGCCTTTTCTGCAGTGACTCCCCATCTGTGGAATGCTCTCCCCAGGGAAGTTTGCCTGGCTCCTTCATTATACACCTTTAGGCGCCAGGCAAAAACGTTCCTTTTAAACCAGGCCTTTGGTTCATTTGACTGACATCCTATGCCATTTTAAAATGTGGTGGGGGCTATTGGATTTTTAATTTTTTTTTATTTTACTATGTACAGTGGTACCTCAGGTTACAGACGCTTCAGGTTACAGACGCTTCAGGTTACAGACTCTGCTAACCCAGAAACAGTACCTCGGGTTAAGAACTTTGCTTCAGGATGAGAACAGAAATCATGCTCCAGCGGCGTGGCAGCAGCAGGAGACCCCATTAGCTAAAGTGGTGCTTCAGGTTAAGAACAGTTTCAGGTTAAGAACGGACCTCCAGAACGAATTAAGTACTTAACAAGAGGTACCACTGTATTTTGTAGTGTTATATCTTGATTTTATTCTGTGAACTGCCCTGAGACCCCCAGGTATAGGGCAGTATATAAATTCAAATAATAATAATAATAATAATAATAATAATAATAATAATAATAATAATAGGCAGGCCAGCCCTGATTTGGGGCATCGCCCAACTGCATCCTTCCCCCTTCATTTAAACTCTTCTGTAGCACTTGGACAGGTTTGTCTTTGCTGCTGCCAAGATCACATAACTCTCAAAAAAGTAATCTCTGCAATTTTTTCCAGCATGCGGGGGTGGGGTGGGGGGGGCAATGCCACAAGTCTTGGGGAAGCACCATGCAGCCTATTTTTAATCAAGAAACAGCATCTGGAGAGGACTTCTAAAGAGGCTCAGACATAGCAATCATAGTGATGAGATTATGAAGGTTTATTAATTTTATTCAAAGAGCACCACAGACATGTCCATGGGGAACCCAGAGGCCTGACCTTTCCATGTGAGGCACAGTGGAACAGATCATGTATGTACATCCTCATCCTGGATTTGTTTTCCTGTCATGTGCAGCATTGAGTATCAGAAGGATGCTGTGAAGCATTGTCAGACCTCTGTGGACAGTCTTAGAGGCAGCAGTAAACAGATAGGTCAGCCTGCATTGATTTGGCATATCCGTATCTAAATCCCAGAACTTGCTTCATCCACTCCCACAACCTCAGTTTCATCTCTCCACTGCAGCTTTGGTTTATTCAAAACGATTTCTTAAGGATCACATCTCCCCACTTAGATCTCTTTATTACATTTTCTCACTGTGTGTTCTGGTTACAGATCCGCCCTTAACAGCCCCTAAAATGTGTGCTAGCAGAACTTTATGAAATCTGTAGGGGAATACTCACTGTGTGATCTGGGAAGAACTATTAATATAGGGAGAATTCTTGGACAGGGGATGCTACCTCGGCCCATGGAAGTAGCTTCCTGATTAAATTTGCTCATGCCATCATCAATATTTTTTTATTTTTTAAAGAATGTTTTTAATTGCACTGAGCTGAGGTTTGACCAAAGGCATTTTTTTTCTGAGGGCATTTCTCAGATTTTCCTTTTCCTGATATGAATGAATTTATTATTACGGTCACAGACCAGTTGCGGCTCACTTACAAAAGCAGGAAAATCATAAAACACAATAGGGATACATTGAATTGCAATTGGTATAACAGGGACAATACAGATATAGCAGCAGTAAAAAATATATGTTAAATCTTAATCACTAAAATATAACCTAAAATTGTCATTTAAAACCTTAATCATTTTGGTAGTACAGCTTGTTCCCTAAGTTTTATGGCAGTTGCACAGAATTTGGCCACCCTTAGCGTGATCTCTAGATCCATGTCCTCTACCAGGAGTTTCAGACATTGAAGTTCGGACCCATTTGGAGATTTTTGTATAACAGGGGTGATAAATACCGAGCGTATATCCCCGTAGAAACGGCAGCATAACAAGACATGAGGGACAGTTTCTACCTCCATCAAGCCGCAGGGGCAGACTCGTTCCACATATGGTTTACCCTCGAATCTGCCCTGCAATGAGGCAGCCTTTTCCTGATAGAAAAAGAAGGCCACACTGCAAAATATCATCCCTGAATATTATCAGTGGTCTGCCTTGCCCTGACCCTCAACACACAAACACTGCCCCAGAACAAATTAAAGTCCAGGGCATTGTGGGCTATGCAAAATGGTGAAGAATAGAGTGGACAAAATGCTCCCAATAGGGTTGCTGCTGGTGTTGCCACTTCCAGCAGCAGCAGCAACAGCAACAACAACAGTGTGGCGATTGCACAGGGTCCCCGGATGATTAACGGTCTATTGATCCCTGTGCCCCCACTATGCTTGCTGCCCCACTGCCACCAACCTGTTACTCTCTGGTAAAACACTGAGTCCAGACAGTTGTTAAAAGTGAACCAAAAAAACAAGTTTATTTTACAAACGTTAACAAGTTTATGGTTACTCAGATAATATTCCTGTCAGTATCTTAACTTTAGTTTCTTTACCGGCCTATACCTTCCTAATTCCTTCTGACTGATTATCTCAACTGTTTGACTGACTCCTCTTAACAAATTCTCTCCCTCTCTCACACCAGACTTGCCCAACCCACAGACTTATCTTCTCTGTCTCTTCTAACTCCAGACTGTCTTCTCAACAACTCTAACTCACTGCAAAAAAAAACCCTCTGTGCTTAAACCTTATACACAGTTAACTCTGCCCACTGGGTCCCATTGGTTAGTCATTTTACAATTAGTTAACCCTTTCCCTATGAACCCAGTATGATGTCACACACATAGGAGGGCAAACGCCACAAGGGGTGCCAACTCTATGGGGCCAATGTGTCTTCAGTCTCCTCAGTGTCTGCTGGGAGGGGGCCAGGCCCACTCAATGTTGAGGGGCGGAGGAGGCTGAGCACAGAGCCAAGCAGGGCACAGCTTCAGGGCCTGGTCCCTCCTGAGCATGAGAGAGGAGAAACCGCCCACCATTGAAGCCACGCCATGCTGGGCTACGCACTCAGTCTCCTCCCAAAGATACGATGTCAAACATGCCCGGAACACGACGTCACACACACACATCATGTGCCACACACATGATGTCACACACACACACACACGACGTGTTCTAGGCCCCCTCAATCTTGGGGAAAATGGGGAGGTCTGTTGTACTACCTGCTCCTGGTGAGCCTGCTCACAAGAAACTATTTCCTCTAAATGTTTCATGCATATTAGCTCCATGGTACTGCTGCAAGCTTGCAGCGGGCGTGGGTTGGACACAAAAGGCTTAATGGGCAAACCTGGTAGTCCACTTCTGAGTACTGGGTGCATCCTCCTTTTTTTTTAAGGTGAGCTACTGACAATATGCTGCCATGGCGACTAAAAAATAGGACAATCTCCTTCTTAATAGAGGCCCATTTCAGGGTGTTATGGATAGGAAGAACAATCAGAGGAGTGTGTATACGTCTCTCTCTCTCACACACACACACAGAGAGAGAGAAAGAGAGAGAGAGAGAGAGAGAGTTGATATAATCAAGGTGCCTGTAAGGTGAGTAGGAAACCAAAGGGCAGGCTGCCATTTTTGAAGGACTGGAAAAGACACAGGCACAGAAAGCTGAATTCAGGATCAGAAGATGTCTTAGAGTGCAGCCTGTCTTCCGGAAGATCTGATGTGGGTTCAGTGGTCTTTGGGTGTCTGCCAGTGCGCTTATGCTCTATCGCCACCTATGCTCAGCCTGTTTCTCACTGCTGAAAGCAGTTTTAATATTTTCCACAACGACGCAAATGCGGTCTGTTTCATTATCCCTGTATTGCAGGTGCCAGGAGAGGTAGAGGGCTGAGCTGAGAGATAGTGCCTTGCCTAAAGACACCTAATGAGCTTATGCTTAAAGAGATATTTGAAAAGGGAACTTTTCTGTGCACAGCTCATTCGTCGACTGGGAGATGGAGTTACAAAACTGGAAGAACTTGGCTGAAACCTTCCTTTAGCCAGGAGCACACGTCTTGGCCTTAGGCAAGCCATTCTCTTAGCTTCAGCTCCCCATCTGCAATTGGGGAGGGTCATAATATGGGCACACCACGCAGGGATGTTTTCAGGATTACAACAAGAGAGGGTGGATCTACACTTATGATTTTTAACTTATGGTTAAGGGATGGTTTTGATAACGTAGATGGACACATGACATCCTACTTTTTTATGTTCACAATGTGTTATTGTTGTTGTTTAGTTGTTTAGTCATGTCCAACTCTTCGTGACCCCATGGACCAGAGCACGCCAGGCACTCCTGTCTTCCACTGCCTCCTGAAGTTTGGTCAAACTCATGTTTGTAGCTTCGAGAACACTGTCCAACCATCTCGTCCTCTGTCGTCCCCTTCTCCTTGTGCCCTCCATCTTTCCCAACATCAGGGTCTTTTCCAGGGAGTCTTCTCTTCTCATGAGGTAGCCAAAGAATTGGAGCCTCAGCTTCAGGACCTGTCCTTCCAGTGAACACTCAGGGCTGATTTCCTTAAGAATGGATAGGTTTGATCTTCTTGCAGTCCATGGGACTCTCAAGAGTCTCCTCCAGCACCATAATTCAAAAGCATCAGCCTCCTTTATGGTCCAGCTCTCACTTCCATACATCACTACTGGGAAAACCATAGCTTTAACTATATGGACCTTTGTTGCTAAGGTGATGTCTCTGCTTTTTAAGATGTGTTATTACCTTGTCTTTTTTATTGCTTCATTTTTAATCGTTTTCTGCTGCTATGTTGGTGAAACACTGCTCATGTGTACCTATGTCGCGTTTTACCTTTTGTTTACTTCATTCAAACTCCACCCCTCCTCCAATGGGCAGGTAAAAAAGAACATGGGGGGAAGGGAGAATTAAAGCACCAGAAGGCAGAGCAGAACAATCAGCTACCAGCAAGGAAAGAAACAGCATTTTGGAAATGGTGTGGTCGGGTATTACTTAGGTAAAGTTAAAGGGACCCCTGACCATTAGGTCCAGTCATGACCGACTCTGGGGTTGCGGCGCTCATCTCGCTTTATTGGCCGAGGGAGCCGGCGTACAGCTTCCAGGTCATGTGGCCAGCAGGACTAAGCCGCTTCTGGTGAACCAGAGCAGCGCACGGAAATGCCGTTTACCTTCCCGCTGGAGCGGTACCTATTTGTCTACTTGCACTTTGACGTGCTTTCAAACTGCTAGGTTGGCAGGAGCAGGGACCGAGCAACGGGAGCTCACCCTGTCGCGGGGATTCGAACCGCCGACCTTCTGATCGGCAAGTCTTAAGCTCTGTGGTTTAACCCACAGCGCCACCCGCGTATTACTTACATGTATTACTTACATTTGACCAAAAAAACAAACACACATGTTAAAAAACATTTTAATAAACAAGTATGCCCTGTGATGTTTTAGAACAACATATCTAATATCATTCTAATACAGGGAAATGTCATTAAACAGGTCAATGTACATCCAGCCATAATGTTCTGAGCACCAGAAACTGCTCACGCTGGGCACCCCTTGGCAAACAGACCAATGTCCGCTAGCTTCTGACCTAGGGAAATAACAGGGTTACTTTTTTGCACATTAAGCAAATAAGAGACTGAGCTAGTGGAGCATAATAGTTTGATTATTATTTTTAGCAAAGCATTATGCTTCCCTAGCTCTGTCCCATTCTCTTAATATGCAGACTAAAGCTTTTGCCTGGGTCAGTTGCTGGAGGAAAATTGTCTTTGTACAGTGGGGTACAATATGAGCAACTTCCTTTAACCATTGTGTTCATTTAAACCTAGTCTCTGTTGGCCTAGCCTGATTATAGCTGCTAGCAGTAGAAGGCCAGAACACCAGAGCCAACGCTAGCAGACCCTCCAAGGGTCCCTATTTTCCAGGGACAGTCCCAGATTTTCAGAAGTCATCCCGGTTTCTGATTTGATCCTGCTTTCCCCTAGGACGTCCCTATTTCCATCGGAGAAATGTTGGGAAGTATGGAGTTATGCAAAAAAACAACAACCCCACAAGCCAAGGAGAAAAGTAACTATTCAACCTTCCGAAGACATCTGAAGGCAACCCTGTACAGTGGTACCTCGGGTTAAGTACTTAATTCATTCCGGAGGTCCATTCTTAACCTGAAACTGTTCTTAACCTGAAGCACCACTTTGGCTAATGGGGCCTCCCGCTGCTGCTGCGCTGTCGCCGCACAATTTCTGTTCTCATCCTGAAGCAAAGTTCTTAACCCGAGGTACTATTTATGGGTTAGCGGAGTCTGTAATGTGAAGCGTGTGTAACCTGAAGCATAGGTAACCTGAGGTACCACTGTATAGGGAAGTTTAAAAAAAAAGAAAAAAGTTTAATGTTTTATTTTGTTTTTATATGTGTTGGAAGCCACCCAGAGTGAGTGGAGCAACCCAGTCAGACGGTTAGGGTATAAATAATAAAATTATGATTATTATGGAATAGGACATCCCTATTTTCATCGGAGAAATGTTGGAGGGCATGCACCAGTTCTGAGGGGACCCTGGGCGTGGAGCCTACTGGGGCCCTCCCAAAGCTGCCCTGGTTTCCCCCCACACCCATGAGCTTCCTGTGGAGAGGGGGTCGTGCAGCAGGATGTTGAAGCAGGAAGCTCTGTGTATGGGAAGAAGAAGGTAGCTGGCGCTGAGAGAGAAACAGGCTGACAGAAGCAGCTGGAGCAGCAGCCATCTTTATTTTCCCAGAATGCCTCTGGGCCCTAGGCTGGTAGTGGCAGCTGCAGCCACCTTGCCTGCAGTTCTCTTAGGAGTGCTGGGCTGTAAGTGGAGAAAGTCAGATTTAAAAAATAAAAGGATGCCAGCGCCAGCAGCGGTGAGCCCTCCAGGGCGCAGTGTTTGTCCCACCATACCAGGTGCTGACGCCAGGCTTGAACTGCATCATGCTCTTTCAGATAAAATACAATAAGCATTAGGCAATCAAGCACAGAAATATATGCCACTGATTTTCCTAACGCCTCCCTTTATTTTTGATTTCCCAAACAGCTCCAGGCACCTTGCATTTATCAGCCTTGATCCCTAGTCCTCCGAGCATGGAATCCTAATTACCGGGTTTCTCTCTCTCTCTCTCTCTCTCTCTCTCTCTCTCTCTCTCTCTCTCTCGTTCTCTTCCTCCATATCTCCCTCCCTCCCTCCCTCTCTCTCTTCTCTCGCCTGACTTGAAATGATTTTTTGAGGCAGCTGGCAGCAAGGGAGTACAGCTGCTGCTAACTTATCCAAATGATTTATCTTAAGATTCATACAGAATTCATTGTGTGGGGAGCCTGGGCCTGTTGGCGTTTAATATTCATGCGAATTGGGAAGCTGCGTTAATCACAGGGTCCGATCATTTGTACAGCCCCTTAATTGTGCTTACGGAAACTTGTGTCCAACCTTATCCCTGCCAGCCTCGCTCGTTCTGTTCCCTGGGCTATTTACGGCTCGGTCCTTGTGTATATTTCACGACGATTGTATATCCATTCCATTGAGAGGCTAAGAAACATGGCTGGAGCAGTTGGCTTGTTTAAAGCGACGCATCAGTTGCAGATAACAGAGAGCCAGGCATGGTGCGCAACTCTGCCTGGGAAAATGCAGTAAGCTTCTTGCGGTCATGTTAGCGAAAGGTAAATTGCTGTGATGCAGGGCCAGATCTTAGCTTCCTAAGGGCTTGTCTGTACAACGTGTTTACTAGGGATGTATCCATGTGGGGCGGGATTTATTTATTTCTATTTAACAGATTTATGACCCGCTTTTGAAAAGACGTCCTTCACAAAACAGCTTGCAAAATACACTCTGAAATGATCACCAATATGGAATAATTTAAAACTATTCCAAACATCTATTTCATAATGTTACTAAAAGCTAACACAAAACACAACAAAGAGCCTAGCATCACTTAATCATACAAAAAACAGACCACAGCACCATTTCTAGAGGTTGCCTCCAGGCACCCTTTTCATCATGCATGCATGGTTATTTGTGCTCATGATGCTATCAGGGTGGTCAAACACAATATGCTTTCAATACTCTTTGCACCTGCAGAAATTATTCAGCAAGCCGTGCGCTGCTTCATTTCCAAACAGTGGATATTATTGTTGTTGTTGCTATTAAATTGTTGGTGTTGCTGCTGCTGCTGTTATTTATTCCCTGCCCTTCACCAGCAGGTACCAGGGCAGCTTGCAGCAGTTTAAAATTCAGAATTAAAAACAGTTAAAATAGATTACAAATATCCCAGGTGTCTAAAGCCAGGCTAAAGACATACGTCTTCAGCATTTGCCTTCTAACTCTCCTGTAACATGTCCTGTAATTACTATTTTGTTATTTATTACATTTGTATATTGCCCTTCATCCGAAGAGCCCTCTGAAATCTTGTAACTTTTTAGACCACAAATGTTCCGGTTTATTTTCGTCCCTCTCTTGTTGCACTCCAACCCCTCCAGACAGCAAAAATGTGGCAGAATAGCGAAAACATCCCAGAGCAAATAAAAAAGCATAATAAATCCACTACTAAGGCTCTATTATTCTGGTAGGAACATACTGCAGAATGCACCCACCATGAAACACCAATCTGGAGAGGCCCTCAGTTCCCAGTTAGCCACTGGTGGCCATGGCAAACAGGTGGGTCTTCAGGGTGGACACACTTAAGGGACCTGTACTGAGGTCTCAGAGATCAGGTTCACTGCAATCCATCACCATCACGGTCCATCGCTATTATTCTCATCTTATAGATGGAGAACTTAAGGCAAGGACTTGCCAGCAGCTACCGACAGATTCCACAGATAAGATGGCAAAAGACAGATAAAAGGGTTCCCCCCCCCAAAAAAAAAGTTGAAGGTGATTGGAAAGAGAGCTTATTGCTGGGCACATGCATACAACATCTGTCTCTGGTAAGCAGATTTCTGTCCTTGTTCACAAACTTGCAAAGCCTGGGATACATGAAATGTGTATACATAGCACGCTCTGGCTAGCAGAGCTCTCGCTAACCATTTCCAGTTCTCTTAAAAACTATTGCGTGTCACCAGCCTAAGGCGAGCCTCTCACTCAAAAGCAAGTGTGCTTACAGAACGGGTGGAACAAAAGACCATTGTAGATTTCTCGTTAGCTTGAGGTGGTATGCCTCTGAAGACCAGCTGCTGTGGGAATCAGAGGCGGAGGAAGGGGGTGCGGTGGGGGTGGGTTGCCCCGGGTGTCACTCCTGAGGGGGGTGACAAATGCTGGGCAGCACTCACTGCAGGGCCTGCAGCGCACCTGAGCCACGCGTCTCTCCTGGGAGTGACACAGTGGCTTGGGTGCCCCAAACGGTCCGCCCGCCACCTCCCCCTCAGCTGTAGGGCGGCTGAGAGGGAGGAGGTAGGCAGACACCTCAGAGGCCCCACGGAGTGTCCTGCCCCAGCTCGCCCTGCTCTACGGGCGGCTGGCCCCATCCCTGGGCTCAGGGTACCTGCGCCATCCCAGGCACCCATTCGGCTTGCTTTGCCGTTGGTGGAAATGAGTGCTGTTGCACCCAGGGCCTGCTTGCAGGCTTCCCATAGGCATTTGGTCATTCACTGTGAGGAAAGGCTGCTGGACTATATGGGCATTTGCTGAGCCAGCAGGGCTGTTGCTATGTTGTTGACTAAGCCTTTAACCAAGCCTAAGTATGTGTTTCCGTGCACTGCTCTGGTTTGCCAGAAGCGGCTTAGTCATGCTGGCCACATGACCCAGAAGCTGTACGCCGGCTCCCGCGGCCAATAAAGCGAGATGAGCGCCGCAACCCCAGAGTCGGCCACGACTGGACCTAATGGTCAGGGGTCCCTTTACCTTTACCTTTAAGAATGTGTAATTGAAACGAGCATATATTCTTTCCCCGCCTAGCCCTGCCTTCCATTCCTTTCTTCTGCTGCTTCCCCTTGTGTCACATTTTGTTAGCTCCTTGGCAGAGGCACTGCCTTGGGCCGAAGACTGGGAAGGCCCAGTTGCGCAGTGTGTTTGCGACGCCATGCGCACAAAGTGTTATGCGCGCACATCATCGGGGAAAGGTGCATCATTGGAAGGAGGCCTTGCACCAGCACTGCGCAGCTTCAATGGCCGTGGCTCCTCCTCTCTCACACGCAGGAGCAGCCTGCTTTGATGCTGGGCTGCACTCGGCTGAGCCTCCTCTGTTCCCAATAATGGGGGGGGTTGAGCCTCCTGCTAAGGAATATTGAGGGGTCTTGACGGCACCTCCGCCTCCTAGAGTTGGCGCACCTGCTCCTTGGGGTGGGGATCTTGAATTCCGAAAAGTTCCAATGAAGCTGCACTTATGGGGCAGAAGTCTTACCCAGAATTCCTCTAACCCAGAGGTAGCCAACATGGCATCTTCTAGAGGTTGCTGCAGTACAGTGGTACCTCGGGTTACATACGCTTCAGGTTACAGACTCCGCTAACCCAGAAATAGTACCTCAGGTTAAGAACTTTGCTTCAGGATGAGAACAGAAATCGTGCTCCGGCGGCGTGGCGGCAGCGGGAGGCCCCATTAGCTAAAGTGGTGTTTCAGGTTAAGAACAGTTTCAGGTTAAGAACGGACCTCCGAAACGAATTAAGTACTTAACCCGAGGTACCACTGTACACCTTTCCATCATTCCAGGCCACTGGCCAGGCTGGCTGAGGCTGATAGGAGTTTATAATCCACAACATCTAAAGAGTACCATGTTGGTCTATCCCTGATCTAACCCAGGCCATTAAAGAAGATGCAGGGTTCTATCTAAACTGGCCAATATTTATCTGGCTTAAGTTCCTCAGTGATGGAATGCTGAATCTTCCTTGCATTAGCTTGTCTTCTTGCTAGAAATAAATAAATAAATTATCTCTGTCCCTATTATCACAGCTATGCACTTTTTTCCTGACTGCCCTTCCTCTGTCAGACATCAGAGGATCCAACCCCATGGTAGGTTGCCAGGACTGGATAAGACAAGTTCTTACCAATGCTTTTTATTCAATATTCACAGAGAGAGGCTTAGAAATGCAGCCCCTTGGAGTAATGGTGTTGCTCCGTGTGTCTCTACCCCTCCCTCTCTCCCATTATGCGTCATCACTACGGGTGCTGAGATGTAACCTCTTCCTCTGAGCTCTCTGCTCTCCTACTTTCAATGCCTGCTGGGTTCTGGGAGAGGGGGATCTCAAATGCTTTCTAAAGACACTGTGTCTGTCAGCTGTCCCCCCTCTGGTGCTTCTTCCTCCTCTCCTATTATTTCCCAGCTTTCCTCCTCATCTGCCTCTGAGCTGTGATCTCCCTCAAACCCCTGTTGTAATTTTGAACTGTCTTCTTCTCTGGAAGGGTCAGTCTGGGGAAGCAGTTGTGACGTTAACATATGAGAGTGCTGGAGGTGAAATAGTTAAACAGGTTACCCAATCAGAACCCGGGGGTGGAGTCAGAGGGACAATAAAACCAGCTCTGGGAGGGGCGGAGGAGAGAGTTCATTGGGAGTTGGGTGGTTGGTTGGAGTGGGAATGAATTGGGATAGAGTCTGTGGGTAGGATGAGTTAGTTAGGAGCTGGGAAGACAAGTAAATATCTGAGAGGTGGTTTAGTGAGTGAGAGCAGGTAGCGGAAGTCTGGATAGGCACCCCATGAATGTGATTGACCGATACCATTTATGAAACCACATGCTTGTTAAACTGCAATAAATAAACAGAAGTTTATGTTCCAATTTAACCCTGACTGGACTCAGTATTGTACCAGGTAGGGCCTGGGTGGTGGCAGCGAGAAATAAAGTGGTGGCACAGGGATCAATAGACGGTGAAATTCCGGTGTCCCTGTGTGATCGCCACGGTGGTCTCCACCATTCCTCCTCTGCCCAGTCCCTGACAGGATGTCTAGCTCTCTCCATCCTTCCTAGGTTGCAGGGCACATTGCTTCTAAAATTCCTGTTCAGTTTGTCCACATTCCTTTGATTCTTTCCTGCCGCTTACCCACTTCCTTCTCAAAGCATGGACGCTCTACCATTGTTGTGAAGACAGGGCCTAACCAGTGCTGAGAGCAGCCGATCTATTACCTCCTGTCTGTTAGTTCCCATGACTTCATTAGCAGCAATCTGCTTTCCTGCCAGTGAGGAAGGCCAGGAGAGGCAGCCCCATGCCGTGTGTATTGACATGTTAGTTTATCCATGCATGAGGACGGCTGTGCTGTGATCCGATCGGCGGCTCACTCGGTAGTTTTCCACTCCACTGGTCCACTTGTACAAAAAGGCAAGACAAGCCAACCTGCATCCCTGCCAAATCCCCGAGTCGCGAGAGAGACATGGAGCCTCTTCGAAGCTGTGTGACAGACCCAGCAGGCTGGAAGCGACTCGCCGGACTTCTTTGCCCCTGTGCAATCAGAGCAAACGGTGGGTGAACGCCCGATTGCCCAGTGATCCAGGCCTTTTGAACAGATTTCGCTACAACCTCCTGGCTGAGCTTTTCATACCACGCTTGATACATGCTATACAAGGTTATTTGAAACACTGGCTTCATACTGGATAGCTGCAGCCAATGGACCCACGTATTCCATCACAATAAACTTTACCACGTATTAATTAATAGCTTCCAGGGCTGCAGCAATCGTATTCACAGATTCACAGCAAGACATCCTCTCTGATATTTAAAAGGACTTGGGCTTTGCTGCTATCAAGATCATCCCCGGGCTGCTTCTTTCAACTCACTGCCTCCCTATATTGGGATCTGCCCAAATTTGTTTGGGCTTTGATCACGGTGCCATTTTATCCATCACAGAGAGAGAAATCCTACTTTTTGACGTATTTTCCAATGCAAATTGCAGCAGAAGCCTCATAACTAATTACAGAGAGAGGTTGAGCAGAGTCCTGCCATTTGCTCTGTCTTATAATGCACATGTTAAGAAGATTCTGATAAAACGAACAAGCACTGAAAAAGAAAGAGTAGCGCTTTTTATATAGCAAAATTAATCTGTGGAACTCAAGGGGCTGTGGGACATTCCAAACTCCAATTTTGTAATGAAAAATGAACAGGCTGTCTTTTCTGCGGCAACCCCCTGCACTTTGATCCTCTTGTTTTGCCTTGGCACAAAAAGAATATGCTGCCGAGATTCTCCATTTTGCTTATATGGTATTTACCATTGCAGTCGTCGATGGACCACTACATCCTAACTCAATGTCATCTGCACAGACCAGGAGAGCCTTTTTAGGTCTTTGCGAACCCTACCACCTTTTAACTGGCATTGGGAGCAACCCAACCTATATAAGGAAGCCAAAGTCCCTTCCCTTCCCTTTCTTTCCATCACATTCAGTGTAAATATTTTACATGTATAGCAAGCAAGGGCATTACTAAAATATCGTATTGGCCTGAATATAAGCCTCACTTTTTTTCCAAATTCGGACTGTGAAAAGTCAAAGTGCGACTTAAATTCGCGACCTTACAAAAATTGGCTATTATGATATCGCTGCTGAAACAGACATACGGTGAAACAGAACGGGTGTGAGTGCCTGCAGAATTTTAAGAAAGCGGCTTATATTCAGGTATTGTCTTTTTTTCTCCCCCCCCCCCCTTGAATTTTAAAGGTGCAGCTTATATTCGGGTGTGCCTTATATTCGGGCCAATACTCTAAAAGTTTACATTAGTTGTATGCCAGTTTAATTCACAGGGTTTCCCTCAAAGAATTATGCAGATTGTACTTTGATGAAGCACTGAGAATTCTCTGCCTCCCCTCCAAATAAAAATGCAGTCCTGGGGATTTCTTGCATGATGCATCAAAGCCGCCCATTCTTATCTCAGCAATAAGCACTTGTTTCTCTGACTCCTATACAATACAGTTTTAAACTTCAGGTTTACAGCTGGCATATAACAGAATGACTTCAGCTGTTTGTGCCTTCGGCGCCTATGGATCATCGTGCCAAGAAGAATTTGGAAACGAATTCACCTTTATTTATTCATTGAGCCAAAAAAGCAAGTTTCTGGCCCTCATTGTTTCAGAGGAAAGTTTGAAAATTTGCTGCCACAAGGTAGAGTTGTAAGACATTTGGGGCACTTGATAAAATGGGGAGGCTTTTTTCTGTTATTGGTTTTGGGGACAGAAATCTCCCTTTGAGATTAGACCGGTGTCCAAAAATGCAGGTACATTCAGCCATAATGTCTGCTGAGTTTTGGTTGCAAACAAAATGTCTACTCTTCAGCAGCTTACTGCTCCCTGGCATGGCAGGTCCGGGCGTGTTACTATATTTTATCATTAAGTTTCTGCAAAAAGTGTGTGGCGCTTGGCACAGAATGGATAGGAAAGGTGAGCAATTGAAGAAGATTGCTGGCTTTGAAACAGTGGCTCAGTAGGGATAAGGGAGAAAATCAGTTACGTTTGCTTTTAAAGTTTGCATTTCAAGGTGAACTCACCTAATTCGCACTTCCAGAAACATGATGCAAACTGAAACACAGCCGTCTTTCAAAAATTTGCACTTCTTTGAATTTTGCAACATGCAAAGTGTACATATAAATTAATAAACAGTGGTGCCTTGATTCTCAAATGCCTTGGTACTCAAATGCCTTGGTTCCTAAACTCTGAAAACCCTGAAGTAAGTGTTCTGGTTTTTGAACGTTTTTCAGAAGCCGAACATCCGATGCAGCTGTCAGCTATTGTTTCCGGGGTGCCTGCACCATTCAGAAGTCGCACCTTGGTTTTTGGACTTCCGGAATGGAATAAGTTTAGTGCTTGTTTTTACTATTTATTTTGTGTTTTTGAGGCTTTTTCGGTTCATTTGTTTTTGTGACTGTGTGGAACCCAGCTCAGCTACTGATTGATTGATTGATTGATTGATTGACTGCAGAAATTGATAAACCCCCCCCCCCAAACAAGGGCTATCATCAGTGAAAGTAAGAAAAAAAATAATTTTTATTTTTATCATCTACAATACTGCTACAAACATGAGTCTGACCAAACTGCGGGAGGCAGTGGAAGACAGGAGTGCCTGGCATGCTCTGGTCCATGGGGTCACGAAGAGTCGGACACGACTAAACGACTAAACAACAACAACAACAATACTGTCTTATTTATTTTATAGTACAGTACATTGATTATTGTTTTCATTTTATGGATCAGTGGTTTCGTTAGATAGTAAAATTCATGTTAAATTGCTGTTTTAGGGATTGTTTTTAAAAGTGTGGAACGGATTAATCCATTTTGCATTACTTTCTATGGGAAAGGGTGCCTTGGTTTTAGAATGCTTTGGTTTTGGAATGGACTTCCAGAACGGATTAAGTTTGAGAACCAAGGTATCACTGTATTAGGTAAAATAACATACAAAATTACATTATATTTGCACACACAAAAAAGGTGTACTGGTAAAAATTGCATACAAAAATGTGTATATGAAGGGAAATTCACATTAAACTGCTGATGAATTTTCACAAGGATACACACACACACACACAGTGGACACTCAGGTTGCGAACGTGATCCATGTGGGATGCACGTTTGCAACCCGCAGCAGCACATCTGCGCATCCGTGGGTTGCGATTCAGCACTTCTGCACATGCACAAAGCGCGATTTAGTGCTTCTGCGCATGTGCAACCACCGAAACCCGGAAGTAACCTGTTCCAATACTTCTGGGTTTCAGCGGTCTGTAACCCGAGGTATGACTGTGTGTGTGTGTGTGTGTGTGTGTGTGTGTGTGTTTGTGTGTGTGTATCTCCAAACTAATGTGGAAATGATGTGGAAGAATGAGAAAGTAGCCTATCCATTCATCCCTATGACACAGATTAACACCCTTAAAACTGAGTAAGAGGAGAGAGTTGTGCTCACAAACTGCAGCCCCATTGCAAGCAGAGCAGGTCCTTCCCCACCCGCTCCCCACTGTCCAATGGGCAAGAAGGCAGGCTCACTTTATAGGTTGATACCAAGGCTATAAAAGCCATAAGCGATTATTTGGGGACTGGACTCAGGACAAAAGAAAGTATATTTTGGCCCCGCACCTTTCTTATTTTGGGACGCGGGTGGTGCTGTGTGTTAAACCACAGAGCCTAGGACTTGCCGATCAGAAGGTCGGCGGTTCGAATCCCCGTGACGGAGTGAGCTCCCATTGCTTGGTCCCTGCTCCTGCCAACCTAGCAGTTCGAACACACGTCAAAGTGCAAGTAGATAAATAGGTACCGCTCCGGCGGGAAGGTAAACGGCGTTTCCGTGCGCTGCTCTGGTTCGCCAGAAGCGGCTTTGTCATGCTGGCCACATGACCCGGAAGCTGTACACCGGCTCCCTCGGCCAGTAAAGCGAGATGAGCACTGCAACCCCAGAGTCGGCCACAACTGGACCTAATGGTCAGGGGTCCCTTTACCTTTCTTATTTATTAGCATGTCCATCATTTCCTTCCAAAGCCTTTTCCTGCCATGATGGATTGCTTATTGCTGTATAATCTTCACACCTTTGGAATGTGGGGGATCACACCCAATGTTGTCACTGCCGTCAACATCCACATGCCAACCAGCTCAGTGCTATTTTTCTCAAAAGGGCTGCCAGAACGAACCATGAACACCTCCCTTGTTCTCTTTTAATGGCAATGGTGCCCACCTGAGAGGTGTCAGAACTGAGTTCTGGCTGGGGGGAAAAGCCTTGCATCAGCTCTGCACACCCAGAGTTGGTCAACCTATCGAGGCTGAAGACAGGAGCAGCAAGTGTAATCTTGCTCCTATCCTATGTACTTGGCCTAAACCAAATCTGAGCATGTGCAAAGGTCCAGGGGACCTATGCTTTTTGCCTCTTTTCTGGCTCAAAATTATGCTTTGCCTCAAGGAAATCTGAACAAGCCAATGTTCTGTGAAAACACCTAGAGCTGGAAAAATCATGTCAACATCGCCCAGCCTGTTCTATGGATCCAAGCCACAATTAAGTCTGTATAATAGTTCTATGGAACTAATTATTATCGACAGACCAAAGGATTATTATGGATGAGCAGAAAGAGAGCCCATTCATCTCTTAACTGATATGCTGGGAGGGAATGCAATGAGGCTAAACTTGAGTCCTGTGCATGCTAATTTGGGAATAAGTCCAGGCGACCTCTCTAGAACTAGTTTCTAAGATGCAGAGGGTCAGTCTTTAGGGCATAGATAGATAGATAGATAGATAGATAGATAGATAGATAGATGATAGATGATAGATGATAGATGATAATAATAATAATAATAATAATAATAATAATAATAATAATAATAATACCTTTATTGTCATTGTACAACCTGTGCACAATGAATTTAATGAGCCTCCCTCCCCCCCACCCAAACACTCAGTCTTGTTGCACTTGGTGTGCTTATCGAACAACACACCATCTCGCAAGTTAATTTCGCTGTGTTATTTTCTGTTCAACAGCATAACAGCCCACGGATAGAAGCTATTATTTAGCCTGTTGGTACGACTGATTATACTTCTATATCTCCTGCCCGAGGGTAGAAGATTAAAGAGGTGCTGGCCGGGGTGTGAGTCATCCCCAAGAATCTTTCTCGCTCTCCTAAGGCAATGATCCTTTGCGATGTCATCCAGCGGACTCAAGGGACAGCTCAAGATATCATCTGCTGTATTCACCACCCTCTGTAGAGACTTTCTGTCCGTGGCTGTCACCGATAGATAGATGATAGATAGATAGATAGATAGATAGATAGATAGATAGATAGATAGATGATTGATAGATAGATATAGATAGATGATAGATAGATAGATGATAGATAGATAGATAGATAGATAGATAGATAGATAGATATAGATAGATATAGATAGATAGAGTGGTACCTTGGGTTACAGACGCTTCAGGTTACAGACACTTCAGGTTATAGGCTCCGCTAACCCAGAAATAGTACCTCGGGTTAAGAACTTTGCTTCAGGATGAGAACAGAAATCGCACAGTGGTGGCACGGCAGCAGCGGGAGGCCCCATTAGCTAAAGTGGTACCTCAGGTTAAGCACAGTTTCAGGTTAAGAACGGACCTCCAGAACGAATTAAGTTATTAACCCGAGGTACCACTGTAGAGATAGATGGATGATAGATAGATAGTAGATAGATAGATGATAGATAGATAGATAGATAGATAGATGATAGATGATAAATAGATGATAGATAGATGATAGATAGATAGATAGATAGATAGATAGATAGATAGATAGATATAGATAGATAATGATAGATAGATAGATAGATGATAAATAGATGATAGATAGATAGACAGATAGATAGATAGATAGATAGATAGATAGATAGATATAGATAGATAATGATAGATAGATAGATAGATAGATGATAGATAGATGATAGATAGATAGATAGATAGGTGATAGATAGAGATAGATATTATCACACTGTATGAAATTCCAGTCTCTCTCCCCATCTTATTATTATTCCATGCTCATGCTGAGGCAGTTGGTTGGTAGAGAGGCAGACAGACAAGCAATGACAGGTAGCACCAGCCGCTGCAAGAATGGCAGACTGAATCCCAGCAGGAGGCGCAGAGAGAGGGATGGAGCAGGGATGAAAGCTGACTGTGTAGAAGTTGCACTTCTAACTCTTTCAATCAAAAGGAGACCTACCAGCTTCTCTGTGGCAAAATCAAGGACAACCTTTCACTTCCACTTGCAGCTCCACCATTATCATTCTGGCTCTGGAGAAGAAAGAAAAGTAGACCCAGCTAAACAGCTGTGTGCTGCCTCGACTCTGCAGGTTGGTTCTTTGGTGCCCGGGCTGCTGGGGCTTCACCAGAGACAGGAATGCCAGCTTGGCCCTGCGGCTGTGGGTGCCATGCAGCGTGCATGATCCTGGCACCAAAATTTGTGGGTGCCCAGCCCTTTCACTGGGAATTTTGTGGGTGCTTGGGAGTTGGTACCTATGACCGGAGACACTCCCATGTTGGAGAATCTGGCGATCTCAAGTTCTACTCACTCCATCAGATGAATTGACACTCCCTGCAGCCCTTGAGATAGCAACTAGTCCCATATGGGGTCCTAGGAGGACCCTTAACCAGGCTGGTTCAGCTGTGACACTATTCATGCCTCTCCTGGCTGGGCCCTCAGATGCCCAGTTAAGTGCTTAGATAATTAAACACAGATGGTTAGACAACAAACTTCAAGAACCTAGTAGCCAAATCAGGAATAGTGTCTGAAAGTTTGGGAATTGTGTAAAGGGGATGCCCAGTGGTGACACGCTTCTGCCACCTGACCTACCCAAATCAATGTAGGGCATGTCGGAATCTCCATTCGACCGAGCTGATAAAGCTCCTCTTCCGGAATCGCCTCCCGACGATAATTAACGACTTGAGCCTTTGATGAGGCTCAGGCACATTCCCATTCAGCAGAGAATCAAAGCAGCATGCGGAAGTGATGAGATTTATGGCTACATCGCTATGCTTTATTTCTTACTAGGCAGACAGCAAAGAAAAATACATCCTCTCTCTGTGAAAGCAGAGAGCAACCGAAAAACAAAGGAACAGGAAAGCAGTAACATCACATCCGTCTCCTGTCTTCCGTGAGACTTCCAACAGCCTGGAATGTCTCTGGAATGTAAACAGAGTCCTGTGACTCCAAAAGCACTGCACAGTGGCAACACACAGAAACTAACAGGGCATACATGCTAGCGAGAATGAATGTGCTGCCTTTGGCCATACTACAGGGGAGATTTCAAAAAATACCACCCACAGAGAGACTATGCCCCTGTGGACAGAGTCCTGCAGAATGAGTTGTACAGATAGCTCAGTTGCTTAGAGCATGGTGCTGATAATGCCAAGGTTGCAGGTTCGATCCCCATATGGGGCAGATGCATATTCCTGCATTGCAGGAGGTTGGACTAGATGATCCTCAAGGTCTCTTCCAACCCTATGATTCCGTGTTCTTATATCAGACAATTCCATCTAAGTTCATTAATCAGTTGGTTGTTGGCAGGAAGTGGCAGTCAGACAAATGTAAGGTAGCCTTCTTAATGTTTTTACTCAGGACGGGGATAAGATGAAGATAATAGCCCGGTTTCTGCAACACACAATGAGTATTTTTATTGTTCGATGCAGATTTGCTGGGTGATTTTATCGTACTGAACCTTTCGGAATCTTGCCTATATGCCAACAAAGATTCAAGACTGAAAAGTTGTGAGCAGGGTGCAGGGTCACTTTTGAATGGGAGCCAAACTTAGCTCCCACCCATGGTGTCTGCCCTCTATCTTAACATGCCCAAAATGCAATTCCCAGGCCTACACATCTATAGCTTTGCATTTTGGATCAATGAAGATAACAGGCAGCCGCCAAGGATGGGAGCTAAGTTTGGCTTGGAACTGCTCTAGATTTTAGTGTGCCAGGTGTAGGAACAGTGCATCCAAAATACTATGCAAAGGGTAAATGTTGTAGAACAGAATCTTGTGATGTCTCCCATATATATATAAATATACTGGTGTGGGTGGGTGGGTGTATACACATACATACACCTATATATATATATAGCTACACCAATATATATATATACACACACACACGCACAGAGAGAGAGAGATGTTTTTCCCTGTTAGTTCAGTTGTCAACTATGTGTGAGTTTTAACTATAAGAGCCACAAATGTGTTGAGTTATGCTGCTGCCAGCCTCAGATCCAGTCTGTAAATATTAGTCAGTCTCAGATACAAATTCATGTAAATATGTTTCAGAAACATAAGTATTATCTACCTGTCTTGTACATTCAATCTGACAAGAGCAAATACAGCAAGTCGAAATCCCATGTTATTTTCAAACTTCAAAAGCAATTGCCGCATGGTTTTCCGGGGGGCGGGGGAGAGAACTATTGAAAAGGGTCAAACACTGCCAATAACCACCTCTGCTTCCTGCTCTCGCTTGTCCAGGTCTTCCTCTTAGTAAGGCCGAGAGAGACCTTCCTGGGAGCAAGGCATCCCAGGCCCTGCACCACTGCTATGGTTTGCCAAGGTGGCTAGAAATGCTCTTTAAACCTGGCAAGGAAGGTGTAAAGTTACTTGAAACTTTCCCTCAAGGTTTAAAGAGCATCTCTAGCACATTACGGTAGCACCACAGGAACCAAATTTGGCCTCCGGACCTAAGATGTCCCCCATCCCTGGTCAAAATGGGCTAGAAGCATCACCAGTCATTCACATGGCAACTCTCTAACAATGGTTTGAGGGGGAAATGGTGGTTTTATCTCCTTTTTTTCCTGCAAAACTCAAGGGCAAGAGTCTACACTGAGTGGCTGTGATACAGTACAGTCCCTAACTGAAAAAGGTTTCTTATTTATGGAGCATCTGACTTTTAAATCAGAATCACGAGCGCCCCCGCCCCCGCCCCCGCTTCCTTGTGTAGCTCTGTAGCGTAATTGTCCTAATTAGATAGGCTTATTTTGATGAGGGTTTAAAAATAATAATCAGTCTGTAAATGGCATTTGCTGCACCCTGTCTCTTCTTACTGAAGCATCAATGTAACTTAATCTGAAAATTATGCATGAGGGGGAGAAATTACCATAATGCTCTCTTGCAAAACTACAACAAATCTGACTCCATTTTTGTTTGTTATCTCGAGCTACAGCAAAAAAGCTCCGGATGCCGGAGATTGAGGTTTGGGCTGCTTGTTTGCAGGGCTGGCCCATCCATAAGGCAGACTGAAGCAGCTGCCTCAGGCAGCAGAATCCAGGGGGCGCCTCCACACCGATTTCTGGGATCCTGTGAGATCTCACAAGAGCCCCGCAAGATCTCACAAGAGTCCAGTGAGAGCCCCATTCTTCAGCACAGCCTATTCTTTTCCCTGTAGAATTCTACTCTTCCTTTATTTCCCATTGTACTTTGATAAAGCTTAAGCTACTTATCTTTAAGAGAAGAGCTGCTTTCGTAAGGCGTTTGTGGTTTGATATAGCAGCTCAGCTCTTGCAATGCACAACTGTTGTCTCTCTTAGCCAACTGCATTGTTAAGAAAATCTCAGCAAAGAAACGTTGCACATTCTGGGTGTTTGTGCCTTTTCTTGTTTGCAACCCTAATGTTGATATATACGGTTCCTGTTTGTTGTTGTTGTTGTTGTTTTTATTCTTCAGTATTAAACTTTTTGAAAAGACAAATTAAAAATAAAACAAGTTTGTCTTTGAAAGTACAGAAGGGCAAATGTTAACATAACAAGCATAAGACAGCTCGGTAGGTATACACGCTGGTAATCTTCACACTTCCCATCTCCTTTATGTTTTGTCTTCAGGGTTTGAAAACGAAGAGAAAAGAAGTAAATAAGTCCATGATTGAAAGTACATTGAGGCAGAAAGTAGGCGTTATAATTAATATACAATTTCTATGTTGTTTCAAATGAATCCTTTGTCTTTTGTCCCCTGGTTACCTTTAATTTTTGTGTTATTTTCTCTAAAGGAGCACATTGCCAGGCTTTTTGGTACCACTGATCAAGATTTACAGTTAATATACAGTGGTACCTCGGGTTAAGAACTTAATTCGTTCTGGAGGTCCGTTCTTAACCTGAAACTGTTCTTAACCCGAGGTACCACTTTAGCTAATGGGGCCTCCCGCTGCCGCTGCGCGATTTCTCTTCTCATCCTGAAGCAAAGTTCTTAACTTGAGGTACTATTTCTGGGTTAGCGGAGTCTGTAACCTGAAGCATCTGTAACCTGAAGCGTCTGTAACCCGAGGTACCACTGTATACTGTTGATTCTACTTTGCTTAAACCCCCTCTTCATGACCACCAGTTCTACTGCACACCTTTTTGGTGTGAGGGATTTATACCACAATGGTCAGGTAAGTAATTTCCTGGGATTCCACCACATCATATTCTTCCTTCCTTCCGTAGCTGGAATAAATGTCCAGCTCCACACATACTCAGAGACCTGTTGGCCAGCAGCACTTGCGAGATACCAGTGTCAGATTGGCTTAATGTTGCCCCTGAATCTCAGAATTTGGAGACTGGGATTTGAGAGAGGAGGCACTGCTATAACCTGTGTTCCTTGTCTAAGGCCTTTGAGGCTCATGAAACAGCGCTGAACTCTCTGCGACATGTGATCCCACAGATCCCGAGGTTCTGAAGACATCTGTTTCCCGTTATGAAGGCCACTTGTTAAGTCAGGCTTTTTGTTTACACAGCCAATAAATATAAAGGCGGATGTCTCTGAAGATAAATAACTCAGGAGACGGCAATCCATTTAAGCCCAGCCTGCATTATTAGTCAAAGGTAAATGCAATTGCCAGCCAATGAAGGGAACGGGGTGGCTATCGCACTCCATGGCCCGTTCCGAGCCGAGTCTGAAGGACAATGAAGTGTGATATTGTGCCGCTCAGTGTAGCAATCAGCAGCGAAAACACAGCATAAAGCGCTTCGATCCTACTTTAGCCCTTCAGGCTCTAACGAAGATAAAGCTGTTCAATTTCTCCGTCCTGCCGCAGGTGGGGAGACAGCAAGCATTAGCGTGAGGGCTGCTCTGCCTAGTGCAGAAACGCCTTGCTTCGCTAGGGGACGAGGAGGGAAGGAGACAAGAGTGGCGCATGTGCTCTGCGGCTGTTTGCTTTCGAGGAAACCCATGTGTGCAAACCTCTTTTTTTGCACCAATCCTGCTCAAGCACCTATGGAAATGTGCACATAGTGGTGCTCAAGGGCTCAGTCCTCTGCATATATGTATAAAACATGTGCAACTATGTGCAGGTGTCAACATAGCTGTGGCAGCTATATGGCTATAATCTGCATATGCACACCATCCTGTGCACACATCTATCTCTTCATAAAGCACTTTAATGTATAATTCTGGCTAGAGAAATGATAGGTGATAGGAACTTACGGCAAGAAAGTGCTTGCCCTCATCTTGGGCCAAGCAAGCAAATGCCAACTGCTCAGTCTCACTTTCTTGACTCTGAAGCCATCTTGAATTTCTTTTTTAAAATAAATAATAATAATTTTATTATTGGTGGTTTTCAGAACGTTGCAAATTTGATACATATACATCTTAAATTCATCTATGTATATGTAATATTCAGAAGGTTGCAAATTTTACATCTGTGGGGTCTGCTGCCCTAGTACGTGACGGTCGAAGCTCATCAAACACAACTCTGTATACGAAATAAGTCTACTGTACACTAAATATCTCGATGCAACATGTACCATAATGCAAAATAGTGAGAGCTTAAAGAATTTGTATACAGTCTCAGATCAATCTTGAAGAGATATACAGTGGTACCTCGGGTTAAGAACTTAATTCAGTCTGGAGGTCCGTTCTTAACCGGAAACTGTTCTTAACCTGAGGTACCACTTTAGCTAATGGGGCCTCCCACTGCTGCTGCATCACCGCCACATGATTTCTGTTCTCATCCCGAAGCAAAGTTCTTAGCCCGAGGTACTATTTCTGGGTTAGTGGAGTCTGTAACCTGAAGTGTCTGTAACCCGAGGCACCACTGTATACAATCTTACAAATCACTATTCAATGTCACCGGGTTCAAGAGTTCAGCTGTGACGTACTGAAGAACAGAATGCCGATTCTCTGTGTTAAATCTTGTGATTAAGAAACTGTGTATGAGGAGGCAGGGGCGGAGGGCGGGGGATGCGGCTCACCCAGGGTATCACCCTGAGGGGGGGTGACACAGTGGCAGGTGGCACTCACCATGGGACCTGCAGTGTGCCCAAGCCACGCGTCTCGGGTGCCCGCAGGCTCTGCGCTGTCTGCCTGCTGCCTCCCCCCCCCCCCAGCTATAGGGCGGCCGAGGGAACGTGCACACTGTCGTTATGGGCATCTTAAGGTTTACCAGGGGTGGGGAACCTGTAGCCCTCCAAATGTTTCCAAACTACAACTCCCCTCACTCCTGGCCTTTGGCTGATGGACGTGGTAGTTCATCAACATATCGAGAGCCACAGGTCAGCCCTCCTGGTTTATACCATCAAGGGGATGAAGGACAGTTATTGGGGAACAGGGGTGATACGGAGTCTGTGTGCATGCAAGATCAGCTTCATGGGGTCACAAGTGGTTTTCAAGGATCTGGGAAGGACATGTAGATGGAGTGTGTTTCCCCAGGACATTGTGGCCTGATGGGACATTCTAAAGTTCTCTGCATCTAATGCACCAGTGGTTTGAATGTGATCATTTTCCATCTGCTGCCCAGATACATTTATACTTTCCAAACCATACTAGAGGAAAACCCTCAGTAGGAAACTCAGCAGTCCTTTGGGTACTTTGGAAAGTTTCTTCCCCCACCCCCCCAATTCACTAATCTCCCCAAGCCCAGAATCACATGAACACAGCCGAGACAGCTGAATTCCCTTTTATCTTTTGGGTTTAGAAGGGAAATCCCAAAACCTGGCTCAAAGCAGCATTCTCCAGAGGGAAAGTGAGCCAGACTCTGAAGAGTCTTTGCAACTGAAGCACACTAATGAAATGCAATTAAAAGAGAGCTCTCCTAATCTTCCTTTTTCTCTCTGTTGCTCCCTCCTGAATTTAATAAGAATTTTCTTGACGATCGCTTTGGGAGCCAGCTTCTCCTTCAATGACTTCACACCTCAAGCGCCTGAAGTGCACCTGGCCCAGTTCTCGGTGGAATGCACTGAATACATACGTCGTGGAGATTCTGGTTCCCCTTTATGGAGAAGGGCCATCACTTAGTGACAGAGAATTTGTTTTGCATGAAGAAGGTCTCAGGTTCAATCCCTGGCAACTCCAGATAGGGCTGGGAAAGATTCCATGTCTGGAGAGCCACTGCCAGTCAGTGTAGACCATGGGTAGGCAAACTAAGGCCCAGGGGCTGGATCCGACCCAATCGTCTTCTAAATCCGACCCACGGACAGTCCAGAAATCAGCGTGTTTTTACATGAGTAGAATGTCCTTTTATTTAAAATGCATCTCTGGGTTACAGTGGTACCTCGGGTTAAGTACTTAATTCATTCTGGAGGTCCGTTCTTAACCTGAAACTGTTCTTAACCTGAAGCATCACTTTAGCTAATGGGGCCTTCAGCTGCTGCCACGCCACCGGACCCCGATTTCTGTTCTCATCCTGAAACAAAGTTCTTAACCCAAGGTACTATTTCTGGGCTAGCAGAGTTTGTAACCTGAAGTGCATGTAACCTGAAGCGTCTGTAACCCGAGGTACCACTGTATTTGTGGGGCCTGCCTGGTGTTTTTACATGAGTAGAATGTGTCCTTTTATTTAAAATGCATCTCTGGGTTATTTGTGGGGCATAGGAATCCGTTCATTTCCCCCCAAAAAAAATATAGTTTGGGCCCCCACAAGGTCTGAGGGACAGTGGACCGACCCCCTGCTGAAAAAGTTTGCTGACCCCTGGTATAGACAATACTGAGCTACAGCAGTAGCACAGTATGAAGGGGCACGGGGCAGTCGCCCTGGGCGCAAAATTGTTAGGGGACACAAAATTCCATCACCCAGTGCTGCCTCAATACAGCTGCATGCTTCTGTTGCTGGGCTCTGTTGAAAACGGCTTCTCCATGCAAACCAGGAAGTGACCTCTGCAGACAATGGAATCTCTGCAGCTCCCCTCTGTGCAGCCCTGACTGCTGGCAACCCATGCTACGCCACTGAGCTACAGTAGATGGCCCCATGGTTTTCCTTTGTTTCCCCAGCAGCATGTTACTCTGCTCCTCCCATGTAGAATCATAGAGTTGGAAGGGACCCCAAGGATCATCTCCTACAACCAATATGCAGCTGGCCTGTACAGGGAATAAAACCTGCAACCTTGGTGTTAGCAGCACCACACTCCAATCAACTGAGCTAACTGGACTATACGACTTCCATATAGTCACGTGGTGCGAATAAATGCTAACTGGCATCCAGAAAACATACACATGCAGTGTCCAAGACAGCGTTGCTGCTACCTGTTGTCTGGCAGCAGGGAGTACCAGCTGCCCCTTGTCTCATCTAAGGAGCCTTGCTGTGTTATCATGGGTTTTTTTTATGAGACCACCAAGGCACCTTGCAACTAGTGTTCCCTCCTGCCAAGAGCACTGGAGATATTCATCAAGATAGATTTGCTGAACAGATGTGCATGGTGGAGGCCAGAGCTGTGAAGCAGAAGTGTGAAATTGATCCATTTCCCTGACTGGCCGGTGATATTTGCCTGGATGAGCAAATTCAAAGAATAGCTTTTTCTTCTTCGAGACTCAACATCTGATGTGACTGAACTCCTCAATGAGTACTAACGGTGGCCAAAGGACTCCGACTTTGACAAAGGGACTTTTCCATTCGCAAGAACGGGACAGAGTGAAATGTGACGTTAAGGGGCCACTGCCACCACAAATGGACATCTGCCTGGATAATGGCCTTGATTTCAAAATCAAGTCCTGATAATCCAGTCGATCCACAACTTGCAATATGAAGAAAGTGGGCACTGCCAAGAGGGAGGTTTCTTTCCATCACACTCAATCACAGCATCTGTCTTCACAAGGTTGTTGTTGTTAGTCGTTTAGTCGTGTCCAACTCTTCATGACCCCATGGACCAGAGCATGCCAGGCATTCCTGTCTTCCACTGCCTCCCACAGTTTGGTCAAACTCATGCTGGTAACTTCGAGAACACTATCCAACCATCTCGTCCTCTGTCATCCCCTTCTCCTTGTGCCCTCCATCTTTCCCAACATCAGGGTCTTTTCCAGGGAGTCTTCTCTTCTCATGAGGTGGCCAAAGTATTGGAGCCTCCGCTTCATGATCTGTCCTTCCAGTGAGCACTCAGGGCTGATTTCCTTCAGAATGGAGAGGTTTGATCTTCTTGCAGTCCATGGGACTCTCAAGAGTCTCCTCCAGCACCATAATTCAAAAGCATCAATTCTTCACAAGGTATTTGTATGCAATGACTGCCCCACCACACAAACACACACACACACCTTTCTTTAAATTTTTTTAAAAAGTGCTTGAATGCTGTGGATAAAATCACCCAGTTCACACGGTGAGCTGCTGCATAGAGACAGCCACCATGTGGAGCGCTTTAAAATTACCTTCCTAATAAAACTATCTAATCATGGATAGACCTGAAACTTTGCAATATCCTCCAAAAGGAAAGGCCTTAATAGCCTGCATTTAACAGACAACTGCTGTTGTCCTACTTTCTTTTCAGCAGCTGTAATCTGCTGGCAAGAACCAAACATTTTGTAAAATGTGCTTTTTGTCTTCCTCCCTCCCCTTCAGTAAGAAATGACTGGTCCTTTATCTGGTGAGCCCTGGGCTTTGTTGATGCACTTTCCCCCCTCCCTGCCTGCCTGACTTTCATGCTTAAAGGGATGTTGCTCTATTGATTTCTGCTGGAAGCGTCAAGCACACAGATTGGAGCATATTAAATGCCACGGCGCTGGCTTTTCTATGTTTTCGGGCAATTTCACTGTGTGAAAGATGCAGAAACATCAGGAGGAAGTGCGGTGGTCAGTAGATGATCCCCGCCGCCACCGTCTGAGTTCCCGTCTCCTAATCTTCAAGATGCAATCGCCCCTTTCAGGTTTTCACTTTGCCAGTCCCCAGCATGCAGCCAAGAAAGATGACCTCTGAACATAAGAGGGTAGAACAAAGAAAATTGCACAGCAGAAGTCGGTGGCAAACCCACTATCCATGGGAGACTTCAGGCAGAGCATCCTCACCAGGGAAAAGCAAATAACTGATTGCGCCAAGCAATTACAGGTCGCTGTGGCCCAAATCATCTAATGACATAGATTGATGCAATTATGCTGAAAGTTTTCTTTCTTTGATTTCCATTGCAGTTGTCCATACTGTGGCCATGTAAGCTGGCAAGATTTCATAGGAGCACAGGAAAACTCTACAGATGTCAAGGTGACCCAAGGTCAATGCTACCTTGTTCTGATGATCAGATGGGTGATGTGAAATCAGAAGTTGCCTAACGGGCTAACCTCAGTAAGATGTCCTGTGGTCCTTCAAGAGCTGAGCATTTCCTTGCAATAAATATGAAACAAATGGACAAACATTCACATCTCTGTAGAATAGTGTTGTTGTTTTAAACGCAACCTGCTTTATTTTACCAGATTTGTGGCATGTTTCAACCATTCAGAACTTGGAAATAAGTGGAATTTTGCCAAACACCAAACTCTTCCAAAACAAAAACCCAGAATAGTTGAGACACAGGCTGTCTGTGAAAGCAGGTTTGATAAATCTGTACATAATGGATCCCTCAAGAACAAAACCAGTTGAACTGGTTTCTAGTAAATTTAATATGAATACAACAAACCACAAGAAAGCAATGCAATGCCACGTGGTTCCTTCAGTATATAAGCCCAAAATCTAACATTAAAGGTCCCTATGAGAACTTGATGGAAGCATTTTATCCTATGTTTGGCTGCCCCATCTGACTTGGTAAAAATCACAAGGAGCTTCTTGCTGTCTATTCAAGGACATCAAGCATTCTGTATTTTCCAAATACAAGGCTCCACATTCAGTAGCCCTCTCAAATGCACGATACACATTCACCATTGTCTAACACAAGCATGACAAATAGCAGCGCTAGTAATCTGGAGGCAACGAGGAACAGATAGTCTATGGGCAGCTCTAACTTACGAGCCAAATCAATCAGCATCTGTGCAAGAGAATTCCTTTCAGGCCCCTCCAAAGAATTATTCATTCATCACTTGATCTCTGCAGAAGTGAACATTGCAATACCACCTTCCAGCCAGCAGGGATCAGGCCAGCCAACTCCAACAAGGTGCTATGTGGGTGCAGAGAGGAAAGCACATTGGTCATGCAGCTAGAGTTCCTGGTTCAAGGCCCCTGTTCGCTTGTAAGGTAAAGCTGCTGAATAATGCAATAGGACTTCTTGAATATATTTTAGAGAATGGTTTTCCTCAAAATGAGTTGCCTTCTCTTTTCCGTACTGTCTTCCTGTTGTCAATAAACCAGAGGCAAGAAGCAACGAGTAGATTGAGTTCTGTTGGAAGATCTCATAGAATCATAGATTTGGATGGGGCCACGAGGGTCATGTCATCCAAGCCCCTGCAATGCAGGAATCTTTTTGCCCAACATAGGTCTTGAACCCACAACCCTAGGATGAAGAGTCTCATGCTCTACCAACTGAGCCATGTGGGTGTTTCTTGGTTCCAAAGGGCAGCTCAGAGTGATTTGAAGTAGATACTAACAACAGCAGCAACAAAAATCCTCCTTCCTGAAATGAAGGAAGTATAGGGCAAGGTGTTCCTCTATTTGAAGGGCTGTCTGATCCAAATATAAAAAGGACCGTAAGACGGGAGAGCATAATCACCTGGGTGGGGACAGAGCAGGCACACAGAATAGAATCTTCTAATTTATGTTGAAATGCATTGTATTTCTGATTCTATTATTGTTCTTACATTTGCATCTGTACATATAAAATAATACATGCAATTTTTTGGTGATTCTGTGCCCCACTTTGTTGTTGTTGTTCTTTTATGTTTTTCCTCTCTTTTTTGGTAACACATAAGTGGCCACCCTATTGCGGGAGAAAACCAGAAAAGGAAGAAGAAGGAGGAGGAGAGTTTGGATTTGATATCCTGCTTTATCACTACCCAAAGGAGTCTCAAAGCGGCTAACATTCTCCTTTCCCTTCCTCCCCCACAACAAACACTCTGTGAGGTGAGCGGGGCTGAGAGACTTCAGAGAAGTGTGACTAGCCCAAGGTCACCCAGCAGCTGCATGTGGAGGAGTGGGGAAGCGAACCCAGTCCCCCAGATTACGAGTCTACCGCTCTTAACCACTACACCACACTGTCCCGTGTCTGAATGAAAAGACAGTTGTGGAACAGAAAACATACCTGCGCTGGGCATGTGTGCTCAGAATTAGCCTGCTTATTTATTTTACATCTGCCCCCTTGAAGCTGGTGGAGCTTGGGATTCTTACAAAATAATAATAATCCTAGAAATCGGAAGTCCTTCTGCTTCTATGGAGCTATAGCCAAGCAAACAGCATCTAAAAGTTAAGTAGCTGGAGGGAAAGGCTGTGCCCGGAAAGCAATTTAATTAATTGGCATAAATGGGGAAGTTCACAGTGTGAAGAGTTCTGAGTGGTTGAGCAGTTAACTATGTCACCTAGGCAGAAGGTATAAAAGGGAAAAGGGGGAAAGCAATTGGTGCCCTTTTCTACTAAGCACCCCTCCACACACACACAAATTAACACCAATGAAGAAGCATTACAGGATGGAGGGAAAGGCCCTGGGGCATTTATTTGTGGAGATTAGGACTGCATTTCCTGTTCCATTTTTCAGTACTCTTGCTAACCAGAATTCTGTAGGAAGTGAGAAATCCCATTTGTGCATCAGCCGTTGGCCAATATTAGCTGATAGAGAAATAAAATGATAAATTGAACTCACCTGTGGCAGGTATATATTGTCCAAGTTGCTAATAATAACAAACGATCAGTGGATCTTGGAAGCTTTCCCGGTCCCTGGAGTGAAGACTGCCACTTCTACTTATTTTGCGAAGCCTTTGCACAACAAGCATTCTAAAGCGATCCATTTGCTACAGTTGTACTAGCAGCTCAGAGAAGGGGGGAGGGAGAGAGAGAGAGAGAGAGAGAATTGCTCCCCTGTATGCCACGCGGGTGGCGCTGTGGGTTAAACCACAGAGCCTAGGACTTGCCGATCAGAAGGTCGGCGGTTCGAATCCCCGCGACGGGGTGAGCTCCCGTTGCTCGGTCCCTGCTCCTGCCAACCTAGCAGTTTGAAAGCACGTCAAAGTGCAAGTAGATAAATAGGTACCACTCCGGCGGGAAGGTTAACGGCGTTTCCGTGCGCTGCTTTGGTTCGCCAGAAGCGGCTTAGTCACTAAGACGGAAGCTGTACGCCGGCTCCCTCAGCCAGTAAAGCAAGATGAGCACCGCAACCCCAGAGTCGGTCACGACTGGACCTAATGGTCAGGGGTCCCTTTACCTTTACCTTTATGTCAAGTTACATGCAACATTCTACCGCAGGCAGGAAGATAAGGGGACACAACGATGCTCTTGAGACACCCCAAAAACATTTCTCTCTTCCCTGGAATTGTCAAAGTGTGAGTGTACAGCCCACGCTCAAGCCAAATCACAGGTAATATGGGGCACATAAGAAAGTGCTCGGCCAATAGCCTATGGTTTAATCATACACTTGGCTTGCATTAGGCCTAGTGACAGCATCTCTATATATCAGTGGTCAGCACTGACCATACCACAGGGTAGCTTCTGGTGGGTTTGGTTGCATGCTAGTCAGTGCTTTCTAGAAAAAGAGGTGCAGGAACTCAACATGAATACCTCCCTCATTCTCTTAGAACGGCAATGGCGCCCACCTGAGAGGTGCCGGAACTGTGTTCCTGAGATTTCCCCCTGAAAAAATTGCCCTGGTGCTAGCACAGGAAACTGGGAATATCGGAAATGAGTGGGCATCTCGGAAACATAGCCTTTTCATTTATAGGTGAAATGTGTATCACCTGCGATGACTAACTCCTACTGTTCCTGCATTTACTGCTGCTTATAACCCAGCCAGATGGGCGGGGTTATAAATAATATATTATTATTATTATTATTATTATTATTATTATTATTATTCAGACCAAAGAGGGGACTACTGATGGAATCAGACTGTGGACCAATCTTCCTCCTTTCCCCCTTCAAAACAGCTATGTGGCTGTCCCCCTCTATTCCTTGGGATGGCAGACTTATTCCATGCCCCACATTTCAAGGAAGAAGAAACCCATGACCAAATATGAATCAGATAATGAAGCATGCTGGTATTCTTTTTAAAAAAGTATTAAAATCTGGGAGAGCAGTCTTAGAGATTAAACTCTCAATACTGGTTCCGTTGATGGCTGTTTAAAATAAAATAAAATAAGTTCCCTTTGAGATGGACTCTTCTTTCAGTTTATTCCCGTGGAAGGGAGAATGGGGAAGAGGAACAGGTTAACTCTACTGATTTCCATAAAGCATCTCTGGATTCTCAGCGCCGTAATTGAGATCAGAATCCAACTCTAATTTCAAAATAAAATGTGAGTTCTTCAAACAGCTTCCAGTGCCTGGGGGGCGGACTTTGAACATCATTTTATGCTCCTTTTATCCTATAAGAGGCTGTGTTCTGGTCTCTGCAACACCCATGAAATTCAGCATGGATGCAAAAGGGAATAGGATTGAGCTGTTTTTTATTCCCTCCTCCCGCCCGCCCCCCCACCGCATCCATTCTCACTTTCCAACCATCTGCACAAATCCAGGATCTTTGTTCCTCATGGTTGAATCTGACTGTTCTCCAACCTGGAAGCAGTTCCTTTCATTGTCTTCAGTCAAAGGAAGAACAAAAGGCAAAGAGGCAGAAAAGATGATCTCGTCTCAGAATTTGTTGTATAGTGAGCTTATGCTCTCCCCACCCTCCAGCACTCCCCCGTTTTCTCCCAAACACTACTCTGGGCCTCGGCTGCAGTGTGAGTTGATGAATGATAGGGCATCTCGCTTGACATTCAGGATGAATTGATTGGCCCTCAACCATCTTGTTTAGGAGGACAGGTTTCTTTTCTTTCCCCCCCCCCTCCCTTCCCTTTTTCTGGGGGGGGGGGGCAGGAATCAGAAAAGAAAATACAGTGTGATTGCGAATCGTTTTCAGTCGCCGGTAATAATAATAAATGCATCCAGCAAATTGCACTCTCTCTCTCTTTGGAGGAGCTAATCTCTATGCAAAGCCTTTCTTCTAAGCACCAGAGGGGGAAAAGAAACCATAGCAAACCAGGGTGTGTGTGGAGGGGAGGGGGTGGAAATCAATTTCTAATGCACTTTGTTCATTGAATAGGAGAAGTTCAATCCCAACCTGTCTTTTCATGTCTTCTATTAGCTCTGTCAATTTCCCACCTCCTCTTAAGTTTCCGGGATGAACACATTTCCACAGAAGGGTCTGCAGTTTAGTCAGAACAAACTTCACGGAGTTATTGCTTCCTGGGGGCATCTGATGTGTTTCCTTCCAGCAGAGCTGCCTGAAGAAGAATGGGTCAGGAGATGGATGCCAACCTTTTTGCAAATGGCAAGGGGCGTGTTTTCACAAAGCATTATTTTTGCACAACTGACCAAGTCCAGCATGGGCTCTCTGGCTGTTCGACTTTATCAGGGACAACACCTGTTCTCTGGCACCTGTCCCCAGGAAAATTACAGCCTTCCATTTTGCCTTTTTCAAATTTGGTTAGTGTGTGTATACATGAAACAGACTGCAGGGTTTGGAGGATGTCAGCAGGCGCAGTTCCATGTCTTAGACAAGCACTCGCACGCAATGTCTGTGACCCCAAGGTGGACAGACAGCAGGAGGCTCACCAAACCACCGGCCAATTCTGAGAACAGGTGGCATACTCTCTGTATGCAGTGCTCCAGGGGTCTCCAAACATTTTGGGTCTGGGGACGTATTTGGAAACCTAAGGAACTCTCACGGGCACCACAAAATATCCATTTCATAGAAGTAAAACTGGTGATGTTCAGAACCCTGCTGCACACACACACACACAGGAAAATAAGCAGACACCACCTCCCTCCTTCCCAAAAAGACCAACTTTACAGTGGTACCTCGGGTTACATACACTTCAGCTTACATACGCTTCAGGTTACAGACTCCGCTAACCCAGAAATAGTACCTCGGGTTAAGAACTTTGCTTCAGGGTGAGAACAGAAATCGTGCTCCGGTGGTGCAGCGGCAGCAGGAGGCCCCATTAGCTAAAGTGGTGCTTCAGGTTAAGAACAGTTTCAGGTTAAGAACAGACCTCCGAAACGAATTAAGTACTTAACCCGAGGTACCACTGTATTTTTAAAAATTGGAAGAGAGCATTGGCAGTCCCATGGGGGGGGGTGAAAGTATCGTGGGGACCACAAGCACCAAATTGGGGAGCCTAGCCGTGCTCAATTCTGGCGAACAGCTGGCCCCTTAAGTCTTCTCTTCTTCTCCGCTGCCTCACAAAGGAATGCCCTGTGGGAAGGTAGGAGTTTTGTCCCTGTGATGCCTCTAAGCAATGTTATCTAGGTCATGTATCAACTTCTTGCCCTCCTGACAGGTCTTCATACTTTGCTCTCTCTTCTTATACGTCATCCCTACGCCGGCTGATCTGAGCTCTCTGCCTCTGAGCTTTCTGTTCTCCTACTCTCAATGCATGCCAGGACCTGGGGGGGTGGTCTGGCAAGCTTTCCAAAGGCACTGAGTCTGTCAGCTGTCTCTCCCCTGGTGCTGCTTCTTCTTCCTGCTGCCCCCCTCTCAATATTTCCCAGCTTCTCCCCTCTGCAGCCTCTGAACTATGACCTTGTGCAAACCACTGTTCTAAATCTATACTGTCCCCCTCTTCTCCAGGAAGTGCAGGAGATGTGGGGAGTGGTCTCCACCATTCCTCCTCAGTCCAGTCCCTGACACCATCACGGCTAGTTGCCTTTGATAGCCTCAACCTCAGTGAATTTGTCCTATCCTCTCTTAAAGCCATCCAAGTTGGAGTGAGCAAGTTCCATGAGCTGTGTGAAGAAGTACCGTATTTTTTGCTCTATAAGACTCACTTTTTCTCTCCTAAAAAGTAAGGGGAAATGTGTGTGCTTCTTATGGAGCGGATGCAGGCTGCACAGCTATCCCAGAAGCCAGAACAGCAAGAGGGATCACTGCTTTCACTGTGCAGTGATCCCTCTTGCTGTTCTGGCTTCTGGGATTCAGAATATTTTTTTTCTTGTTTTCCTCCTCCAAAAACTAGGTGCATCTTGTGGTCTGGTGCATCTTATAGAGCAAAAATACGGTACTCTCTTTTTGCCTGTCCTGAATATTTCATGATGCAGTTTTTAACGCATACACATTCAGCTCCCTTCCCCTGGTCTATAAAAATTAAATGCCTAAGCACACCTTAGCTTTAAAATCAAATAACTAGGTCCCGGCTGAGGCTGAGGGCACCTCCAGAAAGTCACTATTTCACAGGAGCAGTTCATGTGGGGTGAACAAAGGGAGAGATGTGTAAACACCCTACAGGAAAAATCAGTATGATCGCAATGTGAATTTTCATTCCCATGTTACCTTTCTGCAAAAACAGCAGAACAAGTGTTCAGTGCAGGTTGTAAAGGTAAAGGTACCCCTGCCCGTACGGGCCAGTCTTGACAGACTCTAGGGTTGTGCGCTCATCTCACTCCAGAGGCCGGGAGCCAGCGCTGTCCGCAGACACTTCCAGGTCACATGGCCAGCGTGACAAGCTGCATCTGGCAAGCCAGCGCAGCACACGGAACGCCGTTTACCTTCCCGCTGGTAAGCGGTCCCTATTTATCTACTTGCACCCGGAGGTGCTTTCGAACTGCTAGGTTGGCAGGCGCTGGGACCGAACAACGGGAGCGCACCCCGCCGCGGGAATTCGAACCACTGACCATGCGATCAGCAAGTCCTAGGCGCTGAGGTTTTACCCACAGCGCCACCTGCGTCCCTATTGCAGTGCAGGTTGAGTATATGGTAATTTTACCACATGAGAATAGGTGAATCTGTCAGTTTCAGTTCCTCGTTTTTCGAATCTTAAATTCAGTTCTCCACGTTTCCACATCACTTTGCAATTTCCGATTTTTTAAAAAAAAATTGCTCATGAAATTTCATCAGCCTTTTAGTGAGGATTTCTCCCAGTTTACACGTTTGTATGCAATCTTGTCTGACATGAACCTTTTTAAATTTATTTCCTTCCTCACCTAAGATAATGCATTCTGTGTCTTATTTTCACCATTAAATGCGTTTTTACGGAGAACTGCGCTGCAAAATGTAAAGGCGTTCAAATCTGTAAAGATGCCTGTTGTTTCAGTCCTCGCATCATTTCAGAAAGCGCAAATTAGCTAGGCTCGTGTTTAAATGTAAACTGATTCAATTTTCTCTGCCTTCCCTACCTCCACTTAAGCTTTGTGCAAGCAAATCAGGATGGATGCTCAATAAATAGGTCGGCCGGAGGAGCTGTAGTTCATTCTTAGTTACTGTTACCAAACACAAAACCCCAGTGCTTTCCCTAAACACACACACACACACGTTCTCCCCGTTCCCCACCCCAACACTCTCGTGACCTTTATATATCTATCTAGATAATAAATGATGCACAGTGTGGTTGTGTTGCAGGGTATAACTGGAGACATCAGTTTAAAAAAAAAAGTTTTTCCCTTACTGCTGAGCAAGCTGCTCTGTGAAAATAAAGGCATTTGAAGGTTTCTCTAAATTGGAGGTTTAAACAATGGAGGCAGCCAAGATCTCCAGTTGCTCTGTGTGTGTGTGTGTGTGTGTGTGTGTGCGCTGAGAGTACTTTGGAGCTTTAATGCTTCTGCACCATGACAACCTAGATCATGCTGACCTGGGTCACAGCCTGAATAACTGTGACCTCTTAATAGAGCAAAAGGAAGCTGTGTTGGTCCATGAAGGGGGGGGGGGATGCCCCAATCTTTCTCCAGCCTTCAGCAACACTGGTTCATTGTAGAAGAATAGAAGAAACATGGCTACTTTGTGTGTATGTTGCAGAATACTGAATTTAGACATTCAGGGCCATGATCCTCAGACTGGAAGAAGGTGACGACCTCTACAATTCTATGAGTCTATGGAACCTGAAGATAGGACTTAGTTTTTTGAGGGTTAGCTTCCACCCAAACTCAAGGCCAGGACTAGGGAACCTGTGGCCATTGGCCATGCTGACTGGGGATGATGAGACCTGGATTCCAACATCAGGGGGGCCACATTTTCCACCATAGGAGCCAACTCCTAGGGGCTGAGGTCCCTTCGGATCCCCAGTAACATATTTGAGGGGGCCAGGCTTCTCCTCAAAGTTGATGGGCATTGCCATTCAAATGGTGTGCGTGGACAGCATCTTGAGATCAATTAGGTGGGGAGAGGCTCACCTGGGTTCCACCAATATTTTATTCAAGTTGACACCCCGGGTTCCACATCCCTGCACAAGGCCCTACAACTCAATGTGGCCTTCATTAGCTGCATAAAATTAATATCCACCATACGGATATGGCCTATGGAGCATCTATCACCGGGTTATGCTCCCCACCCAAAATCCTGACTCCCAGCTTGGATACATCAACGTGCTGGTTGATATCTCAGACCTTGCACTGCCGGTCAAAGTGGACACTACTGGGCTGGATAGACATACTGTAAATTGCTGGAGGAGACTCTTGAGAGTCCCATGGACTCCAAGAAGATCAAACCTATCCATTCTGAAGGAAATCAGCCCTGAGTGCTCACTGGAAGGACAGATCCTGAAGCTGAGGCTCCAATACTTTGGCCACCTCATGAGAAGAGAAGACTCCCTGGAAAAGACCCTGATGTTGGGAAAGATGGAGGGCACAAGGAGAAGGGGACAACAGAGGACGAGGTGGTTGGACAGTGTTCTCGAAGCTACAAACATGAGTTTGACCAAACTGTGGGAGGCAGTGGAAGACAGGAGTGCCTGGCGTGCTCTGGTCCATTGGGTCATGAAGAGTTGGACATGACTAAACAACTCAACAACAATAACAAATTGCTGCTGCTGAAAGCTAGATTGCATATATACAGTGCTGTTTTTCTAGAAAAAGAGGTACCAGAGCTCACCATGAACTTCTTCCTTGTTCTCAATGGTGCCCATGTGAGAGGTGCTGGAACTGAGTTCTTGCGAGTTCTGGCTTTAAAAAAGCCCTGTCCCTCACAGAGCTAGAATTTCCAGAGTGTTAACAATCAATCCCCTTTCCCAAGGAACTCTGGGAACTGTAGCTTTGTGAGGGTAGGAGGAGTCTCCAAAGAACCCTTAGCAAACTACACTTCCCAGAATTGTTTGTGGGGAAGCCATGACTGTTTAAAATGTATGGAGCAGATGTGGCCCAGATGGAGGTAACATACACACCAATTCATTTTTCACAATATCCAAGTTCACTCTGAGATGCATCAGAGGAAGTGATTCATAAGTGAAATAAATAAGTAATGATATGCATGAAGGAAAGAGATTCAGTGAGCTCTGAATGAGAAAGAAAGAAAAAGCCCTGGATATACAGAGATTGAGATATATAGGGACTGAGACCCAGCATGGAGTAATAGTGTTGGACTATGACCTGGGAGACCAGGCTTTGAATGCCTTGTTGTTGTTGTTGTTGTTGTTGTTGTTGTTGTTGTTGTTGTTTAGTCATTTAGTCGTGTCCGACTCTTCATGACCCCATGGACCAGAGCACGCCAGGCACTCCTATCTTTCACTGCCTCCCGCAGTTTGGTCAAACTCATGCTGCTAGCTTCAAAAACACTGTCCAACCATCTCGTCCTCTGTCATCCCCTTCTCCTTGTGCCCTCCATCTTTCCCAACATCAGGGTCTTTTCCAGGGAGTCTTCTCTTCTCATGAGGTGGCCAGAGTATTGGAGCCTCAACTTCAGGATCTGTCCTTCCAGTGAGCACTCAGGGCTGATTTCCTTAAGAATGGATAGGTTTGATCTTCTTGCAGTCCATGGGACTCTCAAGAGTCTCCTCCAGCACCATAATTCAAAAGCATCAATTCTTCCGTGATCAGCCTTCTTTATGGTCCAGCAATGGGCTGACCTTGGGCCAGTTACTGATTTTCAGCCTAAGCTGCCTCACAGGGTTGTTTTGAGTATAAAATGGTCAGGGGAGAACCATGCATACCATTTTGAGCTCCTTGGAGGAAAAGGTGGCATATAAATGTAATAAATAAACAAAATGTAACTTCCACAATAACATCATGAGCGCAGATCATCATGAATGTGCAATGGAAAGGACGTCTGGAGGGGCCTATGGAATCTTCCCAAGCAGCTTTTGTGTAGCCCTTATGTCAGAGCAGTTGTTCTTCATTGCTGGAGCTGGCGCCTGGCACTTCCTTCTCTCTCTAGCACACTGCGTCTGGACTCCTCCCCAAGAGTGCTGGATTTACATATAAGCCAGGGGTCAGCAAACTTTTTAAGCAGGGGGCTGGTCCACTGTCCCTCAGACCTTGTGGGGGGCCGGACTATATTTTGAAAAATAAAATGAACGAATTCCTATGCCACACAAATAACCCAGAGATGCATTTTAAATAAAAGAACACAATCTCCTCATGTGAAAACATGCTGATTCCCAGACCGTCCGCAGGCCGGATTTAGAAGGTGATTGGGCCGAATCCGGCCCCTGGGTCTTAGTTTGCCTACCCATGGTATAAGCTAAACAAGCTATAGCTTAGGGCCCCACTCTCTTGGGGGCCCCCAAATAATTTAAAGGGGGGGAAAACCTGGATGTACATTTCCAAAATATAAGATAAAAAACAAATAAAATAAAACCTACATACAGCAACATTGTTTTGTATTGTGTAGGCGCCTATGATGTAAGTAATGGGGCCCCCGCCTGCTAGCCTGCTCCCTAAAATATCACTGGTTTGCTCATGTCCATATAGCATATATTCAACACAAAAAAACAGCGACAAATTGTTGTTGACAAAGGACAGACAGCTGGACATATAAAGGGCCCCATTAACCTTCAGTAGCTTAGGGCCTCATCAAACCTAAATCCAGCCCTGCTCCCCAAGCGGATGTAAATTACAGCGACAAGGAGGGACCCCCCTCCCAGGCCTGTCTGGCCTGTTGCTCAGCAACGTGCAAGGCTCCTCGTAACGCCAGGGGTGAAGGAGAGCCTGCTGTAGAAGGACTTGTCCACAGCTGTGAAACTGAGGCAGCTCATGGGTAGGCAAACTAAGGCCCGGGGGCCGTATCTGGCCCAATCACCTTCTAAATCCGACCCACGAACAGTCGGGGAATCAGCATGTTTTTACATGAGTAGAATGTGTCCTTTTATTTAAAATGCATCTCTGGGTTATTTGTGGGGCATAAGAAATCGTTTATTTATTTATTTTTCAAAATATAGTCCGTCCGCCCCACAAGGTCTGAGGGACAGTGGACCGGCTCCCTGCTGAAAAAGTTTGCTGAGCCCTGGTCTGGCTCCTCTCTCTCAGAGTCTGCACTCAAACTGAGACCCTCAGTCCTCAGCCCTGCCCTCTGATTCCCCATGTTTGTTCAAGCCTCCTGCTTCTTCTGACCTGTCCCTGGTGTCCCACCACCACTGCCCTGGGTCTAAGTCTTCTTCCTCTATGTCATTCCCTGGGGGATCCCTGAGCTGGCACCATCCACCATCTTTCGTCATCCAGCCAGTCCCTGACACCTTAGCAAAAGCGATGAATGCGAAAGGAGGGAAGGTGCTTTGCCTCTGAGCAAGCTCCACCCGTGTGGCTCTGGCTGCTGATAAGTGGCCCACTCAGGTTGGCTGGAGGGCAACAAGCTGGAAGCAAAGCATTGTGTGGTAATAATAATTGCCCCCTTGCAAGTCAGATACTGAGTTAAGAGCTCATCTGTCAATAGCTGATGGGGTCGCTTTGCTGTAATGGAGCCCTAAGCATTCATATATTCCGATTTAATGGTGATTATAATGACTGTAGATTCTCCCGGCAGAGCGGCTGCTTTGCTAATGCGGGCTCTCATAGTGATAGGTAGAAAGATATTTATGGGTATGTGAGTTAGATACACACACACAGAGAGAGAGAGATTTAATAGGGTAAAAGCTAATATTAATATGTATTGCTAAACAGTTATTTTCTTCCCCCTCTTATGTGCTATGCATCTTCCCTTGCTTTTTTTTTTAAGTAAAAGCAAAACAAAAGCAAAATCCAGTGCAACTACATTAAGGAGAATATAATTATGCATAATAAAAAGTACGCCTGCCCTTGTATATGTAAACACAGATATGACTGAGTACCCTTTCGCAAACAGCCCTTCTGGCTTTCACAGCTTGACAATAAACCATGTTAAACATATGGCCAGTTTCCAGGCAGCTGAGGGTGACTCTTTAGCTTGCATGGCTGGCAACAGAAGGTCCAGTGCCTGCCTGAGAAGGAAATGGGGCTGGAGGGAGTGGGAGGGTCGTGGAACAAAATCTCGCTAACATATTGTGTCAGGAACATATTTTGTGTGGCTATCTGATATTGATTCAGAGCTTTGAAAGGCTGGGGAGAAGAAGAAGAAGAAGAAGAAGAAGAAGAAGAAGAAGAAGAAGAAGAAGAAGAAGAAGAGGAGGAGGAGGAGGAGGAGGAGGAGGAGGAGGAAGAGGAGGAGGAGGAGGAGGAGAAGGAGAAGGAGAAGGAGGAGAAGAAGAAGAAGAAGAAGAAGAAGAAGAAGAAGAAGAAGAAGAAGAAGAAGCAGCAGCAGCACACCAAGATCTTGATTTTCCTGGTCCCCCTCTTCTCCCATTGTTAAGTTGTGAGTGAACATATCAGACAACACAGTGATTCTTTAAACAGCTCTTGTTTATTCACAGGCCAGAACAGAACTGAACTGAAGGGTTCAGCCAGCCTGCTTATATAGAGCTCCAGTACAACGCAACTGTAACAACTTTCTGTAACTATCCAATCACTGAAGGTCACTTTCAATCCCTTATTTGCATATGTGGACCTGAGTGAAAACTATCTACAGTATCCCCCTGCTGGCCCAGGGTGAGAACTTCAGTACATAACACACATCTCTGACTCTTTTGGCTCTCCAGGGTGTTTTAAATGACCTTGATGCTGCCGCATTTACATAAAATGATGCTCTCATCCTCCTAGGCTGCTAAGTACAGTGGTCAAATGTACTATTGCAGGCAGAATATGGTCAGAAGGTTGAGAGGAGGAGGAGCTTTCTGGCCAAATTCTGTGCTAGGAAGAGTGACATTTGGCAACCCAGGGCCCTTCCAGACACACTGTTTGTAATGCTATTGCAGCAGAAGGGGGAGTGTTTGGATTCTTCAGCATGCTTCCACATGACATCGCTATCATTCCATTGCTATTCTGGAATATTGCAGTCATCAAACCACTTGTTCTTCTACTGCTAAAAAAAACCCCAAAACCCAACATTTGTGAAAGATTTGGAATAGTTTAGTAATATTTTCACAGTGTGGAAAGTGTTTTGTGACATTTCCTGCAATTTCTTCACAGAATTCTTCACAGAACTCTAGCCCAATGCTTGCCATTAATTTGATTTGAACTGATTTTATAATGAATTGATTTTAGAATGCTGTTTTACTTTAGTGTTGTTAGCCGCTCTGAGCCCGGCTTCGGAGGGCGGGATATAAATAAATTATTATTATTATTATTATTATTATTATTATTATTATGTGTGGCATTCAAGGTAAATGACTTGGACAACTTGCTGTGCGCCTCCCCTCTCCCCACTAGCCTCTTTTGACAGGAGGTTATCCACAGCTCACATCAACAGAGTGAACTAAATAATTTTCTGCCATGTTGTTTCCTAATTTCTTTTGGAAACACAAAAAAACCCTCCACTGGTTGAAGGAACAAGGAAGCAGAAGAGGTGTGACTACAGCCACAGAACCTTTCTCATCTTTGACAGGAATGGGAGAAAGCACAATCACTCTCCAAAAAATACGGACAGTCTGCTACAATTTCTCTACAAAGAATGTCAGAGCAAACAGCAGCTATAGCACTATAAGCAGTATGTCTCTAAGGAACCTTACATGATGCAAAGGTGCTCAGAGTTCCTTGGTTGCCATCATCCCCTCTGTTTTTTCCAGGTGCTGACTTATGCAAGTCACTGAGGGTTTTTCCACAACCAAAACCAAACATCAAAAATCCTGCTGAATCCACTTTTGAAGATAAAACCAGGTGTTGTCCACATCTGTCTTTGTAACCAGATTATTTTGGGTTCTGTGGCCAGAAAAGAGCAATGTGGAGTATGTGGTGTCAACTAGGGTTAGACATGGAGAAAGGCTCTGGTAGAGCAAAGGCCCCAGGTTTAATCTGTGGCAGATATTAATATTTGCACAGTTTGAAGCAACTGGAAGCATTAAAACTGACTTATTTTGAAACCCATGAAAAGATTATTAAAATTTTACTGGCAGAACCATCCAAAAATATCCATACAAGGTAGGCTGAGCATCTCAGAAATAAAAGATAACTCCAAAAATCCAAACTGTGTCTCTCTCCCATTACAGCCTGGTTTAACCTACCTGTAGCTCCAGGCTATTAAAGCTCTTGGAGAGCCATTTGCATGCATTGTTCTCCCTGTAGCGTTCAGAGAGACTCTGAAACAGGCAACTCCCTTCACAATGGAGATTAGCAACTCAATTCCTTTATCACATGATCTAAGGTTACAACACTCACGATCATTTATTTAATCATAGCAAGAGCTCAGAGTCCTTAGAAAACCTACTTTGGGGAAACCCCAATGTTAGCAATACACATTTAGCCATTTTCCATTTTAAACCATTAATAAACACACATATTTCATTTCTGTGTGAATTAAACCAATTATACTTAACAGAATCTGCAACCTTTCTGGGTAGGGTTGGGAAGGACTCCTGTCTGAAACCCTGAAGAGACACAGCCAGTCAGTGAAGACAATTCTAAATTAGACAGACTACTGGCCCACTCAGCATAAAGTTTCTTTCAGACTGTCACTATTTTGTGGGAGGAATTCAAGCGCATATCTGAAATTTAGGTTTATGCAGCTACGGTGGACAAAAATGGTCCGTCACCCTAGCACAACAAATCCCCTATGTATTTATTTTTATTTATTTTTAATGGAATCTGTGGATTAAGGAACATGATGGTGAAGTACACTGAAAAGTATAGGGTGAAGAAATGATAAATAGGAAAGTGTATGAACACCACAGAAGCAAATCAGGCTGAATGCTCAATAAAGTCCAGCCACAGTCAAACCTCTGCATCAGCTTTGCGTAAGCAAATCAGTATGAGTGGTCAATAAACAGCTCTCTGGGTGAACCCCAAGGCAGCTTCGTATGCTCCAATGACTGTGTTAGGTGCAAAAAAGATTTCCAATCTCAGCACAGGCTACTAAGGAAATGAGCAGCATGTCCTTGAGCAAGAAAGCTGATAGTGCAAGGCTGAGTTTAAGAAGTACTGCATGTCTACTCAGAAGTAAGATCTGCTTAGTTCAGTGGAACTAATTATCAGGTAAGTGGATGCAGAATCGCAACCTGAAATATGGCTCCCAATTATCTTTGCTGCATTTGTTTGCTTTTGCTGTATTTTATGCTTATTGCTTTTTTTGAAAAATATGAGTATATTGATAGAAAGGTTTGCATATTTTAATGCTTTTATAAGCGTGAGCTTCTTTGAGCTCAGCACCGTTGTTGGAAAAGCGGGGTACAAATGTCAAATAAATAAATAAATCCCAAGGATGTAGTAGAATATTTCTCAGCTTTTTAACTAGGTGAGAGAATAACTTTAATGTGAACAGTTCAATTTCATGTTGGCTTTCTCCAAATATACCTTTGATCAGTACATGACCTGATAAAAGGTTTCCACTCCTTCACAGCAGCAGCTTCTGCAAGAAAAACCAGGAAAAATATCCAGCTAACAGTGTCTTCAGCTAAAGTAAACTTTGATTATAGAGACAACAGACTCTTGTTTGCTTGTGAGAAACTCCAAATTCAGCATCCGGTAAGCCTCTTCCTTGATAGGGTTGGGGTAGCTTTTGAGTCCCACTGAGGCCATCCCAGTCAAGAGATCACAGGCTCATAATATCACCTATTCAAACATACAGCCATGGGGTATCAATCCAAATCCCACCCCCTCACAAATCCCAGCTCATAAAACTTTTTCAGCAAACAAGAAAGTTGGTTTGAGAAACATTCTACACCGGTGCAAGAAAACGGCCGTGGTTGAGATCACATGGCATAGTCTTCGAGGGTCTCCAAATCTGAGTAGAGAGGGGGTAGATGTGAGAACTATTACCACAATGCCCATGCAGTCACTTACACTCCTAGATGCCCAACCAAGACCCAAGGAGGTGGTGGTATACCAACAAGTCTTGAGAAATATAACACAGCATTTGCCAAATAAGCGTGCAGAATTAAGCCTGCACAAAGTGGCTCATGCAGGCACCATTTTGTATGTGTGGATCGTACAGTCGTACCTTGGAAGTCGAACGGAAACCGTTCCAGAAGTCCGTTCGATTTCCAAAACATTCAGAAACCAAAGTGCAGCTTCCGATTGGCTGTTCCTGCAGCCAATCAGAAGCCCCGCCAAACGTTCGGTTTCCAAAAATAGTTCACAAACTGGAACAGTCACTTCCGGTTTTGTGGCGTTTGGGAGCCAAAACGTTAGAGAACTAAGCTGTTTGAAAACAAGGTATGTCTGTACTAAGAACACAAACTGAGTCCTGCTGGATCAGAATTTTTGTTTTGTTGTTGTTTAGTTGTTTAGTCGTTTAGTCATGTCCGACTCTTCGTGACCCCATGGACCAGAGCATGCCAGGCACTCCTGTCTTCCACTGCCTCCCGCAGTTTGGTCAAACTCATGCTGGTAGCTTCGAGAACACTGTCCAACCATCTCGTCTTCTGTCGTCCCCTTCTCCTTGTGCCCTCCATCTTTCCCAACATCAGGGTCTTTTCCAGGGAGTCTTCTCTTCTCATGAGGAGGCCAAAGTATTGGAGCTTCAGCTTCAGGATCTGTCCTTCCAGTGAGCACTCAGGGCTGATTTCCTTCAGAATGGATAGGTTTGATCTTCTTGCAGTCCATGGGACTCTCAAGAATCTCCTCCAGCACCAGAATTCAAAAGCATCAATTCTTCGGCGATCAGCCTTCTTTATGGTCCAGCTCTCACTTCCATACATCACTACTGGGAAAACCATAGCTTTAACTATACAGACCTTTGTTGGCAAGGTGATGTCTCTGCTTTTTATTCTGCTGGATCAGAATAAGGCCTATCTAATCCAGCAGCCTGCATTTACACTGGCCAACCAGGTGCCTATGGGACCACTATAAACTGGACCTGAGTGCACCAACTCTCAGTTACTAAATGGGTAGAAAGCCCTATGTTCACAAAGCATGTGCCAGCCTACTTTTATAGGGGGAGGCAATGCTCTCCTTTGTCGTGCAAATAGAGGTGTGCTTTTGCTGAATTGCACCACAACAGATGCTTCCCCATCCATCCTGTGGCCCTAATCCAACCATCCAGAAGCTTTGGACTACAAACTCCATCATCTTTGACTATTGCACCCTACCCACCTAAATCAAGGTGCAATAGCAGCTAAGGCCAGCCAAGTTGTTTTGGCACCTGAAGCAAAAAAAGGAAAATGCCACCATTCCTTCTCCTTGGCAGTAAAAATGCAACAACAACAACAATGGTAAATGAAGTAACTAATAATTTGCTATGGAAAGAGATAATGAATGTTGGAGGGTATGGAATGCCATGCTAGGGATCATTAGGAAGCGGGCTGAAAACAAAACTGCAAATATCATAATGCCATTATACAAACCGCACAACTGCACTTGAAATATGATACAGTGGTACCTTGGGTTAAGAACTTAATTCGTTCTGGAGGTCAGTTCTTAGCCCGAAACTGTTCTTAACCTGAGACACCACTTTAGCTAAAGGGGACTCCCACTGCCACCGCGCCAACACAGCACAATTTCTGTTCGCATCCTGAAACAAAGTTCTTAACCTGAGGTACTATTTCTGGGTTAGCGGAGTCTGTAACCTGAAGTGTCTGTAACCTGAAGTGTCTGCAACCAGAAGCGTCTGTAACCCGAGGTACCACTGTATACAGTTCTGATTGCTGCACCTCAGAAAAGATGTGGAGCTGGAAAAGATGCAAGAATGAGGAAAAGTTATAAGAGTTGGGGATTTTATATTCTTGGGGTGTCTTCTGTTTGAAGGAATCCTCTGCTAGAAGGGCTATTTGGCCCAGGTCGGGTTTAATGTATCCTAACAAGGGAAAGTAGGTGCCTTGAAATTGCCCATTGACAGTTAGCGTGTCGCCTGGTTGCAGAATTCCCCCACTGTGGTGAGATCTATTTAAGTAACAGTCACTATTTCTAAATTTGCATCTTACCTATAAATTAGCATATGCAGATTTGTGCCACTTTTGTTCTCCTTTTCCAGCATTGGAGGCCCGGCACAAATCAAGATGGAGGTGCGCCTGGCAGAGGGGAATAGCGATGACGGTGTCAAAAGCTCTCCCCACCACCACCACCTCCCCACCACCCCACCCTGCCTCATCAGAGCAATCTTCTTTCTGATTGTTAATTATTCATTTCCTAATGAGATTTTTAGCACATTTCCCCTCCTTTCCCTGGTAATTAGAAAAATCCTCTTTCAGCGCTGCTGCTGTGGGTTTCCCCCCTCCTCCTCTTGAAGGCCCCAGCAGGTTGGATTTTAAAACTAATCAAGGAGTCGAATCTCTGGCGCTGGTGTCAAGCCCCTTGTTTTCATTCCTGCTCTCGCTTTCCAGTCACCTAGAGAAGCTCATGCATCAAGTCGCAGAGCGATCCTCTTAATATTCTACACCTCTCTCGGCCGCTCTGCCTGCTGCCGCCTGAGACAGGTGGGAGCAGCAGCTTGGTTTTATGGGAGACCACCAGCAGAAGAGGTCCACAGAGCTGGCTTTTGCCATCTCCATGAGTCCGGGGTGCTCTGCATTTGAAACTGGAGCAAATGGCTCAGTGGCTTGCCTAGAAAGATGGCTTGCCTAAAAAGCAGAGCTCCACTTCCCTGCCACACTCCTTGTGTGACCTTGGGGCTCAGACAGACAAATGCATTAAGAGATCACCCCAGTCCACTGCTCATCAACATCACTGGCAGTCTAAGCATTTTCCCTCAGCAGTAAATCCCACTCTGTCCAATGGGACCTGCACCCAAGCATGGGTGCTGAGGACTGTAGCTGTAGAGCTGTGGTTACCTGACTTTCCCCCTCGATGGACCACTTGAAAATTGCTGTGGGTCTTAGCAGACCATGTGATGTTGTTGTTGTTTCTCTGCCTGTTATAGCGCCAGATGCTTTTTAGTTGTGTTTTTACAGACACGTTGCAGACCGCCTAAATCGGTGTTTCCCAAACTTGGGTCTCCAGCTGTTTTTAAGCTACAATTTCTGTCATCCCTGATCCCTGGTTCTGCTAGCTAGGGATGATGGGAGTTGTAGTCCAGCTGGAGACCAAAGTTTGAAGAGTTTGGATTTGAATATTTTGGATTTGATATCCCGCTTTATCACTACCCGAAGGAGTCTCAAAGCGGCTAACAATCTCCTTTCCCTTCCTCCCCCACAACAAACGCTCTGTGAGGTGAGTGGGGCTGAGAGACTTCAGAGAAGTGTGACCAGCCCAAGGTGACCCAGCAGCTGCATGTGGAGGAGCGGGGAATCGAACCCGGTTCACCAGATTACGAGTCTACCGCTCTTAACCACTACACCACACTGGGAAACACTGGCCTAAATGAAGCTTGTGAAGCCCTGCCTTAGAGTCTTATTACACCAAGAGTGACTTGTTCTCTGTTAATGCAGTTCTGGAGATGGCTGGGAGGAATGCTATGAGCCAAGATGGCTACACTGTTCATGACTGGAAGCAGCAATGCTTCTGAATACCACTTGCTGAAAACTGCAACGGGAGAGATTACTCTTGTGCTCAGGTTGTGCTTGAGGGATTCCTTACAGGCATTTGGTTTGCCACTTTGAGAACAGGATACCTGACTAGAAGGGCCTTTGGCCTGATCCAATAGGTTCTTCCTATAGGTTCATCTGATCCGCCCTTCCTCTTGAAGTTATAGCCAGAATAAATGCCCTGGGTGCTACCACCACTCTCATGCTTGTGGGCTGCCCCACTTTCAATGTTATCAACAAAACAATAAAAGCATCAAAAGATGATCTGGGAGGGTCATGCAAATATGCTGCAGCTTTTTTTCCAAGTGGCATCTAGAGAGGGAATTCACAAGGCAAATGGAAAGCATCGTTGTTTATTTTACAGTCAAGAGCAATAGCCCTACTGCCCTACAGAGCACAGCTCCAGGTCTTGCTAGACTACAGCTCTCGTCATGCCTGGCCACTAGCTGTGCGGGCTGAGGGGTTGATGGAAGCTCTGGATTTCACCAAGCTGGCATTTCCTGCTATTGCCCATAATGAGCAGGAAGGAAGATGAATTCTGCATGCAGCGTCTGTGTACACTCTGCCCTCTGCTGCTGCAATAGGTTGATAATGATCCCTGTGGTTATTTGCCTCTCTAACTCTCTCTCAAGATCTCTCTCTCTCTCTATATATATATATCCTGTAGAAGCTTAAAAGCTACATTCTTGCACAAAGGAAGTATCGCATTACAGGAAGGTGAATATAAGTAAAATAAAAGGAACTATGTTCTAAATTTGAAACGAACAATTCATGCAGATTATTGAATGCCTATAATTTCATAGAATAATAGAATTGTAGAGTCGGAAGGGACCCGAGGGTCATCTAGTCCAACCCCCTGCAATGCAGGAATCTCAGCAAAAGCATCCATGGCAGATGGACACCCAACCTCTGCTTAAAATCCTCCAAGGAAGGAGAGTCCACAACTTCCCGAGAGAGACCTTTCCACCAGCTCCTACTGTCAGAAAGTTCTTCCTGGTGTTTAGTTGGAATTTCCTCTCTTGCAACTTGAAGCCCTAGGTTCTAGTCCTACCTTCCGGAGCAGGAGAAAGCAAGCTTGTTCCATCCTCCATGTGACAGCCTTTTAGATATTTGAAGGTGGCTCTCATATCTCCTCTCAGTCTCCTCTTTTCCAGGTGTCTTTCCAGGGTATGAGGCTCCATGAATTGTGGGGTGGAGCTGAGATACTGCATGCCTGCAATGTGCTTTGACAGCCTGTCTTCAGCTTCACCTCTGCTTGCCCCATCCACCGTCACAATTTTAACTACAGCCAACTGCAATTCTCTCAGGCTTGCTGCACCTGGTTGCTGCTCAGCTCCATCCTACATGCTGCTCATGCCCATCTTTGAGAGGGGCAGCGGTGGAGCAAGCTGATCGGGTGCCAGGGGCCCTGCACCCAGGGGTGGGGCCAGACACCCACGGGGTGGGACCAGCCTGGGCAGGATGCTTGGCAGGGCCTCCAAGGAGTCTGCCTGCCTCCTCCCACTCAGAAGAAGAAGAAGAAGAGTTTAGATTTGATATCCCGCTTTACCACTACCCTAAGGAGTCTCAAAGCAGCTAACATTCTCCTTTCCCTTCCTGCCCCACAACAAACACTCTGTGAGGTGAGTGAAGCTGAGAGACTTCAGAGAAGTGTGACTGGCCCAAGGTCACCCAGCAGCTGCAGGTGGAGGAGCAGAGACGCGAACCCGGTTCCCCAGATTACGAGTCTACCGCTCTTAACCATTACACCACACTGGCTGCCTGTGCCCTACAGCTGAGGGGGAGGCGGCAGGCAGACCATTTGAGGGTAGCGCAGAGCCTGTGGGCGCCCAAGCCACCGTGTCACTCCCAGGAGAGATGCATGGCTCAGCCGCACTGCAGGCCCCGTGGTGAGTGCTGCCTGGCATTTTGTCCCCCCCCCCCGAATCGTGACACCCGGGTCGGCCCACCCCCACCACACCCTCCTTCCTCCGCCCCTGGAGAGGGGGTCCCGTCCTTTGCAATTGGATTAATAATTTTGTTCATTTTAAGCCATGGTCCTACTTTGCAGCTCTTTGTTTGCAGACACCCTGGATTTGAAGATGCACGAGTCACCTGGTCACATTCTTCCCCACTGTGGCGAGAGGGATTCTATTTCTATTTAAATCATAACAATGGTTTCTAATTGAACCTCTACATATAAATTGGCATATGCATTTTTCATTTCATTTTTCCAGATCTGTGACCTCTTTCGTCCTGTTTAGTTTTGTTTTTTTGGCACTGCTTAAGCGGCTGCCCTGTTGAAGGGCTGGCTTTCGTGACCTCCTGAGAAACTTCCCAGGTCTGCAATTCTAACAGGGCCCTTTGCTAAAGAGGCAACTGAGTTACAAGTGGCAGATATTGGGCAGGGGAAAAACACGCACTGCGGTAACTAGGTCCTGCATCCAAAATAAAAGGTTACAATGAGCCAAGAATGAATAAGAGTGAGGGTGGGGGGAATCTATCTTTGTAACTTGCTAAGTGGTCCAGATGTCCTGGAATAGCCAACGCTCACCCCTTTTCCGCCCTGTTCCCTGACTCAGGTTTGCAGGTGCTCCAAGCCCACGTTTTTATTACTAAAGCGCCTTGTTGCTTTTTTTTTTTACTGGCAAGACCTCGCCTGAGCAAATTTAGATTCTGCGGCTTGCTGTATATTTATCATCATCACTGCAAAAGACATCCAGGGGTGACCAGGAACTCTGGAAGGCATTCAGAAAGTTACTAACAAACTTCAACGAGGCAGGGAAGGCAGAGACATGCAGCTTGTTTTTCATTTTACTATTCAAAATGGCAGTCTTCTGGCTCCTAGGCCCAAGCAGACCTTCCTGGAGATGTGAGGGCTTACTGCTCTGAGGCTGGACACCTTCTGCTTTTAAGAAGGAGCTATGAAGGCCCCACCAGTACTCCACAGTATAAGCCATATTCCTGGGCCTAACTACACCTTTTCCCCAAGCCCAGGTACAGTTTTTCAAACAGCTCTTCTCCACACAAGGAAAAAACTGATGAGCTTTCAGTAATGGTTGAGAGGTGGGTCACTCAAACTCCTTGGCCTGCCTTGATTTAATCAGATTAATCAATTTAAACCCTTTTCTAACCAAATAAAAAGGTATTCTCTAGTGAATTGGGCAACACCTTAAAAATGTTAACTATTTTTATTATTCATACTTATTAAAAAAAAAAAAGCACCGCAATAGAAAAGGCATTGGCTATCACACAAGTAAGATGGTGAGATAGGGATGGGTCATATCCACACCAAGCACTTAAAACCCATTTAACTTGAAAGAATACAACCTCCTCCAGAGTTTCCTAAGGGTGCTGGGAATTGTAGCTTTATGAGGGGCAAATTACAGTTCTTAGGATTCATTGGGCAAAGCCATATACTTTAAATATGTGTTAAATGTGTTTTACCTGTATGGTAGGGACGCGGGTGGCCCTGTGGTCTAAACCACTGAGTCTCTTGGGCTTGCCGGTCGGAAGATCGGCAGTTCGAATCCCCACAACAGCGTGAGCTCCCGCTGCTCTGTCCCAGCCAACCTAGCAGTTCAAAAGCACACCAGTGCAAGTAGATAAATAGGTACCACCACCATGGTGGGAAGGTAAACAGCGTTTCCATGCGCTCTGGCTTCTGTCACAGTGTTCCTTTGCACCAGAAGCAGTTTAGTCATGCTAGCCACATGACCCGGAAAGCTGTCTGTGGACAAACACTGGCTCCCTCAGCCTGAAAAGCGAGATGAGCGCAGCAACCCCATAGTCGCCTTTGCCTGGACTTAACCGTCCAGGGGTCCTTTACCTTACTTTACATGTATGGTGTGACCATGTGCATCAACACAAAGATAGTGTTTTGTTTTTTAAAAAAAACCTATTGCTTTAATAATCTACAAATTTATTCAGATTTAATTGATTATTCATCAGTTAATTGATCATTCATTTTGATAAGCCAGGTGACAGTCAGCTCTGCACAAATAGCCCACTCCTGTTTCTGGTTCACCGGCATCTGGTGTGAGGAGGAGTCCGTGCCCTCCTTTGCCACTTTACTACCTAGATGCCAGCATGCACAAACCTCACCTAATCAGACTATTACAAGGAGTGGTTGTTTGCTTGCTCAGTCTTGGGACTCCAGCTGTTTTGCTGTGCTAAATGCTTTGCCTGCCCCATCCTTCAAAAATGAGGAGCAGGAGGCATGTCGCTGTTTGGTTCAATGTCTTAGATTTCTCTTAGCCATGCCTTTGACCTCTCTTGTAACCACTGATCTTTCCAACCTGTGACTTGTATTATGTGCCATTGGAAGCAAAAGCCTTTGGCAAAGCCCAGCTCGTGAATTCCAGTTCTTCCTCTGCCAGGGAGAGCCAGGATTCCGTGTTTTCAAAGCTCAAGCCATCCAGCAACTATTGTTCAGTTTTCTCTAGCTGCTGCTAGACAGCAAATTTTTAAGTTTCCAGAACGCTGCAACGGAGAGGACAGGTCCAGGAGTATTGCACAGTTAAAAATCCCAGCATCTTCTTTACGTTTATGCGTTCATTAAACAAGGTACTGCTACCTCTCTAGTACTGCACAGAAGCAAACAGATTATTACACTCAGCATGCAAAATAATTATGTAGTGTGTGAAGCAAACTGTGCTGAGTAAAAGAATTAGTCGACCTGGCGTGCAGATATGGCTGAGGCCCCAACGAGCACTAATCCATCCTAGTGGGCTCATGGCTCTCCAAAGAAAAGAGGGAAGGAGACAAAGCTTTTCCAGGCAATGAAATAAAATAATTCTCCAGTGTTTCTGTCTTGCTTGGATATATGTTCAGTGAAGCTGGCAAACTACACGTAAGGCTGAAAGCACAGGATCCACAGACCACACCTAGAGCCCTCCAAACAGTAGCAGGCAGCGGGGCAACACAGATGGGGCTTCATTGCTCTCTTGGCTTCCCAGCCACATGGATCGCTGCTGCTTACTGGGAGGGGAGCAATGCATGTGGTGGCAGAGGCAGTCCATCACTCCTGCCACACCACACGCCACATTGCACTGAGCTCGCCATGCCTCATGTAACGATCTCAGGCAGGCAAGCAAGCTCCGATAAGAATTAATGAGTCTCTGTCAGTTTTACGGTACGTTTACTTACAATTAACAAACAGAAAGCGGCTCCGAGCCTGCCGCTCTTAGCTACAAGTTGGTCACTCTGAGTCTCCACCCCTTTCGCAGCACGAAGGGCGCCAAAGTCCAGTCCTTCCTCTCTTGTACTTCCGTTGTATTCTGACCCTTTCAGCTCTTCTGGTTTGGGGAGGCAGTGTGTAAACACCACACCCACCCCCCGCTTTCAAACAAAGAGTCCTCTAAATGCTGCCTCCCTCCTGCTCTGTCTGCATTCCCTTGTCTCCAGAGTCAGACTCTGGCTCCCTCTTTACTGGCATTCCTTCATCTCCAGAGTTGGACTCTTCCCAGGCATTCGATTCAGCCGCATCCCTGACAGCTCGCCACTCCTCTTCTCCTTCTCGGTAAATGTCAGCGACCTTCAGTGTTGGGAAGCTGGGAGACCAATGGAACTCCCAGCAGCACTGCCCCACTGAACAGTACAGCCTCTAACTATTAAATAACACAGAGGCAAGGGAACCTGCCAGCCTGCAGGTGTTGTTGAACTACAGCTCCCATCATCCTTGAACATTTGCCATGCTGGTTGAGGCTGACGGAAGTTCTAGTGACACCTGCAGGGTGGCAGGTTCCCCTGCCTCTGTGTTATTTATTAGTTCCAGGGTAACCAAACATTATTTAATGCTGTACTGTTTTTAACATTTGATTGGGAGCCACCCAGAGTGGCTGGGGAAACACAGCCAGATGGGCGGGGTATAATTAATAAATTATTATTATTAAATTATTATTATTCAGACCTGTGCAGGAAGAAGGACGGGAGAACGGGCTGCAGTAGCATTGGGGGAAAGCCAGTGACCTGACTAGTATCTTAAAATAATATTATTTTTAAAAGAAAATCTCTTTCCAGGTCAGGAGCTGCCAATCCCAGCTCAATCATCCCACACAGCAACACAGTTTTCGGAATGCATTTAGAGCAGATTTTAGAGGGAAGGAGACAACAAAGGCTTTTCCACGCAGTGAAAGAAAATAATTCTCCAGTGTTTTTGTCTTGCTTGGAGATATGTTCAGTAAAGCAAACCACAAATGGGTGGAGAGCAGGGCAAAGGCATCCAAACCCATCCATGCACATTTTTCAACTTGAAAGCATGTCTCCCAAAGAAAAAAGAAAAAGAAAAATCTGAAGTCCCAGCGCACCATGAGGTTAAACGCCCTGTGATTCCAGCAAGAAGTGGAACCGAGAAAGGCTTTTTAAATATAAAACCAGTAGCCGTAGGGTAAATTAAAGATGCTAATTTAATTTCATTAGATACACAGAGCGGCAAGTTGTGGGAGGCAGGAAATGCATTTGATGTATTTTAAAAGCTGCACTTGCGTACGTCCTATTTTTCACCATTTTCTGTAGGAAAAAAACCCCCAGCTCTGGCTGTAAAAGATACTGACTTTGAGGAGCTAATGACTCTCATGAATTATTTTTGTTGATTTATACGCCCACTCTGACTTTAAACAACATTAATATATATAAAAAAGCAAATTCATTTCCTGAGTGGAAAGAGGGCTGCCTCGTTAGCAGGGCCTGATATTCACTCGCCGTATTAATTGCTCACGATGTGGCAACCTATCCTTAGCCTCTTGCAACCGATCGCCTTTCTACCACCTAACGAGCCGTATCAGCAACATTCACAGAAATTAGACCGGGGTAGCAGTTTTAAATGCTTCTAAAATCTGCTCTAAATGCATTCCGAAAACTGTGTTGCTTTCGATGGAACCACAACATGTTTAAATTATCCTAGGAAGTTTAAATGCTTTGGACCACATTAGGCCATTAGGCCAGATAATTTAGTAATGTCTACACCAGGGGTGGGGGAAACTCAGGTCTAGGAGCCAATTGCAAGCCTTCAGGCCTCTCTATCCAGCTCCTGGGACTCTCCTCAGGACCCACTTTCTCCTCAGGACACGCCTCTCACTGGCTTTGCTCCACCCCCTTCTTGGCTGCTTTTGCCTGGCTGCAATGTGTGCTTGAGCTGCGATGATAATGCCTATTGCATTGTCTCTTTTGATCAAAATAGCATCCAATCCTCTTCCTATGATAAACATCAGTTCGCCTATAGGAGAAACAGGTCAACAGATAATGCCATAGCTACAGCTTTTCACCTTGCAGCGAGTCATCAGGAGAGACCGGGGAATTACGTTAGAATGTTGTTTATTGATTATAGCTCGGCTTTTAATACCATCCTTCTGGACATTCTTATCAAAAAGCTGATGGAACTAGACCTTTCTTCTACCATCTGTGACTGGATCAAAGACTTTCTGAGGGATCAGACACAAACAGTGAGGACTGGGCCTGTTACATCTATGTCCCTGAAGCTCAGCACTGGCACCCCACAGGGATGTGTGCTGAGTCCCTACCTGTACTCGTTGTATACATATGACTGCATTTCATCTGATCTATCCACTGTAATTATTAAGTTTGCAGATGATACTACCATATTGGGTCTAATTATAGGTGGGGATGAATCAGCGTACGGGGGGAGGTTCAAAAAGTATCTACATGGTGCCTAGAGAATAACTTACACCTAAATATTAGCAAGACAGAGAAGATGGTGTTGGACTTTCGGAGGAAGAGAAGCCCCGTTGTATATCGGGGGGGGGGTTGTGTGGAGAGAGTCTCTTCCTTAAATTCCTGAAAGTTTACCTTAGTGAAGACCTCACTTGGAAAAACAATATAACTCAGGTGGTTAGGAAGGCCCAACAGAGACTCCACTTCCTCAGGGTCTTGCAAAAGAACAATGTTAAACAACAATTGATTACCTCCTTCTACTGGTCCATAATAGAATGTGTCCTCTTATATTGTATCACAGTGCGGTATGTTGGCTTGACAGCCACAGACAGAAAGTATTTACAGAGGGTGGTGAACACAGCACATGATATCATGGGCTGTCCCCTGAACCTGCTAAATGACATCACAAAGGATCGATACCTTAGGAGAGTGAGAAAAATTCTCAGGGATGATTCACACCCCGGCCAGCACCTCTTTAATTTTCTAACCTCGGGCAGGAGATATAGAAGTATAATCAGTTGTACCAACAGGCTAAAAAACAGTTTCTATCCGTGGGCTGTTAGGCTGCTGAATGGAAAATAATATAGTGCAACTGACTTTCGGGGTTGGGTGTGTTGTGCGACAAGCACAAAGAGTGCAATGAGATTGAGTGTTTGTGGGGGGGGAGGCTCAGTTGATTTCATTGTTCACAGGTTGTACATTGACAATAAAGGTATTAATTAATTAATTATTATATTTATTTATTTATTTATTTATTTATTTATTTATTTAATTGTATTTGCCTCTAGTCCAGGGGTCAGCAACCTTTTTCAGCCATGGGCCGGTCCACCGTCCCTCAGACCATGTGGTGGGCCGGACTATATTTTGGAAAAAATATATGAACGAATTCCTATGCCTCACAAATAATCCAGAGATGCATTTTAGATAAAAGGACACATTCTACTCATGTAAAAACACGCTGATTCCCAGACCATCTGTGGGCCTGATTGAGAAGGCAATTGGGCCGCATCCAGCCCCTGGGCCTTAGGTTGCCTATCCCTACTCTAGTCTCACGCAACACATTGGCTCCCTGAAAATTCCACATGAAGAAATGTGGCCCTTGGACTGAGACTGAACACAAATACACGAACAGTACAGCATGCCTTTTTCTCTCCTCCTGAAACTGCTGTAGACAAGGGGGGTCAAAACTGCAGGCCTAGCCAGGATGCAGTTATATACTCTGGGCTTTACAAGGCATCTCACCCTCACCTGAGCCTACTCCAGCTGAGGTATCACACACCTACTTCCCAAGCTAACAAGCCCCACCTGGGCTATTTCACTATTTAGATCAAGTTTACAAAGTTTCCTTTCCTCTCACCACACCTCTTTTTTTGGCAGGTCTCCTATAATCCTGACTCCGGACCAAAGCACACAAGCCATCCCAACAGATCCATTATTTTCAAAATCTTGTGCATACAAAACACCATCTTTGGCAACTGCACATTTGTTGTGATTCAAATTTACATTATAACTACGCTTGTTTCAGGGTTTGCATACTCAGTAAACTGTCTGTTAATTTGGCCAAGTAAACTACAGGTACATCTCTCACTTCTTTACAGTTTTTCTACTTGCAACACACTTGAGTGAACCTGCTCCTTTCCCTTGCACAGATTTTTTTTTGCCATTTGCAACTGGAACTGTCTCTGATGAGTTTTCACTTAACTCTGACGTCATCTGATTCGCTCCAAAGCGCCTGCAAACGTCAGCACAAGTCCCACTGGAACGTTTGCAATGACCTTGAAATCCTTCCAACTCTGGGGAGGAAACGTTCATTCTCTTCTATGTGGCCGGCTATCTTCTTTCCTCAAAGATAAAACGAGCCAGCTGTGTCCAAGATGTTCCTTTTCTCATACTGATGCCATATAAAGACTTCCTCCAATCTGCAGCCCTATAAAGAGACTAATTTTCCAATGTGGATGACATTGCCCATCCATGGCAAACACCAGCAACAAGAAGCTGCCTTTGGCTGAAGTTGTCACCCTAGTGGTAGCAGAACATTACAGGTTGCTGGAAGAAAAGCTTGAGGGCTTAGTCCTCTCGTTTTCAGAGAGGAAAAGGAAGGGACAGAGAAGCAGCAATTACTTCTGTCATGTCCCGTGCCACCCTGGCCGAATGAAGACAAATAGCACTGGAAGACTCAGTTTGTTTCATTTGTAAATGTGTCTGCACATAAATTTTCTTAGGAGAAGGGTCCATGTAATTGTGCTGGGCAGGTGAGGTGAAATGTGGCTTTAGAGAACCAAATTCCTGCGAAGTTTGAAAGCAGGAGGAGAAAAAAGAACTTGGGGACCCAAGAAAACCAATCTGCTCATCTGTTTTCATTTATGTCATGTTCTTTTAAAGGTTGCTATTACTATTTTAAAGTAGTTGTTTGCTTGGCTATAAATATATTACCTGATGCTCCTCTATGGTGTCACTGGGATTGGTTTTAGATGTTTTGACCACCTTGCACTTTTGGGAGGAAGCAGGGGATAAGTAAGTAATTCACATAGGAAACTGCCTTATGCCAAGTCAAACCTATGTTTTTGTGCACACTTTCTCCTAATGGAAGTATTTTAGTACATATTGGTGGGTTGGAGAACTGCATCACAAAATTCCGAGAAGGGCAAATTCTGAAGGATTCCTGTGTTTTGGTTCATACGTTGTTTCAGAAAGTGAGTGTCAGAGAGGTTCACGTTAGAATGCAGTGCATGCATTTGAAATTAAACAAATTCGTCCCATCCTGAGGGCTCCTCTCTCTGTTTCATGTCTGCACTGGAATTTGAACTACAGATCCCCAATCTGGTATTTTTCTTTATAAGGAGTGAAGATCTCGTAATCTACCATACCTAAATGCCTGTGCTTGCTTTATTATTATTATTATTATTATTATTATTATTATTATTATTATTATTAAAAACCACAACCCAAAGTCTTGGATATCTGGAATATATGTGCTAGGCTGCAAAACTCGCAAACAGGGCAATCTTACACATGGCTACTCAAAAGTAAGCCCCACTGATCACACTCCCTGGCATAGAATTGCAGTCTTAATGTTCCTCCACCTCAGTTCTCACCTCTGTGAGAGTCAGGCTAATGCGCCTCTCCCTTACTGAATTCACTGCTGCTGGAGAAGTGTGCCAAAGGAGAATGTAGGTTGAAGTTAACAGCCTCAAGTGCATTTGAATAGAGCCATCATTTGCCAAGCATATATTCAACCATCCACAAAGACATTGAACTGATTTTTAAGTGCTAAAAGGGGGAGGGGGAGCTGAGGGGCTCCATCAGAAAACCCATTACTTTCACCTCAAATGCCAAGCCCTAAATTGCATGATTTATGTCACAGCGTATTCAAATGGTCTTGTGGCTGCTCATCAGCAGAGAATATTGCCCTCTGCTTGATCAGGGATGATGGGGGGGAGGTGTTGATTGTCCTTCATATCAAAGACGACAAACAGCAGTGAGATATGTATATGGCACTTTGTCAGGCATAGCAAAGATGTGGAACGGGTGGCCCTCCTGCTGTTTTTGGATGGCAGCTTCAAAAGCAGCTCCAACCACCGTGACCAGTGGGAGCTGAGAGTCTAGCAGCAACTAGAGAGTCATGGGTTCCCCAACCATGATCGCTAGCATCCTCCCCTTCCCACTACTAAGCATTCAGCCTAGGAAATGGTCTCCATCAGTAAAAGTAATTCTCCTTTAGTGAATGTACCATAAAACATGCACTCAAAAAAAGCTGCTCCAGGATGTTTTGAGCCACTGATTGCCCCAGTCTCGTGGCAGATTTACTCTTCAGTGCCAGTGAACAATGGGATTTCAGATTAGGCACACAGAGGCAGGGGACAGAGGGGAACAACCTCTGTCCCCACTATAAGAAACATAGGCCAGTCCTTAGCTTGCCAGCTCTAGAGGGGAAATACCCATCACACCTTGGCCAATGTTTACCACTCCCTAATTCACTGCAACTTTTTGCCTTTCCCTGCCCCTTTGACGTATTTACATGATGTATACAGGGTCCTGGATCGACTAGCCTATGAGTACAAAAAAACATAAAGTGTCACTGTAATTATGCATAGTAAAAGGTAAAGGACCCCTGGATGGTTAACTCCAGTCAAAGGTGACTATGGGGTTGAGGCACTTATTTCGCTTTCAGGCCAAGGAAGCCAGCGTTTGTCCACAGACAGCTTTCCGGGTCATGTGGCCAGCATGACTAAACCGCTTCTGGCACAACAGAACACTGTGACGGAAACCATAGCGCACAGAAATGCTGTTTAACTTTCCGTCACAGCAGTACCTATTTACCTACTAGCACTGGTGTGCTTTTGAACTGCTGGGTTGGCAGGAGAATTGTGCATAGTAAGCAGAAGGAGCACATGCCATAATCTGGGGCCAGTATCAGCACCTTGGACAGCTGCAAAGGCCAGCCACCCTGGCCAGCTCCCTCTGCTTCTGCCTTCACTGCTTTCCTGCTTAATTTCCCTGGCTTCCTCCTAAGGATTTTTCTAGCCTTAACTTTTTCCAAGCAGTACCAGGTGCTGGATGTAGCCAGTTACTTTAATCCCCCGCAATGCCCCTGACGCAGCATTACTCTGAAGCATTTGAAGAGTGGCTAGACCCAGCTGCCCAGTGTTGCTCAGAGCACTCCCATCACAGCCAGGTAAGCTCATTAGGGCCCATTAGCAGAGGAGGTGTCCCACCAGAGAGAACTTTGCCTGGAGATGCTAAAGTTTGATCCTAGGACCTTCTGCACACAGAGGATGTGCTCCACCACTGACTTACAACTCTTCTCCACCCTGTTCTTGCTTTACCCATGCACTTATCCAACTGAACTTCTGCCTTCCGTAAAACAATATTAAATCCAAATAGTGATAAGTGGTGATTAGACTCACTGACAGGCGAGAGCTGTAGAATATACCCAAGGCAAAGAAGTGAACTTAAACAATGAAGAAAAATATTCATGCGGGGGAAGAGAATAGGACCTACAATCAGGCAGGTATGGGAAATATACAAGAAGGGCCTTTTGTCACTTAGCTGGAGAAAGAAAATGCCACATCAGAAAAAGATACTTGAAAAAGAGTTGGTGTAGATTACCAGCCAGAAGCCATTTCGTATGTGGATGACTGACAGGGTGGGAATAAAATCCTCTAGACACTCTTTTGCAGACCTATTTCAGCTGCCCCCAGCCTATGCAAGATTGGCCTATCAACATTCCTCATATTTGAACTAAATACACAGAGGAGACATTTAAATGTCACTCCAACCATGTGGATTGCTTGCATGGGGGAAATGCTTTAACCACAGGCAATGAGTAATGGCTAAACTGGCCCTCAATTAAAAGGGGTCTTAAAGGTGCTACTCCACTGGAGGTCAGCACTGATACAGTGGTACCTCAGGTTAAGAACTTAATTCATTCTGGAGGTCCATTCTTAACCTGAAACTGTTCTTAACCTGAGGTAGCACTTTAGCTAATGGGGCCTCCTGCTGCCGTCGTGCCGCCACTGCACGATTTCTGTTCTCATCCTGAAGCAAAGTTCTTAACCCGAGGTACTATTTCTGGGTTAGCAGAGTCTGGGAAGCTGCCATTTTGAATTCCCCACAATGACCACAGTCAGTGCTATGTCAGTACTCTGGGGCATTGTAAGAATTTTAAAACAGCGGTTTCCTAGAGCCAGAGCCAAACAAGGGGAGTCCAGGACAGGCACCAGCATCAGAGGACCCTGACAGGATGTTGAAACCCTGATAGTTGCTTAGTGATGCTCAATACAAACGTTGGGCTAATTGTAATGTTCAGATTGCAGAACAAGCCACAACACTTGGTCAGATCCATAAGGTTTTCTCTCATGTTGCTGCTTACAAAGGAAATAAAATGCTGCTCCTTTGTTTTCCAGAACTGGTAGCAGCCTCAACCGGCTTTGGACCAACTGAGAATCATTTCAGTTACATTTGAAATTGGACAGAAATTTCAATTCAGCATGCAGATTTTATTCTTTCTCAGATCCAGCAGAGGAGAAATGGAAAGGGAGAACCCAGGGGTCTTCTGTGGTCCTCTCTGCCAGGAAATGCTAAACTGTGAATGGCTTTTCTCACACATTCTAAAGGAATTATTGTTTCCGTCTAAAAAGCTTAACCTTTATATCCAGCAAGCCTATTATACAAAATTACTATACTTTGGTCAAAAGAGGAACCGGAACATCCATAGACAGGCCAGCAGTGTTTCTGTTCCTGCTTCTTTCCCACCCATTTAAACATGAAAATCGGGGAAAGAGTGATAGATATGGGTTAGGGAGAGGGAGCCACAGTTGGAGATTCGTGTAGACCCATGGCATGAAAGGAACAAACAGCACTTGCTATAAAGTGAAGAAAAGTCAGAGAGGAACAATGAGGTCTGTGGGTTAATGGTGATGAGGGCTTTCAGGAGAAGGTTTTATCAGTCTGAGCCAATGATATCAGCAGCTGCAAAAACCAGTGCAGGCCTCTGCACTGGGGCAAGATGGCTGCCATGTACCCAAGATGGCTGCTGTGCACTCCACCCTTCATGAACCACTTTATGAGCCATTGTTTTACTTTGTCATATCAATGTAGATCAAATTTTGGCCACTCCCTGAATTTTGTTCCCCATAACCATCTTGTCACAGAAATTTTCTTTTTTATTATTATTATTATTATTAACAAGATGAAATCAGCTCTGTGCAGCTAAGCTGTGTGGCCTGCGCTTTGCCACATGTCAGCTGCACGAATTCCTTCTGAGTCTGACTTCCGATGATCTGATCAGCAATTTCTTCTACAATTGACTGAATGGCTGACCTTCCACCCCACCCCACTTTCTGAGCTAACGACGGCTCAGGCAAGCAGCCAATCGTGTGAATAATGTAACATGGAAGCAACCAGTTCCATTTAGTAAACTGAAAAACCACAAACTGCAACTTTTCAGATTGATAGAAGGGGGCTGCGATCTCGTGAGCTCATCGCTCCGACGTCACATTGCTTACATGGCCAGTCCACTAGTGTGAACGCTTAGGTGGCGCAGAAGAGCCAGGAGTTGACCAGCGGCGTGCAGACAGTGGACTAGGCTAGTCCCCTAAATGTTCCCCTGGAGCCTCCTTCCCAAAGCCCGGGAAGCTTCTGCCTGGCTTAGTGAGGGAGGTATGATGACAACACACACACACCGAAAATCGCCCTCACAAGCTAGCACCTCTGGCCTTAACTGTTCCCCTATGAAAAAATTCACCACACGCCGCTGGAGTTGACCATCAAAACTGTCTCTCTTACTCTGACCCACAACACAGAGATGCATTTCTTGTGTTGGCATCTACAAGATGACAGGAGTGGTGCTGACACCAAGTCCTCATGCACCACCCTGTTCCAGTAATGGTGGCAGCTTGCCTCTGAGTACCAGGAGTGGGATGTTCTGAGTGGGGGAGGCCTATTGCATGTTCCTGTCCAGCTGCATTGACTTCCCACGGGCATTCCAGAGTTGGTCACTATGAGAACAAAATGGCGGACTAAATGTGGTCTGCTCCAGCTCGGCTCTTCTTATGTTATTTATGAGGTACAATGTGTGCCTTAAGGCTTTCTCCAGCTTCCTCTGGTCCTGTGTCAGCTGCTGTCAGTGGTGCAAACACTGGGCCACAGATCTGAGAGCAGCTGCAAAGCATCCAGACTGAGATGCCTGTGTCAGCAACATTCTGCCGGACCGAAAAGATTCAGCTGTGTGACTCATCTACCCAAGTCTGGCACTCTGTGCTTGGGGTGAACTTCAAGCCTCTTCAGTTTTCCCCGTAACCAGTATTTCGTAAGTGCTCCTCACTTAATTGAGCACTGGTCAGCTTGTGCTTGTTTACGTTTTCTTTATCACCGAAAGTTCAGATGAGTTCAATAAGCAATTGGATTAGCATGCTTTATTTTCAGCCTGAAAGCTGTGGCTGGCTTGGACTGTGGCAAAAGAAGGGGCAATATATACAACCCCAAGGATATTTCCAGTTTTATGGATCATCTTAAGTACCCAATAATCCATGGTAAAGGATTCTTATTTCAGTGCATTAATGTACAGCCTTGCTTTTGTCCTATTGTAGTTCCATTAGGCTAGTTATATGGTGTCAATCGATGCCAGTTATCACAGCCTGGATAGAGGACAATGTGAAAGGTTAAGAAACTGCATAAAAGCACCTAAATGAACTGTGCGGAGTGGGGCTGACTTATGACTTCTTAATAATATAAATGTGCAAGCATTATAAAGTCCTTATTGATCCAACATATCTAAGCGATCCATCACCGGGCAGGGTAATAAGGTGTTATAAATATGCAAAATAATAGTGCATTAGCCTAAATTACATCGATAAAGTGCAAACCCTAACAAAAAAAAAAACACGCACAGCAAGTCCCTGGCGGGACTGAATGTTTGCATAATGTGCCTGCTGTAGAAGCCAATGTTGCTTTAAATTCTAGCCTGATTTTTATACCCTGCACAAGCTGTGTTTCTTGCTATCATGTTGCCTCTTACTTGTCTCTTTTTCAGGCCCAAAACTTTTCAACCCTTCCTCATAGGACTTGGACACAAAGCCCCTTACCGTCTTTGTCACCCCTCCTCTGGACATATTCCAGTTTGTCTTCATCCTTCTTAAACTACAGTGCCCAAGAGAGGTCTGACCAAAGCAGAATACATGTGATCATTTTCCTTGATGCAGCCTCGATTGCAGCCTATAATTGCAACTAAAAACCCTAGATCCTTTTCACATATACTACTGTTAAACCACCCACCCCTATATATGTACCTTTGCTTTCCCCTCAAACACTCTTGGGAACACTACAGGCTAGTCTAGGAGCTTCCTGCAGTGAAGAAATCACAGAGGAGAGAGAGAGCTGTAGTTAGTGGGAAAGGCATGTTCAGAATCTGTATTCCGCTTTCACTGTGGGAAGGTCCTTTGCAGCTTGGTCAGCAATTATATTTGTAGAAGAGCTGCTTTGAGGATGGGGTGGAGGGTGACAGGCCAGAGCAACCACTCATTGATTCCAAGGTGGACTGCCAGCCCAGTCCATTGTCACATTTACTGTTTCCTCCATACAATGTCTTTGAATAAATGCACATATTTCTCAACTGCAGCGTAGCTCCGTGCTTTTTGTTAGTCGAAGCGCAGTTCCAGCACCTCTCAGGTGGGCTCCCCACACCCGCTTGCCTTTATGTACTTCTGAGAAGCCCAATATGAACATCTTGTGGGAATGTTTAGGGATGCGGGGGTGGATATATTGTTTAAGATATCCTATCCCAACTTGTCTTTACAAGTTCAACAAAATCAGCAGAGTTAACATTCTCCTTTTTTTAAAACACATGCACAGCAGATAGCTTGCTCAGACCCGTTAGAGTCTCTGTAAATATTTCCTGGTATTTCCCCCGTTTAATCCCTCCTAAAATAAGACGCTACACAGTCCTCTGTAATGTATAAAACATTTACTCACAAGTAATCATCTGTTCACACAAAGGTTCCCAGAAGGCAGACTTAAAAGGTTAGAACATAGTTTAAATGTGGCGACTATCACCTTATGGGAGAAAACCCCCCTTTTCTTCTCTTGGCCTGGAGCCAAGGGTACATCTTAGTAGTGCTGTTGTTAAGATGGCATCCATAGAGTCAAGAGAGAGAAGATGGTCGCCAGTCTGTGGTTCTGGTTCTTTCTACTTCAGGAGAGGCCACGCCCATCTCAAGTTACACATAAGAAGTTTTGTCTTGGTCCTGGAAAGTAGGAAGTTCCAGCTGGAGGACTGAGACAACCTTCATGTCTACTCTAGCAATGTTGTGTTTGACTGCACCTGATTCTTACATCCCACACATCTTATTTCAGGATAAATCAGAAGCTGCCCAGCATGTGCAAGTCTACACTTTTTTTTTAAGATCCATGATTCCTAGCTGTGATTGGTCAAGCTAAGGGGCGGGGCCAATTCATATGTCATTTTCTTCCACTTTTCTCCTTTGTGGCGGTGGCGGGCTTTAAGCTTTCCAGCCAGGCTTCTACCACTGTGCCCACACATATTTGCACAAGAGCCCTTCCGAGTTGCCCTAACCATCCACCTGAATTTAAGAGAGCAAGGGAGTCAGGGGCACATTTATTTGACTTGCACCAGAACCAGGAGTGACTCCCAAACCAGCTGGATGTAGTTTTCAGCAGCTGCACAGGCGGTGAACACAGCTGTTGTCAAACTGGCATTTGTTCAGGGCTGCCCTGCATTGCCCGGCAACTTCTTGTAACAACTTCATTGTGAGTTCCAGCATATTCCAGCGTTACGAAAGGTTGGACTAGATGAGTCCCTTCCAACTCTTCAATTCTATTATCTATGAGCTATTTTTCTTGGGGGGAAAGCACTGGTGTAACTACAGATCTACCCAGTACTCCTTAAAGAATTTCTGATTCTGTGTTACTACTATCAAGGAGACATGAACATTTGTGCGCATTAAGGCTGTGTACATGTTGTCATTTCTCTGGAGCAAAAGCAGTCGCTTCATCCTTACCAGCTGCAATAGAAGGAATAACCCTAATATCAGTAGCTTAATATCTGAACCAACGTAGCGGATTAAAGGAGCGAGCCCTTCTGCAAGGAGAAAAGCCTGTTGATCGCTTTCTCTGCTTTCAAACTGCAGTGACTTCAACAAGCTGCTTCACCGTGACCCTTGCGAGTGGGTAGAATGGTGAGATCTGGAAGAGACCGGATTGAAAGTAGCCTCCAGTCTAGTTAATTTCACATACAAAAAGAACAAACACAGGAAGTTATGCATATTTTACTCCTACGGGTCTAGATAAAAGCATATGTGGATATGCTCTCATCCCGCCTAACAGCCTTCAAAAGTAATTTTTAAAACCAGGTCCCAGCAGCACTCTGTTGAAAGGTTGCTAATGATGGAAAATGTCCAATAGGCCAACAAAAATGTACACACATTTGTTTCAGCAACTCAGATCATGGTTCTGCAGAACTTCTTCCAGCTTTTGCAAAATACAGTGGTACCTCGGGCTACATACGCTTCAGGTTACATACGCTTCAGGTTACAGACTCCACTAACCCAGAAATAGTACCTCGGGTTAAGAACTTTGCTTCAGGATGAGAACAGAAATTGTGCCGCAGCGGCACAGCGGCAGCGGGAGGCCCCATTAGCTAAAGTGGTGCTTCAGGATAAGAACAGTTTCAGGTTAAGAACGGACCTCCAGAACGAATTACGTTCTTAACCCGAGGTACCACTGTATGTATGTATTGAGACCAGTGGCGTAGCGTGGGGGGTGCAGGGGGGGCGGGCCGCACCGGGCGCAACATCTGGGGTTAGGGCAAATCCATGGGTTAGGGGGCGCAAATCCACGGGTTAGGGGGCGCAAATCCACGGGTTAGGGGGCGCAAATTACTTGCCTTGCCCCGGGTGCTGACAACCCACGCTACGCCACTGATTGAGACTCTGCAAAACCACTTTGACCGGAGGTCAACATGCCTTATAATGTTATACACCTTTTCAGGGTATATACCCCATTTCTTTCAGCTTTCTGGGGGACAGTGATGCCATAAGAAGAAGCAAGGAATTCTCGCTACAGTGGGAGGGGAGGGGTCAAGTTGGTTTAATTTTGCTGACCTTGCTGATTCAGCCCTAGGTGAGCTGCCCCCGGTCCCACCATATTACTACGTGCCTCCCAAACAAATGTCCCACATCACTGGAAATATTCCACAAAGGATCTTCTGAAGTCCTTAGGCACCCAAAACCTTTGGTAGTTCATCTGCTTCTAATTTTCAGGATAAGCTTCTCTTTCCACCACCTAGTGCCTGACCTTCACATTAATCAGTATAATATTTTTTAAAGCACTCTGCAGATGAAAGTGATCTATAAGTAGCAGAATCTTTATTATTTTAACAGCCTTGGCAATATATCACAGATATACCCTCTATCTATGGACTCTGCACAGGCACTAGGGATGTACTTGATGGCCATTCTTAAGAATGATTTTTTTTCCAGGGGGCTTTGAAATAAGGAGGAGACCTTTGGTTCAAGGGCTGTCAGGTACATCAGTGCTAAAGACTCTGTTCCTCTCATACTGCTTCCCACAAAACAGGGGTCATATAGAATATAAATGAAGCATGCGCACAACGCACAGAACAATCTGTGGCTATTGGCATATTAGTGCAATGCAGTGGCTGAAAGGTTTCATCGAGAGCAGCATAGCGTCCAGATTGTGAGAAGTTATGGGACTCTCTTCTGCTTTGGTCAAAGCTCACCTGGAGCACGATGTTTAAGGATACTTGACCAACTGGAATGTGTCTGGAGCAGGGCAACAAAGATGGTGGCACAGGGCCTTGTGTTCTGATGGTACAATAGGGCCACATATCATGGGTGTGTAACGGCAGGTTCCTGCATCAGCAGGTGATTGAACTGGATGATTTTATAATTATAACCCCTGCAGAATGGGATGCTGCAAAGAATCAGTTGTCAACCAAGCAAACGAGCCTATCCATGATGCTCTCCAGTGGGGCTACTATCTGCTAGGAAATTTGGTGTGCAAGAAACTGCACCTGGTGGAGGAATAACATTAAGAATAAGAATAAGAATAAGAATAAGAATAAGAATAAGAATAAGAATAAGAATAAGAATAGGGACACTGGTGGCGCTGTGGGTTAAACCACAGAGCCTAGGGCTTGCCGATCAGAAGGTCGGCGGTTTGAATCCCCGTGACGGGGTGAGCTCCCGTTGCTCGGTCCCTGCTCCTGCCAACCTAGCAGTTTGAAAGGACATCAAAGTGCAAGTAGATAAATAGGTGCCGCTCTGGCGGGAAGGTAAACGGCGTTTCCGGGCACTGCTCTGGTTTGCCAGAAGTGGCTTAGTCATGCTGGCCACATGACCCAGAAGCTGTACGCAGGCTCCCTCGGCCAATAAAGCGAGATGAGCGCCGCAACCCTAGAGTTGGTCACGACTGGTACTAATGGTCAGGGATCCCTTTACCTTTACCTTTTAAGAATAGGAATATGCCACCTATTTGACTGGTTCGCCCCACCCCCTCTGGGCAGCTTCCATCAAATTTCAAAACTAGCAATAGTTAGAGGTGCCCACCAAGGGAAGCAGGAAGGCAGGGGATCCAGGGAGTGTATCGGGCTCTGGGGAAATGAGGGGTGTTATTAGCTGTATTATTGCATGAAAGGGGTAACTATGATGGTCAGTTGCATCAGTTGCGTTTTCCTTTAAAAATCTCAACAATTTTTGGGGCGCCTGGATTTTTACTTTTTGAAATATGGCGAGCCTACTTGAAGGAGTCACAGGGTTAGGAGGCTCGGGTTACAATTCTATGCCCACTTACCTGGGAGTAAGTCCTAATGAACTCAGCAGAACTCACATCAGAGGATACTATATATAGGATTGCACTTGAAAGCACTGCTCAGAGACACTTTAGCCTTTCAAATGTAATTTACTCCATAAATATTTTTGAGAACTTAATGCGGGGGGGGGCGGGTAACGTAGGCAGAATTTTTATTTGCAGTCTTGTATCATGCAAGAATTGGGATTTATCTGGCTAAATTAACAGGCAGTGAAATAAAATTAATTTTGTTAAGTGTAGTGAAGCTTCGCAAGTGAAGGCTTTGGTATGAACGGTTTCACCCATTGCACCACTAATCTACGGAACTAATTGCCATGAGGAGTTATTAATGCCAGCAGCCTAAGCTAGATTTTTCTTTTTTTCTTTTTTAAAGGTTGAAAAAGCAGAGGTAGGCAGACCCATAAACAGCTGACAGGAGTAATGCCAGGTGCTGAAATGTCACATTCTGAGGCCTAAGCTGCATACCCACTATAACATTAAAGCATATTCAAAGCATGTTTTCCCCTCAAAGGATTCTGGGCACTGTAGTTTACCCCCGACAGAGCTACAATTTCAAGCAACCCTTAACAAAGCCACTTCCACCTTCAGAGGAGGTGGGGTTGCGGGCTACACGCCGCCACCACGCGCGTGGTGGCTGGCTCTCAGCCTCCACGTGATTGAGGGAATCCCTGGCCACATCATCCCTGGGACAGCCAATCAGCTGGCTCAGGGTGTGTGGCCTGCCCAATTTAACGCAGGGGTGGCCGGGGATCTCCCTCTTTTGCCGCCTCCAACTGCTCCGGTTTCCCACCCACCCTTTAAGGTTTCGTCTTTGACCTTGCTATGGACCTCGGTTAGTCGCTGTTAAGGGACCTGGTAGGAATTTTTTCCACTTGGCAAACTGGCACCAGCCACTTGGTTTTTCACCTACCTCATAGCAAATTGCCACAACTTCCTTGGTATTGGCAGTTAGGCATTGGTATTGTTATGCAGATGAAGGGGGAAGGAAGTGCCATCACCTCCCCCGCATATTGAAGGGTAGCCCAATAAACGATTCTGGGGGGAGTGGCCCTGTCCGAAGCCTATGGAGGTGTGGGCCTAAGGCACGCCCCCGAGCGGTGACCCCGGAGGAGATCCTAGTTGATGTGCATCAGCAGGACTCCCCTACTGGTGGATAACCCTTCCTGGACTTCAAGCGAACAGGCTGAAGCCGGATAGTCGGTTAGGACCAATGCCTAAGCCAATACCGAAGCCAATACTGCTCATCACCTGTCACCAATAAAGTTGTGGCCTTATTTAGCCCATTAACCTTAATTAATTGTGTCATGTGTCTTTATTTCCACTGGGGGAGGGCGGGAACTCACCACGCAAATTACAGTGCCCAGAATGCTTTGTGAGGGAAAATATGCATTGGATGTGCTGTAAAGGTATCTGTCAGGGACAGGCTGGATGAGGAGCAGTGGTGGGAGCCACCAGCCCAAGAACCCCCCAGGGAGGGCTCAGACTGGCTGGATGAAGAAGAGTGGTGTGAACCTGCCTCCCAAGAGCCCCCACGGAGGGCTCTGAAGATGACACCTTAGAGCCTGGAACCCGGCAGTGGGACACTGAGGAGCAGCCAGCAGAAAAGGGATGAGCTGGGAGCTGATAAAAACAGGAGACTTGAGTAATCATGGGGGATCAGGAGAAGGAGGACACTCCAAGACATCTTCTCCCCCTATGACTTCCTGCTTGAGGAGAGTCCTGCACGTTGCTAAGCAATGCACCAGACAGGCCCAGAGGAGAAGCCCATACTTGATGCTGCTTGGGAGGGATCCAGAGTGAGAGGTTAGAGGGGAAGGGCATGCCTAGAGCTCAGTTTGAGCAATGCCTTCATTGAGCGAAGACAGACCAGGGACATTGCTGCCTTGATGTTTTTTCCTGCTAATAAAATGTTAACTGCAATTCATGCCTTCTGTGTGTGTGCCTGCCCTGTGGCTGACCTGGCTCACTTAACAGCTCCTTGACAATACAGTGGTACCTCTGGTTAGTTACTTAATTCATTCCGGAGGTCCATTCTTAACCTGAAACTGTTCTTAACCTGAAGCACCACTTTAGCTAATGGGGCCTCCCACTGCTGCTGCGCTATTTCTGTTCTCATCCTGAAGCAAAGTTCTTAACCTGAGGTACTATTTCTGGATTAGCGTAGTCTGTAACCTGAAGCGTCTGTAACCTGAAGCGTATGTAACGCGAGGTACCACTGTATCGTTTGTATATAGCCCACATCTAATAAGCAAGGCATAGGAAAACTTGGCCCTCCAGATGTTTTGGGACTACAACTCCCATCATCCCTAGCTAACAGTGGTCAGGGATGGTGGGAGTTGTAGTCCCAAGACATCTGGAGGGCCAAGTTTCCCTATCCCTGTAATAAGCTAACATGGGCCGTTTGTAGTCAGACCTTGGAGTCGTTTGGAGGACAGAAGAGAAGTGAAATATCAGTGTCTCCGATTGGCCAGCTGTATTAAGCCTCTGGATTGGCTAGGCCTGGTATTAGAAGCAATACCTTCGGTCAGCTGCCCTTCAAGCTCCACCTTCCACGACTCAAGCCTCTTAATTACAGGAACAGACCTCGGAACAAAACTAGGGCTGAGATAGGCTGGGATGCAGCTACTTTCGGCCTTGACTACCATCCAGTTTTGATCAATATTTCTTCTTTGTTGTCGTTGAGCTTCTGGCTGCTAGGGGCTACTGGTAGATAATTGGGGGGAATGAATGGATTGGTCTCTGGCCGTCCTGTGGCTTTCCATTCATTTACTGGGAGGCAGTGGCCACTATCTGAGAAAGGAAATTTGGCTAGACTGAGCCACCGGCCCACCCTGGCAGCTCTCAGGTTCTTACTCATTCTTCCAAGCGACTCCGCCGGCAGGGAGAGGCTTCATCGATATTGAACCTAAATCTAACTAATTGCCTCTTAAGCCCATTCCTTCTTGATGAGGCTGCGGTGTCCTCCAAAGTACACAGCAGCTGAACAGCAGGGAACGGGGCTTTTGCCGCCACCTCCCCCCATCCAATTTTCTGCAGCATCTGGACCCCAGCATGCCAGAGAAGCAATTCCACAACCCAACGCAAGCCCTAATTAAAAGCAATTTCTATGTCATATCCTGTTCGCCACCATATGCTGTCGCCATTTGCTAACTTTCACAACAGATAAGCTTCTGCTGCTCAGCTCCAGTGTGCGAGCCACCAGGAACAGGCTTGACTGCCACGCTGCCGGTGGGGTCTTTGTAACGTTCCCTCTCATCTCCCTCTACCTCCACCTCCTGCCTGCCAAACTTGGGAGCATTAGTATTCAGTATCTCTTCTCTAATGGGCCCTTTTCATGCCGGTTTGATTTTATTATTATGCCAAGAAGCTCGCTTAATTCTCTGCTGTCTTTCTTCTGCACTGTTGATTTACACTGTTAGTGTTTTAATTATACAATTCAGCACTCCTTAAAACATGAAAAACTGCTCAACTTTTCGAGCAATTAAAAAGCAGCAGAGTATATCAGGCGATCTCAGACGAGATAAGTAAATCAAGCAATTAAAAAACTCGTTTAGTTATATAAAAAAAAGAAAAGCATCCTGCAAAATATACTCTCCTTTGTGTTTAAAAAAAAAAAGTAGAAAAGTGCTCACAAACAGCAAATTCGTTTCGTTTGGTGACCTTTTCAAAGTATCATTTTGGGTCCTCAACAGTAAACTGTAAAACATGCATTACTCCTCTGCAGTGCTATTTTTCTAGAAAAAGAGGTGCCAGAGCTCACCACGAATGTCTCCCTTGTTCTCTTGCAATGGCAATGGCACCCACCTGAGAGGTGCTTCAGCTGAGCTCTGCTGAGCTCCAGCTGAAAAGAAAAAAAGCCCTGCTCCTCTGCCTATCCATACATAAGAGCACTTACAAAAACATGGCATGTTCTCACAAGCCAGCACCCCCAAAACATGAGGCCATGGTCATTTACCACAGCAGCACGTAGTTCATTAAGTGCCATCCTTGCGTAAGCTTGTATCCTCCGATTTATTTATTTTTTAATTTTATTGAAATTTTCAACATAACAGGCTATCCAACACATATCATCCTCAATTTTTTATTCCCCCCCCCTATTTTTCCCTCCCACCTCCCCAGAAAAAAGAAATAACTCTGCCTCCCACCCACTCCTCCAGAGACTTCCCTCAGCTCCTCTCCCTGGTTTTTCAGCACATGTTAATCTCTGCATATTATTAAATTGTAAAGATCCTTAATTTATCTATCTGTATGTTACCCATAATAAATGTGTGTATGTTTATTCAAAACCTGCCAAGGATTCCAGTTCATTTTATTGTTTCTTTAAGTACTTTGTTAAAGGTTCCCATTCTTCTTTAAAGTCACAGTTGTCCTTATCACGTAGTTTATGTGTCAGTTTCGCCAATTCCGCATAGTCCATCAGTTTCTCTTGCCACAGTTCTTCATTCTTCATTCTTCCATCCCTGTGCTATTAAGACTCTTGCCGCCGTTGTCACATACATGAAAATGTTTTTTCAGTTTCCTTGGCAGGTCTTTTCCTACAATCCCTAACAAAAAGGCTTCAGGTTTTTTTACGAATGTTAATTGGAACATTTTCTTCAACTCATTATATATCATTTCCCAGATTTTTTAAATTTTACAACAATCCCACCACATATGGTAAAAGGTCCCTTCTTTTTCCTTACATTTCCAGCATATGTTTGAAGCTGTTTTGTACATTCTTCCTATCTGCACTGGTGTTATAGCATCCTCCGATATGTTAACTTAACAAAGTTCACAAAAGTTTTCCTTTCCCTTCTTCCCCCTTGAAAGTCTCTTTGGACGGTTGGGAACAGCTGGTTGATGTGAGATGGTGAGTAGGAGTCTGCTGGAGGAAGAGAGGATGAGAAGCTTTCCTTCCATGAACTTCCTTAAGATAACTCATCTTCAAATCCATGCTATCATCATGTACACCACAGACAGGGAGCCTGTGGTCCTCAACATGCTGTTGGATCAGCAACTCCCATCATCCCAGGTGTTATCTACTGAAGTTCTCACCCTGGACCAGCAGGGGGATACTGTAGATAGTTATGCAAATGAAGGATTGAAAGTGACGTTCAGTGATTGGATAGTTTTTATGCAAATGAAGGATCGAAAGTGACGTTCAGTGATTGGATAGTTTTAGAAAGTTGCTACAGTAACATTGTACTGGAGTTCTATATAAGCAGGCTGACTGAGCCCTTCAGTTCAGTTCAGTTCTGTTCTGGCCTCTGAATAAACAAGAGCTGTTTGAAGAACTGCTGTGTCGTCTGATATGTTCACCCACAACTTAACACCAGGTCATTGGCCACATGCTGGCTGGGGCTGATGGGAGTCTTAACAACATCTGGAGGGTTGCAACATCTGGAGGGTTACTCATCCCTGGTGAGATATAGATGTAGGTGTGGAGATATGTGAACCACAATTTCAAAATCAGGAAGGTGGATTGGTTGTGGATTTTGCGCTTCTGCTTCTCACACTTCCTGATGGTCATATGTCATGCTCTAATGCAAATCTTATTCTCATAAGGATGAGGAACTACCACTATGGAGAGGAAATACTCAAGCATGCAAACCTCGTAATGAAGAGTCCTCCACACCATAAAGTTTACAGGCTAGATGGAAGCCTTCATTTACAGAAAGGAGATGAGCTTTAGCCACCCAGGTAAGCGTAAGGAAAATGTATTAATACTAGCTGACAGAGGTAAAGAATGTGGATGGCAGATGCTCCCCCCAAAAAAATATATATATCCAAAAATAAAAGAGGTACACCAGTTCATCACACACACATGAGGAAAATATTTAATTGGGCTAGAAAGGACTAATTTTATTCTCAGTCAGGGCAGGGGAGCCAGAAAAAAAGCAAAACTTTATTAAGTGGGCACCAGCAAAAAAATAAAAATAAATGTACCAGGCTGGAAGATCACTGTTATCACTAGTATTGGAAAAACTTGTAAATATATATTTACATAAATTCAAAAATCTATCCATATTCCATGTGCATGAATCTGGATATAGGCAAATTACCTCAGGACAGACAAAGTTGTTCTTCATAGCAGGCATGTCAATTAACTTATGGAGTTCCCTGCCACAAAATGTGGTGGTGAATAACGCAAATGGTTTTCGAGGGAGAATTGGACATTTCCTTGCAGGAGGGTAAAGCTTTCAACAGCTGTTAGCCACGGCTATCATTTCAAATAAAGTTTTTTGGGGGGTTATATTATTATCATCATCATCATCATCATCATCATCATTTACACTTTATACCTCTTTGGACTAATTCCATTTGCTAGCGATGAAACCATTATGTTCTTCCAATGGTCATAGGCAGAGGCAACGCAAGGGTATTTCTGTACACAGGAAAATGTCCTGTACAGAATGTGGGAAGCTAAGCACTCTCCATCCATCATGCTTACTGAACGAAAGGTCAATCTGCCACCTACACCGTGGGACAAGGCATTTTTGAGGAGTCTATTTAGCTACAAATGGAACATAATGTGAAGACGACAGAAGCAGCGATCGTCTACCATGCGCTGTCAGAGGCCACAGAACCTGGACCAGGAGCTGACCAGGTGAGGCACTGATTCTGTATTCTCAGCATCCCTGGACTTGCAGGTCAGATGATGGTGTTCCACCTAAGATGCTAAAGCAGAATCCTCTTGGTCCTGGGCCTCAGGTGATCCTAGAGGGCCTGTCCCATAGTAGTACAGCATTCCATCAGCTTGAGCAACTGACAGGTGCCTCCAAGTTGCCTGCCTCATTTCCCTGCTTCTCCTCCAGGAAATTGTTGGGTCAGCTCAGAAACCAAGGCCTTCTGGCATCCCTGTTCAGGTAGCAGATGTTTGGGAGTGGGTGCTATCTGGCCTGGCCCACAGGAGCAACTGTCAACAGAAATGCCCCATTCCCCATTGGTTGGGCAGGGCCTGCCTCCAGCTGGGCCAATTCGCCTGAACATTTTTCCTTGCAATGTTGCCCATGTTGTCATTAGCAAATGGATGTCCTGGTGAGTGAACCATAGCACCAGAGGCTTATCAGGGGACACCCGGCAGGGTGGCGGGGCAGCTCAAAGGAGAGGGAAGGAAGCATTCTGCAGCTTTGTTTCCCCACCTTGGGGAATTTAAAGTCCAGCGGAGAGGGTAATTTGGCCCTTTATCCTTGCTTTTAAGCCTGCTTTAAATAATGCAGAGAGCTCTCCTCTCCCGAAAGCTCATTTAGGCAATTGTAACAGGGACTATATTTAATGTAAATGGAACAAGCAAAACCAGAAGGATTTATGATAATAATAACCCAAGTGTAATAATGTGGAGTAGGTCACATACCCAAGGAGCAATGGATTAAAAGGGGAAAGAGAATTCAGCTGCAGGATAGGAGCCAAGAGCAGAAGCGGTCTGCAAGCTTATTAAACACAACGGCCATGCCTGTATTGTTGCAGTAGCTTGCAGTCCTTTAGAAGTGGCTGGAGGCTGTGAGAGTCAATGCATTTAGGTTTTCCATCCCCTACAAAGACAATCCACCAGCACTTCGTTGTAGCATTTCAGGCTTCCTGAACCATAACCCCACTATAGTCGAATCATAGGGACTTTAAACTTTGCACCGCATGTATAAATGTCGCAAATGAAGTGTGCAAAGTTATTGCAAAAAAAGCATTCATTTATTGAACATAATTTTATAATATAAGCACTTACTAATCCTGTAACTGCTATTTTGTCAGCTTACGATTGGTTGGCAGGGATCACACGGTGAGAAGCACGTCAGCTGGCTGAGCAACGTTTAATATTCTAAAGACCAGGCTCTTCAAACTGGCTGAGCAAATCAGCCATAAGACTTGGCTTCATTATGAATCAAACTGACCCAATCTAATTATATCAGAGATCATAAACATCTTCAATTCATTTTCAAACCAAGATAGGTTTGTGTATAAATGCACATCCTAGAATCTGTGGCTGGGGAAAACATTATCTGAGTCAGTCACAGAGACACAAAGCAGACACTGATTACCTTTCCCTAAGTCCGTTAGTTCTCCACCCATCCAGCTCTCCCTCCTTCTACCATTCTAATAATCTCTTTAGATAATTAGAAACCATCTTCTCAACCTCTGGCAGATGAAGGAGAGGAAAAATGATGGATCAGTGAAACTACCTTCACAGCACCACAACAGGCAATGTTGTCTACTGCTCCTCATTCTCACCTGCACCATCGTCTGGGCCAGTGTGAGAGTCGGGTAACCAGGGTCATTGCAGTGGTGAAGAAGAAGAAGAAGAAGAAGAAGAAGAAGAAGAAGAAGAAGAAGAAGAGGCCCAGCGTAGTGCCTGTCAGTGCACCCCCTACTGGACACTGGGGGGGAGCTTCAGTCATGTGGACTCTTGTTTCTGCCACTGGATGGTTGTTGCACCTTTCAGACTGTCTTACAAGGCAGTTAACAAGAAGGAATACATACATACATACATACATACATACATACATACATACAAGAAAGGGGTAAAGAGACCCCTGACCGTTAAGTCCAGTTGCGGACGACTCTGGGGTTGCGGAACTCATCTCGCTTTACTGGCCAAGGGAGCCTGCGTTTGTCCGCAGACAGCTTCCGGGCCATGTGGCCAGCATAACTAAGCCACTTCTGGTGAACCAGAGCAGCGCACAGAAATGACGTATACCTTCCCGCCGGAGTGGTACCTATTTATCTACTTGCACTTGACATGCTTTTGAACTGCTAGGTTGGCAGGAGCAGGGACCAAGCAATGGGCGCTCACCCCATCGGGGGATTTGAACAGCCAACCGTCTGATCAGCAAGCCCTAGGCTCTGTGGTTTAGACCACAGTGCCACCCGCGTCCCACATACATACATACATACATACATCATTTTATTTGTTTGCCACCTTTTCCTACTTAAAGACATGCTCAAGGCGGCTTACATCATGAAAACATCATGTTAACTCTAAATATAACAAAAACAGTAATACACAATAAATGAAACACTTTGAAAAAGTACACAACCCAAATGTAATGATCACCATGAGATCTAAAAATAAAGATACAAAAGTAATATCAATAACAGCAACAACCCACCCCCCTTAAAAAAAAAACCCTAAACAATACTACAACCCAAAAGTCTGTTCAACAGCCTCAGCTTTTGTAGCTGGAGTCAGTCAGGGCCAAGTGTGAAAAGGCTAGCAAGGCAGGGAGCAGGTGTTCTGGGCAGTAGCATAGCATGGGTTGCCATTGCCCAGAGCTATGCAGAGGGGTGGATGGAAGGGAGGGAAACGGACAGAGTATGCATGCGCATTTAACTGCCTTATGGTGTCTGCTTCACCCAGAAAATCACAGCTGCAGAGATGAGACAAGAAAAGTTGTTCCGTTATCTGGAGAGGTCACTTCCTGGTTCGCATGGAGAAGCTGTTTTCAACGGAGCCCAGCAAAGGAAGCATGCAGCTGTATTGAGGCAGCACCAGGTATTGAAATTTTGCACCCCCTAACCATTTTGCACCCAGGGCAACCGCCTCTGTGCATAGCTCTGGGCACTAGCAATCCACGCTATGCTACTGCCCATTCCCCCTTTACACTACACTACTTCTTCTGAGACTCACAGCCAAGATGAAACAAAAACAACAAACTCTAACAGAATAGATGGGTAAAACAGAAAAGTTAATAATCGACTAAAAATGAATCAGCACGCATAAAGCTACTCACAACAGGCCTCCTTGAATCGAATATTTTCAACATGTATTTTAAAAATGCAGAGAGAGGGGTGGGTTTTGCTGAATCTCCCCAAGGAAGAAATTCCATAAGCTTTGGGTATCGCTGCAGACGTCTAGTTCTGCAAATCATGTTCAGGAAGGTTGTGAACAAGCCCACATGTTGGAGGGCTCACTCAAGCCAAAATTTCTTGGGTGGGCACAATGGCAAGCTGTGGGTTGATACAACTAGTAGTTCATTAAGCCAACTGTGGTTTGAAGGGGCAGAAATGTTACATGTCAATGCAGTCAGTGGCTTCTCTTGGCTCAGCTTCTCTTGGCTGAAGTGTGTCAGTTTCTGACCTTCAAAAAAATCTCTCGCTTCAATTGAGAAGGAAAGGAGGCAGTGCATGTACTCAAGAACGTGTACAGCAGTCACACCCTGCCCTGATATAATTCACTTCTGACACCCATGATGCACCGATCTGGTGACAACCTGATTCTGAAACCCATGTCTGCTGACATCAGATCTGGCTTGAGTAACTTTTGTTAGAATAAACAGCTCGACGGGCCTGCGGATGAGGCTCGCATGCCAAAGATGAAATCCCTTTGCTCACATTGACAGCTTTTAATGAGATAACGAGTTTTGACATAATGTATGAGCACGCCGAGCACCCTAAAGCACTTTATCAAAACCAACGCTAAATATTTTACGAGGCTTTCAACACTTGTTATTTACTTTCATTCATTTAAAACACTTCTATGCCACCTTTTCATTGAGAATCCCAAGGCTACTCACGATAGGAAAGTTAAACAATTCAGCAAAATCAACACGGAAACAAGAGGAGAACAATATCCAGAATAAAATATTGAAAGCGATGGCAGTAATTATCTTAAGATGCACAGACTGTTTCTGCCGCTTGATTGTGGTGATATACAGGAGGGAGACTTTAACCTTCCTAAGAATGTGTTAAGTTGTGGGTGAACATATCAGACAACACAGCAATTCTTCAAACAGCTCTTGTTTATTCACAGGCCAGAACAGAACTGAACTGAAGGGTTCAGCCAGCCTGCTTATATAGAGCTCCACTACAATGCAACAGTAACCATTTTCTGTAACTATCCAATCACTGAACGTCAGTTTCGATCCCTTATTTGCATATGTGGACCTGAACTATCTACAGTATCCCCCTGCTGGCCCAGGGCGAGAACTTCAGTACATAACAGAATGTGTATACAGAGAGAGAGAGACAAGTCTGAAATCCCACCAGCACTCACCACATTGCAACTAGATGGAGGTGGTGTGGGTCTCATATCCAAGAAATCAGTCAGTTGCCTCCCCTGAATGGGATTGCACTGCCCCTGAAGGAGAAGGTTCACAGCGTGGAGGTGCTTCTGAATCCAGCTTTGTGTCCCAGGGCTAGAACTGCTGCAACTGGTACAACAGAGATGACCATTCCTGGACCGAGAAAGCTTGGCTGCAGTAGTTTGTGCATTGGTTACTTCACTATTGGATCCCTGTAACTCACTGCGCTTGATCCAGAAGCTGCAGATGATGCAGAATGATACAGCGCGGTTGCTGACAGGAGTGAGAACCCGTCAGCGTATAGCACGTCTGCTCAGATGCCTGAGCTGCATGCCCATTTGCCACCGGGCCAAGTTCGAGGTGTCACTGTTGGTACATAAAGACCTTAACAGCTTGGTCGAAGGTGCTGTTTTAACCTTCAAAGCCCTATACGGCCTAGGACCCTCGTACCAAGGGCCCGCCTCCTCTGGTATGCCCCACAGAGGACCTTACGGTCTGCAAACAATAACACTCTGAAGATCCCGGGCCTCAGGGAAATTAGACTGGCCTCAACCAAAGCCAGGGCCTTTTCAGCCATGGCCCCAGCCTGGTGGAACACTCTCCCACAAGAGACTAGGGCCCTGTGGGATTTGACATCTTTCCACAGGGGCTGCAAGACGGAGCTGTTCCGCCAGGCCCTTGGCCAGGGTGCAGTCTGACCTATTTTCCTTTGTATATGAACAAGCATGAAGGAGCCTCCCAGCCTGTTCACCGGTCCTTATATGATCAGTGAAAACAGTTGGTCCTGGCAAGTATTAACCGCTCTCAGTCTTAACCTGATAACTACCATTTGTCAGGATTTTAATTTGTCTGAATTAATTTTAAGATGTGTTTTAATTAATTGATGCCTGTTTTTATGTATACTGTGTTATTTATATGATGTTAGCCGCTCTGAGCCCGGCTCCGGCCGGGGAGAGCAGGGTACAAATAAAATGTATTATTGTTATTGTTATTGTTATTAGCAAGGTCACCTTACCCCCATATATGCCCACTCAAGAGATTCAATCTGTGCAACCCATTCTTTTGATGCAGCAGGACCCAGACTTTGAAACTCCCTGCTTATTCACATCAGGATGTAGCCTTTGCTGTACCCTTTTTTTCAGCACCTGCTAAAAACATTTTCATTCAGGCAAGTCTATCCAGACATGTAGATTGTTGACATGTGGCTGTTCATCTGGATTTTAACTTACCATTGATTTTCGGAATGTTTTAAATAGTTGTTTTTAACTGTATTTTACTGATTATTTTATTGCTTCATTTTTCTTCGTTCACCACGTCGAGGCTTTATTACAACTGTGGAGCGCATACATCTTGTCAAATACATAATAAGCTAGCCAAAGCTTAAAAGGGCCCTTTAAATGCCCTTGGGCTCATTTCTTGTAATGCTACACAATGCTCCTTTGAAAGAAGGTTGCTCCAACTGCCTTTCTTCTAGCACTGACAGGGATCCCCCTGATTTTTGTGCGACACTTTGCAAGCTTCTCCTTTTATATCCCTGATTTCCCAGCAGTGTGACATTTAATTTAAGTATAAACACGCCTAACCTCAGGCAATTTAAAAGGGGGGGGGGAGAAGGAAGGAAAGAAGCACCCTTCCTATTGTTGCAAATTAAAACCCATCCCTTTCCTCAGCTTCATGTGTAAAGCCGGAAGATCACAGAGACTGAATTAAAATCAATAGCGTACAATTTCGCGAGCGATCCTCTTGGTGGCACATGATGTGGGATTGAGGGAGGGGGTCGCTCTGCTGGCACAGTGGCAGGGGAGAGGGAACAGAAAGGAAGAGTTGCATCTCATCCGGGGAGCGGTAGGCTTTCTTAGGCAAATTGCACCTTTTAATCTAAATTTGATGAAACAAGTGTTGCCGCAGGGCACGGATGCATAGCTGAGATGTTTGTGTGTGGCTTATATATATATATATACTGAGCACTTGTAGGAGAAAAACAGAGATCACGTGGCATGAAGAAGAAAAAAAGGAAGGAGCCTTCAAACACCAGGGGAACAGCGCCAGCAGATTCTCCCTGGAGTGCAAAGTCTCTTGTTTTGAAATTTTTAATTTTCAAATATGTGTCAGAGCTGCCATGTGCAAGTAATGAAGAAGGAAGCCGTTGTTTTATTTAGAACCTGGGGTTATTTGCTTGCTGTAGATCCCTCTCTACCACCTCTTTGTTTCTTGCGTGCCTTGGCGTAATTTAGAGGAAGGTTCGGGCTCAGGGAAAAATCTTTGGCTAGAACTCAGGCTAGGGGGAAAATATCTGGTTGAGTTTGCATTTGAAGCCGAATCTTTCAAATTCAACATGAGAATAAAATGTGAAGAGAGAAATACCGCCATCCTTCAAAATCCTCACTTTGTCCAAATGTTGCAATGCAGTTCAAGCTTTTTCAGCTGAGAGCCAGTGTGGTGTAATGGTTAAGAGCGGTAGACTTGTCATCTGGTGAACCGGGTTCGCGTCTCCGCACCTCCACATGCAGTTGCTGGGTGACCTTGGGCTAGTCACACTTCTCTGAAGTCTCTCAGCCCCACTCACCTCACAGAGTGTTTGTTGTGGGGGAGGAAGGGAAAGGAGAATGTTAGCCGCTTTGAGACTCCTTAAAGGGAGTGAAAGTCAGGATATCAAATCCAAACTCTTCTCTTCTTCTTCTTTTTAAAATAAAAAATAAAAAGGCTTCCTGGCCTGCGTCCTGGTCAAGTATGCACATAAGTTCACTCCGCGTGATTGAGAGACCTGTTGTTTCGGCAGGTTTCCTGGTCTCGCATGCAGAACCTCTGTGCACACAAGCTGTTTGCCCGCTGGCTCTGCACAGACATTGATCCGAATCCACAAAGGTCAGCACTGGGGCTGTCGTCCCAATCTTGCTCTTCTCCACATACTCGGGGCATCCTGTTTGTTCTGTGAACAAATATAGTAAGTCACATGCATGGGAAGTGCAGCTGGATTTTTGAAATTTGAAACTTTGGGGCTTAAGTCCTTTTGGATCATAAATGCTTTAGGGCAAGAATGTCAAGTGTTAGCCACAAAAAAATTGGCTAGTTACTTCAAACCAATGAGAAATTCAACTCCAGCCCCTTCACTGCTCCTTTCTGTCCCCTTAGAGACTGTAGAAACTGTGTACATAAAGGGAGCAATGATACTGTATTGGACACAAGGTATCAATATAATAGAGCAAATCACAGTATTTTAGACATTGCACGGTTTACAACATGCATTTGAAGTAGATGGGAATTTGTCTTGCTGGCTATGAATTTCAGATGGGGAATATCAACTTAAACGTGTGCACATAATGAATGAAGTCTCCGTAGAATTTCTCAGTTTTCAGTGAAATCTATCTTTTCTGACAAAGCCAATGTTCAAGCAGGGATATGGACACAGAATTGTGTCCTGAGCATACATGCCAAATTTCATTCCAATCTCAATATTCAAGGAAGGTTATTCTGCTTCATATAAATGGAGAATGACAAACTGGCATTTCACTCAGCCAATAAATAAATTTAATGTTTTGCATTGGGAACCTAAATACTTAAGATCAGCTCAAAGCGCATCTATCAGAAAGATGATACTTTTGATAAGCCAGATTAACTATGACTCTCAGGTGCAGCTCCATAGCTGCGCATGCCTGTGTGTTACTAGCAGCAAGGGATAACAAACAAACCCTTCAATCAATTTATTTAATAAATGCCTGACTTCCAATTCACACCCCTTCAGAACTTTTTGCATAAGTTGCATAATACACTTTCCTCACCATCCTTCAATTGCACCATGTGTGGATGTTTGATTAACTCCTAATGCGCTCACAGCAGAAACATCCGTTATTCAGATATCACAGTGGCAAAGTATTACTCACAGAGTCCTAAAGTTACAAAATATTTTGCAGCTTGCAATGAATGACATTGATTTAGACTGCAGGTGGTCTCCTTGTACTGACCCTGAGGTCAGGACAATAAATTACTTTCACTGATACTTCCTCTGGTGGTGCCAGTATGTTGATTTTTCCAACATAGGCTGTTTACTGTGGGAAGGGAGGTACTGACTCTAGGGTTGCCATACGTCCGGAATACTCCTGTCTCTAGCAGTTCCCAGGAGGAAATCGGCAAAGTGCCCAGGAAAATCCAGACGTATGGCAGCCCATGGCAGTAGTGTCATTTTTGCAAACAACAATAGCAGCAACAACAACAATAACAACTTTGCCAAAAATAGCTCAACAACTTTTCTGTCCAGATTTTCACTGTTTGAAACATGGCAACCCTAAAACATGTGTTTTCTTTCATGTCTATTGCTGCTGTTTTGGTTTTGATTTTTATTTTTCAGCTACAATTCTCTGAGTGGTTTAAAAGTCCTTTCCTCTGGGAATTGTCGCTCTGTTAAGGGAATAGGGGGCTCTCCTACCAACCCTCAGTGCCCTTAACCAACTAGACTTCCCAGAATTCTTTGGGAGAAGCCATGATGGTTTAAAGCAGTATGGTACTGCTTTCAATGTACAGTGTAAATGGGGCCATGCTGGCTGCAAATCTGAATGTTACAAATGTCGCACAGAGGTTGCTGGAATGAAAGCAGCAGGAAGAGAAGACAACAACTCAGGTTATCGTTAACTAATATTGCCAACTAATGCTAGGAACAAAACAGGAAATACTGTGAGATAAGGAGTAGTAACTTTTCATCTGAAAATGGCCTTGGAATCTTGCTTCCCCCCCACTCCCCCAACCAGAAAAGTGCCAATAATATCCTATCTAATACCCTTCTCTGATTACCTTCCTGCAATTTTACTGACTAATAATAGTTTTGAAAAGAAAATGTAAAGTACCTGAAGCTAAAAGGGGGGATTAGGTCCCAATGGGAGAATTAAAAATATGCTTAAATGACTTCCATTGAAAGCAAAAGGGCTTACAAGAGTTTATCTTTGGTTAGATTCTTGTCTGTGTGAGAGAGGGGGAAGGCAAAAAAAGAGGGGGTTGTAAGGGCTTTTTCATTCCTGGATTCCGTGTTAGTGAGGATTCATTTTGTTCTGCGCAGGGCAAACTAAACATAGAATCACAGAGTTGGAAAGGCCCCAAGGGTTATCTAGTCGAACCCCCTGCAATGCAGGATACACCTCATCACATGCTTGAGAAGGGATACAGCAATATGTAAAATTTGGCTCTCTTAGTTTCTCCTTTTTCCGCATTTCTTCAGGGAGTTGCAGAATTTGTAAGATGTGAATTTGGGAGATTCGGTTTTCAATGCGAACAGGATCGAATTTCTCCTCCATCCCTAATCTTGAGTGAAGATCATATTTGTGTCTTCTAGATTTTATGGTGGAGTAGTATTGTAAATGTTGTATCTATTCCCATTCCATCCTTGGAAGCCGTGAACTGTACTTCTGTGTGAGGAAAACAGAGATCTCTGTTACAGATATTAATTTTGCACAGTTTGAAGCGACTGGAAGCATAAGAACTGACTCCTTTTGGAAATGAAGAATTGTCCAAGCCCATAAAAAAAGATTGTTCAAACTTTTACTGGCAGAACTTTAAAAACAGAACATAAGCATCAAAGATACATCCAAAATAGCCATACAGTGTCTTGTGCTGTCCAGCACAGGCTCAGTATCTTAGAAAATATGAACTAATCCAAACAGACCTAGAAGCAGAGGTCTGTCTCTCCCCACAGCCTGTTTTCCAGCCTCCATGGGCCTTAGGCTGTTTACTCTCCCTTCAGTAGAGCTTAATTTACATCCTCTCTCCATGGACTTTGAGAGGCAAAGACTCAAAGGCAACTCCCTTCAAAATGGAGATTTGCAACCCAATACTTTCATCACATGATCTAAAGTTACAACACTCACGTGTCAGCGACCAAAGAACAACAATCAGTTAGTTAATTATCGACTCAGCAAGAGCTCAGAGTCCACTGTGGGAAAACCCCAATGTTAGCAACACACATTTAGCCATTTTCCATTTTAAACCTTCATTAATACACATACATTTTTCATTTCTGTGTGAATTAAACCAATTATACTTAACATCTCTAACACTTTTGCCCTTACCAAATTACATCTCCCAACATGCTTTGGAGGATGCCATGGCAAAAGTTATTTCAAAGGCATTCCAAAGATTTGCAGTGCATATAGCACCACCCTTCCTTATGGCGCACGAAGTGCCATGTATCGTTTTATCCTCCCATCAATCCGAACAGGTAAGTGGAGTATCAGAAAAAGAAAATGACCAACCAAAGTCACCCAGTGAGCTTCATGCATCTGTGGGAATCTGAACTCAGGACTCCCCAGCCTTAGTCCAACACTCTAACCACTACACTGCACAGCTGCCTGAAATATAGCTGAACCTATTATTATTATTATTGCCTAAAATGAAAAAATTCTTTAAAAAATTTTTTATCGGAAACTCGCTACGAATAACGCTTTTTTAAAAAAATGAAGAACTGAAATCCTGTTGATGAATCTGAAGGGAATCACGTCATCAGTACATTAAACTCCACACCAACACCTTTGTTTCCTTGTCCTAAATTCAGCAACATCCATAACAGGGAACGTTAAGAGGAGGCAAACACATGAGAATACAAACTTTAATTTACAGCACAGTTTAAAATCCAGTGGTAAGCCATCCATTTGTTTGGACGCAGGTGCAAGTGACCAATATGAAGGAGAGGATTCCCCGGAACTCAACAATGTCAAAAGTGAATCCATTAATCAGAAGGTAATTAGCAGATTGGCTTTGGCACAGAGTCAGTTTTCCCTGTGAAAAACAGTTTCTCTTCATGGCGGATGGATAATAATTCTTTTCTAAACACACAAGTACGTGCAGGCACAGAGGATTTTCTGGGCGTAAATTTGAGGCTCGGTCAATAGTTTTTTACTTCCAGAATGGCTAATTAATGGCTAATGACAACTTGTCAACCCCTCCGCCCATGTGCTGCATCCCCTCCTCCGGAAACACTAACAGCAAGGCCGGTGGCTGCATCTGACAATCTAGATAACCATTTTACAGTCCAATAAAGACACAGACAATGCACTCTGAGCCAGTGAAAAATAATCATAGTATTTACCGGTCGTGGTATGAAAGAGTGCCTCCTTCTTAAGCTTCCTCATAGTGATTAAAACAAGACATTTCTTTAACCAGGGGTGGAGTGGGGGACATTTTCAGTTCAAAGATGCATTTAACAATTGCGGCAGAGAGCAGATGCACTCACAGGCCAGACACAAACCCCTAATTCCAAGTCACCGCTTCAAAGATTAATGATATGAGTGACCATCAAGAAGGTTATTGCTGTTTCATTACAGCTACACCAAAGCAGGGGAACTGCAGTCTTCCTTCCATTCACCCATAAGTTAAGCAAGTTGTTCTAAGCTAAAAGCAGTATCAGTTGCTTGAACACCTATGATTTCAGAGCCTCCAAGTGTCCCTATTTTCCAGGGACAGTCCTGGTAATTTTACTACCTCAATGGGGTTATATAAAAAACCAGGCATAGGCAAACTCTGGCCCTCCAGATGTTTGGGACTACAATTCCCATCATCCCTAGCTAACAGGACCAGTGGTCAGGGTTGATGGGAATTGTAGTCCCAAACATCTAGTGGGCCGGAGTTTGCCTATGCCTGTCATAAACTGAAATGAAACCTGTTGACTCTGATTCCATAAGCTATACAAAATCAAAATCAACCAATTTAGCATCGGCTTTTATGTGCCCGGGACGTGGGTGGCACTGTGGGTTAAACCACAGAGCCTAGGATTTGCCGATCAGAAGGTCGGCGGTTTGAATCCCTGCGACGGGGTGAGCTCCCATTGCTTGGTCCCTGCTCCTGCCAACCTAGCAGTTCAAAAGCACGTCAAAGTGCAAGTAGATAAATAGGTACCGCTCCAGCGGGAAGGTAAACAGTGTTTCCGTGCGCTGCTCTGGTTTGCCAGAAGCGGCTTAGTCATGCTGGCCACATGACCCAGAAGCTGTATGCCGGCTCCCTCGGCCAATAAAGCGAGATGAGCGCCGCAACCCCAGAGTCAGCCACGACTGGACCTAATGGTCAGGGGTCCCTTTACCTTTACCTTTACTTTATGTGCCCAATTTGATTTCTGATCTTCTGTCACTAGCATGATTCCTTATTTTAATTATCACATAATTTGTCTCTTTTATTACTTGTTTATGATATCAGCCTGCTATCTCTACCACACAAATTGTGCAAAATGGAACATTTTGTCGAAAAGAATATTTTAAAGGGAAGTGTTGTTTCTAAAGCCTTAATGCGGTTTTAGTTGAAGCCTGCCCTTCTCGCTACAAATTCTTCTTTGAATAATATGACTATGAATTCATAAAGAATATGAATTAGAACAAGTCAAAATATGTAATTATCTGGGATTTGAGGGGAAATGCTTATGGTCATGCCATCTGCCTGCTGGAACCAAGCTGGGAGCTGTTAACATCAGCCAAGGCAGCAGTGAATTTTTTCCTGTCCTAAAGAAAGGAACCAATTTTACCATCACTTAAGGGTTTCTTGGATAAAGTCCTTCCATAAATCACATATGGCACTGAACTCCTGGGAAACACTGGGATTCAAGTATTATGTACCCCCAAAACAAATTGCTTTGGTCTTGGTTCGGCAGAGGACGCCCAGGAGGCAGTGCTGTATACACTGGGGCAGAACAGAAATATGACTTACACCTATTGAACTAAGGGTCGTTACAACATTGATGTTTTGAGAAAAGGGGATTACCCAACATTCCTCTGAAGAGGATGAGATCTGGGAACTGAAGTTGCCAGTTGCACTGTTGCTAAGATATGTGAGCATGATATTGATCCCCAGAATTTAGGATTGGTAACTTTTGCCCCAATTCAAAGTTATCTTAAAAAAGAAGCTTTGTGAACATTGTGTGCAATCTGATCTTCAGTTTTCCATGCATATTACCCCGTTATAAACACAACTAAAGAGTTCTTAAGGCTGCAATTCTAAGCATACTTACCTGGAAGTAAATCCCACTGAACTTAACGGGGCTAACTTCAAAAAGTACAAAACATTTCAACCTGGTGCCCTATAGATGTTTTGGACTACAACTCCCATCGTCCATGATCACTGGACGATGGGAGTTGTAGTCCAGCAGCATCTGGCAGACACCATGTGAGGGAAGACTGATGTAAATGATTACACTGTTATATGCTTGACCTTCTAGCTTGCTCCATTGGACATTTTTGACCCTAAGGTTGGAAGCAAAGCCACCTCATCTTGAGGGATGATATTAAAATATGCCTTCAGCATCATGGCTCTACAATTGTGGCTCACCTTGCGTGAAAAGTATAGGCTCTTCTTTGCCTTAATGTACAACAAACTATGATCTAAGGGCCCATCCAGATGTGGTTTTTACTGTGCATTCATGATGATCTGTGCTCATGATGGTATTGGGGCAGTTATACCACTTTTAATACTATTTGTGCCTGGATAAGTTTCAGGGCATGCATACTGCCTTGTTTCCTGTCAGTGCATGTCCCATAACATCTTGTTGAAATGCTATCACTTTTTATACCACAAGTGTTTCGGGTTAGTTTAGTTTTTATGTCCCACTTTTGTTGCGCTACAGTGCAAAAGTGCCCCTCCGGATAGCAATAATGCAGTAAAGCAAAATGATGTGTGGACAGAACTGACGGAAGCTGAAGCGCCGCGTATGCGCACGCGCATGGCGTGATTTAGCAATTCTGTGCATGCGCGAAGTGCATTTTAACGCTTCTGCACATGCACGAACGGTGAAACCCAGAGGTAACCCATTCTGGTACTTCCAGGTTGCCACGGGACGCAAGATGAAAACACGCAACCTGAAGCAGATGCAACATGAGGTATGACTGTATAAATCCACCGCTAATGCACTATTACTGTGTCAATGACATATTGCAGAATCTCCTTGGGGGGTGGAAAACCCAGAGTGGAGGCGCCCTAAGAAAGAAATATTTTTTGGATTGTCAAAACATATTCAAAATGAAGATGAACAGTAAAGCTGAAATATGTGATTTGTACAAATACGTTAGCTTCAGGGTAGCTAGATTTTTCAGTTGCAGCATATTTAGAAAGAATCAGGTGATTTATGGAAATCAGTGCCATAGAGTCTGTAAATTATGTTTATCTTGAGCATTTGGTTACCACATTTCCTGTTTAGAAAGTTATTTTTTATTGTGACGCTGCTTTTAACAAAATGTTTTATGCTACCAGTTTTTCCGTGTTTTTTATAGTAATGTTATTGTTATAACCTCTCTGGTTAAACAGTATTGTTGATTGATTGCTATTTTCCATATATAAAAGTGTGTGTGTGTGTGTTAGGTAAAAGTCTTTTTAAAAAAAACAACTCACAACTTCTCTGAAAAGGCATAATTGCACTGAAAAACATACATACTGGGAGAAAGTCAAGCCAGAGGATCTTGCAACTTTGCTGGAAGAGAAATGCCACGTGAGTGTAGAGGAGCAAAGATCACACGCTGCGTGGCAGGTATTTCTGCAATCAGTTTATTGCTGCCCACCTTCCTGGATTTGCCGCATCACATTTGTCATAAGAATGACACACCAAAGGCCTGGGAAAAAAGCCTGTCCCACTTTCTGATTGATGCATATGGCTGCCATAGCTGTCAAACCTGCATGTAAAGGATCATGCAGTCCCATGACACTTTTAGTAGGACGGGCACACACAAGGGACCAGGAGAGAGAACTGTCAAGGTATTTTTGATTGATGGATTCAAAGTTGTCAAATGTTTGCACTGCTAAAAAGGTACAGGCAACAACATCGCTGGTCCCGGGTTAAAGGAGGGGGGGGGTCTTCTGAATCTCTTTGTGCAAATGGACCTTCCTTTTAAACTCAGTAGTGGTGGTGTGAGAGTCCCGTGTGAAGAAAAGAGAGCCCCAAAGAAGACTGCATTAGGACATAGGATTTTATCAGACAAACTGTTTCTCTTTCCCCCACACCCTTTAATTAGACATTTATGGTACTTCTTGCATTGGCAAGAATGGACAACTGAGTTATCATCTCTGCATTTTCTTCCAGATGGGTAACAACTGTACACACCATATAATTAAGGCACAGCCACCCCAAAGAATCTTGGGAACTGTATTTTATTAAGGGTGCTGAGAATTGTAACTCCGTCAGTTCCCAGGATGATTGAGGAGGAGCAGGGTAATGTGCTTACACAGGCTAATGCCATGAGAGGAGCTTTTGAGTTCCTTCCATGAAACTGTGGTGCATCTGTACAGCAATAGTAGTTGGTGTTTGCTTTCCAGATGTTGGATCACCACCAGTCTTCCAGTGGTTAGAGTCTACAGGCCAGGCCAGTGAAGCCTCTTCACTTGCCCACCAAGACTGCAGTGAAACCCACACACACCACTCCCCATGTGGAACTAAGAGTAGTAGCATAGCATGGGTTGCCAGCACACGGGACCACGTGGAGAGGATGGGTGGAAGGGAGGAAAATGGACGTAAGTATGCATGCGCATTCAACTGCCTAACACAGGATGCCCCAACTTTTCCCAAAGAAGGTAAGATTTGATGGAGTGAACATGCGTGAGGGCCAACCAAAGTTGCTGAGATTTTTTTTACAATTTTACCCCAAAGTTGTTGAGCTTTTTAGGATTGAAGTTGCTGAGCTTTTTTTAGGATTTTACCCCAGGGCATAATATACTGCCATGGGGGCCTGATTAAATCGACTGGCGGGCCGGATTAGGCCCCCGAAACCGACTTTGGACGTACCTGGCCTAACAGGAGATCACAGCGGCAGAGATAAGAAAAGAAGAGTCGTTCCATTGTCTGGAGAGGTCACTTCCTGGTTCTCATCAAGAAGCCATTTTCAACAGAGCCCAGAGACAGAAGTGTGCAGCTGCATTGATGCAGCACTGGCTGTTGAAATTTTGCGCCCCTAATAATTTTGCGCCTGGGGCAAGCACCCCTGTGTCCCACCCCACGGTATGCCACTGGCTCAGAGCCATAGGGAGGAAAGTCCCTATTGGTGCCATTGAGCTGTTGTTGTTGTTATGGCTTTTCACTGAGGGGGGTCTATATTCACTTGGATCTTAAAGGACAATGAGGAGATCAGCCTCCCCTTCTCAGAAGCTTCATTTACAGTCAGAATGGAGTTGACCCTTCCTTTTAAAATCAGTAGGGTAGCCTTGTGGTGTAAGAGACCCTTGTGAAGGAAAGAGAGCCCAAAAGAAGTCTGACGCTATGAGAAAAACCAGGATATGTGGCTGTCTGCCTGCTTTGTCTTCAAGCATGGGTCTAGTTTGGCGCTAAGAGGTGAAGCTCCTTGGGTTCAGCCCATAATTAAATGTTCTGTTTGCTCACTTGCTTGTAAATTCTGAGGACAGCCTTCCATCCTGATTGGTGTACAATGATCACAACTGCAAAATGCAGCCAAAGCAAAGCATAATCCATCATTATCATGTAAAATAATTTTAGACAGCTTCAGGTGGGAGAGATCTATTAACTTTTATTAGTCTTTATAGCAGGGAGGGGAGAATAAGAATCTCAATTTTCAGTGACAGAGTACCCCTGAGTACCAGATGTGGGGGGAGCAATAGAGAGGATGGCTCAATAAGGCAAGTGGAATTTCCTTTACCTGGAAGTCAGAGTTGCATCCAACCATGTCATCTCGATCATGCAAATAATCCTGCTTGCGCAATGAAAATTTCCCTCCTCTCCCTCCACATGCCCCCCAAATCTGTTCTGAGGCTCTCCCCAAGTCTACAGAGCAGACTGAGAAGAAGAAGAAGAAGAGTTTGGATTTGATATCCTGCTTTATCACTACCCTAAGGAGTCTCAAAGCGGCTAACAATCTCCTTTTCCCTTCCTCCCCCACAACAAACACTCTGTGAGGTGAGTGGGGCTGAGAGACTTCAGAGAAGTGTGACTGGCCCAAGGTCACCCAGCAGCTGCATGTGGAGGAGTGGGGAAGTGAACCCTGTACACCAGATTACGAGTCCACCGCTCTTAACCACTACACCACACTGGCTCATTGAGGGGGCATAGGGGGAGGGGAGAGGGAAGGGAAATTCCACCGTGCAAGTGGAACTCCTTGCACAATCAGGACAACTTCATTGGATGTAGCCCCGCACCTTCACTGTCTTAGAAAGGCCTTTCCTACAGGTGAGACTTCTCACACTCACCTATATAAATCAGCCAAGCTGCAAGACACCCAACTTGGGCTTCATAGAGGCAAACCATTTCTGTAGGTGCCAGGTGCAAAGCAGAGCTGAATTTTAGCTAAGGGAGGACTGCGGTGATAGGCCATGTCAAATGGTTATCTCAATGTGCCACCTTCCTGGTTCTTGTCTAGCTATAGATCTTCTGGAAAGAGAACCAGCCTTCCTGACCAGCTTGGATTTAATTTAACATGTGGGGAGAGAAAGACTTCCTTCAAAGCAATGCACAAAGGAGGCTCAAGAGTAAAATGTGGGGTTTTTTAATTAAAAAAACAGTAGCGATTTGCTAAGCCCACTTACAGGGAAGTAAGATTCTTCAGCTCAAGGAGATGAATTTATTTGACCCTATCTATCTACATCAGGCTATGCTCTATCTTTGTCACCAAATTCCAAGTATAAATTGCACACTGTATTAATTGACATTGTTTTTTGATATATTAGTGGCCATGTGATGATTTTAGCTTATGAATTTTATTGTTTAATGTCTTGATTTGTATATTGGGGTACTTTTATAGCTCTGTTTAGAGTACGTAATGTTTTGATAATATAAATGTTTTAAGTCTTTTCTATCAATCCAGTATATTTTCTTTTAATTGTCGAATGGCTCTGTGTACATTGCGGCAGCCTTTGGCTATGTGCAATAAAACTGACTGACAATGCAATGCATACAAACAGCAAAAGGTAATCTGTAAAACTGTTTCCAGACCATGCTACTTCAGAGCTGAATCGTTCCCTGCATAGGGGGAAATTCTCTATGAACAAAAACTAGTATATCAGTTATAGGGGAGAGCCAGCACAGTAGTAGAGCACATAGATTGTAACTAAAAGGTCCCGTGTTCAGTTTCCAGGGGAAAGGACCAGGTAGCAGGTGTTGTGAGACCTCGGACAGCAGCTGTCAGTCAGAGCAGTGAATTCTTGGATGGTGGCTCAATGTTCTAACGCCATGTAATGCAGTTTTGTATGTTTAAGGATAAACTAGAGCACTCTCCCCCAAGCTGTTTTAGACTGCAACTCCCATCAGCTCCAACCAGCTTGAGGATTGTAGTTCTGAATATCTGGAGGGCACCAAGTTGGGGAAAGTAGGGCTAAAACCTTTTCCTCCAGCATGTTTTTCTAGAGACACTGGACTGTTTATATGGAGGAGCACTTAAGCATTCAAGTGCCTGTCTAGCAATCTGAAGTGATAGTAATTAACACACACCTCCACATGGAGAGCAGGAACCAAATAATAAAAGAATGGATTCAAATTACTGGCATGCTTCGCTGGGCAGGAAGCAATTAAAGGCACAAGCTGCGAATGGGAAACTTCTAATTAAAAGCACAGCAGCCCTGAAAATCCTCAAGAATACTTTGCCAGTCAACAGCAGAGAAGCCGGCACTGCAATTGCACTTTATGTGGGGAGATAAATTAATTCACAAATTAGGTCTGGGGGGGAAAGACAGGAGAATGATAAAGAAAGCAAAAGATGCCACAGGTCAGAGCAACCAAATCTAGATTCTCCACAAAAGCTGTTGCATGCCTCCAGTCAGTAGAGGGCAGCGTAGGTAATAATAATAATAATAATAATAATAATAATAATAATAAGAAGAAGAAGAAGAAGAAGAAGAAGAAGAAGAAGAAGAAGAAGAAGAAGAATTTATTATTTATACCCCGCCCATCTGACTGAGTTTCCCCAGCCACTCTGGGCGGCTCCCAATCAAGTGTTAAAAACAGTACAGCGTTACATATTAAAAACTTCCCTGAACAGGACTGCCTTAAGATGTCTTCTGAATGTCAGGTAATTGTTTATCTCTTTGACATCTGATTGGGAGGGCGTTCCACAGGGCGGGCGCCACTACCGAGAAGGCCCTCTGCCTGGTTCCCTGTAACCTCACTCCTCGCAGTGAGGGAACCACCAGAAGAACCCTTGGGGTTGGATCTCAGTGTCCGGCCTGAACAATGGGGGTGGAGACGCTCCTTCAGGTATACAGGACCGAGGCCATTTAGGGCTTTAAAGGTCAGCACCAACACTTTGAATCGTGCTCGGAAACGTACTAGGAGCCAATGCAGATCTCTCAGAACCGGTGTTATGTGGTCCCGGCGGCCACTCCCAGTCACGAGTCTGGCTGCCACATTCTGGATTAATTGCAGTTTCCGGGTCACCTTCAAAGGTAGCCCTACGTTGCAGTAGTCCAAGCGTGAGATAACTAGAGCATGCACCACTCTGGCAAGACAGTTTGCGGGCAGGTAGGGTCTCAGCCTGCGTACCAGGTGGAGCTGGTAGACAGCTGCCCTGGACACAGAATTAACCTGCGCCTCCATGGACAGCTGTGAGCCCAAAATGACTCCCAGGCTGCGCACCTGGTCCTTCAGGGGCACAGTTACCCCATTCAAGACCAGGGAATCCCCCACACCCACCCACTCCCTGTCCCCCAAAAACAGTACTTCTGTCTTGTCAGGATTCAACCTCAATCTGTTAGCCGCCATCCATCCTCCAACCGCCTCCAGGCACTCACACAGGACAAACAGATTGAGACAAACAAATAGAGACAAACAGATTGTCTGGGGAAATATACTTTGTGGTTTTCCACTAAACAGCTGTGCTCCAACCTTTCCTTTCACTCGCTCGCTCTTTCTTCTCCATCCTTCTCGCACAAGGATGCTGCGGAGGTAGCTCCAGTCATGCAGTGTAGAATCTGAAGCCACCTTTGTGAATATGCGGTACAGTGGTACCTTGGAAGTCGAACGGAATCTGTTCCAGAAGTCCGTTCCGACTTCTAAAACGTTCGAAAACCAAACCGCGGCTTCTGATTGGCTGCAGGAAGCTCCTGCAGCCAATCAGAAGCCACCGAAGCCCTGTCGGATGTTCAGCTTCCAAACATAGTTCGCAAACCGGAACAGTCACTTCCGGGTTTGTGACGTTCAGGAACTAAGCTGTTTGAAAATCAAGGTACGACTGTGTCTGTAAGTAAAGAAGCTTTTTATTTCTTTATTTCTTTCCCAGCATGAGTCCTTTGTAGTTTATTTTATCTTTTTAAATGGTGGTGTGTGAATAAAACAGACAATGGGTGATGGAGTAACTCCAGCTTCCAAGCTTTTTAACTCTGATACAGTATTCTATCTCTATTCCAAGACAACCAATTTTATTTCTGAAAAACCCATCACAGTCTGAGTAGATGGCCATTACAGTCTAACTGTCTAGTCTGAAATCAACCATGGGCAGCAATATGGGGAAACTGTAAGACAAGAACAACTTGATGCTGCAAGCTGGAAATAACTTATGTGTCTGTGCGAGGAACTCAGGCCTGGGTGAGAACTAGGCTTCGGGCTAGACTTGAATTGCTGGAGCTCTTGAGCAATGCATCAGAGTTACATTTATGTCCATGGTAAATAAGATTATGCTAATCTGTCTCCTTTCCTGGTTATCATAAAAAAAATATGAGGAGAGAAAATGTCTGTTCATGCATGTGCTAACCTTGGCCTGACTTTTAACTGAAGTGCATATATATATATATATATATATATATATATATATATATATACACACACACATACACACACACAGAGTCATACCTCGGGTTACAGACACTTCAGGTTGCGCGTTTTCAGGTTGAGCACCGTGCCGAAGCCGGAAGTACCGGAACGGGTTACTTGCAGGCTTTGGCGCTCGCGCATGCGCAGAAACACTAAATCATGCTTTGTGCATGCACAGAAGCGCCAAATCACGACCCGCACATGCACAGACATGGCGCTGCTGGTTGCGAATGCTGTGGGCTGCGAACATGCCTCCTGCATGGATCACATTCACAACCCAAGTGTCCACTGTATATATAACCCCCACATTGAGCAATGGTATGGTCACACAGTGCACTTGAAATTGCTGAGACAGCTTATTGAGCAATGCAATGGGAAGAAAGGAATGGACCAGATAGTTTATTTGGTTTTCTGGTTATCTTGGCAGAGCATTAGAAAGAGCAGCTGGAAATCTTCAGTTTACAAATGGCTTCCTTTCTTTTCTGCTTTAGTTCCCACATTTCAAAGCGCAAAAGCCAGCTGTCTCCAGCTGAGCAAGGACTTTGCAAGAGTCGGACGGTGTGTGTAGGACTGAGCTCATGACAGTTCTTGAGATCCCAGCTGTGTGCCTCCCTGGGCCCTTCCCGGATAGCTCTGTGAAACATTCTGTGTTGCTCGCACATCAAACCAGCACTCCAGTATCAGAGAGAGGGGATGGGCTCGTCATCTAAAGGGGGAAATGAGTGTTTTGAAACAAGGAGGCATTCACATTGATATTGGTAGGGAGCAACCAGAGCAACATCCGGTATGCCTTGGAGTGATGACATTGGCATCATCCAATAGGAGCTGTGCAAAACACATTTCACAGAGCATGAAAAGGACAAGAAGAGCAATGGAATTCAGGTTTGGATTACCAGGAAATTGCCATCTCTCCCACAATGGAAGCACTAGTTGAGACAACATGATTTGGGTTGTTTAGTGGCCACTGGGCTGCTATCTCTCACCAGGAAAAGTCTCCCCCAGACAGCAAGGCTAGTTCAGAAATGCTGGGGCAGCCAGGATCCATATCTCAGTGGCACAGAACAGCACACACCTTGCCTTCAGAAGATCCTAAGTCTGCCCCTTGACGTTTCCGGTTAAAAGCATTTGCTCCCTGATCCTTTTGGCTGGAGATGTTGGGGGCTGAATCGAAAGGATTCTGCCTGCAGTGCACACACTCTCCCCCCCCCCCCGCTCTATGGTTCCTCCCAGCTTGGATAGACAAGGGTAGCTAAACCTCTGCCTTAGATCCTGGAGAGCCACTGCCATCCAGAGTAGCCAGTGCTGGCCTGAAGAGACCAATAATCTGATTCTCTATGGGCACTTCCAGGGGAGTCCATAGGGCTGCATACACACTACCAGCTGAAAACCAGCTACCATAGCTTGTTCTTTTTCTCCATTCAAATCAAAGCTGTCAAACACGGTATTTGGTAAGAAACAGCAAGGTAGCTACAGGATAGGTATGAATACACCACTACGATGTGCATACACCACTTCCCAAACCATTGGATGTACACACTGAATGCGTGCACAGCCTAGATCACCAGCTGACCCGGTTCGGTTACAGCTCCAAAATAGTTGAATGAATAACAATCACCCCTGCGAACAACATTACTGGGAGATGTTTGCAACCCACCTTATCCTTTATTGCAGCACTTTGGTAACTTCCTGTAGCAACGTAGTATATGCATAGTCTAAAGCAGAGCTCTTTTTCTGGTGATGTAGTACTGTCACCTTTCCTCACCCCACCCCCCAAATCAGAGCCTCACACCTCCTTCCCAAAGCCCAGGAAGCTTCTTCCTGTTAGAATTCCTGCTCCATGATTGCAGTCATGGGATTGTTGTCCATCACATGACGGTATATGTTTTGACGCCACAGAGTGGGAAGTGAGGGAGACGGGATGTTTGTGTTACTGTGTTCCGTGAAGTGGGACTATTGTCCTTTGTTCTTTCTCTTTGCTGTCTGATGCTACAGAGAGAGGGAGCCATGTTGCAGTGCTCCTTGTGTGTTTATATGTAAATGAAGTAGATTAGCCAAAATGCTGAGTTGCTGAGGTCTGTTACGCAAACTGTGCAAACTCTGTGGATCCTTAAGTGTGCCAGTGTTGGTTGGCATCGGTCGCTGTGATGTTCAGGCTGAAGAAAGCTCATGAAGCGACCAGGAACGATTGACCCGGGGAGAGGGAACATGCCAGTCGGGCATGTGTCTCTGCCAGGGTCCTACTCGAGTGTAGGCTGAACTCCTGACACTTCCCAGCTTAGAGAGGGAACAAAGCACAATGCTCTGTCAGAATCTGAGAGTCCTTCCTTGCATTCTGAGTACCGGCATCTTTTTTTTCTAGAAAAAAAAGAAGCACTGGTCTAAAGGAATAATAAACATGTCGCAATATGCTTTCAGCCACTTTCAAGTTCCTGTGAAATTGTGTCGTATCTCTGCTAGAGGTCAACTTATGTTCCCCTGGCTTTGAGCTGCTTCTCCTTGTTGGCCGTGAATCGTGTTGTTGGGAACGTCGCCCCTGTGGAAATTCCCTCTTCTGCCCAGCGATTACAGGCAAGTACTGTATAGGAGACCTGAAATATGCCAGCCTAGATGTGTTTCGAATCAGCCCATGTATACTATTTCATAAGCAAGAGAGGGCAAGGACTCAAGAGAGATCTGGGAGACTGGAAGGCAATCACCAGAGGCTGCCTGCAGATGCCTTTCTTGCCCCCAGATGAAACCCGAAAGAGAAATTGTGCTTCAGGGTGGATGAAGAGTGAAGCTTCTGAGAGGCACTGAGGTCTGGGGAATGACTGCTCAACCCTCTCTGTTTTCCCCCCTTTTGAGTCACTTCTAACAAGGCTTTCATTAACTTATTCCTATAAGGCCTGATGTCAAAGGCAGAGCTCTGCACCAACTAAAGAGAGAGTCCATTCCTGAAGGACTTGGCTATTGTCAGCCTGCTCACACGGAAGAAGCAGCTCAATTACTCTGCTGACAGGTGGCAAGCAAAGCCTGAGAGACAGGCTGAAGGCCAGGCCTGGTGACAGAACCGTGGGGCTGCTAAGTAAGCAAGGCAGGAATAGGCAAATTTGTTGTGTGTGCGTGCATGTGCGTCTGTTCAGCTTGACACTCTCCACATACTTTCAGGAATATCCCTTAATCTCAATGTCTTAAGTATCTGGCATTCTGGAAAATTGCAGCTGCATTGATTTGAATAAGAACTAAAAGTGTCAATATTGTCTTCAATATTTTGAAAATCCCTAACCCAAACGTTGCTTTGTGTAAACTGCAGCTTTGAAGTTGGTTTTTTGTTGGTTTGTGTGTTTGTGTGTGTGTGTTTACAATTAAGCAGATGTTTTATCATGTTTTTAATATTCTGTTGGGAGCCGCCCGGAGTGGCTGGGGAAACCCAGTTAGATGGGTGGGGTATAAATAATAAATTATTAGATTATTATTAGATCATGTAATTCAATCAACATTTCTTCCCTGCGTGGGGTTGATGGGTGGGCAGCCGAGGAAAGGACACACTATGATACCTTGCAAATGTCCCGGGGGGAAACAGGACATCCCATTCCCCCCGCAAGAGCACAGTGGCCATTTTGGCTGCCATGCTCTAGTGAGATTTCACGCCAATATCTCACCCCAAAAAAGCATGTCTTTGGGGCTCCTTGAGCTTGAATGGGAGCACTGATTTTGGGGACTCAGCAAGTTGAAGGGTGTGCACCACTAGCCACGATGGCTGTGAGTCAATGTTCTCCTCCACAGTTCATAATGCTCTTGCATTCATGCTTCTCATAGGCATGGCTACTGTGGGAAAAGGATTCTGGATGGTTGGCCATTGAATTGATAGAGGGGATCTTCTTATGCTCTGGCTGGGCTATTGTTCATTGGGATGGGGTTATTGCTGTTGTAGATGCATTTTTTTGTATTTTATTTTGGATCTTCTGATATATGTGGAAGTTGTTCAATTTGGTCATGTGCTTTTTGAAGTTCTGTTTGTTTGTTGAATTTAATACCGCCCTATACCCGGAGGTCCCAGGGCGGTTCACAGAAAAGATCACAACACAGTCATACCTCGGGTTGAATGTGCTTCAGGTTGAACGCTTTCGGGTTGCGCTCCGCACCAACCCGGAAGTAACGGAGCACGTTACTTCCAGGTTTCGCCACTCGCGCATGCGTAGACGCTCAAAATGATGTCACGCTCATGCGTGGAAGTGGCAGAATGCGACCCGTGCATGCACAGACGTGCCGTCGCGTCTTACGTTCCATTCAGGATGCAAACGGGGCACTGGAACGGATCCCGTTCACATCCCGACGTACCACTGTATATAAAATCAAAATAAAAACAATAACAATAACCCGATAACACCCCTCCCCCCCCCACAAAAAAGAGAGCCGCATTTTTAAAGGGTATAGGACGCTGATCAGGTCAACCAAAGACCTAGTTAAAAAGGGACGTTTTTGCCTGGCGCCTAAAGGTGCGTAATGAAGCTGCCAGGCAAACTTCCCTGCGGAGAGCAATCCACAGACAGGGAGCCACTGAAGAGAAGGCCCGTTCTCGTGTTGCCACCCTCTGGACCTCTCGAGGAGGCGGCACACGAAGGAGGGCCTCAGGAGATGATCTCAGGGTTCGGATAGGTTCATGTGGAAAGAGGCAGTCCTTGAGATATTGGGGTCTGAGCCATTTAAGGCTTTATAGGTAAAAACCAGCACTTTGAATTGGGCCCAGAAACTAATTGGTAGCCAGTGCAGTCGGACCAGGATCGGCGTAATATGCTCAAACTGCCTTGCTCCGGTGAGCAACCAGGCCGCTGAATTCTGCACTAGCTGAAGTTTCCGAACCATCTTCAGAGGCAGCCCTACATATAATGCATTGCAGTAATCTATTGTTTATCGTTTATAACTGCTTTTCCTATGTCTGTAGTTACGTAATTTTCTGCCTGTTGCAAGCTGTCTTGAGCATGGCTTTAGCTTTAGAAAGGCAGCATACACATAAAATGATTGATTGATATTCTCGTGTGCTTCAGCCTGGGTTTCGCTCGGCTGCAGCCTTCCCTTACCTGAAAGCTTCCAGAATGACTGCTCCCCACATTAAATGGGGGCACCCTTTGCGTGGTCACACGCAGCCCCCTGGACCCTATGAGGCACCATTAGCACAGGCTTGGCTTCACCTTCCCCAGGTGGGATACCTGGAGGTCTCCACCTACCTCAGCCAGCTGCCCAATCCCGCCTGGGGAGGCGTTGCCAAGGTGAACAGGCCAGGTAGGGGGAGGGACCACTTGACCACACAATGGGGGGGGGATCTTACCTGGGAATCGTCAGTTGGCTCCAGAGCTTCTCCCACTCTACCCACTATCAGTTGAGACTTCTTTTGCAGGTTAGCCTTTTCTCCACAGGTACACGGGCGCTGCTACGTCAAGGTCGCTGTTGAAGGAATTCTCCTGCATTGGCAGGTTTGCCTTTCCCATAGCAAAACATCACAACTTTGGCGGTATCAGGCCTTGGGCGGAATCCTTTAGTCTATCTTCCCTAAATGGGGGAGGGCGTGCAGCGGTGACCCACGCCCCCTCCTCTTTGCGGTGGCAATACCAGGGTTCCCCTTTAAAGGGGTTGTTTTGAGAGGAGGCTTTGGCCGTAGAGGTTGTCATTGCTCTCCCCCGCGATAGCGGTGTAACGAGGGCAGGCTCTCTCTGCTTGAACATATGTTCTCCAGAGCCAGCCAGACCATCCAAAACACACACTGGATAACCTTGATGTTCCCCAGATCCCCGGCGGGGGACTGGGAGGGATAAACGCCCAATGCCTCAGCCAAGGTCTACCCACATATGAAACATAATAAAGTTGTGGCCAATTTTAATCCCATAGCACGTTGTTTTGAGTCGTTATTCCACATGGGGGCCTCCCAGGGTTTGGGGGACTCCGCCTGTCCACGCAGTGTTGTTGGACTCCCAATTCGCATCATTCCCAGTGGTCAGGGTGACAGGATACGTTGTTCAACGACATCTAGAGGGAGCTGGATTGGGAAAGGCTGTTCTGATGCGACGTAAACCACGTGAGAAATCTCTTACAAGGGCACATGCAAGGGGATTTCTTTCTCTAAAATAAACCTGGCTGGGAGGGGAGGGAACACACTTGGCAATGGCATTGCCATGGTCAAAGCGGAACATGCAAACAGAGCCTCACAGCTTTTGCAGCGTTGTTGTGCAACTGAAAAACGAGCCAAGGATTTATTGGAGCCTCTGCCTTGAAAAGCTTCACAAAGAGCAGGCGAAGGATGGTGAATGCCTGGCATCATCGCTGCTGGGCTTCAGAATTGCCTGGGCTTGTTGATGAATCTGCGCTCTTTCTCTTTCGCCAATTCTCTTCCTCTCTAACAAGGTAGAGAGAGAATAGCAGGCAGCTTTGAAGGCAAAGATGGACTCCGTGGGGAAGCTCATTGTAGCTTTCTTCATCTCTCCTTGCACCAGTAGCAGCCGGAGCGTCAGGATACAGAAGGGTTGCTCAGAAGGGAAGACGGGCTTCTCAACAGAGCTGGTGATGAGTGATTGCTCAGCCAGCATCAGCTCCTGTTCTTTTACACCACTTCTCTCACTTGAATCCTTCTGAGATTCATTCGCAAAGGCCTTCTTTGGAACATGAGGTTGTCGCCCGGTGCAGATCCAGGGGCAAAGGAGATTTCGCAAATAGAAGTGTTTGCATGTCATCAGCGCACAACATAATACTAACGTTGCTTGTTATAATCCTGCATACAAATTAAGTAATTATTGGCACACTTGTATGTGTGTATATACACCATCTAAAATCACAAAAGTATAAAAATAAAAGGGAACCATACGACCCAGATATCTGTACCTTCATGCTTTGTATGAAGGAATATAAGCAGGAATGTTGCTAGAATATGGACAATTAAGATAACTGTAAATATGAGAGTGTTGTGAGTTTGGGCAGGGGGGGTAGGCTGTATGCCTGAGCCCCTTCTAATTCCTGGATCCAGCATTAATTCCTTGGTGAATAAAAGGGACCCCTGACCATTAAGTCCAGTCGTGGCCGACTCTGGGGTTGCGGCGCTCATCTCGCTTTATTGGCCGAGGGAGCCGGCGTACAGCTTCCGGGCCATGTGGCCAGCATGACTAAGCTGCTTCTGGCAAACCAAAGCAGCGCACAGAAATGCCATTTACCTTCCCGCTGGAGCAGTACCTATTTATCTACTTGCACTTTGGCGTGCTTTCGGCCTGCTAGGTGGGCAGGAGCAGGGACCAAGCGACGGGAGCTTACCCCATCGCGGGGATTCGAACCGCCGACCTTCTGATCGGCAAGTCCTAGGCTCTGTGGTTTAACCCACAGCGCCACCCGCATCCCGTATGGTGAATTAATGGCTCCCTAATATGGGTCATTAGGGTAACAAAGGAAGTGGCTTTGTGCCAGAGAGCAAATGGGTGGGCTCTTCTCCCTCACCTGACTGTTGGTGAGAAGGACAGGGGCCAAAGGTGTGAGAGAGAGCTGGGCTAGAAGCAGGCTGCCGGCAGAAGCCTGAGAGGGAGAGACATGTTTGGTTTCTGCTTGAATCCAAGGCTATGGCTATGGGAGGAGAAAGACTTTAATGCTGTGAGCCCCTCCATCATAGGCTCAGATTGTATATATCATATTTTTTGCTCCATAAGACATACTTTTTTCTTCCTAAAAAGTAAGGGGAAATGTCTGTGCATCTTATGGAGCGAATGCGTGGTCGCTGGAGCCAAATTGCCCGGGGCTAAAAGCAAATAATGCTTTTTTGGGGGGGGGGGAAGAGGGAAGTGGGTGTTGAAACAAAGCCGCTGATCGGCAAATGATCGGGAGCGAGATAAGGGACGCTAGCAATAAAGGAGGCTGCCTGGGAGGGGGGAGGTAAAGATAGTGAACTTGCAAGGAGAGGAGACAGGAAGACTAAAGCAATGAGGAGAGAAATTAGAAGAAAAGGAGGAGCAAAAAAACGCTCCAGCTAAGGAAAAGACACTAAGGAAAAGACACAAGAGGGAAGGGAGTGTTGAAAGGAACCATATAAAGTGGTACCTCAGGTTACAAACACCTCGGGTTACAAACACTTCGGGTTACAGACTTCGCTAACCCGGAAGTAGTACCTTGGGTTAAGAACTTTACCTCAGGATGAGAACAGAAACTGGGGCACAGCAGGCCCCATTAGTTAAAGTGGTACCTCAGGTTAAGAACAGTTTCAGGTTAAGAACGGACCTCCCGAACGAATTAAGTTCATAACCAGAGGTACCACTATATCATAAAGGCACCACTGTCTCCGCTGTCCCTCATTCCAAGGAGACTGAGCCCTGGAATCTTGCAGCTCTCGGAGATTGGGGTGGCATGCAGCAATATGTTTCGAGCTACGGGTTTGAAAGTGCCTTTCCTGTGTTCAGTATGAATGTAGCCTTTTCACCCCAATTGCTCTTGCAACACACTTCTACAAGTTAGCAGTGTGGGCATTCTGGGCTGGGTGGAAGGGAACAGCTGAATTGGCTAGTACCTGTGACATCACAAACACATCTCCTTCACCCAGCCGCCCCAGCCAATCATCAAAGAGGTTCTGCCTCTTTTATGTCTGTTGATGCTTATCTATTTAGTTTTTTACAAGATGAATAACAGACCTGTAAACAAATAAACATACTAGTGCAGTTTTTATTTTTTTTAAATTGTAAAAAGGCAGACATTTTGTCCAATGCATGAAGGGAAAGGGATGAAGTGACAGCTGAACCACCCTACAAATCGTTGGAGTGTAGGTTTCTAATGCAATTTGCAAATCTGGGCTTAAACCACTTGCAAAGAACCTGCTGTGTTTGCTCTTAAAAGCCCTCGTTAAATCACCCTAAGTGATAAGTAATGATGCAAATTAGCTTTTGCCCCTTGACTAAGAGCTCTGCTCAAAACATGCAGGGGCGCCTAACTCCTGAATCAAGAAATTAAGAGTATTCTGTGGCCTTTGTCCTCCTGGAGCCATAGTGAAACCACATTCCATATAGCATATCCACACATTATTGTTGTGGTTTTCTCAGGATGTGTGCATCACACTTCACCATGCAATATAATGTTCCCTAAGTGGGGCAGGTGAGGGGGAATTTTCTTTTCATTTCATGTTTAATTTGTATACCGCCTTTCTATATTACTATATACAGTGGTACCTCGGGTTAAGTACTTAATTCGTTCCGGAGGTCCGTACTTAACCTGAAACTGAAGCACCACTTTAGCTAATGGGGCCTCCTGCTGCTGCCTTGCCGCCGGAGCCCAATTTCTGTTCTCATCCTGAAGCAAAGTTCTTAACCTGAAGCACTATTTCTGGGTTAGTGGAGTCTGTAACCTGAAGCGTATGTAACCTGAAGTGTATGTAACCTGAGGTACCACTGTATAAGGCAGTTTACAAGCTGAAGAAACCACAAACTAGGCAGCAAAGATAATAACAATCTGATCCAATGCAAAAAAAAAGTCTCAATAACTTTAAAATAAACAACTTATATCAAATAAAACAATATTCAACAATCCATCAGAATATAAAACAGTAAAATTAAATATCAGCAAATAATCATTAAATGGTTTACACTTATCAGTTACAATAAAGAATTGCTAAAGTATAATCAATAAAAGTAATGGCAAGTCGCAGTGCATAAAATACCACAAAGCCATGTAAAAGGATCAAATGGAGAAACAAGGGCGCATAACTTATAATTTTAAAAAATAATAATACACCCCTGAACTCCTCTTCTCTCTTCCCAGCTGCCTCTGCTGTTCTCAAAGTCTTGGTCTGGGAAAGGCTCCTACGGCTGGATGTGTGTAATGTGATGCCTCTTTCTCAGAATAGATACCTTTAGGAAAAGCCTCTGGATCGCTTGCAGCAAATGAAAGCCAACAGGGTGACAAAACCCAAACCCAATAAAAATGATTATCAGGCGAGACTGAAAGTCACTTGATGCTGGGCATGTTTTATCCGCCCATATCCGTCCATCGTACGCCACAGCTCTTCCCCACATCAGCCACTTTATCCTCCCTGATTTAATTATCCCCAATATAGAATTACTGTTCGTTTCATTCTGCATTTATTTTGCAAAGGGAAAATGCCTTCTGACCCCAAAACTCCTTCCCCAAACAAGGATTTGCAGGAGCTCAGCTAGGACTTTAGCGATGCAAGGAGGTGACCCCATCTATGTTCAGAGGCACTCTTTTCATTGCGCCTTGGCTGGATCTACACTGATACGTAAAAACGTTATTAACTATAATGTTATATAACTCTCAGTGCAGTTTTTCCATCGTCGAAGGCTCACTGCTCTGCAGCTCCCTCTAGTGTCACATTTTTATAATGCATTTCTAATGTTCTAAACAACGAGTGTAGATGAGCCCTGACTCATGGTCTCAGGATGAACTGCACTCTCATGTCTAGACGTTATGTGATGCAGGAAGGCAGCCTGTAAAATAGTGACCTGCAGTCCGCAACAGGTGCTGTTGGACTAGAATGCCCATCAGTTCCAACTGTCAGTCATGAGAGTTAATATACAGTTAAGAACTTAATTCATTCCGGAGGTCCGTTCTTAACCTGAAACTGTTCTTAACCTGAAACACCACTTTAGCTAATGGGGCCTCCTGCTGCCACTGCGCTGCTGCTGCGCGATTTCTGTTCTCATCCTGAAGCAAAGTTCTTAACCCGAGGTACTATTTCTGGGTTAGCAGAGTCTATAACCTGAAGCATCTGTAACCTGAAGCATCTGTAACCCGAGGTACCACTGTATTATATTTATACCTCACCCATCTGACTGGGTTGCCCCAGCCACTCTGGATGGCTTCCAACATATATAAAAACATAACAAAACATTGAAAAACTTCCCTATACAGTCGTACCTCAGAAGTCAAACAGCATCCGTTCCAGAAGTCCATTCGACTTCCAAAACGTTTGGAAACCAAAGCACAGCTTCTGATTGATTTCCAATTGCACAGGCTCGCTGGAAACAATAGCAGAAGCTGCACAGGACATTTGGCTTCCAAAAAAACATGTTCGAAAACCAGAACACTCACTTCTGGTTTTCATTCGTTCGGGAGCCAGAACGTTTGACTCCCAAGGCATTCAGGAGCTGAGGTACAACTGTATAGGGCTGCCTTCAGATGTCTTCTAAAGGTTGCATAGTTCCTTATCGCCTTAGCTCGGCGGTCACATAACATATGCTCCAACATTTCTCAGATGAAAATAGGAGTGCCTAAAGGAAAAGTAGGGCGTTCTGGGATCCAATCAGAAACCGGGACGGCTTCTGTAAATCTGGGACTGTCCCAGGAAAATAGGAGGGTCTGCCATCTCAGTGTGTGCCAAATTGAGATGTGCATTGATTCCACCTTTGGTATCTGCAAAGTGGCCCAGAGCAGAGACTGCTTTGAGCATTTCACACGCCCCAAGCCCAGCGCTCAAGCCACTGATCCAAGCTGCCCCCACTGTTTTGGCTACGTTTTCTTTTGGTCTACGTTTTTCCTCTGCTTGGGTCGCCCGACATTGTAAGGGCAATGTTGGATCTTTTCACTCACAAAGGGGGCGGGCGTATTTTATCTGTTTTCACAGCCAGAGCGCACAAATGGACCCCAGTTCTCCAGGGTACATTAATATCCTGAGACATTATTGACGTGCTCACACAGGCTTGTCCTGAGGAGCCTATTTTGGTTCCTTTCCCCATCCATTAATACACACTGCCACCTAGTGGCCACATGGAGGCTCATCAGCCTATTGCCATCCACTGTAGCTCACCTGAATTTTGGGATGTGGCGCAACATCCCAATTCATCCTTGATCCTCTTAAAACTTTTCCGACCCTCTTTCTTAAAAAACAAAACAAGGACAGCAAACCTGCTAGCCCACTGGCATCCAGCCTCTTTGATTAAAGTAAGAAACTTAGACAATGCTGGTGCCAATCACAGTCTCTAGGACCAGCAGGTCTCTGGCAGAAAACGTTCTACAGAGGCGTCATTCTAAAGCTGTGCACACACAAACATGAGATTTCCACTTACAAACTGGAGGCCACTGTGTCTGAAGAAAAACTGAAGTACAATAGCATGACTATTCCTGCACTGCAGGGAGTTGGAGAAGATGAACTTTGTGGTCCCTTCCAACTCTGCAATCCTATGACTAATCATCTGTCATCCCAAAAGTAACATTAAAAAGAGTTATTTCCCACCTTGTGTACAATTAACCCTTTAGGATAGGGGTAGGCAGCATAATGCTCTCCAGACTACAGATGCCATCATCCCTGACCACTGGCAATGCCATTGGGGGCTGATGGGAGTTTTAATCTGCAATATGTGGAATAATAATAATAATAATTTATTATTTATACCCAGTCCATCTGGCTGAGTTTCCCCAGCCACTCTGGGAGGCTCCCAACATAATATTAAAAACACAATAAAACATCATGCCTTCAGATGCCTTCTAAAAGTCAGATAGTTGTGTATTTCCTTGACATCTGATGGGAGGGCGTTCCACAGGGCAGGTGCCACTACCAAGAAGGCCCTCTGCCTGGTTCGCTGTAACCTCTCTTCTTGCAGTGAGGGAACCACCAGAAGGCCCTCAGAGCTGGACCTCAATGTCCAGGTTGAACGATGGGGGTGGAGACGCTCCTTCAGGTATACTGGGCCGAGGCCATTTAGGGCTTTAAAGGTCAACACCAACACTTTGAGTTGTGCTCAGAAACACATTGGCTATCACCATCAAGGATGGGTTGTGATCTTCTGACAAGGCAGCAGCCCCATCGAAGCATTAAGAGTGTCCGCATGTGTGGAAGACTGCAGGCCATGAGGCAGGGGTGTGTTCTTTCTGCAACTAGCTAGCTCCTCTATATTACAAAAAACACGTCCCTGGAACTTGTGGACAAGTCTTTGCCTTTTTAATACATGTGTGATCCATCAATGAAAAGAGAAATAACTACAAAACAGAAGAAGCTGAATTTCAACATCATCAACAACAAAATCTGTATTAGCCATATCTGCTTGGATGTTCCCCCACATTGTAAATGAGATTGCACTGTATCTAAATTTGAACCATTTAGGCTAAGTACACACTAACCCATAGCAAAAACGTAGTTTTTCTAAATCTGGAATTGTTCGTGCTTTTCCCCAGCAAATTGCTTCCAGTCTAGATAGATTCTATATCCTGGCATCTACAAGGATGGGTGTGGTTGCTTGATATACAGACATACCTCAGGTTATGTCTTTTAAGGTTGCATCCCGTGGCTACCCAGAAGTACTGGAAAGGATTACTTCTGGGTTTCACCACTCACGCTATGTGCAGACACGCAAAATGATGTCACACACATGCACAAAAGCGGCAAATCACGACCCGCGCGTGTGCAGACGCGGGTTGCGTTCCTTTCAGGTTGCAAACGGGGCTCCGGAACGGATCCTGTTCACAACCAGAGGTACCACTGTACTTTTGAAAACCCTTCCCATTGATTCAATTATCCATGCGTTTTTTTTCCCTGCATGTGCCCCAGGTGAATGAAGAAGGAAGAGGTGGTTAACAATCTTAGTATACACCCACCGACGACATTATTGGGCAGGGGTGGCTAGACCCCCTCCCCATTGCTGGGACCACCTAGATCCATTTTCAGATGGACACAATGCAGGGTCTCAAGAGCCACTTTTCAGGGGGCAAAAAATATGTAATCCAAGGCTCTGGTCCAGAGCGCTGGACCAAAAGATGCTCGTTTTCTGGCTTCGCGCTGTGGCGAAAATCAGCTGGCTCCCTCAAGAGCTTGGAGCCCCCCCCCCTCCAAAAAAAAGAGTATCCCAATTTTGATCAGCAGGGCTTTGGAGGGTATGTGCTCTGCAACCTACTGAATATGAGCAGGAGTTGCAAAAATTAACAACTTATGATACAATAATCTTTATTCTCAGGTGGCTAGTCCTAGTCTTTATAACCCTGTACCTTCTTCCAGAACGCAGAAGCTGAAAGAGATCATTTCCGGGGTGTGCACTATCCTGCACTATCTCTGCAGCTTTCTTATGGCACCTGGAAGCATAGATTTGATCCAAGGTGGGAAGACTGCACCCAATTATTCTCTCCGCAGTCTTTACAACCTTGGACAGCATTTGAGACAACTTTGAGAAGAAGAGCGGCAGAGTGGAAATAGCCTGGAGGATATTCTGCCTGGGAGAGTTGCACTTAGAGAGTAGCCCTCTGGTGCATCTTCTGGCATCACTCAGGTGGGGACTCACATAGTGTATCAAGAGCCCCAAGATATTTGGCTGGGGAACTTCCTGGAGCGTGGGCTAGGCTGCACACTCCAGGGATCAGGTTTCAGCCTTGAGGGATTGTTTTGCCCAGACCTCTTTTTCCCCAGGAATCCAAGACCTCTTCACCTTCCGAGCGGATTTTGGCTTTGCCAGAAGCACACAGTACCTCTGGATCTCCTTCATTGGGATAGACCAGGGGTCCCCAAACTAGGGCCTGTGGGCCGGATAAGGCCCGAGGGACTCGTTTATCCAGCCTGTGGCGACCCCCGCAGCCCGCTGCCACCGCCCACTCTTACCGGCGCTGCGCTGTGCGGCTGCCCACTTCCGGGTCGGAGGAGCACTGGAAATAGCTTGTGCACATGCTCAAGCGTTATTTCCGCATGTGCAAGCATTATTTCCGGTGCACATCTGGGTCAGAGGAGGCCTGTGCGCATGTGCACCCGGAAGTGCGCCGGAAATAGTGTGTGTGCACGCGTATAGGCACGCGCTCCCCCGCCCTCTGGCCCGCCGTGCAATCGGTGCTGGAGACACCAGCCCAAGGTGCGGTAAGTTTGCTGACCCCTGGGATAGACTCTTGTGTGAGGTCAAGTAGAAAAGCCTCACTCAGGTGGGTGTTGTGCAATTGCATGTGGGCAGTGCGAGGGTCTGCCTACCTCTGTCTCCCGTTCCAGCCACATGGCCTGAATTATTCATCAAAAGCCACTCATTAGATTCCACCATGCAAAAGGAAGAGTTTCCTCTGGCTGGAATGGCGCTTTTTTAATGTTTATTTTATTTCTTTTCATTTTGCTTATGAACCTTCCCAGGCTCTGATTTATAGCTTCTTTGTGCTAAAATCACATCCATTAGCGAGCATTTAAATGCAGTCTTAGCCAAGAAAATGTGCAGCCAGGCAGGGCAAGTACCAGCGTGTGTGTGCTTTTTGCGGGGTGGAGGGGAGCAAGGAAGCAGGGATGTATGGGCTTTCCCCCCCCCCCCCATCTACCTTTGCATTACCAGTATCCACAGATCCCTGGTGGCACCGGCGTGATAGGGTGGACTTTTGCAATTCGCTAAACTGAAAGGACAGGGTTACAAGCTGTGTATCTGTGTACACACACACACACACAGCACAACCAGATTCTCCACCCTCCCCACCCCAGCATACTTAGCCTCATCAAGAAGAGATTCTGGGCCATTAAAATACAATAAAAGATAAATTAAAGGTAATCGCTCTGTAAATTATAACTAATGGAAATATCAATTGTGGCTTTTATGATCAGCTTGAGTGATATCCAGAACAGGGATCCACGGCTACAGGAGAGGCACCAGCAAGGCAAAGAACATAAACAAAGGCTAATCACCAGCAGATAACTGACGCGAGCTGCCAGCCTCCTGGTTTATAATACCCAGAGCGTCCAAAGAAGCTGCCAGCGTCGGGCATTCAACCCCATTCACACATGCATAAAGGGTGGCAGGGGTGCCAACTTGAATAAAATATTTGAGGGAGGCAGGTAAGCCCCACCCTGCAAAATCGATTACAAGATGTGGCGCGCACACTCTGTTTGAATGGCATTAACCCCAGCCCCCTCAAATATTTTATGGGGGGCCTCAGTGCCTAGGAGTTCGCTCCTATGAAAGGTGGTATCTATGAATGGACCAATAAAAGACCAAACCTCTGGGTGTAAGTGAAATATACTCGGAGTTGAGTGTGGATTTCATGCTCTTTACTCAGCTCATAGTAGCGAGGAATGTAATTTCCCCTGAAATGTCTGCTATATATACATTATTTACACAATGGGCCCCACGTGATTGGCTAATTCCAGGATTCTCCTGTGGGCCAATCAGGTTGCAGATTCACTTCCACCTGGAGTTGGATTGGGTGGCTCCTGCGGACCAAACAGACTGCTGCATTCTGGATCCCATTGTTCTAGGACCAATCAGACTGCTGCATTCTGGATCCTATTCAACTCAGTACATAACAGTAAGCAAAACAATTGCAGAGTCTCACACACACCAAAACGCTCATGATCCAGTGTTGGCAGCAGAGAAGACAGGAAGAGGTTGTTAGCAGAATGTGGAGAGGTAGAGCCACCGTCTGAAAAGGCCAGAGTGAGGCTGGGTCTGAGGTATGCATGGGCAGTCTTTTATTCCCGCCCTCTTGATGCTCGGGATGCTTGATCCATGAGGGCAAATGGGAAACTGTCCCGGCAGCTTCAGCCTGCCCTCGGCAAGCCCCTTCTTGCTTCGCTTAGAGACAGTCAGTGTGTGGCACCGCCTGTCACTGGCTGTGTCTCCACATAGATTCCAATGTATAGTTAGCAGAGTAAAAACTTAAAACACGTTGCAGGATTCCCAAAAAGAGAGCACAGGCAATTAATATTTCATCCAGCAGAGCTTTACTGCTACAGAAGGCAAATGGGCATAATGGTCACAAATCCGAATACATTCAGGATTGGCACTGTCCATAAGAAATCCAGTTGCAGCAGACTTAACTTCTTCTTCTTCTTCTTCTTCTTATTATTATTATTATTTATACCCCGCCCATCTGGCTGGGTTTCCCCAGCCACTCCGGTGGCTTCCAACAAAAGATTAAAAACACAATAAAACATCAAACAGGGCTGCCTTCAGATGCCTTCTAAAAGTCAGATGGTTGTGTATTTCTTTGACATCTGATGGGAGGGCGTTCCACAGGGCGGGTGCCACTACCGAGAAGGCCCTCTGCCTGGTTCCCTGTAACTTTGCTTCTCGCAGTGAGGGAACCGCCAGAAGGCCCTCGGCGCTGGACCTCAGTGTCCGGGCAGACACTTACTATAACTTATAAACTTACAATAACTTCTAATAAGTCTAAACCTTAACACTATATACAGAACACCACACCAGAAGGAAAAAAGATAGAAAGAGAAAGAAAGTGAAACCCAGGCTTCTTCTGGCCTTACTTTTATAATCAGCCTGACCTTGACAGAAGAGATACGAGAGCCAGTTTAAGCCAGCTGTACTCAGCTTCTCTGAAGGTACAACCCAAACATCATGAACCTTCTGCTTGTTTCTTTCACACAGAGAAGCTTCCAGAACCGTCTTGAATTAAGTAGAATAGGAAAGATCTCTACACCTCAGATCAATACTTTCTGCACTAAGAAATGCAAACTGACACATGGATCTCCCTGCCCTTCCACCCTACCCAGTGGCATAGCGTGGGTTGCCCGCACCTGGGGCCACACAGAGAGGTTGGGTGGGAGGGAGGGAAACAGACGGAGTATGCATGCACATTCAACTGCATAATGACATCTGCGTCACCCAAGAGATCACAGCTGCAGATATATGAAAAGAAGAGTTGTTCCTGTGATGGCCTGGGAATCTGATTCAGAAGCTGAATCTGAGGAGTCCCAGCCTGCACAGGAGTCCCTGCCTCCAGGGCTGGCTGAGCTGGGGCAGGGGCTTGAATCTGAAGGGCCTGCACCTGTGCTGGATCCTCAGGAGCAAACACCAGGTGCATCCACTCTGGCTCCGGAGGTGATTGAGGACCCATTGCCTGCAGGTGCACCTCTCCCAGCCCTGTCAGGGGAAGGTGAAGCTGCCCCTGGGTCCAGTAACCCTCCAGCCTCTCCTGAGCTGCAGAGGCTCAGGGCAGAGAGGCGGAGGGAACTGGGTTCTCTCAGGAGGAGTGCTCGCCTTAAGGCCAGGAGAGGCGGGTCATCTGTGGGCCGGGACCGCCCCTGGCCTCAGAGGAGATAAAGGCCAGTCAGCCCAGTCCCAGGTTGTGGGAGCAACGACTTTGGAAACCTGTTTCTGCCAGCACCCAGACCTGTTTCTCTGGAGTTCCCGACCACGCCCGGCTTCTTGCTTTGGACCCCGCTTTCCCCTTGGTGGGCAGTCTCCAGACCCTCGGCCCAGGACCGGACTTTGACCACGCCTCACGGTACACCCCCCCCCCCCCCGGGACCAGCACAGTTCCGTTATCTGGAGATATCACTTCCCAGTTCTCATGGAGAAGCTGTTTTCAACAGAGCCCAGCAACAGAAGCGTGTAGCTGTATTGAGACAGTGCCAGGTGTTGAAATTTTGTGACAGTGTATTGAGTGTATTTTCAGCAACAGAAGCGTGTAGCTGTATTGAGACAGTGCCAGGTGTTGAAATTTTGTGCCCCTAGGACTTTTTTGCCCAGGGCAACCACCCCACGCAACACCACTGACCCTACCTGTCCCAATGGACACCAGCCACCACTGTTCCAGAGACCCAAAGCTGAAGTTTGATTCACACTTAGTCCAAGACATCACCACTGCTATTTACTCACTAGTCAGGGGGTTCTCGTGTCAAATCAGTAAACATGACATTTTGTTGTCTTAATGATTGAAACTTGGAATGTACAGGGTGCATCGAAAAAGCACAAAACCAAGCCTTGCCTGGGCTGAATGTGTATACACAACCAGAGTTCCCACATCATGTGCTTTGTCCACCCTCAGACTGGAGGATGGGAAATTGCAGTGGCAGCTCATAATGTTTACGGCATAATACATGCCTGCCAAAGCAGTGCATGCAACGTAATGGAGGGTACGGCAGCACCCCCTTCACTCACTTTAATGAAACGTGGATTGAGAGAAGTGATCTCCAGCAGCAGTCAGGAATGATCTGTGCTTACAGAAAGCCAGCTGCATATATATAGCATATAAAAGTCGCCTGCCTTAGCCATTGGCTGAGCTTCCATGATATCATGGAATGTTCATGAATATTCTAACTGCTCAAGATTGCTGCTGCCAGGAACAGCTGTCTAGACTGGCAAGGGATTGGAGTCAAGAAGGAAGAGGGACTGGGAAAATCTCAAATTGGGCCACAAAATAGGAGAACCTGGGTTCTCTGAGAAGAAGAAAGTGGATGACAAGATAGATTTGGGATGTAAGGGGAATGCAGGTTGGGGAGCCATGGAGGCAATGAGAGCAAATGGGAGCATCTAAAACCCAGGTGCTGATCTAAACTCATCTTGGGCTAAAAGTCCTGAAGGAGCGTCTCCACCCCCATCGTTCAGCCCGGACACTGAGATCCAGCACGGAGGGCCTTCTAGCGGTTCCCTCATTGCAAGAAGTGAGGTTACAGGGAACCAGACAGAGGGCTTTCTCGGTAGTGGCGCCCGCCCTGTGGAACGCCCTCCCTTCAGATGTCAAAGACATAAACAACTACCTGACATTCAGAAGACATCTGAAGGCAGCCCTGTTCAGGGAAGTTTTTAATGTATGACATTTCAATGTATTTTTGGTCTCTGTGGAAGCCGCCCAGAGTGGCTGGGGAAACCCAGCCAGATGGGCGGGGTACAAATAATAAATTATTATTAATTATTATTATTATTTAGAGCTGACAAACAGCACGGCAGAGCAGACACTTCACTTGCCAAACAGAGGCCACTGCTCGCAGCTCCCTCAACACAAGTCACTCTATCAGTTGCTGAAGCAATGCATATTGATAGGATGAAGATGCCCACGTAGTGCTTAAAGAGAAGCCGTGAGCTGAGGCTCTGAAAAGCTGGAATTATATGGACTAACTGGAGAGATTTCTTGCCACTCCCCCAGGAAAAGAAACAAGGGAGTCAAGATCCAAAGGCTTTCCTGCTATACGAACAGTAAAACGGAAGGGTCCCAGAGGAGCTGTAATTCCTTGTTCTCTGTTAAACAGCTTTGTTTAATAGGTTTGCAACGACAACAAAAGGTAGATTTTAGTGAGTTATAAACGTCTCCCCCAGGTACACAGCCATAATTACTGCTGCACACCAGCAATCTGTCTTTCTGAGCAAGCCCCTCCACAGATTACTCTGGGTGATGAGAAATTCGGGTTTTATATCCTGGGGGTGCTTTGGAATCTACAGCTGGGCCTATAGAAAGTCGAGTCACGCTGGTGGCCAAGGACACATCCAGCCACCCTAGCTGTGGCCCTCCCTAGCTGATGAGGCTCTGGCAATCATCATTCATGCTACCGTCCCATCAAGACACGACCATTGCAGTGCACTCAGCTTGAGGCCACCCTAGAAAACTGTTCCAATAGTGCAGAAGATTGTGGCAGCCCTCTTCCCAATAAGCCACTCATAAACTTCCAGGCAGAGAGTGTTATGTACTGAAGTTCTCACCCTGGGCCAGCAGGGGGATACTGTAGATAGTTATGCAAATAAGGGATCGAAAGTGACGTTCAGTGATTGGATATTTTTAGAAAATTGTTACAGTTACATTGTACTGGAGCTCCATATAAGCAGGCTGACCGAACCCTTGAGTTCAGTTCTGTCCTGGCCTGTGAATAAACAAGAGCTGTTTGAAGAATCGCTGTGTCGTCTGATATGTTCACCCACAACTTAACAGAGAGTTTTCTGAGCTTCTTTTGAAATCGCTTGGGATTCGAGGCAGTGGCAGAATCCGCAACACCCCCGCAAAATTCCAAATGTGTCCATGGGCCCAAAAAAGTTGAGGACCTTTCCCTATGCTAACCTTTGACTTGAAAGACTTCCTATCACCTCATTAGTTTGCCAGAGTGTGGCTCAATTGCCCTGGCATTCCAGCAGTTGACACATCATCACTCCTACTCTGAAAAAAAAGTTCTCGAATTGTGTGCGCACACACACATTCACCATCCACTGGCTATAGATATGACTATAGTTTAGGCTAAGCAATTGGCCTAAGATCACAAGCAGAAGATGTGGCAGAAGTAGCCTTCCAGATAGTGTTGGACAGTATTTCCTGGCCATGATGGGAGAGGTAAGAGCCCACTGCCCAGCAACGGTTGGAAGGTATCAAATTGGCTACCCCTGAAATGTAACATAGCCCAGGATAAAACCTAGATCAGTTTGGGAGTGCTACCCTCTTTCCCTTGGAAAGTGCAAAACCATGTTTTGCATCTTCACAATATGTAACATTTGGATCTGTGTCTGGACCTATCAATTCCATGCGCCTAATCTGGGTACCATGAAATCTGATGGTGCAGCAGTTTATATAATATGCAAGCATGCTGGCTCTTTAAAAATTGTTGGTAGCACATGTGAATTTTCATCCCTCTCTAGAGTGATTCCCATGACTTGGTCATTAGGGTGTGTATAGGATGGGGTCAGCACACTTTTTCAGTAGGTGGCCGGTCCACTGTCCCTCAGACCTTGTGGGGGGGCTGGACTATATTTGGGGGGGGTGAATGGATTCCTATGCCCCACAAATAACCCAGAGATGCATTTTAAATAAAAGCACACATTTCTACTCATGTAAAAACACGCTGATTCCCGGACCGTCCCTGGACCAGATTGAGAAGGCGATTGGGCCGGATCCAGCCCCCAGGCCTTAGTTTGCCTACCCATGGTATAGGACAACTGCTAAAGTTTGGCAAGTCCATGGAGAGACAGAGTGATGTATTAAACAGAGTGCAGACAGGCCTAGTGGCGCAATGAAAAGCACGTTGAGCCAATCTCATTAAAAATTTCTGCTCTCCCATTAAGCTTCCTGTGTAATCTTGGGCCAGTCACTATCTCTCAGCCAAACCTTCCTTACATGGTTTTAGTGGTGACGGAATAGGGAAAGCCAACACGTACACTGCCCTCAATTCCTTGTAAGAAATGTGAGGTAGAAATGGAATAAGTTGTCCCTGATTACCTCTTCCATTTGCTGAGATTTTTTTTTCCAATAAAATAAAATCTTTTCAAACTTCGTGAATTATCCAATTTTCTCTATCTAACCCTTTTAATATCTGCTCTTGACTACGGGAACATCAAATCCAATTGCCTTCCGTAAGAACAGATCAGCTGAATGCACCACACCCCCTCCCCCTTGTCTGGAATTGGATTTCAGTTAAAATTATCGCTCGTTTTATTAGGACACCTGACATCTCCCTCCCCCCCCCCCACCAATTTATTGCAACACAGTTTGGACGGACTGAGGCTTTCTCTCTGCTATTTCATCCAAAGTCCTTCTGTAATTACACTATTGGAGGCTTTCTGTGGAAAGCAATCGATAAAAAGGGAAACCAAAATACTTCTGTTTTGCAGAGATTACATTTGAAAAATCATTCCGTCTCTGCTTTTAATTTTCTCTTTTGCCTGAAGCTGAGAAACTGAGATCAAAAGCTAAATAGGGGAATAGATTGCATAGGTTCTTTGATGTGGGACCTATAAGCAAAAGCTGGGCATCAATGATCGATAAATGCAGGGACAACCAAAATGATCAGATGGGTCAGCAATGGATCTTTCTCCCTAGTGATTTTTTGCGGGACATGGCCTTCAAACGGATCAAAGTTTGCCTTGTGGGTTTTTGAAATTTGCATTTATGTTCTTGCACATATACGGTAATAAGATAAACTGGCTTCCACAGTTTAAAGACATTAACATCCTGGAAAGGATTCATGGAAGAGCTACAAAGATTTGGGGGGGGGGGGATAAGCTGTTTTTTCACTTGGACCATGCCCACTTGGACCACACCATTATTTACACTGGCCATGCCCATTTTAATATGTGGCCTCGGGAAGTTTGATCAGGACTCAATGCAGCACTCAACTCCAATAACATTGAACTACCCCTAACCCAAATGATGGGTTAACCAGCCATGGCAGACTGGTTTAAAAACCACTGTTCTAGAGAAAAGAAGAAGCATCTTAATTCTTTAAAAAGAAGAGAAAGGACCATTGTGCACCCAGTCAACTGAGAACAGTACCAACAGCAATGAATTTAAACTACAGATAAATGTTCTAAGTTGTGAGCGGAGCCCATGGAAGTGTTAGAATTCCTGCTCCATGACTGCAGTCATGGGATTTTTGTCTATCCCATGACGGCGTATGTTTTGACTCCACAGAGTGGGAAGTGACGGAGACAGGATGTTTGTGTTACTGTGTTCTGTGAAGTAGGACTATTGTCCTTTGTTCTTTTTCTCTTTGCTGTCTGATGCTAGAGAGAGAGAGAGGGAGCCATGTTGCAATGCTCCGTGTGTGTTTCTATGTGTAAATAAAGTAGATTAGCCAAAATGCTGATTTGCTGAGGTCTGTTACGCAAGCTGCAAAGACTCTGCGGATCCCTAAGTGTGTCGATGTCGGTTGGCATCGGTCGCTGTGATGTTCGGGCAGAAGAAAGCTTTTGAAGCTCCCAAACGATCGACCAGGAGGGAGAGAACATGCCAGTCGGGAATCTTTCTCTGCCAGGGTCCTACTCGAGAGGAGGGTGAGCTCCTGACAGGAAGAAGATATACTGACTTGTGGAGAACATTTAAGAATCTCTTTTCTTGGATATTCAGAGTGGGATATGTCAGGGATGTCTTCAGTGTGAGATATCCCATTTTTGGATAGGCGAACAAAGTCTAGGAGGGGTGGGAATGGCAATTTTACTGGCCACCACTAAAAAAAACCAAAAACAACTTGATAGGGTTTTAATTAGCTGGCTCCGTTCAAAGAATGCTTCGTGTCCTGCCCCAGCTAATAGCTTGGTATTAAGGCTGCCAACATCTGGGCTTAATTAAAGGATGCTCCTTCACTTTTAATAGCAGTGTGAAGCCACGGGAGTCATTTCTCTTTCACGGCACTATTTGTCATAGGAGAAGTTGCGCCCCTGAACTTTTTCCCATGAACAAAAGCCCCTGAGTCATTTGCTATCAGAAGCTGGCCACTGATATCTAACCTTCTTTATGTTCCCTTTATGTTCCGCATCTGGAACCAGCTCAATGACTTCCTTTCCTCCCCCCCTACCAAGTTCCAATATGTATTACTGCATGGAAGAATTCCCCCCAAGAAAATCACTTTTATGTGGATGGCATATATTTGCTATTCCATTCCAGCTTCTGGAGCTGTTTACCCAAACTGACTGAAGGAAGATGATTCACCCCACTGATCTCTGAGCATCTGCCATGGTGGGTCTCATCATATGAAGCCACTGAAATTTCTGGGATCTGCCTTTAGATGGGATCTGGGTGCTCTTTGGGAACACTGGCATCCCGAGGCGATGGTCTCGGTGCCTTGTTTGCTCCCCTATAGCAGGTGATTTGCACAGCCTTGTTCTTATATTAAAGCAGGCTTTCATTTGAAAGCCAGCCACTATATATAAAAAAAGATATTTTTAATCTCCTCACCTTGGGGACTGCACTGACGCTCCAGTAATTACTTTTCGAATATATGGCCATTGCTTTTAATTGCTCAGACCTGTTGCCTGAGTCGGTTGTAATACACTGAAGACATCACTCTGTTAATCTCTTCCTGGGTTCGTTCTTTCTTTCTTTCTTTCTTTCTTTCTTTCTTTATTGAGAGGTGTGTCTTCGCACTGAGAAACAGGGAATCCGCCTGTGAGGAAGCAAACCAGAAGCCTAGGAAGATAGACTGCAGGGACACTAGCTGATTAGAGCTTCTTTTAGTTGATTAACTTTAAATGCTTAATCAATGGGGAAAGTCTACTAGGGGATCTATAAGAATAGCTCCAAGAGGGCTCTTTAATAGAATGCGGATGCCCCACAGTAGCCTTTAGCTCTTCACTCCTGGCCCTGGAGCAATCCATCAATGGCTTTTACAGGCAGCCCTATATATGGAGCTTTTTAATGTTTGTTGTTTTATTATGTTTTTATATGTGTTGGAAGCCGCCCAGAGTGTGGCTGTGGCAACCCAGCCAGATGGGCGGGGTATTATTATTATTATTATTATTATTATTATGAAGAGTGCAAACCTCATACCAAGGGGTTCCTGTGCAGACCTACAGAACTCTTGCCGCAAATCTCACATCCAGGGCTCAAGAAATGGGGAAACAACACATTTTGCTTGAGAGGCAACCTGCAAACTACGTTACAGTGATAGTAGATTCCACACCAGATTCCTTCCCATACTGAACAAACAACATTTCTTTGGAGATACGTACTTTTGAAAGATACGCAGTATGAGATTTCAAGAAAGATTCCTCCGGTTTGCCGATCGTAGCAACAAAAGAGGCAAAGAAATTGCTCCGTTGATAACTCAAACGTTGAAAAGAACGTACTTCCTCTCAGCGATTGTAGCGCTCAAGCCTACATAATGGGGCAAATATAACCTGAAAATACAACAGCACACAGGCAAAAATACAAAAGCAATGCTCAACAGTAATTGTTTCATCTTGCGGCTGTCAAACACTCAACTTACGTGGAAGTGATGTTGCTAAATGCATATCTGAAGCAATAACCTATTTTAGGAACAATTCAAGGTGTGTACTACCTGTTCATTTCCTTTTTTAAAAAAAAATATTTATTGAAGTTTTACAAAAACATAAATTTACAAAATGTAAAAAAGTCATATAAAAAGAAAGAAATACAAAAAAACATAGAAAAATACATGAAAGAGAAAAAAGAAGAATAAAAATACAAAACACAGAAGACAAATAGCTAAAAGAGAATTAAAAACAAATCCATTTTTTGTAACTTTAAACTCATTATCTTATTTCCTTGGCCTCCTCACACCTCCCCTTTTTGTATTCCCATTTAAGTAATCAAATCAGCAAATCCTTACCCTCTTTCATTTGTCTTAACTCTGTATCTTAACATATTATAACTCTATATTTTCATCCATTATCAATTCAATTTTGCATATTCTTGTTAACTTTGTTGCTAATGCCACTTATTTTCAATCCAACATCATTTTAACATTCATTAATTTTACAGTATTTCTGAAGATAGTCTTTAAATTTCTTCCAGTCTTCTTCCACCAACTCTTCTCCCAGGTCTCGGATTCTGCCAGTCATTTCCGATAATTCCATATAGTCCATCACCTTCATCTGCCACTCTTCCAGGGTGGGTAACTCTTGTGTCTTCCAATACTTTGCAATGAGTATTCTTGCTGCTGTTGTTGCATACATGAAGAAAGTTCTATCCTTCTTTGGCACCAATTGGCCGACTACGCCTAGGAGAAAGGCCTCTGGTTTCTTCAGGAAGGTATATTTAAATACCTTTTTCATTTCATTATAGATCATCTCCCAGAAAGCCTTACTCTTTGGGCACGTCCACCAAAGGTGAAAGAATGTAACTTCATTTTCTTTACATTTCCAACATTTGTTATCGGGCAAATGATATATTTTTGCAAGCTTGACTGGTGTCATGTACCACCTGTATATCATTTTCATAATATTCTCTCTTAAGGCATTACATGCCGTAAATTTCATACCGGTGGTCCACAACTGTTCCCAGTCAGCAAACATAATGTTATGACCAATATCTTGTGCCCATTTAATCATAGCAAATTTAACCGTTTCATCCTGCGTATTCCATTTTAACAGCAAGTTATACATTCTTGAAAGTATCTTAGTTTTGGGATCTAACAATTCTGTTTCCAATTTTGATTTTTCCACCTGGAAGCCAATTTTTTTGTCCAAATTATAGGCCTCTCTTATTTGATAATAATGAAGCCAGTCTCACACTTTATCTTTTAATTTCTCAAAACTCTGCAATTTCAATTTATCTCCTTCTTGTTCCAGTATTTCCCAATATTTCGGCCATTTGGCCTCCATATTGAGCTTTTTCTGAGCCTTCGCTTCCATTGGTGACAACCACCTTGGGGTCTACCTGTTCATTTCCAGTCCTAAGCAATGGGAATTACTGCAAAAAAAAAACAACCCATATTGGTTGTTCTCTTCATGGTATTTCTGAAACAAGATGGTTAGGTTGTGTGATGGCGCTAGGCTCAAGAGGGCAAGGCATCATGAAAACAGCATTCCTGGTTGCAACTTGGAAGAAATGAATGGCAGAAATGATACTCCAAAAGAAGCCTACTTCAGAAAGTGTGTTTTATGTTTTGTAGACAGTGTTATAGCAGGATTAACTGTCTGCTTCAATGCTGTTAGCAGCTGGGGGGGGGGAGATTTCCTGTGGAAATATCTCACCATGTGGAGCAAATAGAAAAGCTTTGTCTATCAGAGCAATATCCTGCTGACCTTAATGGTGATGATTTCTAGAAAAGAAAAAACAAATTTTGTAAATGCACAGTTAAAGCCATTAGATTTGTTGAACTTGTTAACAGAGTACAGACTTGGTAGCCTGTTTCCAAATGTTTGTGTTAGCTTAAGAATGCTGTTAACATTTCAGCTACAGTAGCTTCTGCAGACAGGTCATTTAGCAAACTTAAGCTAAATAAGATTTTTTTAAAGGTCTACAATGTCTCAGGAATGCCTTCTGGATTTGGCCAGACTAAGTATTGAATCAAATATTGCGGGAACAATTGGTTTCATGCTGTGAATTGTATTTTTTTCACAAAAAAGGGAAGAAAAGCTCTGTTTTAAAAGCAAATAGTAAGTTTATCTACCTTTTTTTTTTACTAATACTAATGTCTTCTGGTGATCTAATCTGCATTGCCATATAAAAGGATGTTTCAGTGTGAATTTTTTCTTCTTATCTGTACTGTAGAATAAACAATGATGTTCAAATCAAATATGCTTCCTTATCTCTGATCCTCTTCTATTTTATTTGTATGTATTTATATTTATCATGGAGGAAGTATAAGAGCATAAGGCCTTAAATGCAGAAAATTAACAGAGCACTCTGCTCCATCCCTGTCTTGTCTTCCATGCCCTTTTTGACCTGTCAGGCTACAGCACACTTTCAACATTTCTCCAATGAAAATAGGGACGTCCTATTCCATCACCATCATCATCATCATACCCCACCCATTTGACTGGGTTGCCCCAGTCACTCTGGATGGCTTCCAAGACATACAAAAACACAGCAAAGCATTAAACAACTTCCCTATACAGGGCTGCCTTCAGATGTCTTCTAAAGCTTGTATCTATTTATCTCCTTGGCTTATCTCCTTGGCTCGGGGGGTCGCATAATTCCATACCCTCCAACATTTCTCAGATGAAAATAGGGATGTCCTAAGGGAAGTGGGACATTCAAGGATCAAATCCGAAACTGGGATGGCTTCTGTACATCTGGGACTGTCCGTGGAAAACAGAGACACTTGGGTGGGTCTGCTGCAGCTCATGGCATGAAACTACGGTGGATGAAATCAGAATGACTAATAGAGAATGGAAGGGGCCCAAAAGGAACTTTGTACCCCCTGATATAATTCCCTCTGAAATCTCATATGATGACTGGTGAACCTTTTCATACCCCTCAACCGTCCTGATTTAAGCTGGGTCAGTAGATTCCCCAGAATAGCGGGTGGTAGGTGGAGAGGGAATTTTGCTCCATCGGGCAAAGCAAAATGCTTATGCTAATGCAGCAATCCCCTCAGCTATGGTTGCCATACATCCGGATTTTCCTGGACATGTCCTCTTCTTCAGAGGTAAAAATCACCATCCGGGTGGATTTTTAAAATTTTGCAAAATGGTTTATTATTACTTTGTACCACTGTCTGTGACACCCGCAGCCGGTGGAGTGAGTGACATGGCGCGGACTGGGGTGACCTTCCTGGGGCCACTCTAGGACTCATGCCATCTCCGGCAGCGGTGAGGCCTAATGCGTCCTTCCGGGGGCCACTCCAGGCCTTGCGCTGTCCCCGGTGGCCACCAAGCCTGGTGTAGCCCTCCCAGGGCCGCTCTAGGCTTTATGTCCTCTTTTTTGCTCTTCAAAATATGGCAACCCTACCTTAAAAAGGTAAAGGGACCCCTGACCATTAGGTCCAGTCGTGGCCGACTCTGGGGTTGCGGTGCTCATCTCACTTTATTGGCCGAGGGAGCCGGCGTACAGCTTCCGGGTCACTTGGCCAGCATGACTAAGCCGCTTCTAGCGAACCATAGCAGCGCACGGAAACGCCGTTTACCTTCCCGTCGGAGCGGTACCTATTTATCTACTTGCACTTTGATGTGCTTTCAAACTGCTAGGTTGGCAGGAGCAGGGACCGAGCAACAGGAGCTCACCCCGTCGCGGGGATTCGAACCGCCGACCTTCTGATCGGCAAGTCCTAGGCTCTGTGGTTTAACCACAGCGCCACCCGCGTCCCTGACCCTACCTTTGCGCTACTTTTAATTGCACCCGAACCTAAGGAAGTTAAGCACAATGTGCATGGTTTATTTGGGGAAGACTGTTTGGGTCTCCTTGGCACATGCCAGTTAGGTTTTGTTTGAGTTCCCCGAGCCTTGCTGATTATGGTGATGTCTGTCAGTAAACTATTCCAAAATGGCGGCGGTCATCCAATGGTCAGCTGGTGGGGGAAGGGGATGACTTCTCCCTGGCTCTGAATGGTCTCTCTGCTGCCTCCTCCTCAGCCTGGAGCCACCACTTCAAAATAGTCCTTTTGCACTGAAAGATGCTGACATGTAAACCCCAGCAAATCAGCGACAGCGACGCTAATGCAATCTCTCCCTCTTTTTAAAAAATTTAAAGGGACTGCTCTGTCAGTAACTTCTTCTGGATTTTGCACAGGTTGCTGTGATTTATGGTCTTTAATTTTCCCCGGCACTTGCTCTTCTTCCTGCCTTCCCCCTCCAGCATGTCAGATGCTTATCTCCCCTTCTCTCTCTCTCTCTCTCTCTCTTTTAATTTGAATCATCCATCTGGCGATTGCCATGATTGGAGAGTTTGCAATACTTGAATGCATTAATGGCCTGACAGCTCTATCGATTTCCTCTCTCCCGTCGCAGAATGCGAGATATATACAAGCCGATAGGCTGCCCCCTTGTCCCTTACTCTCTGAAGGGCTGGTACACTTCTCTGTAGCTAATGTTCCCTTTCTCCGTCACATTTTTGATAGATTGGGAGATGCCATCTCTCTCTTAGACCGAAGATGGATGCTTCCCTGCTCCAAAATCATTTCCCTAGATGCGCGGAAATGTCCTCATTTCCTTTCTCACGGCAGATATGACATGGGTGGTTCGGAGCTTTGGAGTCTTGGGAGACAAGAGATATCTTTGCTGTCCCCTATTCAGAACTTGGTGGAACAGTTCCCATTTAGATCCCATTAAGATTAGTATTTTTAGAAAGAAGATTAATCTCCACTTTAAAGGTTGCAAGCGATGGCGTGCCTCCTGCCTTTGATACCCTCTAGGTCAAAATTCATGTGCTGCAATTGCACAAAACAGGCGCTTCTTGCTCAGAGGTGAGGAACCTGCAGCACGTCAGACGCTGTTGGACTCCAACTCCCATGATCCCTAGCCATTGGCTATACTGACTGAGGCTGATGGGAGTTGGAGTCCAACAACATCTGGCGGGACACAGGCATTCTAGCCCACTTGTAGCTGCACTTATTTTCAGGTGGCACTTGATACCCACACAGGAACTATAATAATGCCCATGTTGGTTCCTACTGGTCCAAACAACAGACCAGGGAATCAATGAGATCAACATATGTAGCCCACAGCAAAAGTGAAAAAATGTCCAATGAATGTTGCACAAAGCCCTTTTGAAGCTTTGTACCTCTTTTTTTCTTCCAGGCTTCCTCCATTTCTGTTTGTGTTTTTTTTTTAATTTCTTTTTATTGAATTTCACTTAAATAACCAAAAGAAAAAACAAAACAACAGTTTCAGAAAAAAGAAGAAAAAGAAGAAAAAATATCCATACATAACACAGAAATAACATCAATTTCCGTTACAGTTCTTTGTCTTATTCCTTGAATCTTTATATCTTTAGATATTTAGATCTTTCCTCTACACACCTATTGACCTCCTTCCCTCCCGATTTCGGGCTTCTTAATGAAAATTCTTTCTTTTTTCTGCAGCTAATAATTATTAATGGTTTACGCATCGTAAGGTTTATATCAGACCTGCTGTAGTTTTTAAGTTTCTATAGTTTCCTTCAATATATACCATAAATTTATTCCAATCGCTAATAAACTTTGCATTTTTTTGGTTTCTAATTTTTTGCGTCATTTTTGCTAGTTCAACATATTCAAATAATTTTGTTTGCCAATCTCTGATCGTTGGGGTATTTGGGCTTTTCCAATTTTGTGCAATTAATATTCTAGCCGCTGCTGTCGAATATTGGAATAGTGTCTTATCTTCTTTTTTAATTTCATCCCCAATTATTCCTAGTAAGAAGGCCTCTGGTCTTTTAGGGAAAGTGTATTTAAATATTTTTTTAACTCGTTATAAATCCCAAAATTTCTTTATTTCTTCGCAATTCCACCACATGTGGTAGAAATTGCCTTCTTTAATTTTACACTTCCAGCAGGCCTTATTTCCTGTTTTGTACATTTTTCCTAATTTTGCTGGTGTGATGTACTACCTATACATCATCTTTTCCAAATTTTCTCTGAGTGTGATGCATGCCGTAAATTTCATTCCACTACTCCATAATTTCGACCACTTTTCATATTCAATATTATATCCCAAGTCCATTGCCCATTTTGTCATGACCTCCTTTATTTCTTCGTCTTTAGTGTCCCATTCCAATAATATATCATACATTTTGGATAATAACTTGGTTTTGCCTTCAATTATTTCTATCTGAAATTTAGATTTTTTTCTCGCTTATCCCTACTTTTTTATCTTCCATCCATATTGCGTTTATTTGATGATATTGCAGCCAGCCTGTTAATTTGTCTTTCAGCTCCTCATATGTTCTCAATTTCCAGCCGCTTTCTGATCTTATCAGTAGGTCTTTGTAGGTCAATCTTTCTCCTTCCATATTTGCTTTTTTGATTGTTAAAATGTCAATTGGTGATAACCACCAGGGTGTTTTCCATTCTAAAAAAATTTTATTTTTCTCCCAAACTTCATATAGTGGCCCTCTAATAATATGGCTTAAAAACCCTTTATGTACCTTTTCTTTATTTAGCCACAAGTAGGCGTGCCAACCAAACCTATTGTTAAAACCCTCTAGGTCTAACAGGTCAGTGTTTTCCAAATTGATCCAATCTTTGATCCAGCAAAGGCAGGAGGCCTCGAAGTATAGTTTCAGATTTGGCACCGAGAATCCCCCTCTTTCTTTTCGATCTGTGAGTAATTTGAATCTAATTCTTGGTCTTTTCCCTTGCCATATAAATTTCGAAAGAGTTTTCTGCCAATCCTTAAACATTGTGGAACCTCTAATCACTGGAATGTTCTGGAACAAAAATAACATTTTTGGGAGTATGTTCATTTTTATTGCCGCCATCCTTCCCGACCACGAAAGTTTCACTCTGTTCCATGTATCTAGATCTTTTTTAATTTCCTTCCATGTTGTCAAATAGTTGTCCTGAATTAAATTTATATTTTTTGTAGTTAGCCAAATTCCCAGATATTTTATTTTTTTGGCCACCTTAATTCCATTCTGTATCTCTAATTTTTCTCTTTCATCCTTTCCCAGATTTTTAGTCAGCATTTTTGTCTATAATTTATTCAATTTAAAACCGGATAGTTTGCCATATTCTTCTAATATTTCCAGAGCCTTACTGACACTTTTTTTGCGGTTCTTCTAGGGATAGCATCAAATCGTCTGCGTACGCTTTTAGTTTGTATTCTTTCGTTCCTACTTTGATCCCTCGAATCTCTGGTGTTGCTCTTATTTTGTTCGTCATTACCTCTAATACCATAATGAATAAAAGCGGGGATAGAGGGCAACCCTGTCTTGTTCCTTTTTCAATTTTGAATGAGTTTGTTAAATTGTTGTTTATAATCAATTTAGCAGATTGATTTGAATAAATTGCTTTTATTCCTTCCATAAATTCACCCTCTAGCCCTGCTTTCTCCATGCTTTTTAGTAGGAACGTCCATGAAACATTGTCGAATGCCTTCTCCGCATCGATGAAAATCAGCGCCGCAGGTGCTTCATTCTTACACTCCAGATATTCGATGATGTTTATGGTATGCCTTACATTGTCTTTGAGTAACCTATTTGGGAGGAATCCTGCTTGATCTTTATGAATTAGATTTACTAGACATTTTTAAAGTCTGCTTGCCATTACCTCTGCGAAGTATTTGTAATCGTTATTTAATAATGATATGGGCCTATAGTTTTTAATATTTAGTTTATCCGTGTCGGGTTTAGGGATCATCGTAATGTGGGCCTCTTTCCACGTCTCTGGTATCCTTCCTCCTCTTAATATATTATTCATGATGTCACATAACACTGGCGTTAATTGGTTCTCTAATACTTTATAGTATTTAGCTGACAATCCATCCGGTCCCGGGGCTTTCCCTAGTTTCATCTTTCCTATCGCATCCTGGATCTCTTCTGTTTTTATAGGTTTATTTAATTGGGCTCTTTCTTCCTCTGTTATAGTCTTCTCGCTGTAGTCTTCTAAGTATTTTTCTATTCGGGTTATTTCTTCATCTTCCTTTTTATACAATCTCTCATAAAAATTGAGGAAGTTTTCCTTTATTTCTTTTGGGTCTTCTATCAATTGCTCCTCTATTTTTATCTTATTTATCACATTTTGTTTTTGCCTTCTTCGCAATTGCCAAGCTAATAATTTACCTGTTTTATTAGCCAATTCGAAGTATTTTTGTTTCATTAACTTAATTTTCCATTCAATTTCTTGACTTGTTAGCATTGAGTACTGTGTTTGTAATATTTTTGTTATTTGTAAGTTTTGTTCATCTTTCGGATTTGTTATTAATTTTTTCTCGCATTCTCTTAACTGACTGAGGATTTCTGCTTTCTTTTGCTCTCTTACTTTCCTCTTATAGCTATTTTGCTGAATAAAGAACAGGCTTCCTCCATTTCTGATTAAGCATTAGGTTGTTGAACTACTGCTGAACTATAACACCGGTCTTGAAAGACCTTCATTGGCTCCCAGTACGTTTCCGAGCACAATTCAAAGTGTTGGTGCTGACCTTTAAAGCCCTAAACAGCCTCGGCCCAGTATACCTGAAGGAGCGTCTCCACCCCCATTGTTCTGCCCAGACGCTAAGGTCCAGTGCCGAGGGCCTTCTGGTGGTTCCTTCATTGAGAGAAGCAAAGCTACAGGGAACCAGGCAGAGGGCCTTCTCAGTAGTGGTGCCCACATTTAGAAGACATCTGAAGGCAGCCCTGTTCAGGGAAGTTTTTAATGTGTGACACTTTAATGTATTTTTAATCTTTGTTGTGACACTTTAATGTATTTTTAATCTTTGTTGTGATACTTTAATGTATTTTTAATCTTTGTTGGAAGCTGCCCAGAGTGTCTGGGGAGGCCCAGCCAGATGGGTGGGGTACAAATAAATTATTATAATTATTGCTCGCTTTTATGCAGCCAGAGAGCACTGCGCATACATTTTACCACTCCTCCTTTGGAAGAAGCTATGCAGATTGTCATGGGTGAGATGCTGTGCAGCTGTTTATATGGGCACAAGCTGCTTTTGAGCCTGTATAATCACAGCAAAGTCAGTAGTTCTACATTGCTTTGCCAAGAACAGCTTTCAGGAATGACCCCAGATTTGATTTGATTTTTGGTCCCCATGCTACCAGTGGGTCCCACTCCCAGCTCCGCCCTCTCCCGTTTCCCAAGACCAATGTTATAAGAATTCTAAGGTCCCAAATATAAAATAAGCATTCATAAATGTACGAGGCAAACACATACATAAGTATATAAACCATGTGTCTGAAATAGTACAGGAGAACAATCCTGAAGTCATCTTGACTCTCCCAAACCATTTTGACTCTCCCAGTGACCTCAAATATTTCTCTGCAAAGAGGAAGGAAATGGGAAAGCCTCGCCATTGTTTTTTGCTTACCTGTCTTAAGGGCATATGTGTGTATGAATAGGGTGATTCTGTGACCTGGATTCAGGAATTAAAGTATTAACCATCACAAAAGAATGGCCAGGCTGCCCAGGTAATGCAACCAGTGACCATTATTAAGTATCCTGGCAGACAGGATTTCTGCTGGAGACCATCTCTTTCTGTGATATATGTATGATGTTTTGGGGGGTGGTCTTGAGCTACAGGGTGGGCAATTTCAAAAATCTATATAATGGCTTGTGCACCATTGTTCAGGGTCCCTCCTGCCTCCTGCCTGTTGGCAGTGAGCACCCTGTTGCAACAGTTAATAAAGATCAGGCTTACCTTTGCTTCTCAATATTCTCTGCTTGGCCTCTGTTATTTTCTCCTTCCGATGAGGAACCTACCTCAGGACTCTATACGGGCTCTTGGATACCCCATAAGGAAAAGGAGCCATTTTTTTCTTATAACAGTTTCTTATAACACCATCTACACTGCAGTCTAGTAGAAACTCTGGTGGTTGGACCACAGATAGGATTGTGTGTTGGTGTGGGTGTTATGAGAGCCAGTGTGGTGTAGTGGTTAAGAGCGGTAGTCTCGTAATCTGGGGAACCGGGTTTGTGTCTCCGCTCCTCCACATGCAGCTGCTGGGTGACCTTGGGCCAGTCACACTTCTTTGAAGTCTCTCAGCCCCACTCACCTCACAGAGTGCTTGTTGTGGGGGAGGAAGGGAAAGGAGAATGTTAGCCGCTTTGAGACTCCTTAAAGGGAGTGAAAGGCGGGATATCAAATCCAAACTCTTCTTCTCTTCTTCTTCTTCTTTTTCTTATCTACTGAAGTTCTCACCCTGGGCCACCAGGGGGATACTGTAGATAGTTATGCAAATGAAGGATCGAAAGTGACGTTCAGTGATTGGATAATATGTATGCAAATGAAGGATCGAAAGTGACGTTCAGTGATTGGATAGTTTTAGAAAATGGCAACAGTTACATTGTTCTGGAGCTCTATATAAGCAGGCTGACTGAGCTCCTCAGCTCAGTTCTGTTCCAGCTCACAAATAAAGAGCTGCTTTGGAAGAATCGCTGTGTCGTCTGATATGTTCGCCCATAACTTAAGAGTGTGTGTGTTGGATCCTGAGTTCTAGCAGTTCCTGCTTCTCCTGTTGCAATAAATGGAACCCTTTTCTCTTTCAAGCAGATAATTGTTTGTACCAGTGAACCTACTGAGACCGTATCATAGCCAGAGAGTTGCCAAGGAAGGACTGTCTAACACCAACGTTATGTCTATGGTTGCGTACACATAAGCAGTCTGAAACATGAGATCATTTCCTCCCTGCTGCAAACATCCAAGTCACATTCTTAAGCAGCTGTACAGACCAGAAAAGTAGATGGGAATGTCTTCACCCCATGGCCATCGCCTGATTTGCACCAAACTCCAATTCACTGCGTGTGCGCAGTCACTGCCTGAACTGTACACACCTTCCATTTCTAATAGAATGCAAACTGGTTTGAGGGAAAGCGCATCAAATAGGAATATTTCTCAAGAGACTTCCGGTTCAGCGCGACTTTGAGCCAGGCGGGGATTTCTTCCTTAGAGAAGAGTCCTGAGCTTTTCGGAGGAAAATAGGGGTTCCACAGGGCGCAGTGGTCCCCTGAAAAGTATCTGGTGGGCGTTCAGATACACTGTTTCCCGCGGAGCCAAAAAGCGGAACTCTCAGCCGTCAGGTAACTCCGTTTTGGAGCGAAGAGTACGGCGGGGGGTGAAGCGGGCTGAGGGAAGCCATAGCTGTCTCCGAAAACGCAAAGCCCCGAGCCTGCAGGAGAAGCGCTGGATTCTCAAAAGAAAGAAATTCGAGCCTAAAAAAGGGATAAAACTAAAGTGGATGTCATCTAAGGAAAGACTCGAAGAAGAGGAAGTCAAAAAGAGCTCGACTTTTATCTGAAATCAGCGTGGACGCAGAGACCTAAGCAAAGCGGGAGAAAGTGTAAGTGACGCTAGCGGCTAAAGTTCTTCTCTCCGCTCTACACCCTCTGAGACTATATTAGAGGATACAAAATATCTGGCAAGAGAGGAAGTAGAGGGGGAGCAAAGAGGTAACATTTAGAAACTATTTGATATAATCTAGCCCTCTTTGAGACAGTGGGAAAGAGGAAGAATTTAGCTTCATCTCTGAAAGTTTTGCGTAACGGAGGACTCCATTGCGCTACGGCGTGGGCGCCATTATATATTGTTTTTGGTTTTCTTTGTTTTTTGTGCCTTAGAAGAGAGAGGGAAAGGGGAGGTACGGTATTGCCGCTTCCCTCCCCCCCTGAAACTCGGAAACTCAGAAACTTTAATAAATAGACTGTTTATAGTTGATATTACCCTTCCTTCTTCGAGGAAGGGAATTGGAAAGGTTTTCTCCTCCCCCTCCCTCTTTCCGTGTGCTTCCCTTCCCCATTTCACTGTTGGCTGACCTCTGGTGGATGGGAGAGAAACTGCAACTCATTTTGCTAGCATTTGCTAACCTCCCTGGGCTGGCTTAACGTTCCTGAAAGTATTTGAAAGCCGGACTTAAACACTTGAGGGAAGGATCTTGATCGATTTGAATTTCTTGGTTTACTTGAATTTTTTCTGGATTCTTCGGCTGACCGGACTTGTAGTGGAATATAGCCCAATTGAGGGCAAGAAGACTAAGAGGACAAGAAGATAAAGAGTGGTCCCATGAAAAAGACATATTCTGCAAACGACATTGTAAGGAATAGACTATTAAGAGGCAGGAAGAGCTGGTTTAATTATCGGATTTGACTGGACCTAGACTCAAACTTTGGATATTTCTGACTGGAACATAATTTGAACTCTGACCTGAGCTCAGAACTTTGATCTTTGATTCTCTTTTTGGTGGGATGTTGGAATATTTCATTTAGCGGATTAGTTTAACTGGGGACACCAAGAAGAAATTATTGGAATATTATTTCAGATGTCCTAGTGGAACTGGTTCTGAGCTTTGTAATTATCGATAGAATTGAATCATCATTATTATAATTATTACTAGTACTCTCTTATACTTAATTGAAAATGTCCCATCAACCAAAGAAAGGTGGAAATGGGGGAACCCCAGTAGAAAGAAAAGGGTCCAAGCAAGAATCAGATTTCAGATCGGAAATCTTAAAAATGTTTGCAGAAATTAGACAGAGCGAGAAGAATTTAGAAACAAAGATAGAACAGGTAGACTTAAAGATAGGGAAAATGGATAAGAAAATAGATGAAACTGTAAATGAATTGAAAGGCCAAATTAAAGAGGTATCCAAAAGAACTCACGTATTAGAGGAGGGAATGAAAAAGACAAAATTGGAAATGAAAGAACTGAAACGTGAAGATGATAAAATCAGAGTAGGTCTCTTAGAAACTAATAAATCACAAGAGGAAATGTGGGATGCGATCTCCATGAACGAACTTAGACAACGGGAAGTTAATTTAAGGTTGAGGGGGGTCCCAGAAAACCAAGGTGAAAATATTAGACAAAAACTAGTAATAGAATTGGCACAATGGTTAGAGTACCAAGTAGAAGAGATAGCATGTACGGTACAGAATGCCTTCAGAATGAAAGTGAGAACGACAAGGGCAAGAAAACTGCCAGGGGACTGTTTGATAACCTTTAAGGATAGAGATATGAGAAATTTGGTACTCCAAAAAAATAGAGAAAAAAGACTAATGATAGATGGGAGTTATATAATTATTTTTAAAGACATTCCAATTAGGTTGTTAAAACGAAGAGACCCCTATAAACAACAGGTGCAAATTCTTAAAAAGAACAATATTGAATTTAAATGGGAGTTCCCGGAGGGGATCTCCTTTACTTACAAAAATAAGAGACATAGATTGTCCAGCCCGGAAGAGATAGGCAAATTTCAGAGGAAATATAAGGAATTACTAGTAGAGGAAGAAGAAGAACTTAAAGGAGCAACAGGAGGAGTGGAAGTTAAAGGCGTGAAGGATTTGGCGGAGAGGGAAAAAATGGGAGAAAGGCTAGCGGGAGAAGAGGAAGGGGAGGGAGAGGAGGAGGAGGAAGAGGAAGAAGAAGAAAGACTATAAAGAACTACTATATAGAAAAATTTCTCCTATCTTGATTATTCGGAAATAAAATGGCGTTAAAATTATGGAATTGGAATATTAATGGACTGAACGAAAAAAAAAAACGGAACAAGGTGGAACAATTTCTAAAGAAAAAAAATTTAGATATAATCTGTTTGCAGGAGACACACGTGGCGAAAAGGCATAGGAAAATTTTGGTTAATAAAAGACTCGGAAATGAATTTATATCCTCAGACAAAGAAAAGAAAAGAGGAGTGATATTGTATATAAAAAGTAAACTTGAGGCTCAGCAAATATTTAAGGATGAAGAGGGAAGAATTATAGCTGTCCAAATCAATTGGCAAGGTGAAAAATTAATAGTTGTTGGGATTTATGCGCCTAATGGAAGCAAAACTGACTTTTATAAAAATTTGGAAGAAAAACTGTTGGAATATGTAGATCAAAAAATAATCCTGATGGGTGATATGAATGGGGTAGTGTCAATAGAAATGGATAGATTGAGAGACGGTGGGATAAAAGGGACAAAAGAAGGAAAACTACCCAAAACATTTTTTGAAATGGTTAAAGACTGTAATTTAATCGATATTTGGAGATTAAAACACCCGCTAGAAAAACAATTCACTTTTTACTCAGAACCAAACCAATCAATGTCCAGAATTGATCAAGTTTGGATTTCGAGTGAATTAACTCCAAGAATCACTCAGGTAGAAATTGAACCAAGAGTAATTTCAGACCATAGTCCAATTAAATTAGAACTTAAAGGCTTTGAAGAAAGATCATTTAGGTGGAGATTAAATGAAGGCCTGTTCGATGATCAAAATCTTACCCAAGAGGCACAAAAGAAAGTGAATGATTACTTTGTGGATAATTGTAATAAAGGAACGAAGATGAGTATAGTATGGGATGCAAGCAAGGCAGTGATGAGAGGGTTTTTTATACAAAAAAACTCACTTAAAAAGAAGAACAGAGAGAAAGTAAAGACAGAGATTTTAAAACAAATTATGGAAAATGAGAAAAAGCTAATTAAAAAACCAAACAATATAAGAATTAGACAAAGTATTAAAGCCCTGCAAACCCAATTTGCAATGATAATAAATAAAGAGGTGGAATGGAATATTAAAAGAATTAGACAAAAAAACTTTGAGTTTGCAAATAAATCAGGAAAATGGCTTGCTTGGCAGATTAAGAAAAGGAAAGAACAAAGTACAGTAAACAAAATCAATGTGGAAGGAGAAGAGATAGTCAGCCCTAAGGGTATTAGAAAAGGATTCTTGGATTTCTACAGACATTTGTATAAGAATAAAGAAAAGAATAGTATGAGAAAAATAGAAAGATATTTAAAAGAGAAAGAAGTGCAAAAGATCCCAACAGAAGTAACAGAAAGGCTGAACACCCAGATTAATAATGAGGAGATCAAGGAGGTAATTACAGAATTGAAAAATGGGAAATCCCCAGGACCAGATGGGTTTACAGCAAGGTATTATAAAGAGTTGAGAATAGCCCTAACAACACCATTAAAAGAAGTAATGAACAACATCTTAAAAGAGAGAGAGATTCCGGGGACTTGGAAAGATGCATTTATAACCTTTATTCCAAAAGAGGATGCGGACCAAACACAAGTAAAGAATTATAGACCGATTTCCTTATTAAATACGGATTATAAAATTTTTGCAGGAATAATGGCGAAGAGATTAAAAAAGGTGTTACAAGAAGTCATTCACGAGGACCAAGCGGGTTTCCTTCCCGACAGACAGATGAGGGATAATGTGAGGAATATAATAAATACGCTAGAATATCTGACAGCTAGGAACGAAAGACAGGCAATGTTAATGTTTGTGGATGCCGAAAAGGCATTTGACAATGTATCATGGGATTTCATGTTGAAAAATATGGAATACATGGGATTGGGAAATGACTTCTTGAACGGAATTAAGGCAATATATACTGAACAAAAGGCGAAATTAATAGTGAATAACGTGATAACAGAAGAAATCGAAATATCAAAAGGTACTAGACAGGGCTGTCCGCTTTCACCTCTGCTGTTTATAATGGTCTTGGAGGTTTTCTTGAATTCAATCAGGGAAAATGAAAGGATAAAGGGGGTGACAGTAGGCCAAAATGAATACAAAGTTAAGGCCTTTGCCGATGATTTGGTAATAATGGTGGAAGATCCGATGAATAGTGCCTCTGAAGTGCTAGAGGAGATTGAAAAGTTTGGTGATGTGGCAGGCTTTAAGTTAAACAGGAAAAAAACTAAAATTATAATCAAAAATATGGACCAAACAATGACTGAAGTGCTGCAGCAACAAATAGGTATTGAAGCTGTTAAAAAGGTTAAATATTTGGGAATATGGTTGACTCCAAAAAATATCGACCTGTTCCAAAATAATTATGTCCCGGTTTGGAACCGAATTAAGAAAGATCTGGAGGGATGGGGAAGGTTAAAACTATCTTTCTGGGGTAGAATCTCAATGGTGAAGATGAACGTGCTCCCAAGGATGCTATTCTTATTCCAAATGATTCCAATATTAAAAGGAGTAAAGATATTTGAGGAATGGCAAAGAACGATCTCAAGATACATCTGGCAGGGCAAAAAGCCGAGAATTAAATATAAATTATTAACAGACGCAAAGGAAAGAGGAGGCTTTGCCCTGCCAGATTTAAAACTATACTATGAGGCATCATGTCTTTGCTGGATAAAAGAATGGATAAAACTTAAAAATACCAAGCTACTGGATCTAGAGGGCTTTGATGCAAGATTTGGATGGCACGCGCATTTATGGCAAGAGAAGAAATTGGGTTATAAATCTTTCGAAAACCACATCTTCCGGAAATCGTTGTTGGAAGTGTGGGACAGATATAAGAACATATTGGAAATGGGAGTTCCACATTGGCTATCTCCACTAGAGATTATGGGAGTTAGAAAAATTAATATGAGAAGTAACTGGATTACTTATGGAGATCTGGTGGTAAAGGAAGACGGGAAATGGAGACTAAAACCATATGAGCAAATAAAAGAGCATGTATCTGATTGGCTGCACTACTATCAGATAAGTAATATGTTCAAAAAGGATATGAAAGAGAGAGGGTATAAGGAAAAGGATTCGAAATTCCAAATAGAAATAGTTAACAATGATTGTAAGATAATCTCAAAAATGTATAAAATTCTATTGGAATGGTATACGTTGGATGAGGAAGTCAAAGCAGTAATGATCCATTGGGCCAGGGATTTAGGGTACAGTATAGATTTGGAAGATTGGCAAAAAATATGGAATGAAAACTTGAAGTTTACAGCATGCACTACGTTGAAGGAAAACACAATGAAGATGGTATACAGATGGTATATGACCCCTGCTAAATTAGCAAAAATGTATAAAATCTGTAATAAATGTTGGAAATGCGGGGAGAAGGAGGGTACATTCATACATATGTGGTGGGAGTGCAAAAAAGTGAAGGGATTCTGGGAACTGGTTTATAATGAGTTAAAGAAAATGCTGAAATATAGCTTTGTGAAGAAACCAGAGACCTTCCTGCTGGGAATAACTAGAAATGATATAAAGAGGAGGGATCGCAAAATCTTCCAATACGCAATAACAGCTGCGAGAATATTGCTAGCTCAAAGATGGAAGCAGAAAGAACTTCCAAATATTGAAGAATGGAGAGAAAAACTGACAAACTTCGCAGAACTCGATAAATTAACTGGGAAAATTAGACTTCAGAGAGACTATGAGTTCCTAGAGGACTGGGGGAAATTTAGAGATTATTTGAAAACTGTATGTGAGGAAAATACAACGCTAGTGTGTTTCAAAGAAGCTTTGTGAAAAAAATAAGGAATATTGCAAAAAAGGTAAAAGAGGACGGGAAGATGTATTAAAATGGTAATACTATAATTAAGGAATGTGTTGATAAGAAATTAAGTATGGATGATTATCAGAGGAGTTGAGGGAGGTCGAATAAGTCAAAATAAGTGATGCTTAAAATTGTATGATTGGAGAAATTATGAAAAAACTCAATAAATATTATTTTAAAAAAAAAAAGGAATATTTCTCAAGAAGCTACGGTGTGTCTACAGATGGTGACTAAGGTCACATGTAAAGGTAAAGGTAAAGGGACCCCTGGCCATTAGGTCCAGTCTTGACCGACTCTGGGGTTGCAGCGCTCATCTCGCTTTATTTGCCGAGGGAGTCGGCATACAGCTTGTGGCCAGCATGAACCAGAGCAGTGCACGGAAACGCCATTTACCTTCCCGCCGGAGCGGTACCTATTTATCGACTTGCACTTTGACATCTTTTCAAACTGCTAGGTTGGCAGGAGCAGGGACCGAGCAACGGGAGTTCACCCTGTCGCGGGGATTCAAACCGCCGACCTTCTGACTGACAAGTCCTAGGCTCTGTGGTTTAACCCACAGCGCCACCCACGTCCCATAATGTCACACGTGCCTGGCTTCAAACACCAGTGGTGGGAGTGCACAGGAGCCAGAGTAAGCTGTCATGTATATGTAGCATATGTTTCTAAGTGCCTTTTGCAAATGATTTTACAGTGCACTAGATCAAAGTTCAATGAGGCTTACTCCTGCATAATAGGTTTGCGGCTTTCATTCCATAAAACGCCAGCTATTCCCCAGTCCATTTGTGGACACAGAATGTTCCTGATGCCTAGTGACAGAGAGAGGGGGGCATAGCTGTGCTCTGCATGCAAAAAAATCACACGTTAAATCCCTGGCCTCTCCAAGTAGAGAGATGCCAGAGATTCCTGACAGAGAGACACTGCCCTACCAGTGTTTACAAAACTGAGGTGGGTGACTAAGCATCTGACAAGGTAACTTCTTATGTTCCTAATAGGCAACTAACAGAATGAACCGTTTTCTGTGCAGACGGGGTGAACTACTCTACAGGTATGATTACTTTCACTGCTGGGTGTGTTTGTTTGCCTTTTAATTTTCCCAGTTTATTTAAAAATTGTAATCAAACTGCCCTCTTGTGCCTTGCTAGTGTTATTACATACATATCTAAAATGGAATAGGGCTACACATTAGTTGCACTCCTCTTCCTGCTCTGCTGCATAAATGAAGACTGGACACTGAAGCACAACTGTGAATGCAGACGGCCCAATCTGACAAGGCAAATCTATGTACAGGAGCTAATAATGAATGAATGCAAGGCTTCTGTGTGCATAGCTAATAATGGATGAATGCAAGGCTTCTGTGTGCATAGCTAATAAAGGATGAATGCCCCATCACCACCACAATCTCCATCTGGGTCCCTGCTGTACTGTCTGGATTCAACTTTTTGAGGTGTCCCCATTATGGGTCACTCAAAACACAGCTAGTGTTGAGAGCGAAGGTGTTGTAGCGGCTAGTGTGATGGGCCATGGGTTCAAATCCTCCCTGGATGATTGTTTTGGCTTTGGTTCTTTCTTTCAGCACAACCTGTTTTACAGGTTTACGAGTATTGAAGGGAGAGAGGAGGACAGACCATGTATATTGCCCTAAATAAGTTTTCCCAATGATTAGAGCCATATCAGGACCTATTTAAGGCAAAGCTGGCATGATGTGTTTGTTAAAGCTATGTACACATTACCGGCTTAAAATACATCTAGGTTGTTTTTTCTCTCAATTTGGACCAAAAGCGGACTTGAAGGTAAAATACAATAAAAACACAAAGTATTTGACAAGGAACAAGAAGAAACAACAGGATAGGTGTGGATTGTGGCTAATGTCGTGTACACACTGCTTCCCTGGAGGTTGAGCAAACAGGTGTGTGTGCATAGCCTAAAAATGTGAACTGGCAAGTTCCTGGTTCCAGCATCACCTCAACCATGCAGGTCAGGGGTGGGGAACCTCTGGCCCTCCAGATGTTGCTAGACTCCAAAAAGCTGGAGCTGATGGGGGCTCACTTTGGATGCCTCCCCCTCTGCTCGGCTAATTGGGTGGAGAAAAGCCAATTGCTTGGGATGCAGAGTGCTGGCAAAGAGCGCCCCAAGAGCGTCCTTGCTGCTGTGGAATAAGCGGCAGGGCTTCGTCCCTGCTCCTCCACCAGCGGACATAACCAAACACCCCATCGAGCCAAAGAACCGTGGTTTGCTGTTGCCATTGGAATCCCCAGGACTCCCATTCTTTAAAAAAAAACCAGCGCGGTCTGAGCCAGCTTTGCCCTCCTTTAACAATTCTGACCCTATTCTGTTTCCGTAGCCCAGCCCACCCACCTCACGTAAGCCGGGTTCAATTACCCGGATGCGGAAGTGCTTGCTCTTTTCTCTCTCGGGTGCTGCAGCCGAGAAGTTCAGCATCTCGGTAAGAGGCGTTTGAGATCCGGCGCCATCCGCGGTAAAGCTAGATTTGGGGAGCCGGTAAGAGGGTGATGATGGGGCGCGGGGGTCTTGAGGGCCTGGCGGCGGGGGAATTGGGGGAGGGCTTAGCAGAGATCCGGCGGCCAAGACTGTTTAGCGCGCAGCGTCCGAGTAGCCGCTTCTGCCATTTTGATTTCTCTCTTGCAGGTAACTGTCGCCAGAAGCCGTCGCCATGGTGAGTGAAGCGGGAGAAGCGTCCCCCGCACCCCCGGATCTATTTCCGTCACGATTAGGGCGGAGGTCTTGGAGGTATCGCGAGTTAAGGGGAAGGCAGCCGGTTGGAGAGAGACGTCTCTGTTTAATAGGGTTGGGGGGACACGTGTGTTTTGCAGCAAGCATGACTATCATTAATACGGAAGAGGGGACACAGTGTGCATGTCCCGGTACCTGGACAGGTTTGCTGTTGCCCTTTTTGAATAATAGTAATTAATACAGTAATTTGTTATTTATACCAAGCCCATCTGGCTGCTCTGGGCGGCTTCCAACATAATATTAAAAATACATTAAAACATCAGTCATTAAAAACTTCCCTAAACATTGTTGTTTAGTCGTGTCCGACTCTTTGTGACCCCATGGACCAGAGCACGCCAGGCACTCCTGTCTTCCACTGCCTCCCGCAGTTTGGTCAAACTCATGCTGGTAGCTCCGAGAACACTGTCCAACCATCTCATCCTCTGTCATCCGCTTCTCCTTGTGCCCTCCATCTTTCCCAGCATCAGGGTCTTCTCATGAGGTGGCCAAAGTATTGGAGCCTCAGCTTCAGAATCTGTCCTTCCAGTGAGCACTAAGGGCTGATTTCCTTCAGAATTGATAGGTTTGATCTTCTTGCAGTCCATGGGACTCTCAAGAGTCTCCTCCAGCACCATAATTCAAAAGCATCAATTCTTCGGTGATCAGCCTTCTTTATGGTCCAGCTCTCACTTCCATTCCCTAAACATAGAGCCTGGCCTTTAGATAGTGTCCTCTTCAAAGGGCTTTGGAGCCCTTTTGAATGAAACCAAGAGTGCCTCTAGCCCAGCTTCTTATTCCTAGCAGTGGCCAGCCGGGTGCCCATCAGCAGGTCTCTGAATATGTCTCTTTAGGGAGCCTTACTCCTCCCCAGTTCTTCTGCAGGCTTGAAATCGGGAAGGCTCATGAAAAGAAAACAATTTGTGTTTGCAGTTCCTCAAATTCTGCATGCTTACAAGCTATCTGTTGGTATTTGTTTGAGATGGGTTTAAGTGCCAAAGGAAAAGGAAAGGAGTCTAGGCTGCAGACTAAGAATTTAAGATACCATATATTTGTGCAAGGCATCAAGCTTGTATTTACTTAATTACAGCCTCGCAAAATCGAAGAGATCAAAGATTTTCTATTGACAGCCAGAAGGAAGGATGCAAAATGTAAGTAGCTGTTTATGACTTAACTGTTTTGTCCCTGTTTCTTGATCTTTTCCTGGAGTGTTTTTCTGTCTTAGATACCTTCTTTATTTTGGCTGGTGCTAAAAATGTAGCACAAATTACTTGGAGTTGCATTATTTATTATGAAGTGGCAGCACTGCGCATTCTGCCCTTTACTTCCTACCATTCCCAAGTCTTGGGCAAAGATACTGTTCTTGCCCAAGACTTGGAAATGGTACAGAGGATTAAAGATTAAAGTTACTAGCCTGCAAGAAATAGTGCTATCTTGTTGGGCTAGTAGAAAAGGGAGTCTCCCACCCCTTTCTGTGTTGGGCATGGAGAAGGAAGGTTCTCTCCACTGGCAGCTGTTTGGTTTTTATGCCAAGCATAGTGGAGGGTTGCAATACTTAATAATAATAGTAATAATAATAATAATAATAATAATAGCATACTGACCTATATATCAACCAAAGGCCTGGTTAAAGAGGAGTATTTTTGCCTGGTGCCTAAAGGTGTATAATGAAGGCACCAGGCGAACTTCCCTGGGGAAAGCATTCCACAAGACTGCTCCAAGTCCACCATCCTGCTCACTCATATCCATTACTAGATAAGGACTTTAAAATGCAAGGGTCATCTAAACCCTGCAGCTAATATACCTAGAATTTCCCAGTATGGGTGTACCACATATACAAAGAGAGAAGAACATAGGGAGCTTTCCAGTAGCAGGTTGGCTTACCAGCTGCACTACAGCTTGCCAGAAGAGGTGATATCTGCATGGTACAAACACACCAGTGAACCAAGTCTGGTGCTCTCACTGGTGCATTTGCAACTTGCCCTCTTCCATTAAGCTGCACTGCGAAACCGAAATACAGTGGTACCTCGGGTTACAGACACTTCAGGTTACAGACTCCGCTAACCCAGAAGTAGTACCTTGAGTTAAGAACTTTGCTTCAGGATAAGAGCAGAAATCGTGTGGCGGCGGTGCAGCAGCAGCAGGAGGCCCCATTAGCTAAAGTGGTACTTCAGGTTAAGAACAGTTTCAGGTTGAGAACAGACCTCCAGAACGAATTAAGTTCTTAACCTGAGGTACCACTGTACCAGACAGACTCGTAATATTACTATGTGTAAATCTGCACCAAGTCAAACATTTTAATCTATTGTAAACTAATGTCATGTCGTGAATAATTCAATTCAATGCGCTTTCTGAATAGAGTAATTCAAGTTCTAATTCAGTACCTAAAATAGAGCATAACTTTGAACTTTTTAAAATGTAAAATGATTGGTGATATGAATGAGGGCGTATCTGTTCCATAAAAGCAAATTGTTTTGACATGGCTCCCCTAACCCCCCAGACTTGGAGGTGTTAGCAGGATTTGGGGCATGGTGGATTCAAGGTGCACAGTTCTTTTGAAGAAGAAAAACCAAGGTGTTTTTAAACAACAAACGTTTCTATAACATCATAATTAATAACATTTTTGCATTTTAAAAAATCCCAGTGATGTTTGTGGTGAAGCCAGTGGTAGTTGAACTGTCTTTAAACTAGCAATATTTTGAGTTTCGTAAAACGAGCTCTTACAAAGAGCTTACAATATAAATTGTTTTTATTTTACCCATTCATATCCATGAATGATTACAGTCTGGATTAACTGCTACATGACTAACTGAAGCAAGGGAAGTTAAATTCCAAGTTGTTAATGCACATAGAGAAAAAGTTTTTCTCCTTCTCTAATAATACCATAACATCCAACAAGGCTGAACGTGTGGTGTAGTGGTTAAGAGCGGTGGACTCGTAATCTGGGGAACCGGGTTCGTGTCTCCACTCCTCCACATGCAGCTGCTGGGTGACCTTGGGCCAGTCACACTTCCTTGAAGTCTCTCAGCCCCACTCACCTCACAGAGTGTTTGTTGTGGGGGAGGAAGGGAAAGGAGAATGTTAGCCGCTTTGAGACTCCTTAAAGGGAGTGAAAGGCGGGATATCAAATCCAAACTCTTCTTCTTCTTCTTCTTGAAGATTCAGGACAGGCAAACAAAAATACTTCTTCACACAGAGCATAGTTAGACTATGGAATTTGATAGTGATGGCCACCAACTTTGATGGCCTCAAAAGAAATTGGACAAATTTGTGGAGGTTTATCAGTGGCGACTAGCCATGATTGTTGTAGTCTTTCTCCCCTGTTGGAGGCAGTATGCCTCTGAATACCAGTTGCTCATAATCACAAGTAGGGAAATGCTATTGTGCCCAGGTTCTTCTTGAGGGCCTCCCATAGGCATCTGGTTGGCATTGTAAGAACAGGATGCTGGAGTAGATGGGCTACTCGCCTGATTCAGCAGACACTTCTATTGTTATGCTAGCTAGTTTATCCAAACTAGAGCCTTTAACCTGTGAAGTTTTCCCCAGTAGTAGATAATTGAAGTTCTAAATTATTGTAGCTATTATGGATTCTCTGTATTTCTCCTAATGCTGGCTCTGAAATCATGTGGCCTGATAATATATATAGTTTGCACAGAATTGAGTTTTTAACTGTTCATCTTGCGTTAAAAAAACCAGGAGTAATGTATGCAAATGTGTTCCATTCTGATGGCATAGCACATTGCTTTGTATTCTGTTAAGCTAATGCTTAGTAGTTCTTTGCTAAATAGCATCAAAAAGACTTTCATATCAAGCTTAAAGAACAGCATAATTTTCTAAAGTGTGTGTAACCTCTGGTTTTAAAAGCAGCACTTACAATTACTTGAATTGCGAGCAAAGCAAGAAGGTTGTACAAGTGCCTAATTAACTAGGAATGTGCTTCAGTTTTCACACTTCTGAAATTAATGTAAATTGGATTTTTCACTGTTCCGGTGCGCTTTATATACGGCATGGAATTGAAAATAACCCCTCTGGTGTCAGAGTGCATAAGAGTCAGGTAGAAAGATATCATTGCTTGTGAAAGATATGTGAAAATTATAAGCAGTTTGTGCTTTTGGAAGTTTAATGAAACTTGACACCCTAGCCAATTTGCAATATAGTTTTGGTTAGTATCTTTTGAAGTGATGCATTCAAACCCATACAACATTATGTACCCAAAGAGCCACTCAGGACACCAAAATCTGATTATAAATGTTCCATGAAGATCATTTCTAGAAAGAAACTTAAATTCACATTATGTCCAACTCGCCAGAATCCAAGCACCTTTATACAATTACTCACACTGATCTTGCTACCTACTTCTTTGTAATAGATTTGGAGAACAGAAATAACAAAGCAAAGCTGCATAAGTCTGTAAACATTAATAATTATTATCATTAAGTCAAACGTAATGGATCAAATAATAGCACCAGTCTGGAATTTGGTTAGCTTTTGTGTATTTTTTTTAATGTACGTGTCTTTTTAGAAAAGCTTTTCCCTGATACAAGTTTGTTTCAATATTAATATAGTGAGGGGCATTGTCGTGGCAGGAGACTACATGCATAGGAACAAAATAAATGGCAAAACGGCACTGAAGTACAGATGTCATTTGCTTGTACTCATTATAGGATAAAGCAGGATTTAATCAAATTGTTTGTCTTTAAAGGAGAGTGTATCGTACTAGGCTCCGATTCTGGCTAACCTATTGCTTAATATATTAAGGGTATGTTGCTAACTTCAGTGATATTACATTGTAGCCGTCAAGATCAAGAAGAACAAAGATAACGTGAAGTTCAAGGTCCGTTGCAGCCGGTATCTGTATACGCTGGTCATCACAGACAAGGAAAAGGCTGAAAAACTGAAGCAGTCTCTTCCACCAGGTAATTGAACCATGCAGGAGATTGTTAGTCATGGGAGAAGACTTGGGTGGTGGCAGAGTAGCATCTGGTGCTTCTTGATAGTAAGAGAAGGTGGTGGGTATTCTCATGTGTATTATATAAGAAGATCCCCCTTGAAAGCAACCATGTATGTGATGGCATCCTGTAAAGCAGGGGTCAGGAACCTTTTCTGACCAGCAAGATAGAGATCTCCAACCCTGATGGGGCAAATCTAACAGAGTAGGGCTGCCCACCTGTTAGTCACTATGATGTCAGGTGATGCTGTGCTTTGAAGTCCCAATTGTCAGAACTTCAAAGCGCAGCATGGGGCCTGGTCCAGCTCAGCCCCTCCCTGTCTCAAGACCCCTGTTTTGGAGTGTTATGGGTACCGCCAATGTGGAACCCAGTGGTGGCACTTGCACCCATTTGGAAAATTCTGGTACAGCTAGCTAAAGTAACACATTCAAACCCCTTTCCCCCTAGCCTGGTGTGAGAGGAGGGTTGAGTCATTACTAACTCTGTTTCAGTTGTGCCCTGAATAGCTACGCTTTTTGGTTAACAAATCCACACTTTTCTTTGTGCCGCATTCTTGTACATGTAAAAACAAGCTGTAGTTTGAAGTGTTTGATAGACACGGATTCAAGAGTTGCATCAATTGGGGGCAGGAATTCAAAGTACGGAAAAGGGAACACCATTCCCTCAGTCGTGCATTCAGCAGGAAGTGTTGGCCTAATAAGGTTGGCTTTTAAAGACTTGTCTAAATGTCACTGGCTTACAAGGAAAACTACTGGACAGAGTAAAGACACTTTGGATATTCAGTGACATTTCATACTAAGCCACAGTAGCAGTTCACGTATGAAAAGCCCTGTGAGTGTTCAGGTCACCTGGTTCACAAGCCTGAAAGTCATGCTTCTTTGCACGCTCAGACCTGCTAATAAGCTTCGGCAGCTTGTATCTGGGATATAGATGAAAACCTCTGAGGGTTTGCCAGCCTGATGAGCAGAAGTAATGAGATCAGAATCTGTCTCTTCAGTTTCTCAGCCTCTTTTTCTCCCTTCTCTTTAGGTTTGGCTGTGAAAGAGCTGAAATGAACCAGTCATGCTTGAAATCTTGGCCGTGGATTGTAATAAAGGACTGAACTGTTCTTTCTTCTTGGTGTCCTCTTTTTTCCAAAGGGAATCATGGGCAGACTACTGTTTAAGCAGCATTGTTCCTTAGAGGGGAGCAGCTACCTGTCTTCTGCAGGGACTGTGTGCTCTTCTCGAGAGAGGAGGTGTTGTGATCTTCAGTCAGCTTGCTGTTCCCTCTTCATCAATCTCAAACTGAATCCAAAAAAATAATGGGGTGCTTTCAGTAATCGCTAATAGCTATTCTGGATACCAGTAGAATATATGGCCAACAGTTTGAAGATTTAACAAGCTGATAAACTTGATACATTGCTCTTTAAAATTCCAGAGTTAAAAGATCTGCAGAAAAACACAAGAACTAGCACCCAAGTTCAATATGTTTCACAAAACAGCCCCCAGGACATTTGCAGAATCTCCAGTGTGAAATCCATGGGCTTAATGGAGGAAGAGAGAATGTTCATTTCTAACTTGGGAGTTGGGTTAATTGGGATTGTTCCATGTACAATCTGACCCTGCTGCTCTCATTACAGCGACAGAGTTGAAGAAACACACTAATGCGGTAGACATGTTTTATCAAGCATATGGAGTAGAGGCATCCTATGTAGATTCTGCTGGAATAAGTAGCATGTGATCCTTGGCATCACATACTGATTCTGATATCACACTCTATTTCAGTGGCGTCTGCTATCTAAAGAGACTTGCGATCTACCAGGGAGGAAAACATTAAACTCTAGCATGGCTCATTCTAAATGGCCAGAAAGTATAAAGTGTTACTAAGACCACACTAAGGTTGATGTGGCTGGTTTTTGTTTTTTTAAGAGTTCTAAACGCTAATTTCATTGGCTCCAGTTCCTCTTGCAAGCCCCTTTCGGGCCCCATATCCATTGCACCTGGGAACAGACAAAAGTAGCAGAGCAACAAGTAATTTTTACTTCTGTACAGTAGCCTAGTTTCTGCACACACTTGTACGCTCCTTTCTATTCTCCATCCAGGCAAAAAGGAAGGACATAGCATGGGGAAGATTGCATGACATCCAGAGGGCTAACGGTGACTGGTTGGTTTGTATACCTCCCCTCATCTGTAAATATCAGGGAGGTGCACAACATAAAACTAAAATGGGAAAACCACAACATACTTAGTAAAAATAAGAACAACCACAACCAAATTTAGCAATGGCATCAGATGTCAATTAGCTAAAGGCCTGTTTGAAAAGAAATGTTTTTGCCTAAAAATATATAACGAAGGCTCCAGTGGAACCCTGGAGAGAGCATTCCACAAAACGGGAGCCACTGCAGAAAAGGCCCCATCTCAGGTTGCCACCCTCCCAACCTCTCATAGAGGAGGTACAAGAAGGGCCTCGGAGGATGACCTCAGTTCCTGGGCTGCTTCATATGCGGAAAGGCAGTCCTTGTCAGTTCTGAGCCGTTTAAGGGCTTCTAGGTCAAAACACAGATGTTGCATAGTGCCAAATATAACTTGCAGTAGAGTTTTGGTTTCTGTCTCATCTGCAGATGAGGAACAGAACAGACCTGTTTTAAGATGGAATTTATCCAAGACTGACTGAGCTCATTTTGAAAGACCTAGTTAACCCTAGAAGTTGTTAATGGATAAGGACATTGGTGCTCCAGAGCATATGAAAAAAATGCATTTCCAGCAACTCTGATCTGCAATTTGATGCTAGATCTCTGTTCACCAGGTGTGTGTTCTGAGTCATTGCTAGTGGGGAACCCTATTCACTCCAGGACATACATTTCCTCATGGGTAATGGGGAGGGGGCTGCATGCCAGGAGCAAAACACTTTGGCCAGACTACACCATGCTTCATCCATGCAAGCAAGATGCCTCAGCACAGTTTAAGGACTCGCTCCAGCAAGGTAAAATCTCTAGAAGGCAAAAAGGAGGGTGAGTGATGGGTATGGCAGGGGCAGGGAAGCATTCTCAGCCAAGAAAAGAAAAAAGTAATTGGGCAGTTTATAAAGATCTATTGGAAGAAAAAGAAAACAAGACTAAATTTTTTTTGAAGAAATTAGGACACATCTGACTGACTGGTTCCAGTATTTTCAGCTAAATGAAACATTTCAAAAGGATAAACAGAAAGGATTCCCCATGGAACTCTCAAGATTAGAAAAAGACAATACAAATAAAATGCTCTCATATGTATAAACTTCTTGACTGGGAGGTCAAGGAGGAAGAAGTGAAATCTGTTATGGTGCAATGGACTAGAGACTGGCTACAACATCCAGATGGAATCATGGGAGAGGCTGTAGAGGGAGGACCTTAAATTTACAGCTTGCTACGATTTGAAGGAGAACTGCATGAAGATGCTTTACAGATGGTATTTAACGTCTGTAAAACTCGTTAAAATGTATAAAGCTAAATCAAACATCTGTTGGAGATGTGGGGAGGCGGAAGGCACCATGATCCACGTGTGGTGACACTAAAAAAAATAGGGATTTTGGGGAAATAATTTGCAATGAACTTTTAAAAAATGTTTAAATGTTCCTTCCCAAAGAAGCCTGAAGGCTTCCTACTAGGTATAATGAATAATGAAATCCCAAAAAGATTAAGGAAAATATTCATGTATGCGACAGTAGCAGCTAGGGTAGTAATTGCTAAAATATGGAAAGGGGACTCCGCGCCCACAAAACTAGATGTTAGAATATGCTGAACTAGCAAGATTAACAGCAAAATTCCAAGACCCTACAGATCAAATATTCAACAGAGAGTGGAATATTTATTTAATTTTTTATTTTAAAAGAGATTATTAAAAAGAGATTATTTAAAAGAACATTGTAATATTACCAGTTCTTTGGCAGGCTTGGATTGATTTTCTGCATGAAATAAGAGATGATAGAGAATTTAGGAGAGATAAAATTAAATGAGCAGTGAAAGGAAATTTAGGAACAGTGGGGACACCATATTAGAACAGTCATATTAGAATTAGCAACGGATGGACTTAATTTTGTGTCTCTTTTTGGTACTTAATGAGTGTTAATTTTGAATTGCCTTTTGTTGATTGCTATATATTGTTTGATTTGGTCTTTTGTTTTGTTATTTTTTTTAAACCAATAAAGCATTTTTTTAAAGGAATTCTTCCTTCCAAAAATTGTGTTAAACAAATTATTAGATTTACTGAGAAGCAAAAGAAAATACCTCATTTACAGCTCTGAATAAGAGATAACAATAGAATTTAAGGACATTTGTTAAAACTATTGATCAAGGAAGGCTCAAAGTGGCAATTTAAGAAGCATTACATAAAAACCATGCTCCAAGGTATTTGAGAAAAGTTAGGATTTTGCTTGTTACAGTAGAGGCTGTAGATTCTGATAAGATTCCATCTACATTGGTAGCTTGGTTCTCAAACTTAATCCATTCCGGAAGTCTGTTCCAAAACCAAAGTGTTCCAAAACCAAGGCCCGCTTTCCCATAGAAAGTAATGCAAAATGGATTAATCCATTCCAGACTTTTAAAAACAACCCCTAAAACAGCAATTTAACATGAATTTTACTAAGGAGACCATTGATCCATAAAATGAAAGCAATAAACAATGTACTGCAGTCACACAATCAATCAATCAATCAGTAGCTGAACTGGGTTCCACGCAGTCACACAAAAAAGAGCCGCAAAAACAAAAACACAAAATAAATAGCAAAAACAGACAGACCTCAGTGTACCACTCAAAACAGAAGTGTGGCACTCAAATCGGAAGTGTAACACTCAAAACGGAGCACGTTCAGCTTCTGAAAAATGTTCGCAAACCGGAACACTTACTTTCGGGTTTGCAGTGTTTGAGTTCCAAGTTGTTTGAGTACCAAGACGTTTGAAAACCAAGGTACCACTGTATAGAATAAGCCTAGTATTCAACCCTTTTTATTCCTCTTACCCACAAATATATGTGTGCAACTTAAAAGTTTTTGTATTGGTCATTTCCAATTGCACTCACCGTTTTTCTCCCTTATTTGGCAAATCCCCCATCAGGCGTAAAATGTTACGTGCAAAAGCTGCCAACCAAGAAACCTCTGTGGTTGGAGAGTGATGGGACCATGTGGCTGAGGTGTGAAAGTTGCTGTTTGAAATAGCACAGAGCGAGTCACTCATTTTTATTTTTATTTTTTCCAGACATCTTTATTGAAAGTTTAAAAGTACATAATTATATGTGCACTAAACACGGTGAGACGTAAAGAAAAGACAGAAAAGGAAAAAGAGAAACAGCACCCACGTAGAAGGGAAAATAAAGGGGGGAGGGGAAAACCCAAAACCATACTATACAAAGTTGTTACAGTGGTACCTCGGGTTAAGAACTTACTTCATTCTGGAGGTCCATTCTTAACCTGAAACTGTTCTTAACCTGAGGTACCACTTTAGCTAATGGGGCCTCCTGCTGCCGCATGATTTCTGTTCTCATCCTGAGGTAACGTTCTTAACCCGAGGTACTATTTCTGGGTTAGCAGAGTCTGTAACCTGAAGCGTCTGTAACCCGAGGTACCACTGTATTGTACCTCACCAGATCTTAACCTGTTACAGTATTTGTAAGAATGGATTCCAAATATCATTGAATTTGTCCATGGTAAGTCTGCATTTATATGCATGTTGTTCACATGTTGCGAGTTTGTATAAGTCTTCAATCCAATCGTAGAAGGGAGCCACATTTTTATTTTTCCAATTCATCAGTATCAGTCTTTTTGCTGTGGTAAGGGCATGGAGAGTCCACTCATATTGTCCTTTTGTAAGATTTCATATGCTGGGTATATAATTCAAAAGGATATTTTGCTCTGTAAATGTAAGCTTGTTCCATACAGTTCTGTTGATAGTTTCAGTTACCTTCTGCCAAAAAACTTTCAATATAGGACAATGAAAAACATACATTTTAGAGAAGCACTATCCCTATTGCATCTCCAACAGTTAGATACCTTAGATAGCCTTTTTTTAAACAAACATAATGGGGTCTAGTATATTCTAAATATTATTATTTTTTTGTTTGAGCTTCAATTTAAGGTCCTGAAACACCTTTGTTATGGCACTTAAAACAGTTTCCCACTGTGTGGTTGAAACTGAGATATCTAATTCTTTATTCCATTCCTCTCTCATTACCTGTATATCAAATAGATTTGCTAGTAAAAAATCACTGCAGATGGTGACAGCAGTCACGAAATTAAAAGACACCTGCTCCTTGGGAGAAAGGCGATGGCAAACCTAGACAGCATCTTAAAAAGCAGAGACATCACCTTGCCAACAAAAGTTCGTATAGTTAAAGCTATGGTTTTCCCGGTAGTGATGTATGGAAGTGAGAGCTGGACCATAAAGAAGGCTGATCGCCGAAGAATTGATGCTTTTGAATTATGGTGCTGGAGGAGACTCTTGAGAGTCCCATGGACTGCAAGAAGATCAAACGCATCCATTCTGAAGGAAATCAGCCCTGAGTGCTCACTGGAAGGACAGATCGTGAAGCTGAGGCTCCAATACTTTGGCCACCTCGTGAGAAGAGAAGACTCCCTGGAAAAGACCCTGATGTTGGGAAAGATTGAGGGCACATGGAGAAGGGGACGACAGAGGACGAGATGGTTGGACAGTGTCCTTGAAGCTACAAACGTGAGTCTGACCAAACTGCGGGAGGCAGTGGAAGACAGGAGTGCCTGGCGTGCTCTGGTTCATGGGGTCACGAAGAGTCGGACACGACTAAACGACTAAACAACAACAACAGTAACAAAGGTGTATATATATTGATGGCCGGTTTTTTTGTTGTGTAAGAATTAATTAACTGCTTCAATATCTCTGGGGCCTCTGAGGTTGTAAAAGCTGCTGGTCTGTAGATGGTGGTTAGCAAGTATTTTGTCTGGAGTCACCTATTTTTAAGCTTCTTGCGGAAATTCCCCACCAAATATTTACTCACTGGAAGCATATAGCAGCTTTCCCAAAATGGCAGCTACTTGTCTGTGGCTTCAGCCAATACCTTCTCAAGGCATTCAGATTAGTCACTAATGATTATTTGAACAGAAGGCAGATGGGGACTCTATTGATTGCACGAAGAACCAAGTTGCACTATTAAATACAGTACTGTAAACTCACAGTGAATGCTATTCAAAATCGTGCCTTTAGATGGTGCTGTATGTTAAGAAGAATGTTTGATTTATATCATAGAACCACATAGGACCAGAAGGATCGTCTAGTTCAGTGTTTCCCCAACTTGGGTCTCCAGCTGTTTTTGGACTACAACTCCCATCAGCTGTTGCTAGCAGAACCTGTATCATGGGATCATGGGAACTGTAGTGTGAGACAATAGATGAAAAGTTGTGTTGGTTATAATGGGTTTCGGGGTGGGATGGGAGAATCAAATTTGTCAAATCACAATGCATGCTTGGGTTTTGCTTGCCTTTTGCTGGATATAGCTGAACATTAACTGCAATGGAAGGAGAGGCAATCTGTGTGAAGCTCTGGCTTAAACTACCGTTCCATATCCCAAAATGTTTCACACTGATATCTAATAATAGACGCCTAGCTCTTCCTCTGGCACAAAGCAGGCCTTCCCATTGTGTATTGTTTCACGCTGGGGAAACATTTGCTAGATAACATTTGCTCCAGAGGCTTTTTAATTTGCCTGCAGGAATTAATGCTTATTGTTTTTGTTCATTGTGCCGCTTGTGGAAATGAAGGAGCAGAAGCAAATTCTGCATGAGAGAAAAGCAAAAGCAGAGTGTGACCCTGGGGTTCACCAGCAGCACATGAGAGATTTTAATCCAAATGTGAACTTTGCCTCTCATTTCCTCTAGAATGGTGCTTTTAAATATAGCTTGATTCACATCATAGAAAACCATCCTCTCTCCCCCTTGTGCTTTCCAGTACACTGTATATACATAATACTGTTGGGGGTTTTTTGGGGGGTTGCAATAGCAATGAATCTCATTCGCTAACTAGCAGTAAATCATTCCCGTCCACTGAGTGTGGGAACAGCTTTTGTAGGATTGAGCTGCCTTGCAGTGGTAAATGGGTGGTTTCTTAATCATTTCCGAAAGCAGGATCCTGTTTGCCTCCAAAAATCGTAACACCAGATCACCATAGATTGTGAGTGTGTGCGTGCACATGTTTGTATTTTTTCCAATTTTGGTTGATTCTCATAAAATCTTATACCTTTCTGAAATTTGACTCCTACCTCCCCCCTGGCTGTAGTTACTGCTAAAGGTTGTTAACACACGCTTGGAAGAAATTCTGTTTGCGCTTGAGGAATGAATACAAACAGGAAGCGATAATACAGAAACAAGAGACATTGTGCTGCTGAGAAGTCAAGCTATTTTTCACAAGCTATCTCAGGTGTACAGACGATGGCTTGGATCCAGACTTGTTCTTGCGTGTGGTGGTAAGAGCTCCTTCCAACCACAGAAAAGTACAGTACCTGATTGAGCAGGGGACTCTGTAGGTGGAAGGGAATTTTCAGAGATTTCACCCTGCAACATCACCTGCTGTTGGGTGATGTACATTTGCAGGGTGCTGCAGGGGAATGGAGAAATAGTAAATATAATCACCTGTCTCAACAGCGGAGGTATTGCATATGTGCCCTTCAGTTCACAAGATATCTGGACCCAAGTTTATGTTGATAAAACCAGGAAGCCCAAATCTTTTGAAACATTTGACAGGGAAGTTCAACACGCTTAGGAAGTTGTCCAGGTACATCATAAATACACGCTATTCTTAAGAGAACATCTGGTTTTGCTAGGATTACTGAGGCTGATGGGTCAATGTAAAAGTAAAGATAAAGGGAGCCCTGACCATTCGGTCCAGTCACGGACGACTCTGGGGTTGCGGTGCTCATCTCTCTTTACTGGCCAAGGGAGCCGGCATACAGCTTCCGGCTCATGTGGCCAGCATGACTAAGCCGCTTCTGGCGAACCAGAGCAGCGCACGGAAACGCCGTTTACCTTCCCACTGGAGCAGTACCTATTTATCTACTTGCACTTTGACGTGCTTTCGAACTGCTAGGTTGGCAGGAGCAGGGACCGAGCAACGGGAGCTCACCCCGTCGCGGGGATTCGAAATACTGACCTTCTGATCGGCAAGTCCTAGGCTCTGTGGTTTAACCCACAGCGCCACCCGTGTCCCGATGGGTCAATGTAGCCATTACCTTTTCATCACAGATTCTAGGATTCCATGTGGTTGTGTATATAAGGTCTGGAAATTGCTTGGGTAGTTCCATATGGCTTGGCAGGAACACAGTAATAAATAAATGTATTGAAACAGGTGACCTTTTATGGTATGCTTGTGAAGGCAGCGTAAGTGGTATAAGAAGATTAGTGAAAATAAACAAGTTGATCCTCTGAAGTATGTCTATATCTGTTATAAAGGTACCATCAAGACCATTGGCAGTTTAATAAGGGGCATTTAGATGTAGCATGAAAACATCTGATGCCTAGTCTTTGAACTAGGGAAAGATTGTTGTTTATTCATGCAAATATCACTTGCATTTAGCACAATCCTGGAGTTGTCGAGAGGGCCATCTCAATGGCAGTGTGATAATTACCATTCCCTATAAAGAAGCCTTGAGTTGGGAGAGTGTGAAAGATTCATTGCATCAGGCTGGAGGTCATGACATCATGCTGAAAAAGCTTTGGGATTTATACACTCTATTAACCAAAGGCGTAGGAAGCTATAAATACAGCTCACGGCTACTGTGATTCATAGAGGCTACAAAGCCGGATGGGCTATTATGTAGTCTGGCTAATTTCCTGCTGAGCCACTGCTCAATATTTTCCTCCAAATGTAGGTTTTTCAAGAGCTTTTTCACAAATACAGCTTGTTTTAAGGAAGTGTTTAAATGTCAGGTAAAGTTCAATCCTCAAGTGAGCTGTGTGCAGAGATGGAACAGATTGTCACAACATTAGGGGAAAGAAACAAGGGCGGAAGTGCGGCCATCACTCAGTGGCAGAGTGTGTCTCTCGCAAGCTGAAAATCCCAAGGTTCAATTTCCAGCATCTCTAGGTAGAGTTGAGACATCCTTTGTCTGAAATCCTGGAGAGCTGTTGCTGAGTGTAGATAATATTGAACTTGATGGACCAGTGGTCTGACCCACTTAAGACAGGCAGTTCTTTTTGTGATGTTGGAGGGGGGAGCATGTGGCAAGGTCGTGAAGCAATGCTTTTCCTCCTTAAGACTGGATGAAGTATCAGGTATGGCCGCAACTGGGTCTGAGATGATGTCAGAAGAAGCAAATGGTTGTTAAAATACTGGAAGCATTTTATTGGGATTGGGGCAAAAACATTTATTTGTATTAAATGTTATAAACACACAACACACACATGTTAGACAAAACATCAAAGCCTTAAACTGTGCAATCACTATATGTACTGAAGTCTTACATTTTAAAAGGAGTTGAATCTTATTATTTTTAAGTGAACTAAAATGTGTGATTCCACAGCTTACTTCTAAAACAGCAGAACTTGTAGTACCATCCAACATCATAAGTGCTCTAGGTACATATTTTCAGTTTTCCCTTTGCACTTTATAGAATAGATGAGCACTGCATTCCACAAGTGTGTTTTAACAAATATAAAAACAGAAACCAATATTGTTATGGACTAGTAAAAGGTAAAGGGGCCCCTGACCATTAGGTCCAGTTGCGGACGACTCTGGGGTTGTGGCGCTCATCTTGCTTTACTGGCCGAGGGAGCCGGCATACAGCTTCCGGGTCATGTGGCCAGCATGACTAAGCTGCTTCTGGTGAACCAGAGCAGTGCACGGAAATGCCGATTACCTTCCCACCGGATTTATCTACTTACACTTTGACGGGCTTTCGAACTGCTAGGTGGACGGGAGCTGGGACCGAACAACAGGAGCTCACCCCGTCAAGGGGATTCGAACCGCCAACCTTCTGATCGGCAAGCACTAGGCTCTGTGGTTTAGACCACAGCGCCACCCGCGTCCTATGGACTAGTATCTCCAGGCAAATGTTCTGTGTTGGCAATCCAAGAAAATCAAATAATTGAGAATTCGCTTTGTTCTTTTTCTGGTATCAACTAGATGGTCTTACTAGTTTTTCTGCAGTTGATTAATGCAGCTACCCTCTAGAATCAGTGAGAAGAGTAACTAAAGATGGTTTTCTGCAGGCAGTATTCCCCAGTGATGGACATTTTGTGTTCTAGGATGATTCAGAGAGAGAACATGTATCCCTCTGCCCAAGAATTTGTGCTGCTAGAAAGTGAAAAATGGCTCTTCTCCCTTTCCTTTGACTAGCAGCTCAGATCTGATTTAATTAACTTTTTTTCTTATTGATTTGCTAGGGGGCCTGCCATTTCTGCACTACATTGATAAAAATGTCGATTCACAATATGTAGCCCAAGGTCTCGCTAACTCTCAAGAGAATTCCAGAGGCTGGCAAGATGATCTGAGATCATTAGGTAAGTGCTGTATGGCAAAGGACTAACTGAGATCTGGGGTAGACGCTGCTTTCTCTTCCGCAGCAGCCTCCTCCAAATGTCAGAAAGAGGATTTCTACAGGGAAGAAAATGGTGCTGAAATAAGCTGAGCTAGCACTGCTGCATTTCTTAAATAACAGCTGCTATTTGGGGTTTGTATGATTTCCCCATCCATTGTTTCTGCTGATGCTGAGACCTTGAAGTGAGGTGGAGATACAGTGTCATCGCAGAAGCTGGGTTTAATTCATCTCATTTCCTCAAACTCATTCAGATATCTTATATATCTCAAATATCTCATTCAGATATTTAAAAACTGCTGTCACACTGATGTTTGATGATAATTGGCCCTGCCAGATTTCCATGGAATTGACAAAGCTCAAGTTCTGGTAATGGGTAACACTACCCTTCCCATGTTGCTGCTGATCTGTCGCTTCCTGAAAGCAGGGACACAGTCATGAATGGAAAGCATGAAACAAAAGAACTCTGCCACATGGCTGTCCCTATGCACTTTCTTCCCACTTCCTGAGTTAACCTAGTAAAGTCAAAAAGGCAGCATGCTTTGGCATGCCTGAGAGGGTCTGATGAACAGTCTGGGACACAAGGTTTGCTTCTCTACTGCCCTTAAATAAGTTATAAAAATAAGGTTTATCGATCCTTCTCTATAACACAGGATATCCCACCCACCCACATGAAAGTGTGTAGACAACTGAGGCACTACAACTTCCATATAGACTTTAATTCATATATTGAAGGTATTATAAAAGTAATACTGGCAATAATCCAGAGGCCAGTCAGGGTTGGGTTAATAATCAGTGAGGGAGAGGTTTTTTTTATGAAAGTATGCATTAAATCGCACCCAAGTGTTTCAAGTCCGGCACAGAAGGCTAAAGGTGGGGATAACCGTCATGTAGACACTACCATTCAGTGAACACATGAATGAAGAGTTGCATGTGGCTGAATTTTGTGGCAGGGGGGTTGGTGTGGTTTTTTGGGAGGGTGGAGTCAACAGCCCTTTCTGGGTAGAGAATTAGCAGTTCCTGGTGTAGAGACAGGGATCAGAATGGCCATTACCATCTTGCACTGATTGGATCTCTGAACATAAATTATGTGTGTGTGGGTTTCCTGTACATGATATGTCCCTTGCAGAATGCACCCAGTGCTTGACTTTGTGAGGTTTATGCTTTACAGTGGTACCTCGGGTTACAGACGCCTCAGATTACAGATGCTTCAGGTTACAGATTCCGCTAACCCAGAAAAAGTACCTTGGGTTAAGAACTTTGCTTCAGGATGAGAACAGAAATCGCGTGGCGGCAGCGGGAAGCCCCATTAGCTAAAGTGGTACCTCAGGTTAAGAACAGTTTCAGGTTAAGAACAGACCTCCAGAACAAATTAAATTCTTAACCCGAGGTACCACTGTATTTTTAAAAAAATGAGAAGAGAAACTGCAAATTAGCGCTTTTGCGACATAGCAGGCAGTAGTATGTCAAAGTAGTGATTTTCTGTAAGTTAGGAAGCAGTTAGGCTCTGTAAGTTAAGCAATCCCTAGGCCAATTCAGAACTTCCTCATTACTAACTGAGAAACGACAGAGAATTCCTATTTGTGGTCATAAGACATAAGGCATGTTTCAAATGCAGGCGTTGGGACCTTTAATGTCTCTCTTCTTGGAACGGTTTCTACCAATGTTGCTGGTGACCAATGTTTTAGTTGGTTAGTTTTAGTCGTGGCTAGTAGCATTTGATAGCCTCATCCTCCCATTAATTTGTCCCATCTTTAATTAAAACCATCCAAAATGGTGGCTGTCGCTACATCTAGTGAGGGCAAAATCCATGCTTTGTTGTGTGAAGAAGTCTCTTGCCTATCCTGAATCTTCCAGCTTCCCCTCACACATTTCTCCCTGCTGACATGCCTCTTCAGTTACTCCTTGAGGCAAGGTGTGTGCTGAACAAGTTGGATTGAGGGCAAAGGCTTTGTGGGAAAGGTGTGGGGGTTTGTTTGTTTTTAAAGAGAGAACTATATTTAAAACATTTGTGTGCTGCATTTTGCTAATGATTTCCAAGGAGGGTTATAAAAATAAAGAATAAACAGTACATGCAGGAAATACAAAGCACAATAAACAGTAGGAGAGTTTGAAATATTTAATATAGTAAACATGTTTTGAAATGTCTGAGTGATTGAGTGAAATGACTGTGTGAAAAATGAGTGAAGATGATAAATAGATAGATGGTATTATGTACTGAAGTTCTCACCCTGGGCCAGCAGGGGGATACTGTAGATAGTTTTCACTCAGGTCCACATATGCAAATAAAGGATTGAAAGTGACGTTCAGTGATTGGATAGTTACAGAAAGTTGTTACAGTTGCCTGGTACTGGAGCTCTATATAAGCAGGCTGGCTGAACCCTTCAGTTCGGTTCTGTTCCAGCCTGTGAATAAACAAGAGCTGTTTGAAGAATCCCTGTGTTGTCTGATATGTTCACCCACAACTTAACAGAGAGAGAGAGAGAGAGAGAGAGAGAGAGAGAGAGAGAGAGAGTGTTATGGCCCAGTGACTAAAAGACAATAAAGTTTGTGCCAGGCGCATTTTCTTTGGAGAGGATATTCCATAGTTGGGGCAGCCCCTCCCTTGTAGATGTTTCACTTCCCCCTCACTAGGAGATGACATTAAAAGCAAGAACACAGGATTATGTTTGCACGCGAGTCAGAGATGCACACCCTGCCCCACCATAGCCAGGGGGACAGTTGCCCCCATCCCAAAAAAAATCAAGTAAATAAATAAAAATACTTTTTTTAAAAAAAAAGGAGAAAGATTAGAACAGATTTTTCTCAGCACTTGAGGTCAAAAGAAATTCCTAATGTGCTAGACGCAGCCAGACAGAGGATGATGACAGGTGGGTGTCCTGCACCCGCCCCCATATAGCATAAATCCTGCTGCGACCATGCGCCCCACATAAGGATTGAAACAAACAAAAAAATCACTTGCGGGGGGGGGGATGGAAGGAAGACGGAGTGCTGCTGTGAACTTCTTTGCAAGCATCGCCCCCGCCAGTCGGGCGGATCCCGCAGGGGGCGTCCGCTCCCTCCCAGAACGGCCCGGCTTGCGCCCCCCGCCCCGTCCCCGACCTGCCCCGCCTCCCCATCGCGGAGAATAGAAGGGGCGGCGCTTGGCGAGCGCGCTCCGCGACTGCGAAGGAGGCCGGGCCGCGATCGGCGTGCGGAGAGCGGACGCGGCACGAGAAGCGGCAGCAGCGGCAGGAGGAGCGGGTGCCTGTCCGGGGAGGCGGCGAGCGGCTGCAGCATCTGCAGCCGGCAGGCCCGGGGTCGCGATGTTGCCTGCGGCGCGGGCCGACTACCTGGCGCCCTGGTGGGCGTCGTGGCTGCACGGGCTGCCCCACTTGAGCCTCCGCCTGCAGCCGGTCTCCAGCGCCTTCCGCCCGAGGGACGCCGACTACCAGCAGGTGCGCTGCCCGTCCGCCCGGTGCATGATCCTCTTCCCCCGTAGGGTAGAATGAATGGGGCGCCCTCCATGCAAAACCCCACTCCAAACCCACTGCGGCGCTTGGCTGGGCCTCCCGCGCTTCCCAGCGCGACCTTCAGCTCTGGGGCGGTTGCCAGGTCCTGCAGTGGGAGCCCCCCAGACTGGATCCCTCGGCCTACCGAAGAGGGAGGGAGAGAGATCCGGAGTGGCTCCCCCCCCCCCCGCCGTCGGTTTCCCACAAAATGCCTTCCCTCGACAAAACGCCTCCTCTAATGGAAGGGGCTTGCAACTCCGTCAAGTGCCGTCCTCCCTGCCCCGCTTTGTTTCTACCCCAACTCTTAGGGGCCGGGGGCCGTTTGCCCCCCCCCCATTGACCCCCCCCAAGTTGATGGGCATTGTTGTTCAAATAGTGTGGGTGCCCCACGTCTTGTGATGGATGGATTATGCGGGGCGGGGCTTGCCTCCCCCTTATTTTATTCAAGTTAGCACCCCTGCGCTCACCCATCCGCACCCCCGATGGCTATTCTGAGCGTGGTGGTCTCGTGACATCCTCGTGGGCAGTTGTTGCCTTGCGCACCTTCATATATGCTCCTGTGCGTATCCGATCAGGACGCAAATGACTCGTGGCCACCGGTCCTGTACTCCTTTGGAGTAAAGCAGACCAGCATCCAGTCTCCCGCAGTGCCTCTTTTGACCCCTTTTTGCGGCATCCCAGCCAATAGCCTGGTAATTAAGATTCTCTGGGGGGGGCAGCCTGGGGAAAACCCCCCAAACACGCCAGGTCCTGTGTCCTCTGTGCTGTGGGCAAGATCCAGTGGCTGTGATTTTAAATATTAAGCTGTGTAGCATTTTATCCCCTCCATTCGTCACTCACCCCACCCTTTTGGGGGGAATTGACCTGAATTGCAAATTAAAATAGACGCGCGCATTCGATGATGAGAGTTGTCATTTGAATTTTGCAAATCTTTTTAAAGAAGCAGGCGTCTCTGTGTTAATAAGGCATCTTTCTGAGTCCTACCTGAAGGTTATGTTTCGCTCGGTTCTTGCACATGCAAAGGCAGTTACATTTTCCATTGGCTTCCCCAAAACTGGATTCTGCCCTCTTCTCCCCATCTCCCTCAGGCCCACAAAATATAACTCTCCCCCGCCCCCGCAACCCCACCCCCTACAAAACTAACCCTCTCTCTTATTTGCATGTGTGATATGCTAGCAACCCTCCTTGTCTGCTCTTCAGATAGCTGGATCCTTTATCTTCCCCCTCAGTTCCCTATGCATCCTCGTTTGGGTGGAAATCTATTTGTAAGTAGCGATCCCATTAACTTCCGTTGATTAGCTGAACGCTTCAGATACGCTGCTATCCATTCTGGATGCACAGTGTTTGCTGTATTTTGTCATCTCTGTATTTGGAGCCAGTTCTGTTGTGTTTCCTTTGCTGTCCGTATACTGGTTTGCCTTGGTAATGGTGTGGCAGAATTCTTCATTGCTCTGGGTCTTTATGGATTGCATTTCTGTTTGTTTCTCCCACCCCATCCCACTGCCAATCTCAAGATGGCATATGTGGTTCTCCATTTTATCCTCACACCAAGCCTGTTAGGTTAGGCTGAGAGATGGTGACTTGATCATCTGAGAACTTCATGGCTGTTGGTCTTCTTTGCTGATAGTCTACAACAGTGTTTCCTAACCTGTGGGTTTTGACCCACAAGTGGGTTGCAAAGCTTGTGCAGATGGGTTGCGGGCTTTACAGTGGTACCTCAGGTTAAGTACTTAATTCGTTCGGTGGTCCGTACTTAACCTGAAACTGTTCTTAACCTGAAGCGCCACTTTAGCTAATGGGGCCTCCTGCTGCCACCGCGCCGCCGGAGCACGATTTCTGTTCTCATCCTGAAGCAAAGTTCTTAACCTGAAGCACTATTTCTGGGTTAGCGGAGTCTGTAACCTGAAACGTATGTAACCTGAAGCGTATGTAACCTGAGGTACCACTGTATAAGTAAATCCCAAATAATTATAGCTTGCAGCCTCTTACTGTAAGAGGAGTACCTCTTAAAGCTGTTTTATTGGCTTATTATAATTCTGTGTTGATGCTTGTAACTGCATGTCTGAAAGACTCTGGTAGAGCATGACACTGCTTAATCTCTGGGTCGTGAGTCCCACATTGGGTGAAAGATTCCTGCCTTGCAGGGGGTTGGACTAGATGACCCTTGTGGTCCCTTCCAGCTCTTCAATTTTATGATTCCGGGATTCTCATTGGCCAGTTCTCTGCTGGCTGGTGATGCTTCTGGGGACGGTTTCCCACAAAGTGCTAATAGAGCTTGCATCAGAGGCAAGCTGTAATACTCAAAAAACTCCCTGTATGAGCACTTTCTGGTGAACCATCTCAGAACCCGTTAATAGTCAAGGGTAATTTGTAGTTTGCTTAGAAACAAAGAAGTTTGAGTGTATGTGAAGCCCATTTGCAACCAGATCTCACCACTTGTGCAGAAAGAACAATGGCTCATTGAACTATCATGTGACAGGACCCTCAAAGGCAACAGCATTTCCAAAAATTGTCAGAATGTTGGTTTCATGTTGCCATGGAGTAGCCTGAACTTGTTGATGAAGAAGTAGTATCTGCGCTGCTGCCATTTGGTAGCCCATACCTTTGGGAGGCAGGATTTTCAGCAACGACTGCTATGAAGACTGAAATGCAGAAACAGGCAATGTTTCGGGAAGGATCTGAGACTGTGTCTGACAACCAATAAACCCTGCACTCACCTGCTCTTTGGCAAAATGCAAGCTCTGTCATCCCATTGATACCTGCCAAAGTGGACTTCATCATAAAAAAACATAAGATATAATGAAGTACAAGTATTTTTAACAGGCCTTGTGTAACTGCGTTTGTGGAATGAATTTATAAAGTTGTTGTTGCAATCTGTCTGTCTTGAGACAATGGAGTGCGCCTCCAGAGGTCAAGCACCAAATTTATATTACTTACCAATCAGGTGTTGGTTGTTTTTACACTCCATGAGCACAACAATGATTATCTTTGTAAGCCCTATAAATATTTCATCAAATTATGTAAGTTGCGTATATGTCTCACATAATGGTTGTAAAATAGGCAGACTTGCATTTTAAATGCACAAAACCAATGGCCACCGAAGACCTGTGGTCCAAAATTCACGTGAGAATACAGCGATGGGTTACTGCACAAAGTAAATTTGGACTTACGGGTTGCCGTACAAAAAAAAGGCTTGAAACCACTGCTTTAGGAAACAAACATTTCTTTTGGGTGGCTGTGTGCTTGTTCCAAAGATGGAAAAGTGGGAAGGTAGTGTCCGTAGAAACTATCTGCAGAAAGAGGCTTTGTCCAATATAAAAATAAATTGAGTAGCTTTGCATCCTTAACCATCCCTTAGGCCTGCTTAGGTCACTTCTATACTCTCTCTTGGAAATTATGGAGTGTGATACAGTGGTACCTCGGGTTACAGACGCTTCAGGTTACAGATGCTTCAGGTTACAGACTCCGCTAACCCAGAAATAGTACCTTGGGTTAAGAACTTTGCTTCAGGATGAGAACAGAAATCGTGCATCGGCAGCGCAGCAGCAGCGGGAGGCCCCATTAGCTAAAGTGGTGCTTCAGGTTAAGAACAGTTTCAGGTTAAGAACATACCTCCAGAACGAATTAAGTTCTTAACCCGAGGTACCACTGTATGTGTTTAGCTGGTATTGCTTTGTCGGCAGGAAGTTGTGTACATGTCTGCTGCTCCAAGTTCCAACCGGGACTTGACCCTCACTGTGGGACTTGTCTCAAAGTTTCCCTGTGTGATTACTTAACCTGTGATAACAATGTTTAGTGCTCACTTTGCCTTTTGATGTATTTGGGAGTCTTTTTCCCTGCTGGCAGTTCCTCAAAATTACTATTAATAACCAAGGGTCCTGCAGTTATGTAAATGTGCCCTTAATTAGTTTTGAAAGCCTCAAAGGTGAGAACCATTCCCTTTCCCTCTCTAATAGAGGCTGTCCGATTCTCATCATTCTTTCAGAGCCTGGTGGTATGTAGGCCAGCTCATTGCAATTGCTATGAAGATGTCAGTGACTTTTTTTACAACTACCTTATTGCTGTCAATTTGTTAGAATATGGGCCAGGAAAAGCAGAGTACTTAGGCTTTGTATGGAAGATGCTCCATTCATGAGTACTAGAGGAAAGGTTACTCAAGTTCATTCCCTGGAAACTGGGGGAACTTCAAGCTTGAGGTTCGCCTCTGGCTGAGATGCCTTTCTGCCTGAAGGCGCCTTCTGTGCAATTTAAAGCCTACTAAACCTTCTCTAACATAGTTGGCTCAATAAAAGTTATTTTCTTAAAGATTCAAGTCAGGTTCGGTATAGTATTTACCTAGGGTTTTTTTTTACCCCTCCGGTAAAAAACTAGTTGGAAAGAATCTTAATTCACGAGTCTGTGTAGGTCAGGCAATAACACTTCCTTTTTTTATAGTCCTTTATGAATACATATATTCAGTTCAGATTACATAAAGCAATAGATTTATCTATGGATTGTACATAGCTGGCAGGAGTTTGCATCCCGAACACTTAACACCTGCTGGGCTAGATATACTTTCGTTTTCCTTTTGAAGGAAGCATACACTACTGCAAAGCCTTGTGAAAGATCTAAGGATTCATGCTGCTAGGCAACGCAGTATTGCCTCTGCTGTCACTTTAAGAATTGTATTGGCAAACCCTTTAGTAGAGATCATCAGAAATTCTGTTTTCTATTCCTTCTGCTGCGTTTTGCACACGCACCCACACGCATATGGCTTGCCTTATTCACATTTTACTTCACAGTTTCTACATCTAATAATAGCAGCCTACATGCTGGTTAATATCTAGACCTCTCTCTCTCTCTCTCTCTCTCTCTCTCTCTCTCTGTGTGTGTGTGTGTGTGTGTGTGTAAAGGGTGAGCACATTTTCCCATTTAAAAAAACACAAATCTTTTAGGCCGGGTCTCAGCACCCAATCCATTTCCACTCAGTGCACACATGTATTTTAATTGGAAACTAGACTTTTCTTATGTCCAATACATGTATTTTGTACTACAGTGGTACCTCGGGTTACAAACGCTTCAGATTACAGATGCTTCAGGTTACAGACTCCGCTAACCCAGAAATAGTACCTCAGGTTAAGAACTTTGCTTCAGGATGAGAACAGAAATTGTGTGGTGGCAGTGCGGTGGCAGCAGAAGGCCCCATTAGCTAAAGTGGTTTCTCAGGTTAAGAACAGTTTCAGGTTAAGAACGGACCTCCAGAACGAACTAAGTATGTAACCAGAGGTACCACTGTATAGGACTGGCACCTTCAGTACAAAGAGTAGTTTAAGCAGTAGCTCTTTTCTTGTTTCCTAATTAATTACCTCAGCGTGGTAATTCTAATGTAGAGGAACTACTGTTTGTTCCTTTGGAAGTTGCTAACCCAAATTTAGAATGCCTACTTAGTTGGATGCCCACCTGAGTTCTTCTCGTATGCTGCATTGGTCAGATGTTACCTTCCACCTTGGCAGGTGGTTGTGTTTCATTGCGGCACTGCCGTAATTAATTTTTTATTCACGGTGTAGTGCAAGTCGTACTACCTCTGGTTGCATGTCTCAAAATATTCTGTCCGCGGAAGGTTTGGCAGCTTGCGGGTGAAAGCTTTCCAATTCCGTTGGCAGAAATGCTGAATCCAAACTGGGCTAATTGAATCCAGGACTTCAAGTCATTCCCCGTGTGGCTGAGGCATGTGATTGGCTGCGATTCTAGCTTGAGGCATAAGTGGGTAATGGCACTGGCAGATCCGTAGCAGGAAAAGGCGGAGAATGGCATTGAACTGGACATGACAGCAGCCAGTCTTTAGGTGTTTACCTGGAAAAGAAATGAATGGGGCTTGGGTTCAGGAAGCAAAGCCCCAACATTGTTTACATAAAATAGACCTATTCCATAGGAACAAGTACAGTGGTACCTTGGTTCCCGAACAGCTTGGCTCCCAAACGCCGCAAACCCAGAAGTGAGTGTTTCGGTTTGCAAACGTTTTTTGAAAGCTGAATGTCTACGGCTTCCGATTGAGTGCAGGAAGCTCCTGCAGCCAATCGGAAGCCACACCTTGGTTTTTGAACCGTTTCAGGAGTCGAACGGACTCCCGGGATGGGTTAAGTTCGAGAACCAAGGTACCACTGTATTCTTCACTATATTTTGTTCCACAGAGAAGAGTCAGTCTAAAGGGCAGTTGCAGGCTACAGTGGTATCTCGGGTTACAGACGCCTCAGGTTACAGACGCTTCAGGTTACAGACTCCGCTAACCCAGAAATAGTACCTCAGGTTAAGAACTTTGCTTCAGGATGAGAACAGAAATCGTGCTCCGGCGGTGCGGCAGCAGCGGCAGGTCCCATTAGCTAAAGTGGTGCTTCAGGTTAAGAACAGTTTCAGGTTAAGAACAGACCTCCAGAACGAATTAAGTTCTTAACCCGAGGTACCACTGTAGTCCCTTCAAGGCAGGAATATGCAGCTGTCCCATGCGGCAGCTAGACTGGCGACTGGGAGTGGCCGCCGAGACCATATAACACAGGTCCTGAAAGACCTACATTGGCTCCCAGTACTGAGGGTTTTCATTTTAAAAGATTTTTATTAAAGTTTTCCAAAAAAAGAAAAATAGAAATTCACAGAATAAAAAAACCATAAATTACAGAAGAAAGAAACACACAAAAAAGAAAAAAAGGAAAAAAATACAGAAAGAAAAGCACAACTAATTAAGGAAAATTACATTTAAACAAAGAAAAAATAAAACCATTCCATTTTTCCAATAGCCTCAATTTCATATGCTTATGTTCTTGACCTCCTCGCACCTTCCCCTTTTTGTATTCCCATTCAAATATTTAATTCAGCAAATTCTTACCCTTTGTCAAATGTTTAAACTTTGTACCATAACATATACTATATCCCTATTTTTCAACCAATTATCAATACCTTTTTTGCATAGTCTTAATAACTTTTATCACTAATTACCACTTATTACCCATCCAAGCACATTTTTAACACTCATTGATTTTATAATATTTCTGAAGATAGTCTTTGAGGGTACTGAGGGTTTTCAGCCCCACTGCTTTCTCACTGCAGTCCCTCACATCCCCCGCAAAAAAAAGCTACATGTGCTTTGGTTGGAAGGCCCTTGTGGAGTAGTATCAGAGGTGAAAGAGAGGGTCTGCAACTCGATTGGAGAACAGCTTGCAATGCATGATTCCAGCCCTAATATCCAGCCCTGATATCTTGAACTGGGGTTTGGCACTCACAACAATGACAAGATACAGCTCAGTTGGTTGTAGCCTGGTGCTGATAGCGCCACAGTTGCAGCTTCATCAGTCCCCATATGGAACAGCTGCATATTCCTGCACTGCAAGGAGTTGGACTCTAGATGATCCTCAGAGTCCCTTTCAAGTCTATGATTCTATGATATCAGTGGCGTAGCGTGGGTTGTCAGCACCCGGGGCAAGGCAAGTAATTTGCGCCCACTAACCCGTGGATTTGCGCCCCCTAACCCTAACCCCCAGATGTTGCGCCCGGTGTGGCCGGGCTCCCCTGCACCCCCCATGCTACGCCACTGTATGATATGGCTTTTATCTCTCCACATTAAGGACTGATGTAGATAAGCAATCGCCAGCTATTATTTGCTCACTAAACGTTACGGATGTGGTATGTTTTGTGGTGGTTTCTGCTGCCCTAAGATAGGGCGTGCTCAGCCTAAAAGAGAATGCAGCCTCCTAATGTGTGCCCTAGTTGTTAACAGATTCGCTGCAAGCTTGTTGTCACAAGACGGATAGCTGGTAAACATCTCTGGTGCAACCTGAAACAGGGTTTCAAGATACAGCTACAAGGCATTGCTGGTAATAGAGAATTCAGATCATGACATGTGTGGGTCAGGAATGGCACAATTAAACTAACACATTCTTTTGATTTTAACTAGAGTTAATCGACCCTTGGGTATTATATTTGACCTCTCCGAATCCCAATCTGTTTGAATTTGCAGAAAACCCCAATTAAGAATAAGCATAATTGCCTGTAGAAAATGAATGTACTTGGTCTAGAGGCTCCAGCATTGGTCAAATATTAGGAACTGAAAAAAGAATCTGCTCTCTCACAAGTTAGTATTCAAGGAGGGTTGGATCTCTCTAAAAATAAGGCTTCCCTTAATTCACTACAAAATTGCTTGAAACGGCAATGCGTTTGAGATCTGAGTTGGCCTTGGAGATGAAGATAGTCCAATGGCATCTGAAAAATTTCAAATTTATTGCGGTATAAGGTTTATTCTATTTCATCAGGTGCACGAAGTGTTCTGCTTGAGTGACAGATCACAGGAACAGAGAAGCCCTGTACAGTGGTACCTCGGGTTAAGTACTTAATTCGTTCCTGAGGTCTGTTCTTAACCTGAAACTGTTCTTAACCTGAAGCACCACTTTATCTAATGGGGCCTCCTGCTGCCGCCGCGCCGCCGGAGCACGATTTCTGTTCTCATCCTGAAGCAAAGTTCTTAACCTGAGGTACTATTTCTGGGTTAGCGGAGTCTGTAACCTGAAGCGTCTGTAACCCAAGGTACCACTGTACAGGCATTCAGAAGCTAGAGGAAGCAACATGGGATGGGGATGAGGTCTCTACCTCTGCCACCATCATCCCTGTCCCATGAGTTTGACTGTCTGAAGCAGTGAGCCTGCTTCTCCCAGTATGGGCTCCCCATGCAATAGAGAACCCTGATTTCCCAGGGTTCCTCTTCTTGCAGACACCTTCACATGTACTGGAGGCTTTCTTGCTTCAGATAATCATCCTGCAATTTATGAAGGAGGACAGGGGTGCATGTGGGTTGAGCTAGTGTGTTCTCTCCAGCTGCTAAACACATGACGACCGCTGGAAGGATGCTGCTACAGGAAAGCCAGCAAATGCAGTGCGAGGAAGATGTTGTATTAAAATGCTATGCAGAGAATGTGCAAAAGAGACCAGTTGAGAGTAGAAGTGCCAAACAAGGTGGGAGTAGCCTGCGACTGGCTGCTAATGAATTTGCAAAGTGAGATGAATAGCGTCTTCCCTGTATGCCTAAAGAGGGGCAGTTGCGTTTAGTAGTGAACCTGTCACTCCCAGTCCCTCTTGAGCCCAAGTCTGATAGGCTAGAATGAGAACATGAATTCCAGCTTGGCAGCTGAAGTCTCCCTTTGAAACCCTTTTGCTGAAGTCTGGCAAGTGTCTTGCTGAATGCCCAGGAAAACCTGAGTTGCTTCTGTGCTGATTTCTGAGTCTTTGCTGTTTTTAATGTCTGATTTGGGTACATCCATTCTCTTGTACAGGTAGCCCGGCAACCTACATGGCAGAAGGGCCTTGCTGGCACAACATCGTCTTAGGAACATAGTGGTGGCATATATCATGTTCAAACATGTAAAGGTGAATGGGCCTTTGATGGGAAGGTTGAGACCACATGATAAGTGGATCTTGAGTAGATATGAGGGGTAGATTTGGCATTGGGGTTGTTTTAGGGTGGGGGATGCTAGTTCCTGGGTTGTATTCCTGATGAATGATGTAGTTCTACTAATGAGCCATTGCATGTGGTGTGTGTGTGTGTGTTTGGGGGGTGGGGTGGGGTGGGGAGTCTGTAAACCAGGCATAGCAAACTCGACCTGCCAGATGTTTTGGGACTACAACTCCCATCATCCCTAGCTAACAGGACCAGTAGTCAGGGATGATGGGAATTGTAGTCTCAAAACATCTGGAGGGCCAAGTTTGCCTATGCCTGTTGTAAACAGTCCCAGGCCCTTTCAGCCCTTTCATCTGTGTAGTAGAAGACTCCTCCCTCAGAGTTGGCTTGTAGATCCTTGATGATGCATTTGACAAAGTCTTATTTGAGAGCAGTAGCTGGTGATTTGTGATGGGACTGTGGGTTTGTGTTTTTTTTTACTATTATTTATTAAATTTCTACATAACACAGACTTTTAGATTTACTGCATAATAACCTCCCTACCCCTCCCCCCACCCATTCCGTCTCTGCATACGAGGGCTGGGCAATATCTGGTTTTCAACATTTATCACCAGCTAAAAACATCACAATATACCGAGCTATCATGATGTCCGAAATGAAGATGGAGCTATGTAGAGGCATTGGCTGGCTTCACGTTTTTCCCCGCATCATGGTTTTTGCATAGCACGCACACACAGCATGATATGTGATATATTGCCAGGTCAAAAATTATGAAACCGGTATCACAATGTGGACTTGAAACTGGTTTTGAACAACATATCACCCACCTCTACTATACACTCAAATATACACAGACAGCAGACAGCAACATGGTATGTATCTGAAGTGGCGCCTGGCCCTGTAAAACTTCTGCTAAGATCCATTTGTTTAGTCTTTTAAGTTGCCACCAGACAGTTCAGCTTTTAGCTGCCCCAGATAAATACAAAGTTGTCTGTTGTTTAGAGGGGATGTTCCTGTTCTGATTCATTTCACCACTCTGAAATGCTCTTCTTTGGGGCCATGCTGTCATTTCCAGGGAGTGAAAGCCAGGCTGGTAGGATGTAGTTTGGGATTTCTCACAGTTTCAGGGTCAGTGTGCTCTGCCCAGAAGAAAATATGTGGGAAGCTTGCTTTTGCTGGCTAAGGGAGAGAGGAGCTGGGCTTTCCCAGACTCAGTGCTGAAGGGACATTTGGAATCATGACCTCTTGCAGATTGCGGCGTGAAACTTGTTTGTGTGGGACAGAATTACTTACCAGCATCCCAGGAGAGAGATGCTCTGTGCTTCGTCTAATTGCTGCTGAAGGTAATGTTGGTTGTTTATCAGCAGAAAGTGGGAGATACTTATGTCTCCATTAAGCGGCTAATGTGAAACCTCCGTGGGATAAGTACCAATGGCTCCTGCAGTTCTGCTGTCAGATGCACAGGCTGGTTTTATAAAAACAGGCTGTGAAATAATGCAAGGTAGTCAGCATTTAGCAGCCAGCAATGATGCCTTTCAGAGGTTGTTGGACTCCCATTGTCCTAATCCGCATGATCAGGGGCTGATGGGAGTTGGAGTCCAGCAACATCTGCAAGGCACCAGGTCGGATACTTCTGATACTTGTAAGAATTGTTGCCTGCAAAACCACAACAAAACAAATGGAGGTCAATATCGCAAATCTTTCACTGAGCAAACGGGTAGAAGGTGAGAATGCAAACTCCCCGTTTAACTCTACTTTGATGTTTGGCACTTTTTGTGTCTTGATTACAATTCTATCAATGCCTCCTCTTTGCCTTCACATGTGCATACAGTACATGTGCAGAAGGAGGCAAGTTGTAATTTGGAAACGTCTGCAAGACCAAATCTTTTATGCATCAATTTGCAAGAGCGCTTTCTACGCCACTGATCACATCATAGATGGAATTCGACATAATGCTAAGTCTCTTGTTCTATCATTGAAAGGATTTCTCTCTGCACAAAAAAAATGTTCCCCCTCCCCTAGTGTGCCCTCTAAATTTGTTTTAGGGGTTTTCCCAACCCTCTGGAGCAGATTTTAGGAGGGTGCAGGCCATGCATGGGGGAAGGAGCAGGGAGTCCTGTTATGTGCTGACAGGTTGCAGTTGGTGAATGTCACTCAGTGTCTTTGAGCCTTCTCTTATTATTTTCATTAATTAAACTGTTTGGGGTACTGTGACTGTAGGGGAGACCGTGGGACATTGTGCTCATTAATGACATTAGGCTTAGCAACCAACACCTTTGTTAAAGCTTGTGGTTCCTATAAAGTTCCATGTGCAACCAGGTTTCTGTGCCTGAAGAATGCTTTAAAAAGTCACTGATAGTGTCCTTATGTCCTTCTGATGGCAGATGTCAGAGTGTTCCAGAGTGGGTGTTATATTTTATGAAGTCAACTGCATTGTCATAAATCAAAAGTGTATCACCCAGTATTGGGATTAAATCCTTCACAGTTATTGCTTGAGAGCTGCTCAGTTCTTTCTCACTTTGGAGGGGAGAAGTTATCTGACAGATGCTGTTAAATAAATGACAGTTTTTTATGCCACATTTTGGACCAGTGTGATGGACAAAAGCCTACAAAAAACTGCATGCACACTGTGTGTGATGTGTGTTTGTGCATGCAGATAACATCCAGGTTGCTGGGATTGCTGCAAAATATTGTATTGGAAGTTTAGCTGGTGATTGGTGTCCTGGTTTCAGCTGCATGTGTTAGGAGTGGGGTGTGTGTGTGTGGAAGAGTAGTAGTATTGTACCAAAGCATATTGACAGGAAGGAAGCACTTAGACAATGCACAGTTGTATTGGACTTCTTGCTTGGCACTTCTGACCTCTGATTCACAGGCAAAGCTAGGAGAGCTTCTGGTTTTTGTAGATTAGTGCAAGACTTCTTTGCTTTTGCACTGATAAGTCATTGTGCTGCTAGAGGGGTACAGTCTCAAAGTGCACCAAACGTAGGCATAAAACAACAACCAGTGAGGATCTCCTCATTCCTATTGAAAACTATGTCATTTGTAATTATGTCAGCCAACTTGTACAGGGATAACTTATTCTGAATCCTCAGAACCCCAATTTTAACTTGTTCCAACTTTGCACACCATTCGCTGTGCAGATGCATTTGAAAGGTTGGTTAAGGACATGGAATCCAAGAGAGTTCGTGCTAGGGCTTCCAGGAGAGAACGGCAAGTCCCAGTCTAAAAGTGGGGAGGCTTGCAAAAGCCTTTGTGAGCCTCTCCCTCCCCCCTGTATAATCGGAGGAAGATTGGGAACTTGGGAGGGGGCTTGCGAAAGCTTTTCTCCTTCCAAGTCCAATCTTAAAGGCTTTTGCGAGTTTCCTTCTCCAGCTTTAAGATCTGAGCGAACAGGATTGTGACTGTCAACCAAAATAATGTCACATGATTGCCAGGTGAGTGGCTCCTTCCACCTGCTAATTTTGGCGGGATAGTCAGATCCTGATAAGGATCTGGACCATGGAGCCAAAACTGGTTCCCACCTCCTGGGTTATCTGAACCTGGGTTTGTGGTTTAGCTCTCCCCAAACAAACTGTGAGCTGCAACTATGGTTTGTCCTGTGATTTACTTTGGAGAATGAAACCACTAGCGTAGGTTGGGACAACAAGGTAAGCCAAACGGTGACTTAGCACAGCAGCAGAATGACCAGGCAAGATCAAAGCAGCTTCAGTCTCTCTTCCAGAATCCCATACAGTAGAATCATAGAATTGTAGAGTTGGAAGGGACCAATACAGGAATCTTAGCTAAAGTATCCACGCATGACTTAGCATTATATACGAATGACAACTGTATGTTCATGAAGGAACTTGAGTGAGTATCATTGTGAAATTAGCCCCCCTTTCAGTTTTCGCGGTGACATTGTGGTTGACTTTTCGGGATAACTTTAGAGCTGTTCTGATTCTGCTCTCCTTCCCCTCCTTCTGCCATTCCTGCAGCAGACATGAGCTGCAGAAAAGCTAAAGGCAAGAGTTTGGCGGCGTTTGAAGAATAAGGTGACCATTGAGATTGGGAGGAGTAAGTAAGGGGGCAAAGAGAGGGAAAGGTGATGGTTCACGATGTCTGAGGATATCAAGTGAGCTCACCTCAGGGGTCAGCAAACTTTTTCAGCAGGGGGCTGGTCCACTGTCCCTCAGACCGTGTGGGGGACCGGACTATTTTTTTTGGGGGGGGGGGGAATGAACGAATTCCTATGCCCCACAAATAACCCAGAGATGCATTTTAAATAAAAGCACACATTCTGCTCATGTAAAAACACCAGGCAGGCCCCACAAATAACCTAGAGATGCATTTTAAATAAAAGAACACATTCTACTCATGCAAAAGCACACTGATTCCCGGACCGTGTGCGGGCCAGATTGAGAAGGCGACTGGGCCGCATCCAGCCCCCAGGCCTTAGGTTGACTACCCATGGCTCAGCTCATCCTTGCCTTGCTACAATGGGGAGGTAACAAACTGGGGAAGGGCTGTGATAGAATATCTGCTTCGCATGCAGAAGCTCCCAGGTTCAATCCCCAGCTTCTTTAGATAGGGCTGAGAGCAGTGTTTGAAATTCGCCAGGCGCATTTTGCACATGGCTATTGCCCACTTGGGACCAAGTGAAGATGCCTGGGTGCCAGGATAGCGCCTGACATCTCCACCATGTGGCGCTGCATGCCTGGGGACCCTTGGATCTTGCCTGTTTTCACGTACTAATACCACATTTTTTAGAGTTCTATCAGTGATATTTTATCTGCACAATCAGAATGAATTTCAGGAATCAAAAAGTCGTATTGGGAAAATACGGCTTTCGAGCCGCCTGGCCCCAAAATGGCAAATAGACATCCCGTTTTGGCGGGTGGCGCTGTGGTCTAAAACCACAGAGCCTAGGGCTTGCTGATCAGAAGGTTGGCGGTTCGAATCCCCGCGACGGGGTGAGCTCCCGTTGCTTGGTCCCTGCTTGGGCCTACCTAGCAGTTCAAAAGGACGTCAAAGTGCAAGTAGATAAATAGGTACCACTCCGGCGGAAAGGTAAATGGTGTTTTCGTGCGCTGCTCTGGTTCGCCAGAAGCGGCTTAGTCATGCTGGCCACATGACCTGGAAGCTGTACGCTGGTTCCCTCGGCCAATAAAGCGAGATGAGCGCCGCAACCCCAGAGTTGGCCACGACTGGACCTAATGGTCGTGGGTCCCTTTACCTTTACCTTTAACCCTGCTTTAAGGAACAACTGGGCTCCTGGCTTATACATTTGAATTTCTAACACCGGCTGAGAGAGACTCCTGCCTGAAAGCCTGAAGAGCTGCTGCCAGTCAGTGTAAACAATATTGAACGAGAACCAGCATGCGAAGGTTACTGTGATTTGGGATGTTTTAACAAAATCTGCCCTTCTTCCCTTATGCGGTATCCAAGAGCCCATATAGAGTCCTTACGTGGGTTCCCTATCGGTAGGAGAAAATAACAGAGGCCAACCAGAGAATATTGAGAAGCAAAGCAGCTAGTAAGCCTGATCTTTATTGATCTGTTGCAACTCACATACAGGAAAGGAGGAGGACCCAGAACAAAGGTGTGCCTGCCCTTATATAAAGGTAAAGGTACCCCTGACCATTAGGTCCAGTGACGACTCTGGGGTTGCGCGCTCATCTCACTCTATAGGCCTAGGGAGCTGGCATTTGTCCACAGACACCTTCCAGGTCATGTGGCCAGCATGACTAAGCTGCTTCTGGCAGACATTTTAAATTCCCTGCCCCGGAGGTCAAGACCACCCATGCATACATCATACATACATCACAGAAGGGGTGTAACCCAAGACCTCCCCCCACAAACATTATACCTACATCACAGAAAAGGCGGTCTACAACAGAAATTTGAGTGTTGTTGTTTTTCCTGTCTGGCAGGTTTTCTGATAATGCCTTATCTGATTGCCTTTTCTGGTGGTCTGCCTATTCCTTTGAAATGGTAATTACCCACTTCCTGAAACAATGGGAAAGAACCCTCACCCCCTCCCTTTTTGCAGAGGAAACATTTGGTCACTTTGGGAGTCAAAATGGTTTCAGGGAGTCAAAATGGTTTCAGGGAGTCAAAATGGTTTCAGGAAAGTCTTCCTGTGCTGCTCCAGACATTGATACATTTATGAGCATTTATTATATATATATATATATGACCTTAAAATTCTTACAACAGGGACTATGTTTTGATGACCATTCTAAATACGAAGGTTTCTGCCTGGTCCCACGTGGACAGGGAGACATGTCTTTTGCAAGACCACAGAGCTTTCCCTGCTTGGTGATATTAGGCCACATTGGAGAGGAGGTTTGGGGGCTGAGTGCGCGGGGCGCTGTGCCAGGATGAAACTGAGCGGCCATTTATCAGCCCTGTAGCTGGCGGTTGGGGAAAGGAAGCGAGCAGAGTTATTTCTTCCTTCTCTTGTTTCTCCTCCCACACACCCACCCCTTTGTGAAACGCTGCTCTGAGCTCAGGATTGGAAGGGGCCCAAGTGGGAGCAGATACAGGCCAGGCTGCGGACCGTTGCCTCTTGCGATCTTGGCACAGCTTGGGATTATTGGTGCCAGCAGGGAAGCGGGCTTTGGAGCGTGGCACAGCAGCTGCCCACTCTGGGGGATCCCTGATGGTAATCCTTCCCTTCCCAAGGGCACTTGGTGGTGTGAGTGTTGGCGATGAAACGTGCACTGAATGCTTCTCTTCGCAGGCAGAGAATAAACCAGCGGCGGGGGTCTGCTGCCAATCAAAGCCATGTGACTGCAGCATCCTTGGCGTGCTGTTCTGCCTGTGGCAGGTGACTGCATACTGTGTCTTGAGCTTTGTCCTCCAGTGCACCATAACTCAGTACTTCACCAACTGCTGTGCAGTCAAATACAGTATTGGATCCTTCCAAAACCCAGGTCTCTGTAATCATAGAATTGTAGAGTTGGAAAAGGACCCTAAGGGTTCTCTAGTCCAACCCCCTGCAATGGAGGAATCTCTAGGACAGATGGCCATCCAGCCTCTGATTTAAAAATGCAACTGTCTTATCCCATGTGCATTCATCCATCAGGTCCCTGCCTCTGCCAGTGGCTGTTTCTCATTGAACGACAGTCATACCTCAGGTTGAAGTAGCTTTGGGTTGAATATTTTCGGGTTGCTCTGTGGTGACCCGGAAGTAACGGAGCGTGTTACTTTCGGGTTTCACTGCTCGCGCATGCGCAGATGCTCGAAATGATGTCACGCGCATGCGCGGAAGCGGTGAATAGCGACCCACAGATGTGCGGACGCAGGTTGCATTCGCTTTAGGATGTGAATGGGGCTCCGGAACGGATCCCTTTCGCATCCAGAGGTACCACTGTATACACAGAGGTCAAAATTGCCAGTTAAGTTTCACAGGGCAGGAGGTATTTCTGTATCACTCTCTGTATCCAGACCTTCAGTGCTGTCCCTTTTGTTTCTTTTAGCAGTGCTGCTTCCAGAGGGGTGGTGTGGAATGCATTGATCATGGCATGCTTTTAATCCTTTCCTTCCTTGCCACCTCTGTGCTCCAAATTGGCTCCAGTTTGGCTTTCCTTCGTGAGCCTCATTCATTTCCTATTCTGATGTGAGTCTCTCCCATGGCCAATAGGGAGAGGGGCTACGTTATGTGTGTTGGTGGTGGACAAAATAAGTGGCCTGTGGTTTATGGTCTCTGTTTATAGCATGATGGTAGCCATCCTGAGCTTGACAGAAGAAGAGGAGGAGGAGTTTGGATTTTATATCCTGCTTTATCACTACCCGAAGGAGTCTCAAAGCGGCTAACATTCTCCTTTCCCTTCCTCCCCCACAACAAACACTCTGTGAGGTGAGTGGGGCTGAGAGACTTCAAAGAAGTGTGACTAGCCCAAGGTCACCCAGCAGCTGCAGGTGGAGGAGCGGAGACGCGAAACCGGTTCCCCAGATTACAAGACTACCGCTCTTAACCACTACATCACATATTGCTATCATATTTTGACCACTGCTTCTGTATAGACTAAGCAACCTCCCCTGCACAGAAAAAACAACAGCAGCAACAGAGAGCATGGGTTAAAAGATGGTGCTGGTACATTTTATATTTGGTTCATTACCAAATTTAAAGTGTGATCAAAAGGCTCTGTGTGTTTCTGCCCCCGCCCTTCAAAATACCTTTCATCAAAACTTTTTCACAATGCTGTATTAATTCATGTTTTTATTCTAAATTGCATACTCTAGATTGTCAGTTACTAGGCTATGGAATAATCATTGTCTCCTTGAAATGCTTTTTACAGAAACAGATAAACCCACCCCTTAATATATTTTTTAAAAAAACCTACCACTGAGATTGGATCCTTTTTTCTTTTTTTAAGGTGATTCAAACTGGTGGAGGGGGAGGAAGTGACTTGTGCGATTTAGATCAGAGGAAGCTATGACAAGAGTACAGGTTCTTGGTGTCTGCTGTAGATAGCTTGGAGGGTTGTGGTTTTTTTTGCTCCTGAAGCATGAAAATATCACACTGAGCATGGCCTGCCTTTGTTCTTCTGTCCTTTCAAGTTAAAGGTCTCCCTTGCCACAGAAGGCTCTCTCTGTTAACAAACACTTGCTGTTTGTTTGCCACTGGTCTTGTGGCGGGGGGGCGGGGAGCCCTTTTATTCCCCTGTATGACCTTGCAAACCTTACAGCCTCTCATTTGACTTTCCACATAATCAGAGCTAGGCCTTTTTTTGCTGTCAAGTGACATTGTATGGCTGTGTGCTTTGATGGTCTGCGCCTCTCTTCACCCCTGTGTTCCAGCACTGGTTTGAACCTGCTGATGGGAGCCTCTGATCTTAACCCAGTCTGACAAAGCATCCTTCTATCCCGTGGGTGGAAGAGAGGCCTCTTGACAGCGGCTAGGAATAGGCCTGGAAAAACTGTTCTGTGCCTGAAGCACTCCTTGCAACTATTTAAAAAACAAAAATCCTCTCCCATTTTTTTTTGGGGGGGGGGTGTTTCGTGTTTGGCCCCTCTCCTCCACAAGACCCTTACTGTTTCCAGGCTGGGTTGATGAAAGGCAGCCCCACACAGCCAGCCTCTGAAGTGAGTGGGCTCAATAAAGCTTTATTGAGGGAAACAGCGTGGGAGACTGCATTGATGTGTCAGTTCATACATTTCCCCTTCTCTGCCATCATAATTCCGTACAGCTTATATGTGTGTAGCCATTTGTGTATGTATAAAAGGTAAAGGACCCCTGACCATTATGTCCAGTCGTGAGCGACTCTGGGGTTGCGGCGCTCATCTCGCTTTATTGGCTGAGGGAGCCGGCGTACAGCTTCCGGGTCATGTGGCCAGCATGACTAAGCCGCTTCTGGCGAACCAGAGCAGCACATGGAAACGCCGTTTACCTTCCCACTGGAGCGGTACCTGTTTATCTACTTGCACTTTGACGTGCTTTCAAACTGCTAGGTTGGCAGGAGCTGGGACCGAGCAACGGGAGCTCGCCCCGTCGTGGGGATTCGAACCGCCGACCTTCCAATCGACAAGTCCTAGGCTCTGTGGTTTAACCCACAGCGCCACCCGTGTCCCTTGTGTATGAATACGTATGCAAAATATTTCTTCCTGGGTTTACTGTTCTCTTATAACTGCCCAGAATTTCAGTTAATTCCATACACCTTAGTCAGGGATTGAAATTAGCCAGGAGCCAGGCACATTTTGAGACCAAGTGACATCTCCGCCACCTGGAGGTGCATGGGGATCATTGGATCTTGCTTGTTTTCACACACCAATACCACATCCTGTACAATTCTATCAGTTATCTTTTTTCTCTGCAACATCAGAATTAATTCCTGGAACCAAAATGCTTTTTCTGTGCAGCCTGAGCAGGAGCAGTTATAACAACGTTATAATTAATGGTTGTAGCTTGTCTCCACTTACCCCACCCCAGAGCCCTGCTCACGGTTGTGAAGAATATTATTACATTATGAATCATCTGTGTCAACATTAAGAAAAAGAGCTTGGTATATGCCAATATCTATGTGGACTGTCCCTGGGGATCAAGTGACTTTTCTTCTTTTAAGTTCTCAAAGTTCTTAACCTAGCTCAAGGTTGTTATCTGAACCAGCCAGGTGTTTAACTGATAATCAGTCACAGTCCATCATTTGAAAAATAAGGCTTGAGAGCCGTCTTGCCCCAAAATGTCAACTAGACATTCCATTTTGGCGACTGTGGCCTTGGTTTAAGGAGCCATTTGGCACCTAGCTTATAGATCTGAGTTTCTAACACTGAATGTAACTACATTCAGAACCACTTCACTGGCTGTTACACTTATGAGTTGTGAATTGGGAAGTCTCCGTTCAAATCTCCGGTCAGCTTTCACGGTCTGAGGTGAACCATCATTTTCTCTGCCTCAGTCCCCTCCGCCTGCCATCTGAAGTAAGGAAGAAAATAATAATAATGGTGTACGTTAGAAAGTGGTGGTTATAAGAATTGCTGACAGCGAATGCAAGTGAGTTTCGGTGAGAGCGTTGGTTATGGGGTAGTCTAGAAGCACTGGGAATAAATATGTGAAGAGCTTTGTGCATTTTGTGGAGGGGAGAGACTGCTTTGCAAATCAAATCGTTTTGTTAAAAGTATGTCAGGCAGCCCCTTGGGGGAGCATACTCCAGAAGTTCCCGGCATAAATATTAAACTGATGACGAGATGAGAAATATAAGGATTTCCTGCAAGCACCTGTAGGGAGAAGCACTAGCCTAGAAATGGAAGGGATTAGTACCACCAGGAAGTGGCTAAAAAAGGTAAAGGACCCCTGAAAGTCCAGTCGCGAACTGCTCTGGGGTTGCGGCGCTCATCTCGCTTTACTGGCCGAGGGAGCCTTCCGAGTCATTTGGCCAGCATGACTGAGCCGCTTCTGGCAAAACCAGAGCAGCGCACAGAAACGCTGTTTACCTTCCCGCCAGAGCAGTACCTATTTATCTACTTGCACTTTTTGGTGTGCTTTCGAACTGCTAAGTTGGTAGTAGCTGGGACCGAGCAACAGGAGCTCACCCCGTCACGGGGATTCGAACCACCAACCTTCTGATCGGCAAGCCCAAGAGGCTCAGTGATTTAGACACCAGCTGCTTTACAAGGTGGCCTAGGAAAAAATGTTAAGCAACGGAAGAATCATATGAGCTATATAAATCTCACAATGATAAAAACCAAGGCTAAAAGGCCTTTTTAAAAAATCAGCATTCATTAATTCATAATTGTATTTGTATGCCACTTTTCCATGCCAAAATAAAAATAAAAATCATGCACAAAGTGGCTTACAACAGAGAACAGGGATGCAACTGCAAAAACAGAACAAAAAAATTATTAACAACATAGTGAAACAGCAACACAATAGCAAGTATAACATACAGAAAACAATGTTTCAGTACTATAAATAACAGCAAAGATTACTTTAACAACAAAATAGCAAAAAATAACAAAGGAGCGTGTTGGTTTCACCTTGGTCCTATAAATGTTGCTTACGGTCCCTCTCCTGCAGCAACTTGCAAGCCTTCCAAAGACAGGGGGTGGGAGCTGGAAATCCCCTTCCCATGGTGTTATTATGCCAGCAAATGAAGATAAAAAAAATAATAATAATCCAACTCAAAAGCATGTTCAAAGCATGCTTGAACATGCAGAGAGAAGTATTTGTTGAGTTTCTTCAGGGAGAGAGGTCTGTAGTCCAGGGGCCACTGCAAAGTAGGTCCTGTCTCTGGTGCTCTCCAAATCGGTCTGCTTCAGCAGGAGACGAGAGCCGGGCTTGGGAGGAGGGTCTTTAATACTACAAAGGTTAATATAGGTGTAGGCAGTAGATAATGGGGTCCTAGGTCAAGCAGAGCGCGGTTGGGGGAGCTGTGGCTTATCAGATGTTGGCATACAAATCACCTTGTCTCTGACCACTAGACATGCTGGCTTGGAGAGCCACATCTGGAGAGCCACAGATTCCCCACACCTGGTTTAGGACTTCAACAACAGCATCTTAAAATGAGCACAGAAGCAAATCTCTTAACAGCACATTCGGATGTGGGTGTTATTTGAGTTCATTTTCCCGGTGAGAAACTGGGGCGGAAGCGCTGGCATTATAATGTTCTTTTTAATGGCGAAGTACCTGTTGCATTACAGAACTGCGGCTTTTGGATTGATGCAGCGCCGTGTTACAGTAAATTTCATTTGCACCAGCAGGCGTGGTGTAAGATACAACAGAAGGTATCGTCAGCACCCTTCTTATGCCTGTGCAATTAATTCTGTCCATCCTCCCTCCCCAAAAATACCCAGGGGGAGAAACTTGCATGCCTGGAGTGCTGCCCCAAATTTCGTCCTGTGATTTTCTGGGTTAACAGGGTTGCCACATGGATTTTTTTTTTCTTCCTGGAAGCAATTTACATGGAAATGAGTGCTGAACTTCCGCTAGAGTTCCAGAAATGGTTTGTATGTTGTGTGAAAGATCACATGGAAAGTATCATATAGGCAGACACCAGGAAAACGGAAGAAATGTCTGAATCCAGCCATTGTCACTAGTGCAGGGTGCGTGAGTGTTTTATGATCGAAGTCCGCAACCCCAGAGTCGTCCACGACTGGACCTTACGGTCAGGGGTCCCTTTACCTTTACCTTGTTTCTACTGACATCCTACTTGGTAGCATTTGTCCCTAGGATGGCTGTCTCGCTGTGTCATGTGCTGTGCTCCTGAGGTGTTTGTTGCCAGCTAGAAATAATCACACGCGGGTGGCGCTGTGGGTTAAACCACAGAGCCTAGGACTTGCCGATCTGAAGGCTGGCGGTTCGAATCCCCACGACAGGGTGAGCTCCCGTTGCTCGGTCCCTTTTCCTGCCAACCTAGCAGTTCGAAAGCACTCAGTGCAAATAAATAAATAGGTACCGCTCTGGTGGGAAGGTAAACGGCGTTTCCGTGCGCTGCTCTGGTACGCCAGAAGCGGCTTAGTCATGCTGGCCACATGACCCAGAAGCTGTACGCCGGCTCCCTTGGCCAGTAAAGCGAGATGAGCGCCGCAACCCCATAGTCTGTCACGATTGGACCTAATGGTCTGGGGTCCCTTTACCTTTAGGGCAAAAATAATCAGACAGGACTTTGCCACTTTCCCTAGGAAGCTTGTGGGAGAGGCAGGGTGCTCCAAATGCCATCACTCACAGTCCTTGCAGAACTCTCCATTTGGAATAGCCCTCAATGAGCTCCCCCATTTTCTCCAGACTCCCTCCTAGTTTCTCTATGGTTATCTCTGTGCTTCTGGCCAAATTGCCACCCGGCTCTGGAACGAGCTAGTACCATGTTTCCACCCTGTTGTGGTGTGTGGCAAGGAGGGGAGAAGCAGAACTGGGCATTTGCCGTCTCGCTTTGTTTCAGAAGTTATCTGCACGGAAGGTTAAGGCTGTTCAGACCTAAACTTGGCCACTTGCAGGGAGCAGGGGTGAAATGAGAAGCAGCATTCATGGGTTTCTGAGTCATGGGCCATGAGACAGTTCTGACCCCTTTCTCCAGGAAATGGTTTGTTTGCTATTTAGGAGGCTATTGCTGGCCTGAACCGCTGCACAGCTGTGTTTTATCACAACCGAGAATCTTAAACAGAGAGCAGGGGCAGCATATTGGCAAAGTGCTCATCGAGCATATATCTCAGTCTTTGGCTGCCCACATTAAATCACATTACCCAAAATTTATGTTTCAGATGTGCATTTTTCTGCATGATGTGGGGCACTGTGTCTAAGCTGCCCTGAGTATTTGTTCTGCTGAAGAGCTTTTTGGGGCTGGGTGGCTATAGAACGGGGGTCAGCAAACCTTTTCAGCAGGGGGCCGGTCCACTGTCCCTCAGACCTTGTGGGGGGCCAGACTATTTTTTTTTTGGGGGGGACACAAACGAATTCCAATGCCCCACAAATAACACAGAGATGCATTTTAAATAACAGGACACCTTCTACTCATATAAAAACGCCAGGCAGACCCCACAAATAACCCAGAGATGCATTTTAAATAACAGGACACATTCTACTCATGTAAAAACACCAGGCAGGCCCCACAAGTAACCCACAGATACATTTTAAATAAAAGGACACATTCTACTCTTGTGAAAACACTCTGACTGTCCACGAGCTGGATTTAGAAGGCGATTGGGCCGGATCTGGCCCCTGGGCCTTAGTTTGCCTACCCATGCTATAGAAGCTGAGTGCATTAGCATGCTTGCTCAATTCAAGTGCAATCTTTGGGATTTTCACAGATTTTGGATGCGTTAAGCAATCATTGTAGCAAGATAAGACTGTGCAAGCTTCAAACGAAGTAGGAAAAGTAGAGGCAAGAAGTGATTTTTTTTTTACCTGCTGAAATGTTTCTGTTTCAAAAAAATGCATTGTTGCACAAAATTAATTTGTGGCATAACAGATGTATACAACACCAGTCAAGCTAGGAAATTTCAATGCTACAATTTAGTATATATATTTTTCAGGTGACTCTTCCATGGAAGCATTCTTTCATATATCATCTGAATGCTCACTTTTGGGGGCATGCAGAAATTAATTTTCAGGGCCTCATTTTTCTCCTTGAAAATCCGAACAATTTAAAGGACGCATAAGCTGTTTGTTTGTTGTGTATTAAAAGGTTTTACATTGGGCGGGGATTCAATTCAGCTAAGTTGTTGCATGTGTGAAACGAGGTCCGCTTACACAATAGGGGTTTCCCTCCCTCTCCTTCCCCTGTGCCCTCAAATCTACTCCAGAGGGTTGGGGGATAACAGATTAGAATAGATTTAGGGGATATGTGGGGAAAGAGAGCATGAAAAAGTCTCATTGCATGCCTGGACTTCATTCCCCATTCACATACCCCACTTAAAATTATGTCAAATTCCACCCGTTTCAGCAAAAAGCAGTTTGCATGACATGCTTTTAAAAGGTTATGTTTGTGAAATACAAGTAGGCTCAGTCTGCAGAGCAGGAGACTCTTAATCTCAGGGTTGTGAGTTCAATCCCCATGTCGGGCAAAAGATCCCTGCGTTGCTAGATGGCCCTTGTGGTCCTATCGAACTCTTATGATTCTTAAGTCAAGTATGCTGAATCAGTTTACAGTCACTGGAAAATTTTCTGGAAAAGCTTCTGCTTTCAACATTTCCCAGAAAAATCAACATCACTGGTAAGAGGTATGAAGGTTCAGAGCAGGCATGGGGAGAACTTTGGCCCTCCAGATTTTGCTGGACTAAAACCCTTTTTTAAAAAAAAGTTATGGATGTGTTTGCCGCCCTGGGCTCCTCTGGGAGGAAGGGCGGGATATAACTTGAATAAATAAAACTCCCATTGTCCCTGGCCATTGGCCATAATTGCTGGGGCCAATGGGAATTGTGGTTTAGCAATATCTGGAGGGCCAAAGGTTCCCCTCAACTGGTCTACAGTTCATGCTGCAGATGCCATGGGATAATGCTTAATATCATGGGTAGGCAAACTAAGGCCCGGGGGCCGGATCCAGCCCAGTCGCCTTCTAAATCCGGCCCACAGACGGTCTGGGAATCAGCGTGTTTTTACCTGAGTAGAATGTGTCCTTTTATTTAAAATGCATCTCTGGGTTATTTGTGGAGCATAGGAATTCGTTCATTGCCCCGCCCAAAAAATATAGTCTGGCCCCTCACAAGGTCTGAGGGACAGTGGACCGGCCCCCTGCTGGAAAAGTTTGCTGACCCTTGCTTAATATGGTCCTAAGGCAAGTGTCAAAGTTCTTATTACTGAAGCTAAGCATTGAGCTACCTGGATGGAGAACTGTAAGGTGTGCTTTGGAGGAAGAATATTGGTGTAAATGCAATTATAATAATAGTTTTATTGGGGCAATTGGAAGAGGGCAAGGGAAGCAATGAGGGTCCCAACATATATGGAGAAGGGGGGATTTTCCTTTTGCCTTTCCAAGCAGCTGGGCGGATGGGAGAAGGGGAGCCGAGTGTATTAGCTTCTGCCTGCTAAGCAGCTGTGCCCTGGACAGCTGCAATCCATTTGACATGAACTATAGGTCCACCTCTTAAAGCCCAAAGCATAGGAGTGTTCCCTTGGGCCCAGCCAACTCTGGGGGTCTGCCTGTCAGGTTGTGCCCTTCCACAACAACCGTTTGCATTGCAAATCGGCGTTTGTTGCACAAGTGGACTACTGAGCAATTAAAATGCATGCATCTGGAGTGTGTGGTGCTGCAGAATATGTACAAGAAGTTTGCAACCTGTATAGTAATCACTCCTAGTCAGTTATGGCATCACTCTCTCCATTCTAACTTCAGGGGGTCTGCTTTGAAATATAATCTGCATTGCATAGAGAAGAAAACACACAGGGTACATGAAGTGCTAAAGGGAGAATCTGAGTGGAATTCTGAGCAGCTTTCTCTTGAGTAATGTATTATTCTGTGTCATTGTACATGGTGGCTGCAGTTTCGTGCCATCTTTACAAGGTGGTCAGGAAAGAAAAACCTCTAGTAAATAAGGGTTATTAGCATCCTGATATGATGCAGTTATCCTGGATTTTTGGCCACAGCTATTTTGCAAACCACTAGGCTATAGCTCCCGTCCAGTCTTTCAATCTGCAGGTGTCCTCAGAGGCTAGCTACGCCATGCCAATTGTCGTACCCACCAATATTTTGTGGCAAAATGTGCCTGTTCTACATTTTTATGTTGGGCCAAACGCATCTTCTCTTTCATGCATGAGAAACCTCTTCTAGGATGTATTTTATAGGCAAACTGCCTATAAATTGAAAACTGCCCTGAGGGTGCCCTGAGCGCATGTTGCATTAGTCTTAACCTAGGAAATGGCAAATATGCCCAGGGGATTCATGTCTCTCACCTGTTGTCTCTGAAGTCACAATGCACTTTCTTTCACATGGATAAATCCCAGTTAAGTGGCAATCAATCATGACCCATCACAATAGATATCATTATAATGCGCACAATGTGTGCATATAGTTTGGTTGTTACATTCAGGTTCTAGATTGTGTCTATATTTTCTGAATGTAACCACCAAGTAAAAAATTATTATTAAAATAAACCAAACACCTGACATTCAATTCCTGATTGGCCAAGAGAGACCCAAAGGAAAATACAGTGGTACCTCAGGTTAAGTACTTAATCCGTTCCGGAGGTCTGTTCTTAACCTGAAACTGTTCTTAACCTGAAGCACCACTTTAGCTAATGGGGCCTCCTGTTGCTGCCACGCCACCAGAGCACGATTTCTGTTTTCATCCTGAAGCAAAGTTCTTAACCCGAGGTAATATTTCTGGGTTAGTGGAGTCTGTAGCCCAAAGCGTATGTAACCTGAGGTACTGCTGTATCACTTTTCATTGTCTCTTTTTGGAAAGGAGAAGGTTTTTTCTCTCTCACTCTCTCTCTTTCCCTCTCTCTCTGTGAGTTAGAAATCACCCATGTGGGGGGGAAATGCTGTCTATCATGGACCAATCCAGTTGTGGATATATGAATGCTGATTCATACATTCTAGAAACTTTACGGCTGGTTCAGCAAATGACCATCAATGTAGAGACAAAGCAGAAAATTAGAATTTATGTGCCTCGCTTGCTCTGCTTTCTTTCCTAAGCTGTGTTCATTGATGTCTGTCTGTCTGTCTGTCTGTCTCTGTCTCCATCTCCATGTTTACCAATACAAAGATCTTTTTCAGTTAAAAGCTTGAGACGAGTGCAACACTGCAAGTTCAACTCTAACCCCACATGGTAAAATAATCTTACTGGCCTGGAAAGCAAGGACCACAACAGTAGAGAGTGAAGGCTGTTGGTGTGGGGGCCCTTCTGAATTATTTCTTCCAAAGGAAATTCATACACTAGAAGCTACATTGTAATAGCCATTTAGAGATCTATTTCTATTTGCTGCATATTACGGAGGATTAGATTAGTCAACACCTACCAACCACAGAAGCCTGAAACTTTCAGGTGAGGAGGTTTGTGATGGAAGAAGCTACATTTGTCTATATAAGTTCTCAGAAGTTGCCCGCCAGCCCACACGTCTTCAAAAAATAGTCATTTATAGCACATCAAAATTGCCTGCAAGGGAAGAGAACAGCCAAGTCTCCTTTTTCTGCTTGGTTGCTTGGAAACAATTCTTATTTCCTACAGACAATTGGGGGATTGGCTGTTTATAAACATGGCGTAATGATTTTAATGCTTGACTGCTAAGACACAGAAAAGGCTGTACTTCTCTGTGCTGTTTAGTTATTCCAAAAGCTGCTGGTGTGTTTAGAAGATTGTTTTAACCACTTCCATCAGATAATGGTAGGCTTCTACTCAACACCCCCTCTCCACCCCCAACATACTCATTTTTAGTAGGGGTCAGATTCTGTGTTGGCGAGTGTGAGGGAGCTTTAGCTGGCTAGTACAGAAATAAATAGCGTAAGTTAATTTGCATAGGTTATTTTCACTTCCACCCTTCCACTAAGGAATATTAAACATGAGGATGATCCTACTTTATCTTCACAACAGGCGAGGTGAGGTAGGCTAGGCTAGGCTATGCAATTGTGATTCGTGCCCACAAACACTCAGCAACCTTAATGGTAGAGTAGAAATGCAAAGCCAGGCTGCAGATGATAAGTCAAGAGAAAGAAAGAGTGAGCTCATTACTTGTTCTTAGGTCCTGGAATGGAGTCACCCTTGACATACCATTTTCATTTTCATAATTTGCATTATTTACCCACCCGCCCCCATCCCAAATCCTGAGTATATTCCTGGCAGGGGGTGTCTAGAGATAATGAAGATTAATTCACTGGGCTTTGTAGCAAGCACCCTCAATTTATACCAGGCTCCTGGGTGCATGATTTAAACATTCACAGTTCAGAAAATACTGCTCTGCCTAATATGCTTCTGTTCCAAGAATCTAGGAACCAAACTATCAAAAGATGTTTGTTCAAACAGATATCCTAATATGTGGCAGGTTCAATGTGCAAAGCCCACTGTGTTCCTGGAAGGTTGGAAAACAAGAGGGCTTCAATGCTGTTGAGGAAGCAATGGAAACTAAAAGTTTCCCCCCAGGTCTGTTGCTCACGCACATAGCCTGTCAATAGCTTTGCCGTTCAGAATTTTATTTAGTCAACCTTGAGCAGGTTGAAGTCTGTTCCAGGCAGTGCTGTGGATAATTTCTCAGAAAGCGCCTTTGGGGAGAAGAAAGAGGCATTGGCAGCTGTGTCCACATCCTCCTAACTGAGGGTACTTCCATTCATCCCTTGACCTCAGAGTGATCTTTGACCAAGTAACTTAATTAACTCTGTGCCTTAGTTGTTCCCCTTTCAAATGCACTGCCCTGCTTTATGAAGATAATGCACAAGGATATGCATGTTTTCAGATGCAGGGTGCAGAAAGTGTGGTCTGGAGAAGAAACTAAGGTGCTTTAGACAAGATTGGCAGTGGGAACTACAGTTTTCAAAACACCACTTTGAAAACGTAAGCTGAGAGTGTTCTCTAAGCTGCACAATTCCTCCTTGATTGCTTCACTGTGTGTAAATCGGAGAAGACAGAACTGCTCGCTTGCACAGAGCTTCTTCGTCATGGGAATCACTTGAAAAGTTGAGAGTATCTACTGTTTTGTTGATTGTATGAGTAATTCAGCTTGGTAATATCCTGTTCACACTTTTCCACCTGCCGAGCAGTGATATGATGGGTGAATGGCATGCTACTCATTAAAGTGTGTTGGATTTAGATGTTGACTGAAAATAGCAATCTGCCACCACATTTACCATTTGTTCCTTTGCTCATTGGTTAGCAGTCTTTTTGGAACATGATAGAAAGACATGGCTTCACTGATCCTGTGAACTGCCTGATGTCATCCCTGGTGTTTTGCGATCCTTTTCATCAAATGGAAGCACACAACTGCCCAATTGTATAATTTCCTCTTCTAGGAACCATAGCTTATCTCTTTCAGAACTGATTTGAAGTAGCAGTATAAGGGAGCAAGATGAGGTCAACAGGGTTTTGTGCCGAAATCTTAAACACCAGGAGATACCACCCCTCCACCCAAATTGTTCCTTAATCCTAAGGTGATTGTGGGTGTTGCACAACAACTGGGAATTTAGTTTATGTAGATCAAAGCACACCTTTCTTATTTACTCTCGGAGGCCTTGTGAAACTGTTCCAAGCATCCCTTCCTGAAGTGCTGATTCAGTAGACTAGTGATTGCTAGCACCAGTATGGAATGCTCTGCAATAGCCAAAACCAGGCGCTGCAACCTTCAAACAGCTTGACTTCACTCTCAAAGGCACAGTCTTCCATTGTCTCCTGAGACAGACGGATGCTCCAAGCCAACGGATGCCCAGGTGATCTCCACCAGTGCCATACCTGGCATAAGTTAATGCTTCATGTTTAGGAACCGGCTGAGTATCTCATCCCAGGTCTGCAGGCAGCAAATGTGTGGTAAGGGACCGAGATATTGCCCCATCTGCATGATGTTGGGCCTTCAACTATTACAACAACGCCATGGATTGTAACCACAGGAAAACTACTCTCACACCATGGTTTTAAAAGGAATGTGGGTCTGGGAGGTGGGGAGGGCAGGATCCTGTTGGAGGGAGGAAATGAGAACAAAAGGGAGAACCAAACAGCTCTGTGGAGATGTAGAGAAGGCAGGGGGAAGCTTTGCTTCATGGTTCCAAGGCATGAGCAGGCATTCGGTCATCCTAATGAAAAGGCCACTGTGTGCTCTGGGATGGGATAGGAGAGGCTAAATAACAAAGCGGCTCTCTGAGGAAAATATGGCTTGTGTTTTATTATTTGAGCTCTGTTAGCATGGATGCCTTGCATATGCAACACATTAAGATGAGGCAAGCTCTGCACCATATTGAGAGCAGTCCATAGTTTGAATTGCCCGATAAAAAATACTTTCCCGTTGAGGATATTGATATATTTGCTATGGCTATATCAAATAAAACTGAGCTTGCAATGTGCCTTCTAATAGAGCGGTCAGACTTAGATTCCCATATACATACTGTGCAGAGTGTTTTCAGTCCTTGTTCCACATTCTAATTGATGTATATGGTAAGTGGCCTTGGTTTCTCATAACTGGATTCTTATTTTATAGGTGTTCTATCTTATGAGTTAAATAAAGCTGTGGTGTAATTTGAATCCATGTCTTAAGTACTTGTAGCTTTCTCCATAGCTCATGGCTCATATGTTCAACTCTTGCCTGTTAAAAGCTTTTATACACATGAGGCTTAGCTCATAATGGAAATGTAAAACCTACACTCACTGCCCCAAATGTACACCTGCTTTTTAACTTGGTTCTCATGCTTTCTGCCCTTTCTGAATAATGCTTGCATTAGGCATCAGGGCCCCTGTCAGAAACTCAAACGTGCTTCTTAAATGTTGGTTGTGAAATACGGTTTGAAGGGATAGCTGAACATTGGTTGTTTGAAGGAAAACATCATAGAATAGGTTTGTTCAGCTTCTCCTTCGAACAGTAATGCTGTGATATGTTGTGTAATGCTCCAAGGATTTCTGATATACAGATCTGAGAACACACATTTGGAAAGCCAAACCACTTCTGTTTGACAAGAAGTCATTGTGGAGGAGAGACAGGTGACAATTTTTTACATGTGCAATAGTTGTGCATGTGTAAAAAGTACATGCATATGGTACACCAACAAGCTCATGATTCCTGCGTATCTTTGGCCACATGAAGTAGGCAGCATTTTCAGGGGAGTGTTACACACCGTCTGCCAGTGTCCCCCAACCACCAGACCTGCCCACTGTGGTTGTGCACTGGGTGGTGGTGGGGGAACAGAGCCGGGGGAAGGGGGCTGCAGAAGAATAGTTAATTGTCCCTCTCATCCTACCCAATAATCATTCTCTGCAAATGTAGCCCCCCCCCCTTCTACTTAGAAAACAGATAGTTTGGAACACCTATCTCTATCCTTACAAACAAACCCCGGCTTAGCTAGATACCGTATTTTTCGCTCTATAAGACACACTTTTTTCCTCCTAAAAAGTAAGGGGAAATGTGTGTGCATCTTACAGAGCGAATGCAGGCTGTGCAGCTATCGCTGAAGCCAGAAGAGCAAGAGGGATCAGTGCGCAGCGATCCCTCTTGCTCTTCTGGCTTCAGGGATAGCCACACAAAGCCTCTTGAGTGCAGTGGGATTGCTCCTGCCTCTTTGCTCAAGAGGCTTTGCGTTGCTTTCTTGTTTCTTGTTTTCCTCCTCTAAAAACTAGGTGCGTCTTATGGTCGGGTGTGTCTTATAGAGCAAAAAATACAGTAGCTTCTTTCCTCTATTTCCTAACAAAAAGAGAGTAAAAATGTTAGACAGTTGTGAATCCTGGCAAGGAACCAGGAAGTGAAATACAGTGGTACCTCAGGTTAATTCGTTCTGGAGGTCCGTTCTTAACCTGAAACTGTTCTTAACATGAAGCACCACTTTAGCTAATGGGGCCTCCTGCTGCCGCCACGCCACCAGAGCACGATTTCTGTTCTCATCCTGAAGCAAAGTTCTTAACCCGAGGTACTATTTCTGGGTTAGCGGAGTCTGTAACCTGAAGCATCTGTAACCCGAGGTACCACTGTATGTCTCTTACAGTCCTTCATTCTGCAGCTCAACTTCCCTAGGCTTCCATGTAAAATCTGCCTTGCCTCTCCTCTCTTTCTCTGTTCCCTGCTGCCAGGTGTTCCTCGAAGGCTGGTAGGGACTGTTTTTTGCTTGGAGTAAAATATGTTCACCAGTACGAGAACGCCTCATGCTACATCCCATGCTCAGGACATCACTTTGCTTGACTGGAAACGTAGCCTTGCCACAGGTCACGTGGCAAGCTGGAGGTCACGTGATTTGCAAGCCTGCCCTTAGCCAGGCGGATGTTAAGCTTTTCTTCGTTGCTTCTGAAAGTGTGTAATCAGAGCAAGCCTGTGCTGCTTTTCTGCTTAATTCCTGACCTCCTTTGGATTTTAGCACCGGGCTCCCCGGAACGCTTAAGCTGTTCAGATGTTTGAAACTCAGTGTGGCTGTGGCTACAAAAAAACAACAACTGTTTTGTATGTTGGAATGTTTGTCTGGCTGCAGACGTTCCAAATTTGGTGTGTCAGCCGGGAGAAGCAGGTGCATGCTCTTGGGAACGACTGATAAAACAGTAAATAAAAAACAGGGTTTTTTTAGTGTTGTGTCCGAAGGGAGCTTTGAGAGAATCCACACCAGCAACTTCATTTTAGCAATGGTGGCAAAGTCTAGTGAATGGACTCTGTTTACATTATATTTGGCTTGTAAACAGCCGCTTAACTTGGTTGCCTGTGGCAAGTATGAATTCTTGGCAATCAAGCAGGGGTGTTTTTGCAAGATGAAAATCAGCATGTGGCGCTGGGTTTTTCTTTGCTTTTGACCCTTTGTGGCAATAATATACTGTATCTAATACAGTGGTACCTCAGGTTACATACGCTTCAGGGTACAGACGCTTCAGGTTACAGACTCCGCTAACCCAGAAATAGTACCTCGGGGTAAGAACTTTACCTCAGGATGAGAGCAGAAATCGCACAGCGGCAGCGTGGTGGCAGCGGGATGCCCCGTTAGCTAAAGCGGTGCTTCAGGTTAAGAACAGTTTTAGGTTAAGAACGAACCTCCAGTACTTAACCCGAGGTACCACTGTATAGGTACGTCTCGGCACACCTAGTATCTGTGGGCTGCTAATGTTTGTGACTTTATTTGCAAGGCTGAAGTAGTCACTGGGACTATCGATCTCCACGGTTTTTATCCTCCATGGATGAAATTGGCTAGTTTTTCACGCTTCGTGCGGAAGCTTCTTGTGCCCCCACGCAGTATGCATGTTTCAGACCCGCTTCCATATCTTCGCAGATTTATGACTTCCTCCATTTTACATAATTTGTGCCGTATTCCATGTGGTGTATTTGCAAATCTAATGTGGCTTGTTGTCTGGAGCTGAGACTAGGCTGCAAAAATGCATTCTTGGAAAATGAACATCATTTGCATACTGTGATGCTTCCTCCCATAGGCAGATTTTTAACCCCCTGCCCTTTAAATAAAGAAACCTTTATTTACCTTGTTTGTTCAACAGCTCCCTGGATGATGCAACGCTTTGCACTGTAAATAAATAGCTGTGGAGATGCTGTGGCAGAACTAACAGCTTGCTTTGAGTTAGCGAGGTTTTTCTGTGCCGCTGTTCTGAGGCTGATTCTTTTCTGCGGCACTGGGCTGCCTTGATTAGCTTATCTGCAGCAGAAGAAGGAGAAGAAGAAAGAATTGGGCACAGCTGTTGCTCGCAGATACAGATGAGGGATTTTGTTAAATTAGGATGCTAACTTTGATTAGAATTGAAGAGAAATAAAGCACCCATGGAAGTGGGATGATCTTGTGCTCCAACATGGGAAATATTTCCCAAGGCTATTGGAAGTGAGGAGCACACAATAGACTGCATGACAGACTTGCCTGATACATCTGTACATGCTAGCAGAATCCTTCCCTTAGTGACTGTCTTAAGTAGGGCCGCTTCTGCCCGAGGATGCAACTTTCGGCCAATGTAGCTGCTTTGTCTGTTGATGTCTCCTAGAATAGAAAGGGTACAGCAAAGGAGTCCCTGTTGTAGGTGCTGCCAATGGGTGCTGCCTAGTGACTCCTTGTTTATAAAATGTCCTCCCTTGTGTGGTGTGTCTTATCTCCCTCATTATTAAAATCTATGTGGAATTTTGGGACACGGGTGGCGCTGTGGGTTAAACCACAGAGCCTAGGACTTGCCGATCAGAAGGCTGGCGGTTCGAATCCCGTGACGGGGTGAGCTCCCGTTGCTCGGTCCCTGCTCCTGCCAACCTAGCAGTTCGAAAGCACATCAAAGTGCAAGTATATAAATAGGTACCGCTCTGACGGGAAGGTAAACGTTTCCGTGCGCTGCTCTGGTTTCGCCAGAAGCGGCTTAGTCATTCTGGCCACATGACCCAGAAGCTGTCTGAGGACAAACGCCGGCTCCCTCGGCCAATAAAGCGAGATGAGCGCCGCAACCCCAGAGTCAGCCACGACTGGACCTAATGGTCAGGGGTCCCTTTACTTTTACCTATGTGGAATTTTAAAACATTCCTGCCCACCCAGGTGTTAGATAACTGAAACTGCCTTTGAAATCCCCCAGGCGTATTCTGCACCTGGCTATCGGCCACTTGTGACCAAGCAAAGATGCCCAGGCACCAGGATGGGGCCTGATGTCTCCATCACCTGGAGTTGCACACCTGGGGGTCCTCGGATCTTGACTGTTTTCACACACTAGCAACACATCCTGTAGAATCATATCCATTATATTTTATCTACACAATCAGAGTGAATTTCAGGAACCAAAAAGTCTTATTGAAAAAATACAACTTTCGAGCCTTCTGGCCACCAAAATGGCAACTAGGCATTCTGTTTTGGTGACCGTTAAGCCTGGTTTAATTAGCCATTGGCACCTAACTTACATATCTGAGTTTCTAACACTGAGCTGCACCTAGACCTTATTTAGCTGGGAGGATGTTTTTAAAGGTTTGTGTTGTTTTGCTGTTTTTATTGTTTGCTGCCCTAGATTTCTTTGGGAAGGAAGGGCGGGATTGTTATTTTGAAAAATAATATAGAGGTGTCCTACATTGTGGCTATTGGAATATATAGGGAGACACCTCCTTCTCCTTTCCTGCGTCATACACTATACCTTGAAAGCACATTCAAAGAAAATCCTTTCCCTCAAAGAATTCTGGGCACTGTAGTTTTTCCCCTCGCAGTGTTACGATTCCCCTCGGCCTTTAACAACCTGCAGTGCCCAGAATCCTTTGAAGGGGAAAATTGTCCTTCACGTGTGCTTTATAGTGTGTACACAACTGCAGAACGGCACAGGCGTTTCAGGAGATAAAGTGTGTTTGCTTTGCAGAAAACAAGCCTTAGATACACAGAAGGCAAAAATCTTCTCCTCCAGAAGCTTCTCATTCCATTGGTGGTAAGCAGTCACTAGTTCTGCTGCTTTGGGTTAGTGCTTGGCTGAGTATGTCAGTGCTGCAATCTTTTTACAAAAGGGCCCTTTTCTAATGGGAGAAAGACAAACGACAGCCACTTTGCTTGCTAAGGGTTATTAATAGATGGAACTGGGGAGGAAATAGTGTTCTGAAGCAACGGGCTTTTCATTGGTTATCTTTTGTAGCCTCAAATGTAAGTTTCTGAAAAGTGGAATGAGGGGATACGACTTGTTCTTTGTTGGCATATGCAGATGCTCATCATCTCTTTCTCCCTTTTTCTCCTTTCTTAGTCCCTGTTGCTCTTGGCTCTCGTGGGAGCTGTCTTTCTGGGCCTCAACCTGGTATTCCTTGGTATTTATCTGATTTGTGTGTGCTGCTGCAAGAGGGAGGAGGAGTCAGAGACGAAGAGGCCCAATTCGTGCTGCATCACCTGGACTGCTGTGGTCGCCGGCCTCATCTGTTGGTGAGTTCATTTGGAGCCTAGAGAGCAGAAGGCCCATGGGTGATGGAGCGGGTGGGTGGTGTCTGAAAGCTTGGGTTCACCGGTAGGGTTGCCACCTTTGTACTGACAAAATACAGTGTGGGGCCTTTCCCCCCCCCTCCAAATCTTATACTGCAGTGACTTCAAAGTAACCCATTGCAATCTATTGCAGCCTAACAAGATGGCCCCTCTGGAATTTGTCACATGCGCACGTGCCCATGAATGTGTAAATCTGTCTGTGCTTGGCTACCCAGAGCTTAAATACATGACCTTTCACAAACATGAGGAGCCACTGCAGAAAAGGCCCCGTTCTCACGTTGCCACCCTTTGGATATCTCGTGGAGGAGGCACCTGAAGAAGGGCCTCAAATCATGACCGCAGGGTCCAGGTTGGTTGACATGGAGAGAGGACGTCCTCGAGGCATTGTGGTCCCGAGCCATTCAAGGCTTTATAGGTAAAAACCAGCTCTTTGAATTGGGCCCGGAACTTAATTGGCCACCGGGATCGGTGTAAGGTGGTACCTCTGGTTACAAACTTAATTTGTTCTGGAGGTCCGTTCTTAACCTGAAACTGTTCTGAACCTGAGGTACCACTTTAGCTAATGGGGCTTCCCTCTGCCGTCGTGCTGCCGGTGTGCAATTTCTGTTCTCATCCTGAGGTAAAGTTCTTAACCCGAGGTACTACTTCCGGGTTAGCGGAGTCTGTAACCCGAAGTGTTTGTAACCCGAGGTGTTTATAACCTGAGGTACCACTGTAATATGCTCAGAGGTCAAGTTCCACCTTGGAAAACTGCCTGTAGGCCATAATGCATGGCGCACGCCTCTGTTTTGTCGCATGCACACATGGCAGCTCGCACTCAGTTTGTCCTGTTGTATTTCTCTCACCCTTAAAGAAACAAAGGGTCCACAAGGGAAAGGGAGACAGTTCAGCTACTGTTTCAGGGCCTGCTTTGCTAAAGGGCATGGTTTGGCAGCTTCCTATTCCTTGAGCCAAAGACTCATGTTTCATCTTCCACCACCAGTCCCCCTAGTTTGGACATTGCAATTCAGTGCTCTTGAAGGCCCCTGCCTGTCTCACCCAAGAGAAGCAAGCATGCTTTGAGCATTTGCAGATGGTACTGGGTCCCCCAGCCTCACTTTAATCGCTGTTTCCTCGAGAGGGCTTCTTTGCTCCAGTATTCATTCCTCTTTTGGCTAATCCCAAGAGGAGGAGGGAGATTGGGGTGTGGAGGAGTCCTTTAGCTTTTAATCCCACCCCTAAGCAGATGGCACAGCTGGCTGTCCGGGGTCACGTGAGGCTTGAGGTTAATTGTGTATAGAGTCTGACTCAAATCAAAGGAGGGAGAGCAGGGTTGGTGGTCCCTGGAAAGGGAAAGCCCTAGGTTCTTGTCTATTGCTTTCTCTCCATCGCCTGTACCTCTCCAGGATGAAGAATACTTTTCATCTAGAGCAGTGGTTCTCAACCTGTGGGTCCCCAGATCTTGTTGGACTACAACTCCCATCATCCCTGAGCTGTGGCCTTGCTAGTTAGGGGTGATGGGAGTTGTAGTTCAACAACATCCGGGGACCCACAGGTCGAGAAAGGCTGATCTAGAGGCTTGCTGAATGTCTAGGGTGTTATTTCATCGCTCAGTTGGTTGAGCAAGTCCAGAGGTAGATACTGCATGTGGCAAGGAATTGTAACATCATCTTTTCATAGAAGAACAGAGGCCACTGGTGGACTATCTGTCAAATTATAATTCTTGTATGAAATCACGTGCAGAATTTGATATAGGGGGAAGAATGTAGAGAATGGATTTGGGGGGCTTAGAAAATAAGCATAGATGTGTTTTAAAGCAGCTATTAAGGGGAAATTAAAAAACAATCAGGGAAGGAGGGATGGGAAGTCAAGAAGGGGGGGACCCTAATAAATACAACTGGAGTTATGTAATAAATTGGAAGATTTAATAAAAACCATTAAAGAAAGAAATCGTCACTTCACCCTAAGTTAAAGCAACTGATAATAAGCCCAGCCCACTTCTCACCCCACCTGACCCCAATGATGTAGGCAAGTGGTGTTAGCACAGGTCATAGCTACATCACAGAATTGCAAAAGTATATAGTCCAGGGGCAGGAACCTGCGACCCTGCGATGTCATAGATGGTGCCAGACTACAGCTCCCATCTTCCCTGACATTTGGCCATGCTAACTGGGGCTAATGGGAGTTGGAGTCCCTCAACGTGTAGAGGGCCACAGGTTCTCCATCCTGCATCAAGTCTACCCACCGCAGAACCTTCGAAACACTCCTAAAAAAAAATATCTAATGGTTGAACGTGTATACAATATAAGGCATCATCCGAGGAGTTATGCGGCTGGTAGTGCCGCTGCTGCAAGTCGTTGGAGGCCATTGCGCTTCACTAGTGTTGCGTGTTGCATGCAATCATTGGCAGGAGCATTGTTGGTTGTTCCCTGAATTGATGGAGCTCATTGGATGCAACGAGAAACTGAGCCTTTAGTCCAGGGGTTCTCAAAGGGTGCGGCAGGAGAGGATGGCAAGTGTGGCAGGAGGATCCAAGCATAACCAAAGAAATATTTAAACATTTCAGTGTAGTGTTGCATAGAACAGTATCAAAATAAAATAAACAATAATTTGCAGAATATGGATAAATATCTTTTCAAAATGCACCTCTGCCATGAGTTGTTTCTTTGTATTTCTTACCAATAAAAAAATTGGTACGACCTGAGCAATTTTTTATTCTGAAAAGTGTGGCCCAGAGGGGAAAAACCCTGCTTTGGTGTCACCAGCCCAATACTCTGCCAAATACTCTGTGGAATACTCTGCCAAAAAAGATCAATCAGTTGCTTTCTGTTTCAACTTTTAAACGCCTTCTAGATTCTCCCCCCCCCCCCCCGCCGCTGCTGCCTTTCTGTCAGGCTTATGCAGGCAATAAATAATGCATCTTTCCATTAATAGTTTGCTGGTTTCTGTTTTTAACTTTTTGTATGTGTGGTGGTTTGTTTGTTTTTTAATTGGATGGTTTCATATATAATTGTTGTAAACACTCTTTAATTTTTATGAATGTAAAATTCATAAATATGTATGTAAATTTTTTTTTATAAATACGTAAAATAGAAAGACAAGGAGTGCTTTGACTTGATCAAACCATACCAGCATCTCTTGTGGCGTGTGTGTGTGTGTACACACACACACACACACACACACACAGCACAGTTGCCAGTTAATTTAGCTTTTTGATGGCGGGGTATTGTATCTTGGTAAAATAATCAGTGCAAGTGAAACTCGTCAATTTCCCCTGAGATGGGGGAAATGTTTAGTTGCTGAGATGCCGCCTTGCCTTCAAAGGGGTCCCCTTTCTCTCTGCTCCCCCAATTTAGGGCTGGGGTGCCCACCTGCCTTCCTAATGGCAGCTACAATTTGTTGTGTCCCTGTGCTGGCTGCTCCCTTCCCACCGTTACACAAGTTACCCGACTGCACCACCTACAGAAAATGAATTCTCTTGCTCACAATTGCCAAGCCACCCCTTTGTGGAAATGGAATGCAGAATTTTGCTTGTGCGTTACGTGTGAGTTAAGTGCCACAGACGAAAGGGGGAAACATTTGTACCGCAAGTGGAGCAGTTTGTGAGCGCATATTCTCATTTCGCTTCCTGTTCATCTTTTTCCTTCAGTGTGGCTTGTGTTGGGCAGCTGCAGCTGTGAGGCGAGGAGAGCCGTCCATTTTGGGCACTGATGGGTTCTGCCTCTTTCGCGTCGCCATTGCACAAATCGCTCGGGTTAGATAGGGGGGTTCATACGCAGGTTGGGAGGTGGCTGGGATGGCAATCCTGGGCGTACTGGAGAAAACAAAGCCTCTTCCCCCATTTTTTTACACTCTTAACTCTGGCCTCTGCCTGAGACACATGGTTTCATCCCAGGTGGCAGATCTGCACTCAATTCACCTTGCCTCTTGCAAGGCAGAGTGATCAGATGAACTCGGTTGCCTGAGGCTTTCACAGTTGGGTTACTTCTGGCTGTAAGGATGAAGTTGGGAGTGGGGGCTGCCCATCTTCAGGCGCCGATCTTCCTTCTACTTTCTCAGAGATTAGAAATAATAGAACTAGGCACATGGTTTCGACATCTGGCCACCCATAGCTGCAAACACAGAGGAAATAACACCGCTGTACAGTGGTACCTCGTTTTAAGAACTTAATTTGTTCTGGAGGTCCGTTCTTAACCTGAAACTGTTCTTAACCTGAGGTACCACTTTAGCTAATGGGGCCTCCCGCTGCCGCTGCGCTGCCGAAGCACAATTTCTGTTCTCATCCTAAAGCAAAGTTCTCAACCCGAGGTACTATTTCTGGGTTAGTGGAGTCTGTAACCTGAAGCGTCTGTAACCTGAAACGTCTGTAACCCGAGGTACCACTGTATTATCAGCTTGGTATGTCTCCCCCAATTCGTACATCTGCTGAGGAACGTGGGTGGCGCTGTGGTCTAAACCAGCAAGCCTCTTGGGCTTGCCGATCAAAAGGTCGGCGGTTCGAATCCCTGCAACGGGGTGAGCTCCTGTTGCTCTGTCCCAGCTCCTGGGAACCTAGCAATTCAAGAGCACGCCAGTGTGAGTAGATAAATAGGTACCGCTCTGGCGGGAAGGTAAGCGGTGTTTCCGTGCACTCTGGTTTCTGTCACGGCGTCCCATTGCGCCAGAAGCAGTTTAGTCATGCTGGCCACATGACCCGGAAAAGCTGTCTGTGGACAAATGCCAGCTTCCTTGGCCTGAAAGCAATAAGAGCGCCACACCCCATAGTTGCCTTTGACTGGACTTAACTGTCCAGGGGTCCTTTTACCTTTTACCTACATCTGCTGGAAAGTTTTCATGGCACTCTTTTGGCTTCAGCCATTTACTGCACAAACCCTTCTCAATCAGCTCATTCAATTCTACGTTCCAGGGACTTCCAAAGGGCTTTAGTGCTTAATAGTTTGAGGGTGATCTTTTATTCGCTGAATGGAAGTATCTGTATCTGGGAGTAAACATGCTGATTAAACCGGCGTGCTGTTCCCATGACTTGCCTTCTTCCCTAACCCAAACACATGATTCCCCACCCCACCCCACCCCTGGGCTTGTTGAAATTCTGGCTATATTGTCTCCTATCCATAAGCTTTGGATGAGTGAGATGAGGGTTAGGCAGAGTAATAAATATCCTAAGTGCTTTTCAGGTCCCCAGGGCGCTTTGATTGCGAGTGCAACAATATAGAGCAGCTCTTGCACTGACTGCTGGGCATCTGGTTCTTCGAATCTTAAATGCGTAGCAAGAGCATCGATCAGAGCGAAGCTCCCCGCCTGTTACGCTACACCTAGCAGACTTCTATTTTCTGCTTGCTGTATGCTATAAAATGGATGATTTAGGGAAATCTGTGGGAATGGAGAATCCTGAGTTCCAGGTTCGTTCTTGCTCTTCAAACCTATTACTTTAGATCAGTCAAGCTTGCCTTTCCAGGCTGGAGCTCCTTCCTATATAAGCAGACCCCTTTCTGCTTAAAATCATTTCACGCTGCATTCTCCCCTATCCCCACCCACCCAAAAGAATCTTCTTTAGTACTAAAGGCATCGGTGAAGCCATAAAAAAATAAAAAAAACCACCCACCTGCAGAAGAACAGGGGAAGTATGTAGACAAATACAGTGGTACCTTGGGTTACATACGCTTCAGGTTACATATGCTTCAGGTTACATACGCTTCAGGTTACAGACTCCACTAACCCAGAAATAGTGCTTTCAGGTTAAGAACTTTGCTTCAGGATAAGAACAGAAATTGTGCTCCAGCGGCGCGGCAGCAGCAGGAGGCCCCATTAGCTAGAGTGGTGCTTCAGGTTAAGAACAGTTTCAGGTTAAGTACGGACCTCTGGAACAAATTAAGTACTTAACCCGAGGTACCATTGTATTCCTCTTCTGCCAGCGAAGCTTACAGGTTTCCTCAAATAGCCATCCAGCACCAGCACTCAGGGCTGGTTCTCACTGTACACATCTCACTGTAGATAAATCTAATTAATTCATTCATTCATTAAAATGCTGGAATAGGTAGGTCTTTTGCTCTGATCCCAAAGGGCTGCCATTATAATCAGAAGGGCTTCCCACCCGCTTCTCTTTAAGGGAAAAGTAACTTTTATTACATTACAATTTGCAAGCGTGCACACTTCATATCTGATGGGAGTGTGGCAGCATCTCACTTCTCTCCCCCCACCTCCCCACCCCGCACTTGGTATTGGCGTGCGAATACCAGCAACCGTGCAAGAGGTAGCCTTTAGATACAGAAATGGCAAAGGAAAATGGAATGGGAAGGCAAGCCTAATTGGGGGGGTGGGGTGGATTTTTTTGCAACACGTGCCATTATTAAAAAGAGCAGAACCTCTCAAGGCTTCTGCTAAGCATTTGCAAACGGAGTCCTAAAAGTGACAGCAGAGAAACCCGCTTACACTGCCCAGTAGTTTGAATTTTTAGATCTATCGCAAGCGTTCCCAGCAATGTAAACGCACACAACTCAAACCCAGGTGTTCAGGTGTATTCAGGCTGGCTTTCAGTTGTGTGTGCGTGCAACCCTTAGGTTTACGCAATTTGAAGTGTAGCTAAAGCTGGATTGTAACTCACAGTAATGTGACATGTGCGAATAAGAGTTATATTAAAATAGGAGCTGTTAGTGCCTCTCCAGGTGGGAGAACCTATTTTTCTCTTGGTTAAAAATGGTGCCTTGATAAGAACCATGCCATCCCTGACCGCTGGAAACAGTTCCCCTGCGTCAGAAGCTCTGCTTAGATGCCATTACTTCTGAGGTGCATCAACCACATGAATTTGAGCTACAGGGAATTTCCATGCCGGTGGAGCACATTCTTATCCACTAAAGCACGAGTTTTCGTGGTGCATTTGAGCTGCAGCCTCCCCATGGAAGCAGCATCAGCACGCTTTCATACGGGGGCCATAATTTCGGAGCTAACCTTCAACGTTCAGTGAACAGCGGAAGCAGCGGAGAGAAGCGTAGCCATAGCCGAGCATCGCTTTTGTTGTTATTTACAGCCAGAGATATGCTGTAGCCAAACAGCAGGGGCCCATTTGAAATAGGGAGCTCATTCAAAGGCTAATAGGGGAGAACTGGCCAGGATGAATCATTTTTATTGCCAATGCAGCAAGGAGAGGCGTGAGTCGGAGTCAACCAGCTTTCCTTATTGGCTGCTCCTGCTTAGCACTTAGGAACGGGTGCATTTCACAAACCTATGTTTCCAGCGCCCATCTCAGGAATTCTAAAAACCTGATTGTAAAACTAGAGTGTGTTAGCTGTTCTGAAATGAATGTGAATTGTGGTATTCTGCATGTGTTGGTGTTAAATTTATATACAGTGGTACCTCAGGTTAAGAACTTAATTCGTTCTGGAGGTCTGTTCTTAACCTGAAACTGTTCTTAACTTGAGGTATCGCTTTAACTAATGGGGCCCCCTGCTGCCCTGCACCACCGCCACACAATTTCTGTTCTCATCCTGAAGAAAAGTTCTTAACCCGAGGTACCATTTCTGGGTTAGTGGAGTCTGTAACCTGAAGCATCTGTAACCTGAAGCATCTGTAACCCGAAGTACCATTGTACTACCCTTCTGCGTGTGTTTGGTGTGTTGTTGTTGTTTATTAAATTCATATACAGTGGTACCTCGGGTTAAGTACTTAATTCGTTCTGGAGGTCCGTTTTTAACCTGAAACTGTTCTTAACCTGAAGCACCACTTTAGCTAATGGGGCCTCCTACTGCTGCTGCCACGCCGCCGGAGCATGATTTCTGTTCTCATCCTGAAGCAAAGTTCTTAACCCGAGGTACTATTTTTGGGTTAGCGGAGTCTGTAACATGAAGCGTCTGTAACCAGAAGCGTATGTAACCCAAGGTACCATTGTACTGCTTTTCATCAAGGTGGTTCACAGAATAAAATACAAGTAAATAACTAACCAAAACAACAAAACAGTAATTCCCCTGAGGCCCTTCCCGTAGATATAATGTGATTTATCTGGAAGAAGGGGGTTTGCCAAAGGCATCTTTTTTCCTCACACCCATCTCCCTTCCATAAATAAAAGAGCCATCAATTTACTGTCCTGATCTCTGACTTGGCAAAGGGTCCTTGGCATTTACCCTGGCATGTAGGAATTGTTTCTGGCTGGAGTTTTCCAGAGACCCTAGAATTCTTTCTTGAAGGTTAAATCAAGGAGCAGCTGTAATCCAGAGGAACATTTCTTTCAACAGATTCTGATAATCTGCTTAGGGGCGGGGGCGAGGTTGGAGGGGTCCCCCCCCCGCCCGCCGCTGCTGCCTTTTGGCCTAAATCTCTTGGGTGTTTGGGAGAGAACTTGCTTACAGCTCAGTGTGTCGCAGGCTTGTAGCATCCTTTTTAAGCCCCAGAGTTGGAGGGAGTGATTCTGGTTGGCAGTGCTCTGTTGTCCATTGGCAGGGGACCACTAATGTCTTAAAAGGCCAAGAGAGGAGACAGTTTCTACTGGCACCTTCGCAGCACTTCTGTTCTCCTCTCCCTCCAGAACTGGCGCATCCCCCCCCCCCCCCGCTAAATCATGGTCATCCTCTGGCCTCTCTCTGACCCCAGTCCTGCTTATCTAATGTAAATTGTAAGCTCTCTCCGAAAAGAAGCTGTTTTAGCTGTAAACTGGCAAGGTTCTTACATTATTACAAATGTGAAACAATCATTTCCTATTTGGCCACTATCGGTGGCTTAAAAACATCTCTCTGTTTGGGTTAAACACTGTGGGTTGTAACAAGACACCTGAAATATGTGAGCAAGTTCTCTCTGGCTTTCTTCCATTTCCAGTATCGACTGTCTTGCAGCAATTGCTCTTTTGCGCCGATACATAAAGCACACTTCATAGTGGGGCTCATCCAGGCATCCTACGATCCTGCCAGCAGAACGTTTGGTTGTTTCTGGGGCAAGTTGAGCGAAAAGGGCTTGGCTTAGCTCAGCATTTATTTAAAAAATGGAACCTCAAGACCACCCAGCCACCTCCTCAAATTGTACACAGGAACCTGTTACGGGGGGCACGGACTGCTCCTTTTCACTTATGGGGTATCCAAGAGCCCATATAGAATCCTTAAGTAGGTCCCCTGTCGGAAGGAGAAAATAACAGAGGCCAGCCAGAGAATATTGAGAAGCAAAGCAGCTAGTAAGCCTGATCTTTATTAAAATCTTGCAACAGGGTCCCCCACTCCCCCCACGCAGAGAGGGAGGAGAGGAACCCAGAACAATGGTGTGCAAGCTCTTTCAAAATTGCCTAGCCTTTGGCTCAAGGTAAAGGTAAAGGACCCCTGGCAGTAAAGTCCAGTCGTGAGCAACTTTCGGGTTGTGGCGCTCATCTCGCTTTACTGGCCGAGGGAGCCGACATTTGTCCCCGGACAGTTTTTCTGGGTCATGTGGCCAGCATGACTAAGCCGCTTCTGGCAAAACCAGAGCAGCACACGGAAACGCTGTTTACCTTCCTGCCGGAGCGGTACCTATTTATCTACTTGCACATCATACATACATCACAGAAAGAGGTGGTCCCCAGCAGAAATATGTCACGGGGGCAGTCTACCACAGAAATACATCAAAGGGGCACGGTCAACAGCAGAAAACCTGTCTGTCAGGATACCTGATAATGATCAATCATTGTTCTACCTGGGCAGCCTGGGCAATCTTTTGTGATTGTAAATACTTGGTTCCTGAATCCAGGTCACAGGCACACCCTTAGACAGGATTTGTGAGCAAAGAGACAACGGGGAGAATATTTGAAGTTACTGGAAGAGTCAAAATGGCTTTAGGATTGTTCTTCTGTACTATTTCAGACACGTGGTTTATATACTTATGTGTGTGTTTGCCTTGTACATTTATGAATGTTTCTTTTATATATGTAAGACCTTAGGATTTCTATAACAAACCTACTCCGGCTGTTTCCTAGTTCTTACAAATCACACCCATTACACAGTTGCAGAGTGCTGAGTTTGGAGGGGTTTCTACATTTCCTCTTTGGGCAGATTGACTATCCTGGTGAATATCTTACAAAGCCCCTTTAAGTCTGTTTGGGGGGGGGGAGAACTTTCACTCCCTCCCTTCTACTGCTATCAGTCTAGGTGGGCCATTTCCCTTGACTCCTAGATGAGAAGGCTTTCCAGGGATGCAAAGCAAGTAATTGCAAGGGGAATCAAAGAGAACATTTATCTTGCCTGCCTCCCAGACGTCTTTACTATACAATATGATACGACAAAATAATCTGTATTGTCATTGTCCCATACAGAACAACGAAATTGAAAAATCTACATCAGACATTCAAAAACCAACAAGCCTGCTATCCCAGCCTGGTCAGCCCCTAAAAACTCTGATACCCCATAAGTGAATACAATATACAGTGGTACCTCAGGTTAAGTACTTAATTCGTTCCGGAGGTCCGTTCTTAACCTGAAACTGTTCTTAACCTGAAGCACCACTTTAGCTAATGGGGCCTCCCGCTGCTGCCGCGCCACCGCAGCACAATTTCTGTTCTCATTCTGAAGCAAAGTTCTTAACCCGAGGTACTATTTCTGGGTTAGCGGAGTCTGTAACGTGAAGCGTATGTAACCTGAAGCATATGTAACCCGAGGTACCACTGTACTCACATAAAGACTACCTTACACTGCGTTTAAAACCCAAATCACATTTGGATAGAAACCGTTTCTCAGGCGGCTAGTCCTAGTCTTTATAACCCTTTACCTTGTTCCAGAAGGTAGAAGCTGAAAGAGATAATTTCCGGGGTGCGCACTATCCTGCACTATCTCTGCAGCTTTCTTATGGCACCTGGAAACATAAAAAAATTAAAAGAGGATTAGACAACTTCATGGAGGAGAGGGCTGTAGAGGACTGCTACTCTGCCTCCACAGCTGGAGACAATAATGGTTCTGAATATGCATTGCTGGAACCCACAGCAGGGGAGAGTTCTCTTTTGCTCAAATCCTGTTTGTAGATTTCCTACAGGCATTTGGCTGGCCACTGTGAGAACAGAATGCTGGACTAGATGGTCCATTGGTGTGATCCAGCAGACTCTTATATTCTTGTGTCTCTCCCCAGATACCAGCGTAGTTTGATTTCTCTGTCACTACACACAGACACAGACACACACACACACACACACACACACCATGACTCAAGTTGATCTGGGCGCCTGTGGGGGAACTTTCCTTTGAGTCTGGCAGAAATGCACCCCAAACTCCAACATGAAGTTGATTCGGAATAAAAGGACCGGAGGACAAAGCTAAAAGCAGAATGGTGCTTCTAAAAGAAAGAAAATGTTTCAATTCAAGCCTGTCCTATCGCAGCTGCTTACAAACGGGCACCTGGTCTCCTCATGTGTAACGCAGCAATGTTGATAGTCCAGCTGAGGGGCTTAGAGGGACAAAGGACTGTTTGGCAAGGGCCATATTTTCAGTTTCGTGATTGACAGGTGGCTCTGTCAGGGAAAGTGTTTTTGACAGCTTTTGGAAATCGGAAGATGGGCTGTCCTCCATCTCCCTGCCAGACAAAACCAATTATGTACTTTGTATATTCAAAGGGAGGTGTAACTTCTTTGTTTGTGGGGAATTGAGAATGGTATATTAAAGTGACGGGTTGGCCTAAATGAGGCCTTTGTTTCAGCCCTTACCTTAAATAACACTGACTTTTATTCTCTCCTCTTCTAACCCATATTTCTGTGTTTCTTTCATTCCCAGTGCTGCTGTTGGCATTGGTTTCTATGGCAACAGCGAAACCAACGATGGGGTTTATCAACTGATCTACGCCCTAAATAATGCTAATCGCACTCTTTCGGAGATTGATTCGCTGGTAAGAAATCTGATGGGTTGAGCCGATATTATTATTCTTCCCCCCTTCCCCCTTTTCATCTAATGCAAGCACTCTGGTCCTGATGAATTATCTGGAATGCCTGAGATTGAGAGCAGCTGTCTGAGAACAACAGTGTCTCTTCCTAGGGAGAGCACAGAGGCTGGTGCAAACAAGCCAAACATTGTGTTAAAGCCTCCTTCATCTATCTCCGTTTTAATCCGGAGGAGAGCATGTGCTCTCTGCTGTCAGAATTCACAGCCTGACCCTACTTTCTGCGTTTCCCAGAGGCGAAAAAGGAGACAATTTCATTTCAGAAATTGGGATAGAGATAGGAAGGGATGGGAAGCACAAAGCGGTTCTACTCCCCTCGGTCAGTGTTGGGTGCAGATCATAGCTTTTTCCTGATAACCTTTGGAAACCCAGTGTCTAGAAAAGGCAGAACTTGAGATCTGTTGGACCCCAGAATCACAGAAGACTGGAGAGTCCAGTGCTGAAAGCACAGGGTTGGTGGGTGGGGGCTATAGTTTAAGCTGGTGGTGGTAGTAAATTAGAGTATTAAAGCCTGGTGCCACCTTTGCAAAGCCCTGGAAGCTTCTGCCCGGCTTAGGGGGGCCGGCGTGATGCTCACAAGCATGGCACCCCCTCCCCTTCCAGTAGCCATTGCAAGCTGGCCCCTCTGTCCCTAACTCTTCCCCTGCCAAAAATGTTGCCACACGCCTCTGATTCTGGTGCTGTTGAGAACACAGCTCTAGAGCAATTCAGATGGCACCGTGCCCAGGGAGAACCTGTAGCGTATCACCTGGGAGTCTGTTGGGTCCATGCTTCTCGTGACTTCTTCAGGAATTCCTGGCAGAAAGTCACAGCTGAAAAAAGGCAGCGGCAGTGCTTAAGACCTGAGATGGAAACCCCCCAACTGCAAAACAACAACAACAAACTACTACCAAAAGGTGACCAGTTTGGAAATGAAACCTCTCTCTCCATCTAGGGGACTAATGGTACTCCTAGCATCTTGGTTTAATTTGTGTTTCTCCTGGGTTTACTTCACATATACACAAACTGGGTTTTCTGTTTCTGAGTGGTGGTGGTGGTAATCCAAAAAGCCTAGCGATATTTAAGTACTGGGCAGGGAGCACAGTGTATTCAGACGATGCCCTCAGTTTCAGTATATATCCATTCCCTGTAGTTGGTTTGCTTTCACTGGTTCTTGGAGTGCCTGAGCCTTTTAGCATGCCAAGCTCCTGTTTATGCCTAATAATAATAATAATAATAGCAATATGGACCCACCTTTCACCCTAATGCCTTCAGGTGGGTTATTCACTTTAAAAAACTACTATAAAAATGTCAATTATGGATTTTCTGACTTTGCAGAATATTCTGAAGGGAGGAGGCTCTGCTGCATAGAGCTTTCTCCTTGCTTTCTTGATCCTTTGACTTCCGTGTGGCCAGACGGAGGCCTATAGATAGATTCCATAGCAGCTTTTATATTGGAAAAGAGTTCCTTTTTGTGGGTACCAGTGCAACACCAGTAAACAGGGAGATTACTTGGAGCAGACTTTAGCCATCTTCATTGTTCACATAATGGAGGCCATTCAAGTGGTTAAACTGGGATATAAACTGGGATAGCTCAGTCGCTGGAGTATTATCTCAGGGTTCCCACATTGGGTAAAAGATTCCTGCATTGCCGGGGGTTGGACTAGATCAGGGGTAGGCAACCCAAGGCCCATGGGCCACAAGCGGCCCATGGGGTTGTTTAACCATCCCACAAGCCGCCCCCAAACCGAGCCACCCTCTCTGCAAGTCCCCACACAGTGCGCTAAACCGGCGCAGTGCGATGCAGGGACTCGCTTCTGCGGTGCCAGAAATCGCGTCTGCGCAGCTCAGACTCCGGAAATCGCATTTGCACAGACACAGACACTGGAAATCGCATCTGCACAGATGCAGACACCAGAAATTGCATCCGTGCACGGTCTCTCTCTCACACATACACACACACACGATCCAGCCCATGGAGGGATCTCCACTGGAGTGAACCAGCACAGGTGAAGTAAACCTTGCCAACCCCTGGACTAGATGACTCTCATGGTCGCTGCCAACTCTACAGTTCCATTATTAGGGTAGAGTTTTTTTGGTCTGTTGTTCTAGTGCATGCATACGTAATTTCACCAATCTGCTTTTGGGATTTGGGCTATAGAAACTGAGGTGGTGGTGATTATTCTGGTTTCAGCGGATCTTTTCCTTGAGTGTATTTGAAGAGATTTGGTCAAAGTCCTGTTTGTGCACATGATGGAAGCCGAAGGAAACTTTGACTTTGAGCTGTTCTTGGCTGTCCCTTCTACCCATAGAAAATATGACTGGTTCAGAAAGAAACCAGCTTGCTGGTTCTGAATGTTCTGTCTGCCGTCTTTTGCCAGGTCTCAAACACCTCTGTGCAGATGAAGGTGGCTCTGGAGCAGCACCTGGCACGGCTGAACGAGATCTTTGCCACCCGAGGCGACTATGTGCAGACACTCAAGTTCCTGCAGCAGATGGCAGGCAATATTGTGCTGCAGCTCTCGGGGCTCCCTGTCTGGAACGACGTCACTGTAGACCTGTCTCAAGTCGCTGGTGAAGTTGGTTACGTGGAATATTACAGGTAAGTTGAGAGGGGATATTGCGGAGGGCGGGGTGCATGGCCCATTGGGAGACTTCATGGAGTTTGCTATGCAGCCTTGCATTTCCTGTCAAAAGCAGAGCATCTGAAAGACAAAGGTAAAGGTACCCCTGACCGTTAGGTCCAGTTGCGGACGACTCTGGGGTTGCAGCGCTCATCTCGCTCTATAGGCCAAGGGAGCTGGCGTTTGTCCACAGACAGCTTCCAGGTCATGTGGCCAGCATGACTAAGCTGCTTCTGGTGAAACCAGAGCAGCATACAAAAATGCTGTTTACCTTCCTGCTGGAGCGGTACCTATTTATCTACTTGCACTTTGACGTGCTTTCGAACTGCTAGGTTGGCAGGAGCAGGGACTGAGCAACGGGAGCTCACCCTGTTGTGGGGATTCAAACTGCCAACCTTCTGATCGGCAAGCCCTAGGCTCTGGTTTAGACCACAGCGCCACCCGCATCCCATAAGACAATGGAGGGGTGTTTAATCTAAGACTCATGGAACATCATCATCAGGGAGTCAGGAGGTGGGAATCCCCTTGTTCATCTCTCTCCTCCGCTTTGGAATCCCTCCCCTAGGATGGGGTGGGAGCCTTCCAAAAATTGTTGGACTCCAATTCCCAGCAGCCCCAGTCAACGTGGCCGATGGCCATGGTGAGAGTTGCAATCCAGACATATTTGTAGGTTCCCCGTTCTTGGTGGTGTCTTGTAGGAAAGTGGTTGGAAAGATAACAGGAGGAACGTGGGGAAGAGAAAGGGGCTGCAATCCATGCAGCCGTTCTGTAATAACAATGGCATGGGGCAGTAAATAAGGCCACTTTTTCGGGATCACTCACTTTGCACCACAAGAAGGTGATATGCTCAAAGCGCTATAACGTTTTCGTCACATCAGTGCATCATAGCAGCAGTCTTAATCCGCACCGGTAATGGTGAGTACAGAATTGGAAGACTGGGATTAATTCAGCAGCAGAAGTAAGTCTCACAATAGGGAAAGAGCTGCAACGCTAGCTTTCCAGCTGCAGGGTCATGGCTGAGGTCAGCATGGTGTGGGCACACAGGCAGAGCCAATCTGGTACCTCCCACTGTTGCAATCTCCCTGCCACCTCACCTCTCCCTCTCCCACTAAGTGTCAGCAGCGCCCCCGCTGTTGGGAAGCTAGCATTACATCTCCACTCCCACCAGGTGAACCACTTCTGTACAGCCATAAAAAGGGGGAGGAAGAGTCATGAGTTACTGTCCCCATCCTTCAATGGTCCTTTTGGGCTGAATAAATGGAAGCAGGATTGTGTCTGAATGGGATGCTCACATGTTAGTCGAGGGATGAGGATGATGGCTTAACTCGAGGACGTCTTTCCTGTTGTGGGAACTCTCGGGGCATTTGTTAAGGCAACGAGGGCACCAGGAGAATAGCTGTGGCGTTGAGCAACTGTGGGTCTTGCGAGCGCACTGTCCTAACCTTGTTGTCAGTCAAACTCTGCCGCCGCCCCCTCCTTTCACTGCCTCCAGGGTTTTGCCAAAGCAAATATGTTTTGAGTTATGTATCCTTCTCAGCACTTAGCGGCACCCTTTAAAAGGAAGGTGTTTCTTCTTAAGAGGCAAACCTAGCAGCCCGTAATGCTGCAGGCACTTGTGACATTTCTGCTCAGGAGGAAACGTTAGCATTGCATAAAGGCAGATGGCACCTCTTTGCATGGGCTCTGGGTAAAGGAGCCTGTGGCGCTTGGGGAAAATAAGCTCCACTTTTGGGGGGGGGATTCTACTGTACTCAGATGTAAGTTGTAAGTTGTAAGATGTGAGGGTAAGTTGTGTCAGTACGATTGCAAGGTAGAAACTGAGTATGCCTCTACAGTTGAGGGAGAAGGCAGGCATCAGAAAGATTTCTGGATTCAAAAATGCTCATGCGGCTGTTGCACAAGTTTGAATGCCTCTGTGCACTTGGGGTTTGGGTAGAGCTTGAATGCCTGGGTAGCTCAGTTGCTTGGAGCGTGGTGCTGATAATGGCAAGGGACCCCTGACCATTAGGTCCAGTTGTGGCCGACTCTGGGGTTGCGGCACTCATCTCACTTTATTGGCCGAGGGAGCCAGCGTACAGCTTCCGGGTCATGTGGCTAGCATGACTAAGCCGCTTCTGGCAAACCAGAGCAGCGCACGGAAATGCTGTTTACCTTCCCGCTGGAGCGGTACCTATTTATCTACTTGCACTTTGACGTGTGTGTGTGTGTGTGTGTGTGTGTGTGTGTGTGTGTGTGACGTGCTTTCAAACTGTTAGGTTGGCAGGAGCAGGGACCGAGCAACGGGAGCTCACTCCGTCGCAGGGATTTGAACCGCCGACCTTCCGATCGGCAAGTTCTAGGCTCTGTGGTTTAACCCACAGCACCACCCGCATCCCGATCCCTGTATAGGACAACTGCATATTCCTGCATTGCAGGGGGTTGGACCAGATGATCCTCAGGGTCCCTTCCAGTTCTATGATTCTATGAATTGTTAGGGAGGGGAGGAGTCTGTTGAATGAGTGGTCTTCTGAGCCAGTCATGGGGCACAGCAGCAGGTTGTGGCCGCCAAATCCAAGGTCTTTGATTCAGGCTTGAATGACTGGCAGTCGCGCAGCTTTGTTTATCTGAAAGGCCGTCAGAATGTCTAGAATGATGCTTGCTTAGTAAAAGATTGACGTAGCTAAAAGGGCCTGCTAATTAAAAGAGGCATGGCTTAATGTGAAGGGGAAATACGAGCAGGCCTTTTAAGCTTCCTGTAAACTACATTTGTATAAAAGGTTTACTAGGTGGCTGGGCTGTTGGTAGATACGTCTAGACGGCTTTCTCTTCCGGGGATCTGTTTAGGCAGTCCTGATGGTAGCCCAGGTGCTTAGGGGAGCTGCGCTACTACAGTGCTGCGCAGGTATCAGCAGAGAGCTGGCATGGGTTAGTGCAGTCCACATGAATGGTTTTCCATTTTCACGGGTCAGTTGTCCACATGCCATTCGCCTAGAAGTTCATCCAAGTGCACAACAACCTTAAATATTGAACAACATACTGTGGGAACCTTGTTGCCACGTCTGCCGTTTGGCAGTTGCAAACCTTCCTATTTTGTATGTTTAAAAGAAGAAGAAAAATGTGCAGAGTATTCATGAACTGGGGAGAGCTCTCTTGCCTTAATAAACGCTGAAAGCGACCTTCCTAAGGAGAATGTCCATTCAAGAACTCAGAAGTGGCAAGGCTCTCTTGACCATGTGTGCCATTTCCGCCTGCATAAAGGCTGATAAATGCAAGTACATACATGTCACACGTGGCGGCAGAGGGAAGCGGTCACTTGGTAGTTCTGCAATGCTGGCAGATGACTTTCCAAACACAGGAAGCTGCTTTTTACCAGGTCAGTGTGTTTGTCCGTCTAGCACAGGGATAGGCAAACTAAGGCCCGGGGGCCAGATGTGGCCCAATTACCTTCTAAATCCGGCCCGCGGACGGTCTGGGAATCAGATTGTTTTTACATGAGTAGAATGTGCCCTTTTATTTAAAATGCATCTCTGGGTTATTTGTGGGGCATAGGAATTTGTTCATTTTTTTTTTTCCAAAATGCTGTCCGGCCCACCACATGGTCTGAGGGACGGTGGACCGCCCCACGGCTGAAAATGGTTGCTGACCCCTGGTCTAGCACACTCTTGTCTGCTGGCAGCAGCTCTCTTATGGCAGGCGTAGAGAATTTCAGGACTCCTGCCCAGGTCACACACACCCTGCATTATCTCCTTCACATCTTCCTTGGGTGTTTTTGCCTGGCTGGAAAGTGTCCTTGAACCCCCATAATACTTTTTTGCTTGCCTGGATGGAAGAGAGTGAGTTCCCCCAATAACTCCTTTATTCAGCGTTCACTCTCAGTTTGTTTATGGGGAGAGCTATATGACGATGAACGTTCATTCTGGTTTGCTTGAATAGTGCTTGCGCTTCTCTTCCTGTTTAATCATTTGTTTCCCCCACATTTCTCACTGTATCGCCCCATCACTTTGCAAACCACAAACTCTGTTGCCTTTTTTTTAATATAAAGTGGATTTGATGTGCTAGGGTGACAGTTTTCCAGTCCAATTTAGCTGTGCAAACCTTACGTTCCAGTATGCGGTTGAATGCCTCACACAAATTGGTAGCAGTCTCTTAAGCACCCAGGAGGGTGAATGAATGTGCGTAGAAATTCGCCCACTGCACAGAGGTAACATTTGCATGAATTGCCCTCCTCAGCTTTGCCTCCAGCCCCTTCCACCAATGGCATGTGGCTGCCCAGAAGGATAGCTCAGTTGGCTAGAATATGGTGCTGATAACACCAAGGTTGCAGGTTCGATGCCATTACGGAACAGGTGCATATTCCTGCATTGCATGGGCTTGGACCAGATGATCCTCAGGGTCTCTTCCAACTCTACAGTTCCTTGACATGCCATCCTCTAGCTGGAAGAGGTTCCCCACCACCAGCCCACTGCACACTTTAGGATCTCAGATCTTCCCCATCACCTGCTCCTCTGATCCTTTTAATGGGCAACACCAGGGTTCAAACCTGATTCCATTTGCATGTAAAACATGTGCTTCCCCACTTAGTCAATGCCTCTCCCCTGCTAACTTCCTATCCTGTGTTGTCATAAGGATCTGATAATCAAACTGACTGTGCGGCGGAAATTCTAAACACCCGCTTTACTGTGTGGCCAGCTTTTAATGTACATTGAATTCAGCACAGAAGTTCTGTGTTTTCGGTGGCTTAACCCCTCCGGTTTATAGTTTGTGCCTTCTTATTGTAAGCTACCTTCAGGAGGTAGCAAGTGTTAAACAGCATGGCAGCAGAGGCCACAAATGAGGCTGGAGCTCCCCGCTGACGGTTCCCGCTTTCCAAATTTAGCATCCGCCTTGAGAGCTGTGACAGTGGACCCCAAGCTACTAGCTTGTGCCCAGCTCCTGACCACAGCAGAGGAATTTTAATTGGGTCTCTCCTGACTCCAGGCAGTGATTAAAACAGAGGAAGAACCCACTGATCTTGCTCCTCCTTCTCTCCTCTGTAGTGTTAATGAGGCAAAAAGCCACTGGCTGTGAATAAAGACAGAGCAGAGCGGCATACGCAGGGTAGGAGAGATCAAAAGCCCATCTTTTGCCAGCGAGAAGAGAACGTATTTATTTGCCCTGGAAGGCTGGGGAGAGAAGCTGCTGCATGGCACTGCTGCATGCGCACACATACACGTACGGCACTGTACAAGCTGCAGTGTGTTGCAGTGGCATCCCTCCCTTCAGAGCATCTTGCATTAGGGAGCCAGAAATATCACCAAATCTAGCTAGTGGCAAAAGCCAAACCTGTGTGTACAGTCATACATCGGGTTGGATGTGCTTCAGGTTGAGCACTTTCAGGTTGCGCTCTGTGGCAACCCGGAAGTAACGGAATGCATTACTTTCGGGTTTCACCACTCGCACATGCGCAGACACTCAAAATGATGTCATGCGTGGAAGTGGCAAAACACGACCCGCACAGACTTGCTGTCGTGTCTTACATTCCATTCAGGATGCGAACGGGGCTCCGGAACAGATCCCATTCACATCCCGAGGTACCACTGTATATTCTGCGTGCATATATACAGTGGTACCTCGGCTTAAGAACTTAATTTGTTCCGGAGGTCTGTTCTTAACCTGAAGCACCATTTTAGCTAATGGGGCCTCCTGCTGCTGCCGTGCCGTCAGAGCATGATTTCTGTTCTCATCCTGAAGCAAAGTTTTTAACCTGAGGTACTATTTATGGGTTAGCGGAGTCTGTAACCTGAAGCGTCTGTAACCTGAAGCATATGTAACCCGAGGTACCACTGTATATATAGTTAAACCTGCACCCTTGTGGGACATCTTTGGGAGAAGAAAGGGCTAGGGAGTAAACCCTACACAAATCTGGCGTGGAGTCCTTAAGACAGTTCAATGGTGCCTTGTACGCCTCCTTCCGGCAACTCGTGCAGCTAAGCTGGTGCCAAATGTATTGCTCTGAATTCCTTTGGACCACATCAGCGAGGCTGAGAAGGGGGTCACGTCTGGGCAGCCCAGGAACTGCATATACAGTGGTGCCCCGCAAGACGAACGCCTCGCAAGACGAAAAACCCGCTAGACGAAAGGGTTTTTCCGTTTTGGAGGCGCTTCGCAAAACAAATTTCCCTATGGGCTTCCTTTGCAAGACGAAAGCCCATAGGGAAATCTCCAGGACAGCGGGGAAGCGCAGCGCGTCTTCCCCACTGTCCTCGGACCTCCTCCGAAGGCTGGCGGTGGGGCGGAGAGACCTTCTCCCCGCGCCAGCCTTCGGATGGCTGTCCTGAAGACTTGCGGTGGGAGGAGGGTTTTCCTTCCCACCGCCAACATTCAGAATGCTGTTCTGAATGTTGGCGGTGGGAAGGAAAAACCCTCCTCCCTCCGCAAGCCCCGGGAACAGAGGAGAAGCGCTGCGCGCCTTCCCCTCTGTTCCCGGACCTGTCCTGAAGGCTTGCGGTGGGGAGAAAAGCCCTTCTCCGCACCGCCAGCCTGGCAAGCGGTCTCCATAGGAACGCATTAATTGATTTTCAATGCATTCCTATGGGAAACCGTGCTTCGCAAGACGAAAAACTCGCAAGAAGAAAAAACTTGCGGAACAAATTAATTTCGTCTTGCGAGGCACCACTGTACACTTGCCCAGGCTTCCACCCTGGAGAGATCCCTACATAGTTTGACTTCATCCCTGGAGGCACATTCTCTCTCTCCCTCGAGACAGACAGGTGCCAACAACATTTTTTTTAAAAAAGAGAACTCCCTGCCAGAGAATAGTGAATTCTGCAACCTGAATAAATTATTCGAACGAAGTCAAATCTGCATCCTTCCACTTTCCTTTTCGGAGAAGGGCAAAGAACTGTTTAATGTGCTGAAGCCCTCTTGTCCCTTGAGTGCTCAGCACACCCTGCCCCACTCAACAGCTTCTGAGATTTCTCCATGTGTTTCCCCACGCACACAGAAGCACATCTTCACAACCGTATAGGCTGGAAATTGCAACGATTCTCAGAACCGCCAAGCGGGGGGCTGGGAACTGAAGCTGGAATATCACAAACAGCAACTCAGAAATGGCTTTGTCAGAAGACTTAGAGTTTTTCAGGCCCTGCTTCTGATTGTCTTAGAAGCATTTGTCTGGTCTCGGTGGATGTTTGCTAGATCCAGGGCACGGGGCCATAATAATAATAATAATAATAATAATAATAATAATAATAATAATAATAATAAATTTATTTATACCCCGCCCATCTGGTTGAGTTACCCCAGCCACTCTGGGTGGCTCCCAATTGAGTGTTAAAAACAATACAGCATTAAATATTTAAAACTTCCCTAAACAGGGCTGCCTTCAGATGCCTTTTAAAAATAGGATAGGCTGCTTATTTCCTTGACATCTGATGGGAGGGCGTTCCACAGGGCGGGTGCCACTACCGAGAAGGCCCTCTGTCTGGTTCCCTGTAACCTTGCAATGAGGGAACCGCCAGAAGGCCCTCGGAGCTGGATCTCAGGTAAAAAGCTGCATATGATATGCTCCTTTTTATATGTAGTTGCAGATTTCATTTACCTCTTGAAAAGAAAACCACCTTGAAAGCAAAGGGTTAAAAAGAAACTTTAAAAAGGGAGAAAGGGCAGGAGATCCAACCTGTCCTTGTCGATCCCTGTAAGGAAATATGCTGCACTGGGCCCTGAGGCTGATAGAGTGAAGCTGCTGTCAAAATCTCTCAGTCCTAGACTTCTTCTGCAGGGAAGCTGTCTTGGCCCATCTTCTGACTTGGACACTGAAAAGCCCTAGCCTCAACAAGGAAATACGCTTTTCAAGTATGCAGAAAGGACAGTTGTCACCTTTCTTTTCAGTAATTTGCAGCACCGAGTTCACGCTTCAATTTCAGACGTAGCCATGACAGTGTTCCCTTCTGTGTTTTGATGCCTACCCACCCAGAGAGAGTGCGCATGGCCCAAAGTCAAAGTCCTGCTTCTCTGTGCAGAGAACATGGTTCTTCATAACGATGCCAATAAAAATCAAAGGAGCCGTTGCACAACTGCATTATTTTAAGTCCCTCACCCCCTACTGCCACAATAACAAGGAATAGGGCCATATAGCGTCCATAAATATATTTGTCGGGGAGTGGGGGGAGGGGAACTACACAGAAAATTTAGGAAAGCCTATGCCATGAAATTTCACATTCGCTGTGTTGGCATCCCACAAAAATATAACTGTCCCCCAAGAAAACAGTGACGCAGCTGCCTGTGATTTCTCCTGCAAAATGTTGAGTAATACGTGAAAGGAGGAAAGGGGTTGGGAGAGAGGGATTGGGCTGTTGCTCACGTCCATTCCATGCCACAGCCGGTCTTACCGGATGTCGAAAGAGTTTGGCCAGGGGTGGCTTGGTGCAAGCTGGCTAGGCCTGATGGAAGTTGTATTCCAAAATATGTGGGAGAGTTTCCAGCTTAGAGAAGGCTGCTTCTGAGGTACTGCAGTCCCTCACGTTTAATATCTGTGGTCTTGCTAGCATTTCACCTTTTCCAGCCCGGATCATAACTGAATAGCTCAGCTGGTTAGAGCGTGGTGCTGATAACGCCCAGGTTGCAGGTTCAATCCCTGTATGGGGCAGCTGCCTATTCCTGGGGTTTTGGACTCTATGATCCACGGGGTCCCTTCCAACTCTGCAATTCTGTGATTCTATAACCAGCCTCCCTCTCTCCGCAGATGGCTCTCCTACCTCTTGCTCTTCATCCTGGACTTGGTGATCTGCCTTATTGCCTGCCTGGGCCTAGCAAAGCACTCCAAATGTCTGCTTATTGTGTGAGTATAGGACTCTTGCACTTGGGTTAGTTGACCGGAGCAGGCATTTTGTCTCTCTCACGCTTCCTTAATGCAATCTATAGTTTTCTTGTTTGTTAAGGTTCATATTTTGTTTCAGGTCGTTTTTACTTCATTATGTATCGTATTGTTTCATGTTGGGGCCCTGCTCTGGGATTGATTTTACCGGAGAGCCGGGCTATAAATCACCGGAATGAATATATAAACCACCACATGGCCCGTTAAGTCTGCATAGTTGTCCCTAGGCTCATTTTGGGCGCTGCTTCCACAGTCCTTACCCGCTCTGCCTCCATTCTGCGTCTGTAAAATAGGTGCAGTCGCAACCTGCTTTACAGATACGTTGTAAGGCTGAGGGCAGCGAGGACCAGAAGCCACTCATCGCGTTAAGTGCTGTGTACATAAGTGGTGGAGTTCCTGTCTCGACGCCTTCTCAGCGAGCTCCGCTTCTGTCCACTGACTGTTTTGCCTTTTGTCCACAGGATTCTGTGCTGTGGGCTTTTCACACTCATTCTCAGCTGGTCTTCCTTTGCGGCAGATGTGTCGGGAGCGGTGGTAAGCACAAAACCTGGGACGTAGCTTCCCGCTTCTTCTCTCCTCCCTTGTGTTATATATCTGAGGTTGCTTTAAGAGCTGGAACGATATCTGTGTGCCTTGTGATGGCTTGTGCTTTGTTTTTGTGCTCCCTTCCTGGATAACTTGGTAGCTCTGGCTGGTGAAAACCTGCCTAACCCGAGCTTCCCAGCGTGTGAGCTGCTGAAGCCTTCTGATTTTTGGATGCATATACTGTATTTTTCGCTCTATAGGACACACCCGACCATAGGACACACCTTGTTTTAGAGGGGGAGAACGGGGGGGGGAATCTCCCCCTCTCTGTGCAGCGCCCCTTCAGCGAAGCGGCAGGAAAAATGGAGCCCCTTCCATTTCTCCTCCCGCTTAGCTGAAGGGGCACTTACCCTTCAGCGAAAGGAACCCAAAGCCTCCAGAGTGCAGCGGGAGCTCCCGCTGCGCTCCGGAGGCTTCAGGCGGCTATCCTTAAAGCCTCCGGAGCGCGGTGGGAGCACTCCCGCTGTGCTCCGGAGGCTTCGCTTTGCTATCGCTGAAGCCAAGGAGCCTGAATTCGCTCCATAAGATGCACACACATTTCCCCTTAATTTTTGAAGGGGAAAATGTGCATCTTATAGAGCGAAAAATACGGTAAGCCAGGGCAAACATTTGGTCCTCTCACTATGCCTACCGCAGTCCTTTTTGTAGTTTCGTTTCGTTTCCTGAGGAACGACACCTCTTAATAGCAACAACATCCTTTTATTTGTATCCTGCTTTCCCATACTTAAAAATGATGTTCGAGGCGGCTGACAGCATAAAAAGATGAACATCATTAAAAACGTAAGAGTAGCCGTAAACAATAAACAAAACACATCGAAAAGTATGCTAACTACCAAATAGAAATTGTCATGTAAAACGTAAGATTTAAATATAAAGATACAAAGAATTCATATCCACAACAGCAACTAAAACCCCTAAACAAGACCCCAACCCAAGAGTCTGTTCAGCAGCCTCAGACTTTTGTAGCTGGAGTCAGTCAGGGCTCCTTTTTAGTAGCTGGAGTCAGTCAGGCCAGGTGGGAAAAGGCCTGCAAGTCAGGGAGCAGCTCTTCCAGGACTCACAGCCAAGATGCCCTTAGTTCCATTTTCATTTATCACAAACATGTACTGGGATTCCCACTGCCAGCCTGATAGGGAGTACGAAAGGGGTCAGTTATTAAAATGCAATAAGTGATTTTGAGTAAGCTTCCCTAAGTTGTCCAACTGCTCAGATTCAGTCTGCATGATTCCATTTTGATTTGGCACAGGGCAGTCATTGCTGTCAGGCTCATGGATTTGCCAGCCCCCTTTCAAAAGCTCTCATTATGTGTTGTTCAGGTAGGATTTGGGTTTAGCATATCTTCTGCTGGTGGTTCAGGGGAGGCTGGTACCCGGTTCCTTTTCTGTTATTTACAAACTGGTTTTTACTTTTGTGTGTGTGTGTGTGTGTGTGTGTGTGTGTGTGTGTTACTGCTACTGCTGGCTCCCCCCTTTTTTTTGGTGTTTCAGATTTGCTTTGTGAGTGCAATATGAACGAAAGGCAAGGTGGAAATGCCTTAAATTTAAAAAGTCAAAAATAGTTCCATTTTTCTCCAGCACTGGAGGCAGGAGGTGTTTTACAAGCCTCTTTGTTGATCTGCTCTTATTAACCACCCCAAAAGGTTGGTATTGTGGCTGAGAGGCCACCAGAAGCACCTCACACTTGCGCGTGCGCACACACACACACACTCGCACACTCGCACATATGTATGAATGCTGTAGATAACAGGAGAGGAATTGGAAGGGTAATATAGAAATCAAATGTACTTTCATAGAAAGTGCTAAAGTCTTAAAAGCAGGTGCCTATTCTATGGGCAGGGTGGACTAAAAAATCAATGATTTTTAAAAATAAAATTTTAAAAAATTGGATTTTTAAAATAAAATGCTTTTGGAGGAAAAATCTTTCTAAAGATAGTTTTCTATTTAAGTTGCATTTTAGTCCAAAGGCTATTCATCAGGAAATAAGGATTTAAGTTTTTCATGTGTGCTAAAACTCAGTCTAAGGTTAAATTATTATTATTATTATTATTATTATTATTATTATTTATTTATTTATTTATTTATTTATACCCCGCCCATCTGGGCGGCTTCCATAGAAACCAAAAATACAGTAAAATATCACACGTTAAAAACTTCCCTGAACAGGGCTGCCTTAAGATGTCTTCTGAATGTCAGGTAGTTGTTTATCGCTTTGACATCTGCTGGAAGGGCGTTCCACAGGGCGGGCGCCACTACCGAGAAGGCCCTCTGCCTGGTTCCCTGTAGCTTTGCTTCTCGCAATGAGGGAACTGCCAGAAGACCCTCGGCGCTGGACCTCAGCGTCCGGGCAGAACAATGGGGGTGGAGACGCTCCTTCAGGTATACTGGACCGAGGCCGTTTAGGGCTTTAAAGGTCAGCACCAACACTTTGAATTGTGCTCGGAAACGTACTGGGAGCCAATGTAGGTCTTTCAAGACCACTGTTATATGGTCTCGGCGGCCGCCCCCAGTCACCAGTCTAGCTGCCGCATTCTGGATTAGTTGTAGTTTCCGAGTCACCTTCAAAGGTAGCCCCACGTAGAGTGCATTGCAGTAGTCCAAGCGGGAGATAACCAGAGCATGCACCACTCTGGCGAGACAGTCCACAGGCAGATAGGGTCTCAGCCTACGTACCAGATGGAGCTGGTAAACAGCTGCCCTGGACACAGATTTGACCTGTGCCTCCATGGACAGCTGTGAGTCCAAAATGACTCCCAGGCTGCGCACCTGGTCCTTCAGGGGCACAGTTACCCCATTCAGGATGTTGCAGGTGGTTCCGCTAAATTGTGAACCACCTGAAAAAGTCTCCTGCTGCTGTTTTCTGCAGATGCAATAGAGGCGGTGAAGAAATTCTTCTTCGCCGTCGCTATCGCCACTTGGTAGGCTCGACGTTGAGCTCTAACCTGTGTCCGGTCAGATTCGGAATGAGTTATCCACCACCGGCGCTCTAGCCGTCTCAATGATTGTTTCATTGCCCTCAGATCTGTGGAAAACCACGGGGCTGTCCGGGCTCCATGCAATCGGAGAGGGCGCTTCGGAGCCAAACAGTCAATAGACCTCGTTAACTCCACATTCCAGCGGGCCACCAGGGAATCAGCTGAAAGGCCATCAACATGGGATAAAGCATCCCCTACCACTCTCTGGAAACCATTTGGATCCATTAAGTGGCGGGGGCAGACTATCCAAATTGGTCCCACCTCCCTGCAGAGGGGATGGGTCGCAGAGAAGTCCAGTTGCACCAGGAAGTGATCTGACCATGGCACTTCTTTCGTTTCGCTTTTACTTAGTGTCAGATCACCAACATCCATAGAGGTAAACACCAGGTCCAAGGCATGTCTGCGGCTATGGGTTGGGCCAGACTTATTCAGGGACAGCCCCATGGAGGCCATGCTTTCCACGAAGTCCCGAGCGGCCCCTTGTAAGGTCGTGTCGGCATGGATGTTAAAATCCCCTAGGATGACCAAGCTAGGTGTCTCCAGGAGAACATCCGCCACGACCTGAAGCAGCTCGGGCAGGGAATCCTTGGTGCAGCGGGGAGGTCGGTACACCAAAAGGAATCCTGTACTGCCCCTATTGCCCAACTTCCAGAACATGCACTCGGATAACTGGGTCTTCCCAATAGGACGCCTGGTGCAAACTAATGACTTCCTAAAAATCACTGCAACCCCCCCCCCTCCCCGCCCACATGACCTGGGTTGCTGTGCGTAAGAGAAACCTGGTGGACAAGCAGCGGCAAGGACAGGCCCATCTGCTTCATCCAACCAAGTCTCTGTTACACATGCCAGGTGGAAGTTGGACGTGCCTTGGAAGTTGGACGTGCCTTCTCTATACTAACTGACAGTAGCCCTGCATGGTTTCAGACAGGGAGTCTTGGCCTTACCTGCAGATTCCAGGAGCTGGATCATGTAGATCAGTGGTTCTCAACCTGTGGGTCTCCAGATGTTGTTGGACTACAACTCCCATCATCCCTGGCCTTGCTAGCTAGGGGTGATGGGAGTTGTAGTTCAACAATATCTGGGGACCCAAGAAAGGCTGGTGTAGATGTTCTTCCACTGAGCTACAACCCTTCCTCCCCACCCAACCAGGTGTAGGACCTCCTCAAGTCATACTTCCAGCCATCATAGTGCCTCCCTTTTTAAAACTCTGTCTCTCATCTCATAGGGTACCAGTGACTTCTGCATGGCTCCAGATAAGTTCATCATGAACATGACGCAAAGCGACCTCAGTGCAGGTGAGATTCCTATGCTGTTTAGGTGGCGTGGGCGATGCCTCGATTGGGACAGAAGTTGGGTAAAGCGCAACAAACATTGCCGCTTGTCTCGCCTGAACCTGTTTCTGCTCTCAGATAGGCATTGCTGTCCACAGGGTATCCTTAGGGTGTACAGCTGCAGACTCTGATCGAGGGAGGCCGCCATACCTGTCTGAACAAAGGGCATCCAAGGTCACACTTGTGCTTGTATTGGAACAGACTTTTGGCTTTTAAAATATTCATAATAATAAAAATAATTTATTATTTATACCCTGCCCAACTGGCTGGGTTTCCCCAGCCACTCTGGGCAGCTTCCAACAGAATATTAAAATACAATAACCTATTAAACATTAAAAGCTTCCCTAAACAGGGCTGCCTTCAGATGTCTTCTAAAAGTCTGGTAGTTGTTGTTCTCTTTGACATCTGGTGGGAGGGCGTTCCACAGGGCGGGTGACACTACCGAGAAGGCCCTCTGCCTGGTTCCCTGACAACTTGGCTTCTTGCAGTGAGGGAACTGCCAGAAGGCCCTCGGTGCTAGACCTCAGTGTCTGGGCAGAACGATGGGGGTGGAGACGCTCCTTCAGATATACTGGACTGAGGCCGTTTAGGGTTTTAAAGGTCAGCACCAACACTTTGAATTGTGCTCGGAAACGTACTGGGAGCCAGTGTAGGTCTTTCAGACTGGTGTTGTGGTCTCGCCGGCTGCTCCCAGTCACCAGTCTAGCTTTTAAAATATTCAGCTTAGTTCAGGAAGGAAGCTCCAATCCCTGGACCTCCAGGGACATAGTAGCTTTATTTTCGTAGCTGATAAAACATGCCAGGGCTGTCAAAACCTCCCCAGTTGCCTCTGGCCCACAATAAATGCGGAATCTGTCTCTTTGCAATCAGAAGTGGACATGAAACGAGAACCAAGGAGCATGTTGTGGCCTGTCAACAGTTCTAAGACTCTCAATGCATCTGTCTCTCTCCTTGGTGGTTGGGATATTTTGAAACAAGTTCCTTTCATGTAAAATCCAAATAATAAATTACACAGTTTGGGCAGTTTTGAATAAACCTGAGCTTTGATTGCAGTGTTTGGAAGTTTTGTTGGGATTTTGCTTAAATGTTTTGCATAAATTTGGAGTGATGAAGAAGAGGTGGAATGATGGTCTGTTCAGTAGTGGTACAAAAACGTTGTATAGGCCATTTATTGCTCTTGGACACTGTGTCAAAAGCTCTCTTGTGTTGTATTTGCTGAAGACTTGTTGTTTTTCAGAAATTGCGGGCACAACTTCACTCCAATCCCCCCGCCTTTTTAGGACAAAACTACACATACGGGGGGGGGGGGGCATTTACATGGGAAAATCAGTGCAAGAAGCATTAACATCCCACTCCCACCCCTTTGCCAATTATGCTCTGCAAATGACACAGTCACACTAATGGGTAGACAGGCATTCAGGGAACTACATTTGTTAGCATAATGTTCAATATAACTGTTTTTTAACTGTTACACTTTTTAATTTGCTTGTTTTATTACATATTTTAATTAAGGGCGTTTTAATGCCCCAGTGGATTTGTTGCTGTGTATTTTAATTACGCATTGATTTTTATAGTTGTAAACTGCTTAGAAGCCATTTTGGCATATTAAGCAGTATACAAACTAATAAACAGTAAGAAATAATAGTCGCCCGTAATTAAAGCTGGAATTCTTACAGAATCATGCCTCCATAGCAAATTCTGTGCTGTGGGGCACCAGGAATATGCACATCCTGGCCTTGTTTTCCTTTGTATCCTGGGCTTGGCAGCTCTTTAGTCAGACCCAAGGCTTTCCTGCAGCACCTCCCTTCGAAACAGTATTATGCAGAGTCAGTGTTGTGAAAGGGAGACAATTCTTTATGGCTCTATCTGAGCCACAAGAGGGTTTGTTGCGTTCCAAGCAGCCAGATTCCCAGATAGGAGATGTGCTCAAGTTGGGTTGGGCTAATAGGGGTGCCACTGTCCCATTGACCTATGACCCTCTTCTTTGCAGAGATCGTACGGTACTACCTGTATTGCAGCCAGAGTCTGACCAACCCCTTTCAGCAGGTAAGAAATGTGGGTACCCTGATGATAGGAACTCCCTGATAGTATGTCTTCAGTCTACCTGTAGTGGAAAGATCTAACAGACTTAAATTACAGGAGGGTGGACTGTAGCTGAACATTGGAAGGAAACTTCCTTGTCAGTAAGAGCAGTTTGGCAATGGAACCAATTATCTAGAGGGGTAACCATGTTGATGGTTTCCATGCAGAGGCTGTTTGAGGCTGTTCTTAACTCTAGATTTATTGCATTGAGCTAGATAGCCCACAGGGCTTCCTTCCAACTTTGCAAGAGATAGCTGCACCCTCATTCTATGAATGAACTTCCCATCACACCGGAAGCTAAGTTTTGCAGAGTGGGGAGTTAGATTTATGGGTGCCAGACCTCTCCAATAAAAGGAGTTTTCCTTGCCTGAACTTGGGAATTGCCTCACAAGTTCAGTCCCTGTTGTGGAACCCATCCCTAGGGCTTCCCAAAATCTGGTAATCTTCATGGAGAAGAGGAAAAGGAGAAGCCATAAAATGCTTCTAAGAGCCTATAGGTCAAACCACCCAGGCTTCGCAGTGGGTTGGGGTGTGGAAGAGAGAGGCTAAAGTTTTGCCATGTAAGGACAGGGGGCTGACTGGCTCCCAGGATTTGGAAGAAGCTGGTCGTGTCGACTTGTAAAGCGGTGAAGACTTAGAACTTGTGGCCCTCTGTGTGAAAGCTTGGCTCATGCATTTTGTACTACATTCTCTCTTTGCAGGCCTTGACCATCTACCAGCGTTCTCTCACGACCATGCAGATCCAGATCCAAGGCCTCATGCAGTTTGCTCTCCCTCTTTTCCCTACAGCCGAGGTAAACAGCACAGTGCTGGGTTGTCTTAACGAATCAGGGCTGCGCTAAGCCATTTTGTGGAGCCTTCCATGTCAACGTATATTGCGTAGAACTGGGCTGAAGCAGATTTGTACTTTTCGTTTGCGAGATTAGTTCTTGGCAAGGACCAGGCTGGCAATGGGGGGGGGGGGCGACACAAATTGAACATGGAAGTTGTTAGGTTCTCTCCTGGAGAGGCTCGAGGGTATGGCAAGCGACAGAAAAGATGTTGAATGTAGGGCAAAAAGGTTGAGGCAAGAGACGAGTGGAGAGTGTATTAACTTATGGTCTGTGTTTGTGGTTTGGGAGCTGCACGGCCAGGGAAAAAACAATGCTGTCCAGGGTTGTAAAGACTGCAGAGAGAATAATTGGGTGCACTCTTCCCACCTTAGATCAAATCTATGCTGTCAGGTGCCATAAGAAAGCTGCAGAGATAGCGCAGGATAGTGCGCACCCCGGAAATGATCTCTTTCAGCTTCTGCCTTCTGGAAGAAGGTATAGGGTTATAAAGACCAGGACTAGCCGCCTGAGAAACAGTTTCTACCCAAATGCAATTCTGGTTTTAAACGCAGTATAAGGAGTCTCTATAGTATATTGTATTTAAAAATGGAGTTTCAGGGTTTTTAGGGGTTTTTGAATGTCTTATGTAGATTTTTCAATTTCATTGTTCTGTATGGGACAATGACAATAAAGGTATCATATTGAGCGCTCTGGGCAGCAGATGGAAGCCATTTTCAGAACACAGAGAAACTGCAGAGCAGCAAGAATGAGTCAAGCTAGGAGCAGCCTGATCACTGCTCAGCACCTCTTGAACAAGTCATAACCAGGGGGATACATTTAGGAACTAATGGTTGGCAGTTTGGTTCCTGAACCAGGTAAACTTCTTAGTTGCCTTCCAGACCAGGGTTCCAGCCTGATGGTTTGTGACACAAGCCCTATTCAAGCGTTTTCCCTCACACAAATAAGTTGCTTGAAAAGGAGAGTGGGGGCTGGCCCCATTCATCCACCCACAGTCCATCTGTTATGGAGCAGTGTGTTTGTGTGTTTGTGTGTGTGTGTGTGTGTGTGTGTGTAGAAAGGAGCCTTGCACATAGTTAGAACGGACCAGTTTGGGGCTCCCCCTTCCGGCCCTGCGTTTTGGGAAGTGTATCCAGCTTCATAGGGCTGCTAGGCCATGTTGCAGCTTCACGGTAGCCATGCTCCTTTTCCTGCCGCAAATTTGTCTCTGCTTCCTCCTCCTCCTCCTTGCCAACCCTCACCGCCTTTGCTGCAGAGAGATCTGCTAGGCATACAGCAGCTACTGAACAAATCCGAGGGCAGCCTCCACCAGCTGACCGCCATGTTGGACTGCCGGGGCTTACACAAGGTGAGCAGCGCAAGGCACGGCGTGCTGGGAGGTGTGGAGGAGGCAGTGTTCTGTGGATTGGGGCCTGTTGGCACACAAGGAATTGAGATGTTTCTGCTCCCTTTCCCATCAAATTAAAGGACTACCTGGATGCCTTGATTGGGATCTGCTACGATGGGGTGGAAGGCTTGCTGTACCTCATTCTTTTCTCCCTCTTGGCTGCCGTGTCCTTCTCCACCGTCATCTGTGCCGTGCCACGTGCCTGGAAGCATTTAGCCAGCAGGTAAAATGGAAGAGGGTCTGCCAGGAGCACACATGGGTATGCTGGAGACAGAATTGCCCATTGCGGAGGGTGATTTTAAATGGGGATGAATGCAATGGCAACAATGGGTGCTGTCGCTCTGTATGCTTGCTGCCTCTAAGCCAGGAACTGTATAACCAGGATCAAGGACTTCGTTCTCTCCCTCACCACAAGTTGGAGCTGTGCAGATTTGATGGTTCCTGTCAAAGAGCCTGCAGAGGCATCCCAAATACCACCCAATGAAGCAGGAGTAGAGAACCTGTGGGGATTTCCAGATGTTGCTAGACTGCAACTCATATCTTCTTGACCATTGGCCATTCTGAATGGGTCTGGTGTGAGTCCAGCAACATCTGATGGTCCACAGGTGTCTACAACTCATGTCTTCTTGACCATTGGCCAGTAGAGGTTGAGTTGGTGCCTCAGTCCTGTGTTAATTTATTCTCTTTTCCTTCTGACTAGGGACCGGGATTATGACGACATTGATGAAGAAGACCCCTTCAATCCACAGGCCCGACGAATTGCTGCCCACAACCCCAGCCGGGGACAGCTCCGTAGTTTCTGCAGCTACAGCAGCAGCCTGGGTAGCCAGACCAGCCTGCAGCCTCCAGCACAGACCATCTCCAACGCGCCAGTATCAGAGTACATGTGAGTACAAGATGCCTGGGGTACCAAACATCAGCACTGAGGCTCCTGTCTGGGTCTGTAGAATTCTCAAGGTCACTGCAGGGATTGGCTAACCTTTTCGGGTGGCCCAGTATGCTCAGGAGTGCCTTCCATCCTCTGTTCTCCATCCTCCGATACCATCTATCCCTGCTGGGATTCATGCTGACTTTTCATATTTGCTTCCATCTTTCCATCCCTCTTTTGAGAACCGCTGTGTTTCTCCATCCCACCCTCTCGACAGCTGGCAACTCAATAGCCCTTCTATACTTGATCCCTTGGACAGATGTTCCCAACCGCCCAATGGGTGAGCCGTCTCTGGCTCACTGAAAGATACAGAGAAACAAAAGCCTTGCTTTTTGGAAGAAGTGTTTTTAAAGAGAAGCCTATAGACACAGACCCTGAAATGCTAATGCAGTCATACCTTGGATCATAAATGCCTTAGTACTTGGACGTTTTGGCTCCCAAACACCGCAAACCCAGAATTGATTGTTCCGGTTTGCGAACGTTCTTTGGAACCCGAATGTCCGACGGGGCTTCCGCAGCTTCCAATTGGCTGCAGGAACTTCCTGCAGCCAATCAGAAGCCGCGCTTTGGTTTCCAAATGTTTAGGACAGGCACCCCCAAACTCGGCCCTCCAGATGTTTTGGGACTACAACTCCCATCATCCCTAGCTAACAGGACCAGTGGTCAGGGATGGTGGGAGTTGTAGTCCCAAAACATCTGGAGTGCCGAGTTTGGGGGTGCCTGGTTTAGGAAGTCAAATGGACTTCTGAAACTGATTCCGTTCAACTTCCAAGGTACGACTGTATCTTGAGAAGGTTGGATTTAACACAGTCTCTTGTCTTCTGTACTGTGTTAGCGTCTAAATTTGTATCCTCTTTTACCATGATATGGTCTTTTTCCCCACTTACTTTTATTTTTGGAAGTTCGTCATCCAGCAAGCGAGAAACATGTGGCTTCTCTGTTTCAAAACAGCTCGATTTGATGCGAGGAGCCTTGCCCACTTAGCTCCTCCTTGCTTCTTCTGCCTGATTCATTTGTTTTCCTCAGTTTTCATTCCTGGTAGATTGGAAGGAAATGATGAAGGAATGGCAATAAACGAGGTTCAGGTTCATACTTTGCAAAAGAAGGCACGCATGACTACTCCCAGCCTTTCCACGCACCTCTGGTAATGTTTAGTTAAAACAACATGTATCCTGGTACCATTTTTCTGTCCTCAGAGGGCAGTAGCCAGCGAAGTGTTGTTTGGGTGGAGGAACTCTGAGGACATCTTTAGCTAAACATTACAAAGAGGGAAGGCATCGGTTGGCAGTCATTTGGACCTCCAGTCAGCTGTTGAAGCTTTGTTATTAGAGTTGTATGCTGGCAATCTTTCCCCATCATTGGGCAGATCTAACACTGGATTGCCGTAACCTGAGTTGCTCTTGATTGATAGTTTTGAAGGAGGGGGGAAACAGTCCTGCTAGAATGGCTATTTGAAAAGTTTTAGAAGAGCGTCTGTTTTCCTAGATGGAAGAGTATGTGTTGCCTGCATTTTCCGCCATGTCTCAAAACACGCATTGCATCCAGTATATATATCTTAGTCTTTTCTAAATAATGAATGATGTCACGTGACTGAAGAAGCCTCCGTCGCTCTTTCCTACAGGAAAGGGAAGCAGGGAGATCAGCTGTTTGGCCACTTCCTTGGTCTTGGCACTCAAAAGTGCCTGAGCCAGGAGTGTTGCTACAGCGGGGAGCAAAGGCCCAGAATGATTTTGAGAGAGAATGAATTGGTAGGGTGACCTGGGTTCACTAGGCAGGATAAGAATTTAAGTAACCTTAAATTATTTTGGGAGGCAATGAATGGGAGCAGTCGATGGGTAATTCAGGTGATACAGAGCACGATCTGTTGCGAAGTTAATTGAGGGTAAATGAATTGAAGAGGAACTAATTTGGGGTGATCTGGGGTGGGGTGAAAATTAATTGGAAAGATTTGCCTGGAAGGGCAAATTTGCTTGCCCTCTGTGACATTTAATTCTACATTTGCATCTGTGCATATAAATTAGCTTACGCAAATTTGTAGCTTTCGGCCCGTGCCTTGAATCTTTTAAGTGCCTAGCAATGCCCCAGGCCTGAGATGAGCAGCACCCAAATGAGCCACAACTTTCGAGCCAACATTGGAGCCTGGCAGGGGAGGTCATTGTACGACCCTTGGAAAGACCCCCACTCATTTTCATAGCTCCAAGGTTAGGAGGAAGGCTGAGGCTTGTCTCTGCTCACCGGATGACGGCAGCACGCTTGTCACGACGAGTGCAGTGAGTGAAAATGTGGAAAGATCATTAAAGTCCAGTTGAAGTTGCAGGATTTGAATCTTTAATTTAAAATAAAGTACATGTTTCGGAACAACGTTTTAAGTGTTTGCTAGTTTTGAAACAATTGTGCCAAAACGCTTCCTTGTTACATGTGCCCAGTGCTTCTTAAGTGGGGGTGGGGAGTAAGAGATTTTTATTTCCTGCATGTGTTTCCCAAATAATAACCCCAATAAGCAGTCCTTAGCCAGCTGTTCCACATCTGGGACAAGTGGGAGCTGATTCACGCGCCCTGTTTCTAGCATGCAACAACACGAAGTCCTTGCATGGAACATTCCCTCCTAAGACTTACCTTACCTCTTGTAAGTCTCCATGTACAAGGAGATAGGAACCTGGGGACAAGGTTTTCAAACAAGTAGTTTCCCAATGGGCCTTCAGAGATCGGTACAGTCTCGTGAATGGACTGTGGCACAATAGTGCATGCATAGCTGCATGTGGTAGAATCGCTCGTGTACTGCCTCCTGAGCTGCTGGCTTGTTTTGAGTAAATCTTCATCAGGTTAGCACAGAGTTACCATTCCTTCTCTTTGCTTGGGTAAGACTTGAGAATTGCTAGGCCCAGAGGTGGGCAGGAAGTGGATTGCATCCCATTTTTATCTATCGCTGGCTGACTTCGAGTAGACCAATGGAAGTGTGTTTCCTCCTGTCATGTGGAGAGAAAAACACACCCACCCATTAATTCATTGCTCTAGTCTCTTTCTAGCCTGCCCCTCACTTCTGCCAGCATCTCTCACTGAGGTAAACGGGTACCTCTAGAAAATGGAGGAGCTTCTTGCCAGCATGACTCCTTTCTGCTTCATAAGTTCCACCTATAAAGGGCAGAGCTGTGGAAAGATCCATGTATTGTGTCGGCTGGTACATTCCTCTATTCCTCACTCCTTGTTGTGGTGTGAGGTAAAGTAAAAGGGAAGATATTAGTCTTCTAGAAATCATAGAGGTCAACCGACTGAAATTCCCAGGTGTCAAAAAGTGTTATTTAAGTATGCCACGACTGCAGCCCATGTTTTCCTAGGCCAAAAATGGAAAACAAGCGAGGTCCCAAACAAGGAAGAGTGGCAACTTCAGTTGACAGAATATGTGAAGCTTGCAGACTTAACATATAGAATAAGAGAACACAGAAGAACATACGTTTAGAAAAGATTGGAAAATGCTTATTGAGTATATGGGAAATAACTGTGTGCTGCTGAAAACGCTGGCAGCATTAAGATAAATTCAACAGTGCAAATAAATTATGGTGGATGCAATAATGGAATACTGAATGGTATAGTTTCTGTAAAATATGCAGGGATTTATGATATGTAAAATGAACCGTGGAAAGAGAAGATGGGAAGTCATTGATATTTTAAGGATGTAAAAATGAGTAGTTTAAATTGTAAAACAGAAAATTTAATAAAAATTTATGTACAAAAAAGAAAGAAAGAAATCATAGAGGTCAACCCAACGGACTGTGGCTGACGTTCTGCCACCTCTGCACCAGGCCAGCAACATTTTTTTAGTTGAATAGATTGTCTCTGCTTCAAAGAACAGGATTGGCATTATTAAAGCTAGCATTATTAAATTGGCGTCTCTTCTTTCCCTTCTTCCTCCTCTGTCCCCTCCCCACAACTCGAGTTCGTTGCTTGTGTAGGAATGTAACGGGGATTGTTTCCTAGCCGCAGGCTCAGAACGGAGTTCGTTTCAACAGACTGCCCTCCTGATCTTAACTCCTCTCTACCTGCAGGAACCAAGCTGTGCTCTTTGGTGGGAACCCACGCTATGAAAACGTCCCACTGATTGGAAGAGGATCGCCTCCCCCCACGGTACGGTGGGCGTCGGAGGCCAAATCATTTTTATAACAGACCCTCTTTTTTATTATCATTTCCTCTGCTTTTACTAACCTCTCTATATTAAAATGCATTTTTGAAAAATATTTTTTTTAAATAAAAAAAAAACCCGGGACGAGAAAGCCTCCTGCTTTTTGTCAAACGCCAAAATAGTTTTGTTTCTGATGCTAGAGATGAGGAAAAGAAGCCCAGGGGGGAAACCTCCCCTTAATGCACACCTTTCAGGAAAAAAAGACAATCCTTAACCCAGAGATTCATATCTGCTGGAAGGTGAAAACTGCTGCAAGAAGTCCTGCTTTTTTGAGTCCGGCATTTCTTGTTCCCACAGCCGTTTTGGCACTCTCACCTTTTGGCAACACAGGGTGCAGTCCATTGAGACTGCATCCTTGTAGGCTAAGCTATGGGCAGCTTTGTAGCAATAGGGCAGAGAGCAACTCTGTGTTATAGTACTGGTACTTCGCAGCCCATGGTGTGAGGTTATATCCTGCAAACGTTTGCCAGTTTTGCCAATAGATGTCTATGACTTTGCATTACCTTTTCTATGTGTTGTATATATTAGCATGTGACACAGTGCCATAAAAAAAATAATCCCTGTGTGCATTTAAAATTGTGTTCAACTGCTCAAGTTCTAACTATCTAGAACAGGCATCCCCAACCTGCGGCCCTCCAGATGTTTTGGCCTACAACTCCCATGATCCCTAGCTAACAGGACCGGTGGTCAGGGATGATGGGAATTGTAGTCCAAAATATCTAGAGGGCCACGCCCTCCCGACTCGTGAAGGAGCCTTTTTAAAGGCTACGGATCGGGTGCCGGGGAGAAGCGTGGTGCTTTGAGTCCTCTGCCATCCCTGCCGAGCGAAGCCGCATGCCATCCGGCGGAGAGCGCTGACTTCTTCCATTGAGAATTTGGACTTTTAACAACAACCCGTGAGTAAATTGGAAATCGGGTTTAAAAGAAGAAAAATTTTTTGGATTTGAGACGAGCGGGGGGGGATCTAAAAAGGAAGTCAGTCCCCCTCCCTATTGTAGACATTTTAAAACAAGGATTGGGAAGCCAAGGCCCAAAAAGAACGGTATCTTTGCTAAAATCAAGAATTCCATGATGGGAAAGTACAAGAATTGTGCTGGAGGAAGAATTGAAGGAGAAGGAAAATGCACCCCCCTCCCTGGGAACCGGGGCGATTGAGGAGTGAGCCTGGTGAAAAGAGCCGGTGATTTTGACAGCTGTCAAAGTAGCTGTCAAAGTCGGAATTTTAAAAAGGATTTTATTACAAGGACCTTGCTGGTCAAATTTGTTACAACTTGATATAATTTGTTAAGACTTGAATACAAAATGGCGAAAATACGGAGAACAATCGGATTTTTGGAAACAAAGTTACAACAACCCCCCTAGAGGAGCTTCGGGACATTACAAAGATGGGCGTAAGCCGGGAAAAATACAACACTTCGGAATTTCACAGAACTGGTTATCTCCTGGGAAAGCTGCAAAACTGAAACTGAATCTCGTCTACAGGGTGTTTAGACTAAAAGGAGACAACAGAATACTTTACTGAAGAAGGAAGGGACTGAACGCAAGTTTTTGTTCCTGAATAACAACAACCCATGTAGAGTTACTAAACTTCTGAATAAGAAAGTTTTAGCAGCGGAACAAGAGGAAGCTGGACTATAACCTTGAAAGAACAATGGGGGGAATTTTATAATTTGACATTTTTAAAGATTTAGGAATTAATTTTTAAAAAGTAATCCTAAAAATGGGAAATAATTCTGCAAGGAGTTGGGGGAAAAATGGGATTGATGGACTTAAGACTTCCAGGCTGGAAACATAGATTGGAGGATAAGGGAAATTAAACCGGGGAAGGGGAGGGAGAATTAGAATCCAAAGGCTTGCAACTATTTTCTGAATTGGTTTTCTTTTTTCTAATATATTTCTTATTTTTTTATACTTTTATTCTGTGTGCTTTTACTTTAATGGGAAAAAAGGGGGACATTGTGGAAAGAAAAGGGGGCGGGCTATGGGGAGAGATCTTTTGCTTTTTTTTTATCAAGGGTGTTGCATAAGGTTTGTATAAATTTAAATTTGAACAATGGGGTATATAAATTGTGCTTTAAATCAGAAACAGAACTTGTGGAAACAACAATATGAAAGGGGAATACGGTAGGGGTGGGGGAAGGGGGGAGTCCCAGAAAGTGGATGTTTGAAAATAAGGTTCTGAATGTATCTTCATAATTTCTTTTCTTCTCTTTCTGTATTTTGGAAACCTCAATAAATATTATTTAAAAAAAAAAAAAAACAAAATATCTAGAGGGCCAAAGGTTGGGGAATGCCTGATCTAGAAGATGAGTATATACTCTTTGCTTGCTTTTTTCCTCCTTTTTTGTTTTTTAATAATCCTTCCATGTTTTTCTGCAAACTTGTTTCACTCTTAAGCAAAAGCTCTTTATTAAGTTTGGCATAACGTTACTTTGAAACACATCTTGCCTGCTAACTTTTGCTTTGTTTTTGCATCTCCTGTTTTGGAGCTATGTTGCCCTTCAAGAGTAAGTTGCTTATCTGTTTTCTGTTTTTTCTTGGTTTTGGGGCTGGAGTTGGCTTATTTTCCCTCCCTGGTGATTTCCCGTCACTTCCCTGTGTGCTGTACGTTTCCCCTGACCCTCATAAACATGGGAACCTCCAGAATTCAAAGTGTTCCTGTATTCTTTTGATTTGCAGTAGGTGTGTTTAGTTTAGTGGATTCCATTGGATGAAACTGGAGGTTTTCCCCAGAATGGGATAATGCAAAAAACAAAGCTTGATAGGCACCCAGAATTTCAGGCTGCTAGGGTTGAGATTTTGCATTACTGAGGCCTGCTGCATACCATACTTTTCCGTCTATATGACGCCCCCATGTATAAGACGCGCCCCTATTTTTGGGGACTCAGATTTAAGAAAATGAGGGGAGATGGCACAGAGTTGTTGAGCTTTTTGGGTGGGGATTTTTAAGGGAGGATTGCCGAAAATCGCTCAACTGCACGCATCGCGATATCCACCTCCTGTCTGTTCCTTCGCCGGCAGAAGCTGCCAATCACCCGCCCAACTGCCGGAGCATCAGCCAATCAACACCACCCATTGATGCAGCAACCAATAACATGCACAATAGCCGCTGACAGCCGCGGCATCAACCAATCAAACGTCCACCCTATGCACTATCCATGTATAAGATGACCCTCACTTTTTAGCATGATTTTTAAAGAAAAAAACATAGTCTTATACATGGAAAAGTACAGTATATTTTGGGAATGGTGTAGTAATTAGAGCAGGCATAGGCAAACTCGGTCCTCCAAATGTTTTTGGACTACAACTCCCATCATCCCTAGCTAACAGGACCAGTGGTCAGGGATGATGGGAGTTGTAGTCCCAAAATATCTGGAGGGCCGAGTTTGCCTATGCCTGAATTAGAGCAATTTTTTTAAAAAACAAAATCCTTTGATTAGTTCACAAGTCAAATGATCCCCAACTCTCAGGATGCTGAGAACCTGTGAAGTGAATAGAGTTGGTTGTTATTGTTTTGGAATAAACATTTGCCAAGCAAATGCTGCTTTAAATAGACAATCAGTAGAAGCTCTTCAAATATGATACAATGAAACATCAGTGCTGCAGTTTCATTCCGCTAGGGATTTCCCCTTGTGCTCCGTAGACCAATTCCCATGGAGTTTACTCATGCTAATCTTTTGCACGAAAAGGAGGGAGGGAAGAGTCATGACACCTTAAAAGTCTAAAAGATTTATCATGGCTTAAGTTTTTTGCAGACAAAAGTGGGGTAGAAGGAATGAAAAATGTTAAAAGGCAGGTTCCTGCATGAAGCTGCCATGTTGGAGTTCATTGGCAGGTTTGATGGCAGCAGAACGGGGCTCAATGGGGATTGGGAATGGCTTGCTCACTTACAGAAAGCAATAATCTTTCCTTACATGTTTTATGTGCATTATTCACCATCACTTGGGAGTCGATCCTCCTTACTCTGCATCTTGGACTCCTTTGACTGAATTTCCTTTGCGACTCATGCTCATAATGTGGCACTCGCATTGCATGCATGCCTTGGGCGTCTCTGGCTTCACTTTGCAATAACAACTTTCCACCATCACCATCCTCCACCTGCCAAATGAGGACAGAACTTTGTGCATGTGATGAAGCGGGCTCTGTCCCACGAGGGCTTTTGTCACTGGGAATCTGTTGGCCTTGAAGGTGCTGCAAGACACTCTCTTTTTTTCCTTGTGCAAACAGTGCCCTGCCTCTTTCTGAATTAAAGAGCTCAATTTAGAACAGAAAGGGAGGGGGAAATTGGGAAGTCCCGTTTTCAAGCAAAGCGAAAGGCACCTGAGGGCACCAAACACCTGCTCTTATGCTATCTAGACAACTTGGGTCTCCAGCTGTTTTTGGACTACAGTTCCCATCATCCCTGACCACTGGTCCTGCTACCTAGTGATGATGGGAGTTGTAGTCTAAAAACAGCTAGAGACCCAATGTGGGAAACTGAATTAGATGTACATATTGGCCAATTAGAGAAGGAATTGCATTCTAACTATAAAATCGCCACTGGAATAACTCCAAAGTAACAAAAAAAAATAATCATGCATCAGTAAAACAGTGCCTTCATTTAACAAAATTACACAATTGCCCTTTGGGCTTATTTTGCATCATCCAGTAACTCAGTTTACAGCATTGCTGCAAATTATATTTTTGTTGCAAGCAGGACACTGAGCCTCTTTGATAAGAGGTGTTCAACCAGCCACTCCAGAACGTCATTATTTCATTCACCCCAAATGTGAATAAATCAGTGATGGGGGACCGGCGGCTCTCCCATTTCATTTCATTTTTTCATTTCACTTTTAATCTGTATATCACCTTTCTATATTACTATACACCAGGTGGTTTACAAGTTGAAGAAACAACAAAGATCACATGCACCTTATAACAATCTGATCAAATACGAAATTGTCATAATAGAAACATGACTTTCAAATAAACAACTTGTATCAAATAAATTAATGTTCAACCATCCATCAGAATATAACAGTGCAAAATAAAATAAAATAAAATATCAGGAAGTAATAATTAACCAAACTCACTCTTAACAATTGCAATAAATAATTTCTAAACCGTAATCAGTAAAAAATAACAGCAAGTCACAGTGCATAAAATAACACCGTTCAAATTGAGAAGCAAAGACACAAAACTTATTGAAAAAATATCCCTGAACTCCTTTCTTCACAACTGCTTCTGCTGTTCCTAAAGTCTTGGTCTGGGAAAGCTCTATGTGTAGCTTAAACAGTAGGTGGGAACCAAGACCCTGGGCTATGCATCAGGACTGCCACCCTGATGGTAATTCAAAAAGAGCAGAAGAGCTGCACTTAGAATACAAGCGTCCGCAACATCCATTTTTTTAATCCTAAGTGACAATTCTTCCTTCTTTTTATGGGAACTATTTTTAAATTGGGTGTTTAAACATTGGTCTGTTGCAGAGGCTGGAGTTGCAAAGCTCAAGGGTGATGATGAAACTATAAGTGCAGTCAGATTAATTCAAACCCCTCCCCCACACACACACACACTCTGAACAGCCCAATTTAAATGGAATTTAAATCCCCCAATGAAAGGCTTTTGAGCTTTTTTGAGCTGCAGAAAAATAAGACTGTGAATCGTTTTCCTTAATGCTGTGATTTGGAAGACGCTCTTTTCCCTCAGCACACATTTTTCAGACCTGACACCTAAAACAAAAAAACAAAAAAAAACCACCTAGCTGTTTTCCTTAGTCTTATACTTCCAATAATACCAGAAGTGCAGGAACCCTGTCCCACAAAATAGATGGGTGAGATGCCCATATTGGTTTATCCTGTTTATTAAACAAAACTTAACTCGAGCTGGCTTTACAAAGTTCTTGAGAGGGGTTTTTTTTCCATAGGAAAGCTCAAAATGTGGCTTTATACACTGAAGACTGGTGAGATGTCACGAGTTTTCTGCTTTTCAAGCTTTAAAAACCAAAATATTTAAATGAAGGCCCAACCTCCCTAAACAACCACTAGCGCATTAAGAATAAATGCACGAGTGGTTGTATTGGGTTATAAACATCGGCTACAAAGCTGGGAAAGCACTAGTGGCAAGCCCAAAAAAGAAAAATGGTGGGTAAAAGTGGGACTCTAGAAACAAAAAGCTTTCAGAAAATAATCCTTAGGTTCCTCAGTTAAATTAAACTGGATCTCACTGTATTTTCCTGTCCATTGGGTGAGAATGGCTGCTTCAAGAACCTGGAGTTTTTGTCCTCCTTTTTTTGCCACCATAAATTTCCCTCAAACATTCTCTTCAGGAATATTTAGAAATAGACGTGTTTTTTAAAATGAGAGGAGTGTGGGAAGAGGGAGAAGTTATGGGTGATGCTTGCCTAACCAGTGGCAATTTGCCTCTTGACTTTTCACCACATTCCAGAAGCTAATGGTAGTGGATACTGTAGATAAGAGAAGAAATCCGCTGCAGGCTCTTGTGGTTTATTTGCATTTGTGTATCCTCCACTCCTTTGAGCAGCTGAGGGGTCATCTGATCATGGTTCTCTCTCCTCACCGCCACCCGATCTGCTCCAGAGGGTTGGAAGAACTCGTAGAAAAGATTTTAGAGTAGGGGGCATCATTTTCACCTGTAGTTGGAGGAAGGAATTCACCGTGACGATTTTTTTTAAAAAAAGTGTCAGTAGCAGGAATTTACCCAAACAAAATAAAACCGGTATAGTGAGCAGATGAATTTTGTTCCATGTCTCTCAAAACTTTCAGAACAGATGGTGGTCCTCTCTGCCCCCTGTTTTGCCTGTAACTCTTTGGTGGAGAAAACATAGGTCCTTATTTTCAGCGGGGTGTTTCGTGTGCTTCCACTTCCTCCAACTATCCTGCTTTCTTTTCCAAATAACACCAGGTCCATTCCCCCTTGCCAGCATTTCGCTCTTTTTTTCTGGGTGCCTTTCTATTGCCGCCTCATTTCACTCCACCTGCTGCCAATGGTCAGGATGTTGTTTTCTAGCCACATGAGACCTCGGGTGAAGCCCAACGTAGCTTCCAAGAGCCGAGTCCTGGACCGTTTTTGCAGCATCCCATGTTCTTTCTGCAGGACTTCTTATTAAAATAAAAAACATTTAATGGTGGGGTTGGGAGGCTGGTCATCTCATAGTCTTTGTCAGTTTGAGAACTGCAAGATGCATAATTCCTGTCCCCCTTCTCTCTCTTCTCCCTAGTATTCTCCAAGTATGCGAGCCACCTATCTATCGGTTAATGATGATCACAGGCGACAGCACGGCCCCCAATTTCCAGCCTAGCACTCACCTTGTAGACAAAAGCCCACAACATACGATGTTGCTATAGTGGAAAACCCAGTGACAACTTGAAGGCGCACGGACTGCAGGGAAATAGAATTGCCTCCGCAGGGATGCAGAAGGGCTCTCTGAGAGGGAGTCGGCTGAAGAAGACACCCGCTGGCACTATGGATATAACCTCCCAGGTGCTCGACCGACGGCCTTTTCTCTCTCACAACGTTTAGTCTTCCTCTCTCGCACACGCAGGATGGTACCCGGTGCTTCCATCCTTCGAGCGAACTGCTCCGAAGTCTCCTCCTCGACTCGCCATTTCCTCCCGATCCCTTCCTGCCACCAGTGCATTGCCCTCCCCAAACCTTTTTGGGGGGGGGCGGGGGAGAGACGGGGTGAAATTAGGGTTTGGACTGTTGGAAGTTTATGCACAGGCTTTCCCTCTGCACTGACTTGAGGGCTGGGTTTTCCCCCCCATCATTGATGGTGTGGTTCGGGCTTCCTTTTTGATTTTGTTTGTTTGTTTGTTTTATTAGGAGCAAATAACAAAGACCAGTACACTGTACAAGTAAAACAGAACACTGATTCGCAGTGTACAGTGATCTAAGGGAGGTGGGCTGCTTTTCACGAAAGAAAAACGCACCCCACTTTTTGGAGTCAAATGCAATACCAACCGCTAGAGCGAATTGTCTTTTTTCCTCTAGAGAGGTCTCTGCACACAAAAAAAGCCTATTTCTGGCTGCTACTTCATCATCTTCATCATTGCCCTTTTCATAGCACCTGTTTGGTGTAGAATGGTACGAGATCCACACTCAGTATTCTCCCTTTGTCATCGGTTATTAGAATTAACATGCAGTTCAGCCAACATTGCTTCAATGGCCTCAGGTATTATTTAGAACAAACTGGGTTTGTTTTGTTCTTTTATGCATTTTGTTTGTTCTTCGTATTACAATAATTATTGTTATTTCCAGTGTTTTTATATCGGCTATCCAAAGAGCATAACCTCTTTTTATCTCTCTCTCTTTTTTTGTCTTTTAAAAGATTTTTTTATTAATTACACGTGAGGTGAGTTATTTTTTAATATGTTGAATAATTTACAAATTTCTGTTTTTAGCACTGATTTTTCTTAATCAAATGCCATTGCCCATGCAGGGGAAAACTTTGACATATTCAAGCATTATTTTCTCTCAGTATGCTGGGGCGGGGCAGGGTGAATAAAAATAACAATGAAAATTGGGTTGGTATGTAATAGGGAGAAATTGCTCTAACCATTGCCATGAAGGTGCTGCTGACAGACAGTGTCTTAGTACAATTTCCTTGAGAGTAATGTCTCATCTATTTTTCTCCAGTCGTGGATTGTGGTACACCTACTATCTTTAGAGACTCTTGAAAGCTATCGATGCTAATCGAGGGAGTCCTTTTAAACTAGAACTGGTGCTCATCACTGCAGCGATTGTAGCACAACTTTGGCTGCCAATAGAAATGAAACATGGTTTTCCATTTCCACCCAGTACTGAAGAGAAGAATTCTCTTCTACCCTTCTTCTGTGTCTGCGTGTGTGTCTCTGAGTTAAGTCCAGCTCATGGGCGTAGCCAGGATTTATGTTGGGGCAGGCAGGGCACCCACCTGTCATCGCCCTCTGTCTAGCAGATTTCAGAATGAAATGTCTCAACAACAGCTGTTTTAAATGGCTTTCTTTTTGACCTCAAGTGCTCAGAAAAATCTGTCAAAAATCTTCAGTCATTTGAAAACTAGGAATTTAAATGAAAAAATATTGCTAGGGAGTGCTTTTCATGCGGTATATTTTGCAAAATTGCAAAGGGCACGTCTTTTTTCATCTTTTTTAAAAAAAATTAAACTAAAACAAGTTTTCTTGGACTGGCTGAAAACCTTTTTAGCACTTCCTTCTCAAATTTCTATTTCCCCCGCCCCACGCAGTTTTTCTGTGCACGCTCAGTAAGCCCAGCCCATTGAGACGCTCCCCTGTCCATCGTTGACCTTAACCAGGTCTTTACTCTCCACAGGGTACTGGATGAATGGCTGAGCAAGAGCCCTTTTCATGGTATAAGAGTAAAAGATTTCCACTTCTTTTACTAGGTCCGCTGTGTTCAGCTCTTTTAACTGCTGTTTGCTGAGTTTCTTCTCCTTCCGCATGGTGTACCACAGCTCAGCTTCGGAGTCGAAATCTTGCAACTTATAAAAACTAAAACTTACCGTACTTTTCCGTGTATAAGGTGCCCCCATGTATAAGATGCCCCCTATTTGGGGGGACTCAAATTTAAGGAAATGGGGGGGAGAGATGGGAAAAAGTTGTTGAGCTTTTCTGGAGGGGATTTTGGAGCGCGGGTGGCGCTGTGGGTTAAACCACAGAGCCTAGGACTTGCCAATCAGAAGGTCGGCAGTTCGAATCCCCGCGACGGGGTGAGCTCCCTTTGCTCGGTCCCTGCTCCTGCCAAACTAGCAGTTCAAAAGCACGTCAAAGTGCAAGTAGATAAATAGGTACCATTCCGGTGGGAAGGTAAACGGTGTTTCCATGTGCTGCTCTGGTTCTCCAGAAGCAGCTTAGTCATGCTGGCCACGACCCGGAAGCTATACACCGGCTCCCTCGGCCAATAAAGCGAGATGAGTGCCGCAACCCCAGAGTCGGCCACAACTGGACCTAATGGTCAGGGGGCCCTTTACCTTTACCTTTACCTTTACCCAAGGTTGTTGAGCTTTTTTTAGGAGGGAATGCCAAAAATCGCTCACACACAGCAAAATCTGCCTCTCGTCTGTCCACCCTATGCACTACCCATGTATAAGACGACCCCCACTTTTTAGCATAATTTTTAAAGAAAAAAAACTAGTCTTCTACATGGAAAAGTACAGTACTTTTAGCTAAGTATTTTTATTTACTTACTTGATTCGGGGCTTGCACACGCACACCGCCCCCTTGGCTATGCCCATGGTCCAGCTGGCAATGGAGGAATTTCTGGGGGGTGGGAAGAGAATCCAAGTAAGTCTAAATGGATGAGTGGGATGTCATTTCATTTCCAGGGCATCCTTTTACTCAGGGGCAGTCAGTGTGTTGCCCTCTTGATGCTGTTGGAATTCCATCTCCCACCACCCTTGTGGATTCTCCTTCCTTGAAAGTTTTTTAGCAGAGGTTGGATGGCCATCTTCCATAGATGCTTTAGCTGAGATTCCTGCATTGCAGGGGGTTGGGCTGCAATGGACCCTCGTGTGTCTCCTCCAGCTCTTACACTTCTATGATTCTATCCCTGACCCATGGGCCAATCTCACTGGGGCTGGTGGGAGCTGATTTCAACAACGTCTGGGAGATACTACGTTGCCCACTCCTGCCTTACAGGTCTGGTTTCAGCTTCCCCCAAAATCCCTTTTAACTCTCCCCTCCCTCCTTCCATTGGCGAGGTCAGATTTGCTTAGGCAGATTTCCCAACGAAACGCTCCGCGTTTTGTACATTGGTGTCGCAGGGACAGAAAGCAATACATAAACCCTTCTCGTGGGAAAACACAAATGTGCAACAGTTAACCCACCAAAGCACAACAACTACAAATGAAAAGGCCAGAAAGCATTTGTCAAACCTGGACACTTCGCATGATTTCCCTTGAGTAATGCCTCGTCCACTTTTCTTCAGCAATGGGCAGGATTGCAAGGGAGACTTTTCAAGCAGCATCGGCCTGGCTGAGTAGCATTTGGGCGGCACAGAAATGCTTCTGCCCAACCACTGCCCACGATCTAAGAGTGCTAAAAACTGCAGAGGTACAAAAAGTTGCCCTCCTAAGCATACACGGAGGTTTTAATTACTTGACAGCAACGACTCACTGTGTCTTTTATCAAGGATAACTTGTACATATCATGTATGGCAACATAATTTATACATTCATCTTATATGTGGCTGTGTACAACTTAAGGCATGTGGGGCGGGGAGAACCCTGGTTTTACGCTGTTAATCGTCTCATTGTAACGATGCCGTTCAGTACTTTTTTAAATAAAAAAGAACGCATGCGAGCTAACCTCATCTCGGGCTCCTTTTGGAGCTATGCCTGATTTGTATGTACTGACTGGGAAATGAATAATAAACACTTGTACTAAAATAAAAATAAAAAAGACCTTCCGCTGCCTGTGTTCTCAACAGAGTCCTTTGCCCCTCCGGTACAGAGCCATGTGCCTGTAATTAGCTGTTATTAGATTTGTGTCTGGCAGGGACAATTTCATGGGTTCAAAGGCCTGAGTAAATTGGGTACCATTTGGCTTCATGAAACTCGCCCATGTTCTCAAACTTGACAAGCTCCGGGGGGGTGGGGGGAGATGCCGTTCAAGGTCACAGGGAAATACAATGAGAGCCTGTGGTTGTGCAGATTACCGGAGATTGCGGGTTGAATTGTACAGCAAACAACAGAATATAGCTCTTTCTTTCGCACAAAGTAATGGTGTTTGCACACCCTCTGACATTTCTCCAATGAAAATAAAGGCATCTCCTCCAACATTTCTCCAGTGAAAATAGGCTCATCCTAAGGAAAAGCAGGACATTCTGGGATCAAATCAGAAACCAGGATGGCTTCTGTAAATCTGGGACTGTCCCTGGAAAATAGGGGCACTTATAGGGTCTGGATTTGGAGACTTTCACCCATGCCTTCATAATAGTGAGGCTTTGCAGTTTTGCTTCACATAGGATGAGTTGCTGCAGAACGCAGCCAGTGGCACAGCTAGGTAATTTAAGACCCTGGACTTAATGGTCTTACGAGGGAGGCAGAGGATTTAGACAGTATTATTTCAGTTGTGGAGCACACAATTTACATAGCTCTCCCCCGCTCCACATTCCATGCTTTACGCATCTTTTTTTAAATTGCTTTTTGTTGAGTTTTAAATTGGTTATTCATATACATATTCCACTCACTCTTTAACATGTATTGTACACATATAAAAGCCAAACAATAACAATATTTTTGAACAAGTGACTTCCCACCACCTTCTGTCTTCTTTCTCTTTTCAAATGTGTTGTTTTTACTTATTGCCTTTCTAATACATAATAATATATCTTCTCTATCTGATCTTTACTTTGCAAAATTTAGTCAAAACATAGCAAGGGTTTTATTTGAGAACAATGTTTTCCCAGATAATCTTCTACACATTCCCAATCCTTTTCAAGTTTTTGGTTTGTTTGGTTCCTCGTTGCCTCTGTCATTCTTGCCAATTCCGAATACTCATACAATTTAGTTCTTCCTTTGTTGGTGTCCTGTCCCCCTTCCAATTTCTAGCAATTAACATTCTTGCTGCTGTTGCAGCATATAGGAACACCCTTTATTTATCATTTGAAATATCAATTGCCATAATGCCTAGAAGAAAAGCTTCAGGTTTCTCCTCAAAAGTTTGTCTGAACTTTTTTTTAATTCATCATAGACAGTGTTCCAGAATTTTTTCATTTTGCCACAACCCCACCACATGTGATACATCATTCCTTCCCCTTGATTACACCTCCAGCATAGATTTGACTTTGACTTATATATTTTGGCATATTTGCTGGGGGTCATGTACCACCTATATAGCATTTTCATGAAGTTTTTATTTTATTATTGTGTAACAGGCCGTGAATTTTAAATCTTTTTGCTATAGTGTTTTCCAATTCTCCATCTGTATGGAGTTCCATGCTTTACATCTGTGTCTGCCTTCATGATATATGAGAGCAAAAAACCAAATAGAACAATTTCCCGCCCCTGACTTCAAAAAAATGAAATAAATGTGTTGAGCATGTGCAGCTTGGCATTTTAAATTCATAGCTCGAACCGTTATGGCTACAGAAATGGAAGGAAATGTTCTTCTGCTGCCCCGATGCTAAAAATCATTTACTTGGAGTAAGTACCATTTTGCTGCAGAAAAGGTTAATGCATTTTTAGAGTAAAAAATAATAAAATGAGCATCTGTAAACATGTACATACTCAGCAGCCACCCCCTGACTATAAAATGTGTTGTTTTAAAAAGTGCCACGTGTCACATCCAACTTCCAAAAAGCGTTCGAAAACCGATGCAGTTACTTCTGGGTTTTCGGCGTTCGAAGATCAAAACATTCCAACTTCCAAGACGTTCGAGAACCGAGGTACCACTGTAATCAATTTGGGGCTGTGGAAAGGCCCCATGAATATCTGTTGCCATTGTCTCTTTCATGGACTTGGTATGTTATACAGTTGGCAGCGACCCATGAATTTTTATTTTTATTTTCTGGATTATTCCATTTCAGGCTGTGAGGAAGCATGCATCTTTTGAATGCTTCTCCAAGAGAAAAAAATAAGTGTGCATCAGTTAGAATTTGGAGAAAAATCATTCTACCGAAGGAATGAGGGACAGCAGCAGGAGGGTATTGTAGGAGTCGGGCAAGTGTTCAATTTAAATCCATTGTGCAATAACCGTGGCAGTCACAGTGCCTAGCTGCTGTCTTCAGAACTACTGGAAAATGTTATGGGAAACACTTGGACGCATTCCAAGGTTTGCCTCTGAGATTTAGAGAAGAGTGCCACCTCACGGCCAGAGCTGCCCTTGCAACAAACAAGTAAATCACAGTGCATGTATCCTATAAGACAGCATCCATGATGGTACAGTGTAGTAATAATAATAATAATAATAATAATAATAATAATAATAATAATAATAATAATAATTTTATTAGTTCTACCATGCCCATCTGCCTGGGTTTCCCCAGCCACTCTGGGCAGCTTCCAACAGAATATTAAAAGCAAAATAAAACTTCAAACATTAAACACTTCCCTAAACAGGGCTGCCTTCAGATGTCTTCTTAACATCAGATGGTTGTTTATTTCTTTGACATCTGATGGGAGGGCGTTCCACAGGGTGGGCGCCACTGCCAAGAAGGCCCTCTGCCTGGTTCCGTGTAACTTCGCTTCTCGCAGTGAGGGAACCACCAGAAGGCCCTTGGAAGCTGGATCTCAGTGTCTGGGCAGAATGATGGGGGTGGAGACGCTCCTTCAAGTATACTGGGCCCAGGCCATTTAGAGCTTTAAAGGTCAGCACCAACACTTTGAATTGTGTTTGGAAATGTGCTGGGAGCCGATGAAGATCCTTTAGGACCTGTGTTATATTTTCTCAGCAGCCACTCCCAGTTACCACTCTAACTGCCGCAATTCATCTGCTCTTTCAATGGCTCTTGGATCTTAGCTCACAGCTGGAACATGTTGAAGCATTACAAATGTTAATCACAAGAGGTTTAAAGGGCATTAAACATCAACAAATCTAAAACCACCAACTGGTGATGCATATTTCAGACTGTCGGTGAAGCCAAATTATTATAATTTCTTTTTGGGGGGAGGGAATCTGATAAATGCTGCTTCCCAGGGCCTGGTAGCAAAACCAGGAGCCAAAAAAACAACTACAAGCTGCCTCTGTCACCTATTGATATCCTTTCAACTGTGCAATGCTTTGCTTGCTGTTTCCTAGGATTTTTTCCTACATTACTGCTGCATGGAACATAGTCCTCTTCATTCAAGTCTACTTTAAGGTTACTGCACTTCCCCAGCACTCAAATCTCAAATTGTTTTTGTTGAGCACACATCTCTCTCCTCTCTCCAGGGCCCATTGTGACTTGAAAGCATTTTCTGGAATGTGATTCTGCCTGTGTCATAGACATGAATTTGGTCATACTAGTGACATCACCAATAAGCGACCCAGCTCTACTCCATCAGGCTTCTGCATGCTGTGACCCTTAACACCAGCACATAGTACCAAACTAGACACTATGAGTTGTATCCAATGCTAGTCCTATGCAGAGTAGACCCGCTGAAGTTAATGGAACTGAATGGTTTAGGTTTCAATGAGTTTACTCTTGAGTAGGATGAGCATTGGCTACAACCCTATGGTGCTCATGCTTTTTAAAAACCTTGCTTAAGTTGACAATTTATTTTGAAGAAAAAACAGCTGCATGGCCCCCACAGGGAACGTACTGTATTAATGGATTGCGGCTGAGCACCAGTTTCCTGCTGAAAATCCGCCTCCTGATATCTCCTGAGGTGGTGTTTAGTGCAAAACATGTTTTGGAGCAAATAGGAGCAATTTTTGGCACGATATCCCATTCCGGGCCAGGAACAGGTCTATTGAGGCTCCACATCTGCTCTCTTCACAATAAATTTGGCCATCCAAGGAATGTTGGAGGGCATCATAGATTTGTAGAGTTGGAAGAGACCCTGAGGATCATCTAGTCCAATCCCCCTGCAATGCAGGAATATCAACTAAGCATCCATGGCAGATGGACACCCAACCACTGCTTTAAAAACTCCAGTGTCTGAGAGTCCACAACCTCCCAAGGGAATCAGGTCCACTATCCTACTGTCAGAAAGTTCTTCCTGATGTTTAATCGGAATCTCCCTTATTGTAACCTCAAACAATTAGTATGAATCCTACCCACCCCACCCTCCACCAAAAGCAGGAGAAAACAAACTTGCTCCATCTTCCATGTGACGGTCCTTTAGATATTTGAAGATGGCTATCATGTCTCTTCTCAGTCTCCTCTTTCCCAGGCTAAACATACTCAGCTCCCTCAACCGTTCCTCATAAGGCTTGGTTTCCAAACCCTTGATCATCCTGGTTGCCCTCCTCTGCGCATGTTCCAGCTTGTCGATACCTTTCTTAAATTGTGGCACCCAGAACAGTGTTCCAGGTGTGGTCTGACCAAGGCAGGATAGAGTGGTACTACTTCCCTTGATCTGGACACTATACCTCTGTTGATGAAGCCTTGTAAAGCATCAGCTTTTTGCTTGCTGCATCACACTGTTGACTCACATTAAGCTTGTGGCCTACTAAGTCCCTCAGATCCTTTTATTCACATGTACTATTGGTAAGCCATCTTATATTTATGCAGCTGGTTATTCCTGCCTAACACTTAAGGTTCTAATCTAACCCATATCTTTGAATATGGAAAGTTGTTCCTTTTTTAGTCGTCTTTCTCCCCTTCAGTGACTCACCCTTTTTTTCTGAATAGCTTTCAGAAGCGGCACACTTTCACAAGGAGCCTTTATTATGCATTCTGTTCTGTTCTCCCAGGGTGTTTGCAGCAGTGTCTGGAAATAGGCCACTTGTAGATAACTGTTTTGATACTGAGTGACACTGCTTATGATTGTTGGCAGCAGTGCACAGCTGTTGGGTCATTCAGCGCTGTAATAAATCATTAAGGTAATACAAAAAAGCAGCCTTTTTTGTCTGATTTTTCTATTTTTAAAAGCATGTCCTCACGCGCTTGTGTGAAGCAGCTGGGTTAAGATGAGAGCTGTTCCCTTGTGAGGCCTGCTCTTAAAAGCTGTTCTCTTCAATCAAAATGCTCTTCTTTCACAAAGAGAAGGGTTTTGTTTTGTGTGGAGCTTTTCCCAGCTCTCCAGAAGATCTTTGAATTTCTGGCTGGTGAAGCTGTTAGAAAAAGCAGTGACACTTATTACATGGATGGAAATACAATGAGAGATTCTATGGGTGAATGGGATGGTAGCTCATTGAAAACCCTGCATATAATAAAACATAAATGCAGTCCTAACCATATCTATGAAGAAGCAAGGCATTGAATTATCTGAGAGAGAAATGTGCTTCAAATATACTTTATGGTGTGTACACATTTCTTCCAGTGTAATTGGACAGCAACTTGCATTTAAAGGATTTACAATATGCATTTATTACACTCCAGTGAAGTGGGGAGGGAGCGTGGAGTGGTATCCAGGAATAATCTATTATGAGGCAAACCCAGAATCAGAAGGCAATGCAGTTAAATTTCAGAATATTCTACCACAAGATGTGGTAAAAGTCACCAACTCAGATGGCCCTGAAACGGGGTTGCAGAAACCAGTTGGAGAATATTTTGGTTCCTCAACATCCTCAGCACAGCCTGCTGCTGACCTGATGGTTGCTGTTTTCCAGAAAGGGAATTTGAAAGGAAGGCTCCCAGCGAGAGGCAAGACAGGCTTTGGGATTAGCTGTGTTTATTTTCTCTTTAATTGAGACAATGGTTTTCTGTCCCGCACAAGCTGTTAATTAACATTGCAAAGCTCGGGTGTTTGTTTTACTGCTATCTGAAGCTTAACTGGAATTGCACATTTGTTCCCCTTTCATTGTCATTTGGCCCTCTGAATTTCTTTGTGTGCCACACACACACACACACACACCTGCCAAGTGAGTGGGATAACACCTAATTGTTATAGCATTTGATGAAGTGGGGTGGATTCTAGTTCATGAAAGTTCATGCTGCAATCAAACCAGCAGATTTGAACTGGCTTGGAAATCTTAGACTATATTATAGAGTTGGAAGGAACTCTGAGGATCATCTATAGTCCAATCCCCTACAGTGTAGGAATATGCAGCTGTCCCATACGGGGATCAAACCTGCTACCTTGGCATTATGAGCACCACGCTCTAACCAACTGAGCTATCTAGCCTAAATCCTCCCTACAATCCTGAGGTGGGGCTCTAGGATATGGCGTTATGCACTCTGCACATGCCCAGAGGCACGCTTTCTACACTCTGTGGTCCTCCCTCAACCGGACTCAACCCCACACCACACCCTCTCCACGCTGGCTCAGATTAAACCCTGGAAGGAGACAACCACCGCATCCTACATGAACCTTTCTCCATCCTCCTCCTTCCCCTTTAAACGGGAGGCGCCATATTCACGGACGGCGGGAGACTTCTCGGCTTCCCCCCTCTGAGGATCCGCACATGGTCTCGTCCCACCTCCGCCCTTTAATTGGCAAAGCGAATTCCTTCTCTTCGGCTTTCTCTTTTAGCCCCGCCCCGCCCGGGGCGCAACACTCGCGAGCGGTTGCTAGGAGACGGGTAAACGCTACTCCAATCGGCGGGATCCGCTTGGCGGGTGGAAGAGCCGGGTAAGGAGGAGGCGCGGGGAAACGGGGGGGGGGCGGAATCCAGCGGTGCTTTTTATTATCTCGGCGTATGGAACACGCACGATCTCCCTCCAGCGCCGCACTTCCCACCCTCCCACCGTGGAATGGTACAGACCACCCCTCCCCGGCTCCTTCCTCGGGCTCGAGGCCGCCGGTGAAAGCTCCCATTGGTTAGCAGCACGACCCGCTTCCCGGCCCCGGATGCGAGAGATGCTGACTTTGATTACCTAAGCATGGTTCAGGGAAAGGGCCGCCGGGGAATCTGCACATGCTCAGAGGCACTCTTGTTTTTTTATTATTTTCTCTTTCTTTTTGCATCCCCTGGGGGTTAAGTTCTTCTGACACTGGAAGGAAAAGCACCCAGAAGTCAGCCCAGGTGAGCCCGGGGTTGCCACCTTTGGGCAAAATACGGGACAGGTCAGGCAAAATAAAGGGCAGGTGGGGGTTGTTGCCGGGGTAAGGGGGCTACACATCGCTTTGCCTGGCGCAGGAGTGACTTCAAAGCAATCCATTACAAAGATCAAATGGAAGCTATCCGTCCCTGCAAACATTCCAGCAACAATATCGAAAGGAGACCCTCCCAAAACCAGCCAAAAAAGAAAAAGAGAGAGGGGTGGGGAAGAGATAGCAATTCTGTTTCTCTTCCTCGCAGAGATTTGCCTCCAACATCCTAACATGGTTTGCGTAACCCCTCCAACGACTCCTTCATGAATCCCTGTTTACACACACACACACACAAAAGCACCTTTCGAGTTTAATACCAGCGTCCCTGCTACCTGTGGGTTTCCAGATCGAGGGTGGGCAAGCAGTTTCTTGGACTCCAACCCCCATCAGCACTAGCTGCGTGGCTGATAGTCATTGATGATGGGATTTGTAGTGCAGCAGCATTGAAAGAGCCAGAGGTTCATCTCCCATTTAGATTTTTGATGCAAATAATACAGGGACAACCAACATGGTGCCCAAAGCTGAGGTGGTTGGACGACTCTTCTTCTTTGGACTACAAAGCCCCTCATCCCAGATCATTGGCCATGCTGGCTGGGGCAGATGGGAATTGGAGTCCAATGATACCTAGAGGGCATTACCTTGAGGTAATGCATTATGCCTAAAAACTATGATAGCTAGCTAAGTTGGTGACCCTCTCTGACATTTGCTGCCTGAAGCAAATTTGCTGCCTGATGACCAGCCTTCCCAAAAGGCCTTCTTTTCTGGGGCTTATGCTGCCTTCAACTGCTTCGCTGCATTATTGGGGAGCTTTACTGCTTTTCAACTGATTTCCTTCATGATTGTTTGACTAGTAAATAAGACCTACATTGTCAAGTATATGAGACACTTAAGGTTGCTTTGGTTACTGCTGCTCTGCTTGTTTTGTTTCATATTGGACTCTGTCAGGCTCAATAATTATTTCAGTATTATTATTATTATTATTATTATTATTATTATTAGTTTATTTAGATTTATATACCACCATTCATCAAAAGATCTCAGGGCGGTTCACAATATAAAAGGAATAAGGCTTGCACAGATGCTTTAATAAATCCATAATTTCCCACTACTAAATATGTAGGGTTACAACATGGAGCCGACATGGGAATATTGCATCACTCTTCATCAGTGATGTCATAGTCTCTAACCAATTAGTGCCCTGTGACACTCATGTAAACGCAATCCCCATGGAAATTGCAAAGTTAATTGATTCCCTAGCTAGTTTCCCAGTGACAAAATATTGCGGTTTGTATTCTGGAAAGAGGTAATATCCCCATAACAGAAGTCCTATCTTGAAAAATTATGTCTGGAATGCTGTGACAATTTTACTTCCTTAGCCTTACAAAAAAATCAATATAAGGTGATCAGTTCGGCTCTATTGATCTCCCTTTTTTACCTGCCCTTTAGTTAGTTAGAGTCTACTTGCTCCAGTGTTTTCAAGGTCCTTAAGGCCTTGCAACAGACTCGTGTTTCCCCAGTAAGGGTCAGGTGTGAATTATGCACTAAAATAGCATCAGTTAAAAAGTGGTGCTGAAGGAATAACATGATCTTTTTCTCTCCCATTTGCAGTGAGCACCATGGAGATTGTCTACGTTTATGTGAAGACGCGCAGTGAGTTCGGTCGACAATGCACCTTTTCCGACCGGATGGCAGAGGTCAATGTGGACATTCAGCCAGATCCACTGCAAGCTACAAATTTTATTGAAAGAGACCCCATTGATACTGGAGTACAGTGTGCCAGTGATATGTCAGAGCATGAGGTAGAGTGTCTGATCTTGAAATACTACTTTCTACTTTTCTGCCTTTAGGCAGAATGCTGAAAGAGAAATGTATGGCTGATTATGCAGGATTTCCAAACTGCATATAATTCAGCTGGACAAGAAAAAGAGAGTTCTGTTTACAGAACCTTGGCATTAGAAAAAGAACATAAATAAGGGATCTAGATTTCTGTACTGTTCAGAAACCATTCTAAAATCTTCAACCAGTGCAATGTGGCTTTATGGTGGCTATTGTTTTGGTGGCAGAGGGATTCAGGTGGTGCTGTGGTCTAAACCACTGAGCCTCTTGGGCTTGCCGATCAGAAGGTCAGCGGTTCAAATCCACACTATGGGGTGAGCTCCTGTTGCTCTATCCCAGCTTCTGCCAATCTAGCAGTTCTAAAACATACCAGTGCAAGTAGTTAAATAGATACCGCTGCGGCGGGAAGTTAAACAGCACTTCCGTGAGCTCTGGCTTCTGTCACGGTGTTCTGTTGCACCAGAAGCAGTTTAGTCATGCTGGCCACATGACCCGGAAAGCTGTCTGTGGGCAAACGCTGGCTCCCTCAGCTGGAAGCGAGATGAGCACTGCAGCCCCATAGTGACTGGACTTAACCATCCAGGGGTCCTTTACCTTTACGTACCTGTTTTGGTGGCTGTTTTAAAACAAAGTGCTTTTTGTTTTTGTTTTCCAAACTGAAGCTGGAAAATCCAAGCCCTTAAAAAAGAAACAAATCCATGAATTTCCTTAATGAATGGCAACTTCTGGATTTTGTTTGACATGATTGCAGATATGCAGATTTTCTTGACATCCACTATATGAAAACGTAAGGCTGTCTATGGAGGTATAAGAATGATGCATAACCTGGGCTCAAATTGGACATTGCAGGGGAGGCATGGCTTTTACCAAAATCAGCAACCTGTCCCTGCAGTACAAAATGCATGTAGCAACACCCCCATGTTGTGAGTTTCCCCATTGCTACAAGCAGCAGCCTGTGAAGTTACATAGGGACAGGGAACTTGCAATGCAGTGAAATTGCATCACATACTTAGTATCTGTAGGCATTACAGATGGTGAAGGCATGGGGCTGTTGCTTCTGTTAGAAAGGTACATATCCTGAGTCAGGGTAGGGAAGAGCTCTCCACCAGGTGAACTTTTGCCTGCCTGCCAATTCAGCTGCAGAAGGCACAGAAGCCATGAAATGGCAAACAAAATCAACGAGTCTGGTGTGTTTTGAGTGTTGATAGGTTGTTGTTGTTTGGCAAAATATACACTCATGCTTCATGCCTAGGACCGTGGGAGCTAGAATAATGTAGCAGAACACGTATTTGGCATATGAACACAGGCCCCAGGCTCCATCCCTGCCATTTCCAGTTGAAGGATCTCAGGGAGCAGGAGAAATATGAATTACCTTTGCTTGGGGCCCTGGACAACTGCTGCCAGCTCGAGTAGAAAATGCTGAGTTAGTGGCCCAGTAGGCTGCCAGTATAAGGAAGTGTCATTAATGCAGGAGGTATCTTTGTACAGCATGGTTCTTACTGGAATTTCTGTGCACAATTTCTGTATATGGGAAGAAAATAAACAACTGCTTCTCATGTGCAAACCAGCCTACGGGTAGGAAGACTGTCAATGCTGGTAATCAGAAGTTTTGGATGGACTCTGTAATGTGGATTAACATCATCCGTGGTATTATATGCTTGGCAATTGGTTGTGTTCTTCATGTTATCCCTTTACATGCAACCCAATTGGTCGCCAAAACATTCTCCTCTATGGCCTCCTCCATTTCTTACGTATGACCCTTTAGAATCATGGTCTTGTATCTGAGGCCGCTGCTGCTGTTTAAAAAGAAAGCGGGGGAAAGACTGAAGGCAGCTGTGGTTTTCTTTTACATCAGGTCAACACAGAAAGGTTTGAAATGGAAACCCGGGGCATCAACCACGTGGAAGGCGGCTGGCCTAAAGATGTCAACCCCTTGGAAATGGAACAGACCATTCGCTTCCGCAAGAAAGTTGAGAAGGATGAGAACTACATCAACGTCATTACTCAGCTGGGCAGTGTAAGTCCCTTTGGCCTCACCCTTTCAGCTCATCAGCAGTCTATGTCGGAGCTTTGCAACCTGCTTTCCATATTCCTTTTTCTTTGTTTTCTGCATGACCTCCCCAGGTTTGTTCTGTGGCCATCCACTGACTGATTCCATTACTTCTCTTGTAGCAAATGGATCACTGCATCAAGCAGAACAATGCCATCAATATCTACGAGGAGTACTTTGAGGAAGAGGAGTTGGCGGGAGTTACGGATGAGGCTCCATCAGCAAAAACTATCAATGTCTTCAGGTAGCTCTTGAGCAGCCAGAAACATCTCTTCGAATCTGGCTTGAGATGATCTTTGGTTTTGTGTAATGACTGAAATATTGCTGATGCTGCTGTCCTACAAGGTGTATTGATGGTTAGGTAAAGGTAAAGGGACCCCTGACCATTAGGTCCAGTCGTGACCGATTCTGGGGTTGCGGCGCTCATCTCGCTTTATTGGCCGAGGGAGCCGGCGTACAGCTTCCAGGTCATGCGGCCAGCATGACTAAGCCGCTTCTGGCAAACCAGAGCAGCGCACGGAAACACCATTTACCTTCCCGCCGGAGCGGTACCTATTTATCTACTTGCACTTGACGTGCTTTCGAACTGCTAGGTTGGCAGGAGCAGGAACCGAGCAACGGGAGCTCACCCCGTCGCGAGGATTCAAACCGCCAACCTTCTGATCGGCAAGTCGTAGGCTCTGTGGTTTAACCCACAGCGCCACCCGTATTGATCGTTATTAACCCTAAATTATTTGGGCAGTCTGTATTTGAAGAATTGGATGGTCTTTCTTATCTATTATTTCCCTATCTGTCTCCAAGATGCTCCCAGCTGACATTCACTGACTGTCCCTGAAACCAAGCATTGTCTATGAACATATCCCTGCTGTTTTCAGTTAACTTGACAGGGCACTTTTTCCTTCCATCTCCCCCTAAATGGAGACTAAATATAGGACTAAATGTAGTGGCAGACATCATGTCCATACAGTTAAAATAAAAGCCTAGAGTGATGAACAACTATCTCTTTTGACTCCTTCTGATGATCTGTTTATTGAGCACTCTTCCTGATTTGCTTGCACAAAGTTTATGCAGAGGTTAGATTGTGCTTGGTATTTATCGAGTATTTGCGCTGATTTGTTTATAGGGCACTTGCAGGGCTTGAAAGGTCAGCACCAACACTTTGAATTGTGCCCGGAAATGTACTGGAAGCCAATGTAGGTCTTTCAGGATTGTCTTATAACCACCCTATAAACAAATCAGGACAAATGCTCAATAAAGACCAGACTTTAGCCTAAGCTCTGTGCAAACTTTGCGCAAGTGAATTAGGATGGATGCTGGAGAAGCAGGTCATCTGGTGGAAATCTTGGTAGGCTAAATGAAGAGGAAACTGAGAAACCATATATTATTCAGGCAATAGTTATGACTTCTGGAACAACTGAACTGGGGGCGTTTGGGGCTGGAAATAGACTCCCACCCCAGTGAAGAATTTCTGCAGCACCTTCTTCAAAATGCTCAGTGTTATAACAGACGCACATAAGACTCCCTTGTCTGTGAGATATATTTTTTATTTTTAGTTCTTTGTGATATTTGATGGCACAACCTGTTGCTTATGAGCAAATGAAATGCTGTTGTCTTCTTCTTTATTATCGAAAAGGGACCCAAACCCAATCAAAAGAACAGCCACACATCTCTCCTGGCACCCCGACAGAAGCCGGAAGCTGGCAGTCTCTTATGCCAGCCTAGAATTCCAGCGGAGTTCAAAAGACATGAGCTATGATTCATACATATGGGATCTTGGTGAGAATCGAAACACTTTAACGTCACTTGTACAACTTGTATACAGTGAGATTACACGAGCACCCCCCCACTCAGCTCTCTTAGTCTTAATTCCCCTCGTTTACTGACGCACACCCATCAAATCCGAAAGTCAGTTGCCCTGTTGTTATCTTTTCATTCAGTAGCCTAACAGCCCACGGATAGAAGCTGTTCTTTACCCTGTTGGTGCGACTAATCATGCTTCTATATCTTCTGCCTGAGGGCAGGAGATCAAGAAAGTGCCGGCCAGGGTGTGAATCATCCCTGAGAATTTTCCTCACTCTCCTGAGGCAACGTTCTTCCGCTATTTCATTCAGCGGATTCATGGAACAGCCCATAATATCTTGTGCTGTATTCACCACCCTCTGTAGGCACTTCCTATCAGATGATGTCAAACCAGCATACCACACCGTGATGCAGTATGAAAGGACACTTTCTATTGCTGACCGGTAGAAGGAGATCATCAAATGTTGATTGACATCGTTCTTCCGCAGTATTCTGAGGAGATGGAGTCTCTCTTGGGCTTTCTTAACCACCTGGGTTGTATTTATTTTCCAAGTAAGGTCTTCACTGAGATAAACTCCTAGGAATTTAAAGGAAGAGACTCTCTCCACACAGCCCTCTCCGATGTACAGCGGGGCTAGTTCTCCTCTCTTCCTCCGAAAGTCCTTTGTCTTGCTGATATTAAGGTGCAAGTTGTTCCCTAGGCACCATGTAGATATTTTTGGGACCTCCCCTCTATATGCTGATTCGTCTCTACCAGTATTAAACCCATTTTGGTGGTGTCATCTGCAAACTTAATAATTGCAGTAGATGGGTCAGAAGGGGGGAAGGGGGCGATTATGGTTTCTGCGTAATTTCCCCTAGATTGGGCCTGAGCACTGGCAGATCCATCTCTTGGCTGGGATCTGTGGGAGACGCCTCCTGCCATGTCCACCCTCTGCAGAATAGAGGAAGCAGAAAGGGTCTCTGACCTGGATTTTGCCCAACTCTAAAGGGTAGTCCCGCTATTAATTCTGCCTCCCATTTCCTTGTTCTGCTGCTCACTTTAGTTTTTCTACTGCCTGCACCTTCAGGTGAATTTGCACCCAGTTCATTCATATTCAGGAGCAGAAATGTTGCTTATTGCAGCCATGGGGCGCAGTGGGATGAAAGTAAGGGAGTAAAATGGATAATTTTTTTACTGTTCACTTTAGAATTGTGAAGTCTGACAGTTTTTTCTTCAGTGTGCCAGTGTGGTGTAGTGGTTAAGAGCGGTAGACTCGTAATCTGGTGAACCGGGTTCGCTTCCCCGCTCCTCCACATGCAGCTGCTGGGTGACCTTGGGCCAGTCACACTTCTCTGAAGTCTCTCAGCCCCACTCACCTCACAGAGTGTTTGTTGTGGGGGAGGAAGGGAAAGGAGAATGTTAGCCGCTTTGAGACTCCTTAGGGTAGTGATAAAGCGGGATATCAAATCCAAACTCCTCTTCTTCTTCTTCTTCTGTATGGTAATTCTGCCCCCCACCTTCTTTTTTTAAGAAACCCCCAACAAACCAGAACTTGTTATCCGGCCATCCTCACCTTTGGTGTGCTTAGAGTACAACCCAAAAGACTCTCATATCCTGATTGGAGGATGCTACAACGGGCAGATAGGTAAGGGAAATGGTTAGCACACGGTAAAAAGTAGTGGGGAATTCAGGGCCCTCATTGTGTACCTTGAAGTCTGTTCTTGTTTGGTTTTATCTGTAATTGTCACTGGCAAGCCTTTACTCGATTACTGCCGGAAAAGGAAATGGAGGAAGGGGGCTGGCAAGCCATGTGCTTTCAAATAATACAGTGGTGCCCCGCAAGACGAACGCCTCGCAAGACGAAAAACCCGCTAGACGAAAGGGTTTTTCCATTTTGGAGGCGCTTCGCAAGACGAATTTCCCTATGGGCTTCCTTCGCAAGACGAAAGCCCATAGGGAAATCTCCAGGACAGCGGGGAAGCGCAGCGCGTCTTCCCCACTGTCCTCGGACCTCCTCCGAAGGCTGGCGGTGGGGCGGAGAGACCTCCTCCCGCCGCCAGCCTTCGGAAGGCTCCTCCGAAGGCTGGCGGTGGGGTGGAGAGACCTTCTCCCCGCGCCAGCCTTCGGATGGCTGTCCTGAAGACTTGCGGTGGGAGGAGGGTTTTCCTTCCCACCGCCAACATTCAGAATGCTGTTCTGAATGTTGGCGGTGGGGAGGAAAAACCCTCCTCCCACCGCAAGCCCCGGGAACAGAGGAGAAGTGCTGCGCGCCTTCCCCTCTGTTCCCGGACCTGTCCTGAAGGCTTGCGGTGGGGAGAAAAGCCCTTCTCCGCACCGCCAGCCTGGCAAGCGGTCTCCATAGGAACGCATTAATTGATTTTCAATGCATTCCTATGGGAAACCGTGCTTCGCAAGACGAAAAACTCGCAAGAAGAAAAAACTTGCGGAACAAATTAATTTCGTCTTGCGAGGCACCACTGTATTTATCTTTTTGTTGCACCGTCTCCAGTTTTTGAAAATATTTGCTGCTTTCAAAGTGTACACAAACTTTTTATTTTTCCAAAAATTCTACAGGCATCTAAAGCCAAAAATAAAAATAAAAAATTTGGAGGCCAGGTTCAGTGTCCAGGGTCAAGTGGAAACTGATAACTGGTTTTAAGAGCAAAGGAAATCTATAGCGGAGGTTTCAAGGTTTCAAATTCCGCTTGCTCGGTCAGATCCACTTCTGCACCCACTGCTTTGAATGAAAACACAGTTATGAACTATGGTGGGAGTGCTTGTGTTCGATTTGTAATTCAGAGTTTGGCATTTCTTGGAATAGAATTTGAATTGTGGAAAGCAGAATGCACGCAGCTGTTTTTATTCATGTATTTAATCAGCTTCTATCCTGCCCTCCAAACTTACACAACTCTGAATTAAAATAACGTGGCAAAAACAACATTACAATAAGAAAAACAGAACAGCGAAGAAAAATTCATTTGTCCTTTAGAAGCCTGGAAAAATGAAAAAGACAGTATAGCAGCAAAGATCGCACGTGAGCCTTCTAAGGAACAGCATTCCATAGGCAGGGTGCCACCAGCGAGAAGGCTCTGGGGGATCCAGTGTTCTACTTTGGGTTACCAGTTACCTGTTCTCTTCCATTCCCTGTGCCTTAGGTTCTCATTGCCAGATGTTTTGTCAGGTCCTGATTGTTGTCCTCAGGCTGCTGCTTTGAATGTGGGCTTTGAACGTAGAGAGGCATACCTGAATGCCCTGCCACAGCTCGCCTTCCATCGCTGCTCTATACAGTGGTACCTCGGGTTAAGTACTTAATTCGTTCTGGAGGTCTGTTCTTAACCTGAAACTGTTCTTAACCTGAAGCACCACTTTAGCTAATGGGGCCTCCTGCTGCCGCCACGCTGCCAGAGCACGATTTCTGTTCTCATCCTGAAGCAAAGTTCTTAACCCGAGGTACTATTTCTGGGTTAGCGGAGTCTGTAACCTGAAGCATATGTAACCTGAAGCGTATGTAACCCGAGGTACCACTGTAGTTTAAAAAGAGAGCCTTGGGTTTGCCCTATATGCTCTGTCTCTTCCTAACTGCTGTGCAGATGGACCAAGATGAGTTTTTCACATGGTGTATTGTGGATACTCGCCTTGTTTTCAGAGAAGAGTCTGTGAACTCTCATGCTTGAAAGAACAGGCTGTGTGCAGCTGGAATTTCGCCTCCCTACTTCCTTTGCAGAAGTTCTCATGCCAAAGACGTCACCCGTCACATTCCTCTTTTTCTTTTTTAATACGTGAACAGCAGCATGTCTTTCTAGTAGTAGTAGGAACCTCTCCAAAGAAAACAGGAAGCAAAGCTCTGACTGCACACGGTTTTCTCCCATGCCCTTCCATGTACCATCAGGTACCACCACTGTTGGACGCAGGAAACTGGGGGAGAAGACTCAGAGCATTCTTTATTTTCCTATGTTTCCCACAAATACCATTTGGGGCTCTTGCTCCCCACTATGGCTGGGTAATATATCGATATATCGCCTAAAACTGGTTTCAACTCCATATTGTGATAGTGGTTTCATAATTGTTGACTGAGCAATATGTTGCAAATCATGATGCTTGTTAGGGCTAGGTGATATATTATCCAAAACTGGTTTCAAGTCCATATCATGATAGTGGTTTCATAATTTTTGACTGGGCAGTATAGTGTGAATTGTATGTGTGTGTTATGCAAAAATCACAATGTGGGGAAAACCGTGAAGCCAGCCAGTTCCTCTACATAGCTCCATCCTTATTTCAGATGTCATGATAGATCAGTATATCCAGGGCCGGATTTAGATTTGATGAGGCCCTAAGCTACTGACGGTAATGGGGCCCTTTATATGTCCAGCTGTCCTTTGTCAACAACAAACTGTCACTGTTTTTTGTGTTGAATATATGCTATATGGTAATTTATGGATCTAATAGGTATCTAAAGCCATTTGAACATAACAAAATATGTATTTTATCCAAGTAATTGCTGAACTGAAATACAATTAAGAAGAAGTATATTAATAGTGAAATACAATTAAGAAGAAGTAAATTAATAGTGAAGTCATTATTAAGCTCTAACTTAAAATGATTTTTTATTCATAACAAACTTAGTAATGCAAATACTTCGGCATTTGGCAATAACACAGTTTACAACAACTCATAATCTATTCCTCTTTGGGCCCCCCCAAGAGAGTGGGGCCCTAAGCTATAGCTTGTTTAGCTTATACGTAAATACGGCACTGAGTACAGTGGACGCTTGGGTTGTGAATGTGATCCGTGCAGGATGCACATTCGCAACCCGCATCTGCGCACATACGTGTTGCGATTTGGTGCTTCTGTGCATGTGCAAAGTGAAATTTAGCGCTTCTGCGCATGCACGACCGCCGAAACCCAGAAGTAACCTGTTCCGGTACTTCCAAGTTTTGGCGGTCTACAACCCGAAAAAACGCAACCTGAAGCGGTTGGAACCTGAGGTATGACTATATATCGCAATGTTCAGCTGGTGATATATCACAAAGTTGAAAACCAGCTCTGTTCTTATTCCAGACATTGTGATATATCGCGATGTTGTAAACCAGATATCGCCCAGCCCTCCTCCCCCCAGGAAATAGTCTTACCATTTTCTGCTAAGGCTAACCCTTACCAAATAGGGTGTTTTCCGGCTTTGCACACCCCAGCCTGTCTTTTGGCTGGCTTCACCAGGGTGCTGTGTGGATGTGTGTCACATTTCCATCAACAAGGCTGCCCTGGGGATCCTGTTCAGATTGGTACACGACATAGCTGCTGCAGTGAAGTGTTACCCAAGGAGCTCACGACCCCGTTATTCCTAATTGTCGCTGTTTGATTAACAAGAACGATTGTCTGCCATGGTTTTCAGAGTTCCACCACGCACAGGTTTGCCAGGTCCATTTATGATCGTATTGCCTTTTTCATTCACATGTGCCCTTTGAGTTAATTATACTCCCTTTTATGTTTCTTTTGCCATTTTCATCAGCAATCAGATCTGACAGGGTCTCTATTACAGGGACGTTATTAAGCACTTCATAGGTGATGGAAGAGGGAGTTGATTTCACTTTGTCCTTCACAGGCCTCCTGAGGCAGGCAGTAATGGCCCCGTGAAACACACTCTGTCACCTCCAATGGCTTAATTATAACTGAACCATAGACAGCAAAAGCAATTCCCTGCTGCGTCTGCAAAAATCCAGCCCATCTGTGTGCTTTAAAAAGGAGAAGCTTTAAAAGAAGCCTCTGATAATGAAGCAGTTTTGAATTAGGTCTAAGGGTTAAAGCACACGCCAGAGACATCTGGTGAATTTTTGCTTCTGCCACAGACCACATACGATTTATTGGGGGGGGGGTTTCCAGTCCAAATAACAATCACCTCCTGTATCATTTTGGGGTACATTTGGATGAAGACATAGGGCACTTTGTGGCAATCATTAATTTTCTGTGTTAGTCCAGTATAGTGATGTAAATTCTCGAGAATAATCTTTTGGAGAATATTCTTGAGAATATTCTCGATTAATGAGAATATTAGAGAATTTTCATTTAAAATAGGAGAATATTCATTTTAATGCGTTGAAAATGATATAAAACACAGCTTGATAAACAAAACTATATGCAAAGAAGCCATTAACATTAAATATATTATCATTATATGATAATATATTTCAGTATGTCAATCTCTGGTAAATGACACCTTGTACCATTGAATGGCACTGCAAAAACCAGCTACTGGCACTAAATAAAAATAAAGAAATGTCAACTGTTTAAATGAAGGCCACCTCACATGCTGTTACACATAATTGTATAGGCCTAGGTACTTTAAGTGTATAGAGCATTAAAGCTACTTTTTGTAAAAAAAAAATTCACACTGTGTGGCCAAGGGTACAGAATTGCTAAGAATAAGGTCACACCAAAATAGAAAAAAGGCTATTACATATAGTAGAAATACATACAAATTCAAATGTTCAAATGTTCATCAGATTAAATGAATAGCATTTTTAAAACTAAAAAATAAATAAAAATATTTTCTGTAGCTCACATTTCAGAACTGCCAATGGTGAATGACACAACGCCCAGTAATGTAACTGGATTAAAAAAAAAAAACATTATTCATTACTTACACTGGCAATATCACAGCTTGACTTATTATTTACTGGATTTTTTAAATGTAGGTTGTAAAACTAGTTCTTACATTAGAATTTACATTACATTACATTAGAATTTACAGTTTGTGGAGAATATTCTCCAGAGAATATTCTCACCTCACATCACTAGAGTATGGTATTTACATTGGCTCTTCCATTTCTGGGCCTGAAAACTAAATGCAAATGCTGCAAAGCTATGATGTATACTTGATTTTTAAAGAATTGCTCAATATACATTTCTGAAATCTAATTAATTGGGGAGATTTATTCAGAATAAAATAAGTTTATGTTAACATTTTGAGGACGAGCTGTAGACAGGAACAGTGTGGGTGGTGAAAAGAAGCTGGATTAACTTTTTGGAGCGGTTTCCCGATTACCATAGAATTGTAGAGTTGGAAGGGACCACAAGGGCCATCTAGTCCAACCCCCTGCAATGCAGGAATCTTTTGCCCAACGTGGGGTTCAAAGCCATGATCCTGAGATTAAGAGACTCATATTCTACCAACTGAGCTAACCATAACCAAGGACCTTGAGGCTTGTTGAACAACTTCAAGCTATAGCCAAAAGATGCTATTAACCTTGTTTGTGGAAGGAGGACCTGAGCATCTTTCAAGCGACCCACAATTCCTGTTTTCACTGCCCCTCAGCTTACTGGGACACTCGAAAAGGAGGCCTGCCAGTGGAACTGACCACAGTCGAGCTTAGCCACCGGGATCCTGTGTATAATGCTATCTGGCTGCAGTCAAAGACTGGGACCGATTGCTTCTCTGGCTCCACCGATGGGCAGGTAAAAGACAGATACTGCAGTTTGCTAACTATAGGAACAGATAGCCTTTACTCAGGAAAGGTGGTGCAGTAGCTGCACCAGACCTACGGAGGAACTAGAGACGTCTTCATGCTCCTGCAGCTTTGCTCCAGGCTCTGTTGTTTTAAAAAAATGACTTGAGCTTCTTGCTGCTTCTGTACCCTTGGCTGGTTCAAACGATCGACTGCATTTATCAGCTAAGCCACAGCACTGAATGCGGGCGGTCCTTGTATCCTAGATGGTGAATCTAGCTGATGGTGTGTATCTCTGAAGAGCAGCCAGTATGGCTTCTGGGTCAGTGCCCGTCAAATAATCATTCAGCCATAGAGCAATGGATGCTCATGGAAAGATCTGTAGCTGGGAGCGCTATAGCAGAATTCAGAAGTAGACAGAAAAAAGTAAGAAGGGCTTGTTGGTGCTGTGAGAACTATATTTTTTTTTGGGGGGGGGGGGAAATGAACAAATTCCTATGCCCCACAAATAACCCAGAGATGCATTTTAAATAAAAGCACACATTCTACTCATGTAAAACACCGCTGATTCGCGTATTTAGAAGGCGATTGGGCTGGATCCAGTCCCCTTAGTTTGCCTACCCGTGAACTAATGAAAGTCTAAAACTCTCAGATGCCATAGAACCTGAGAAGTCAATTTGAGTAAAATATTGGGGGGGGGGAGCAGGTAAGTCCTGCCCCACATAATCACATGACACGGCACACACACACTGTTTGAATGGCAATGCCCATTAACTTGGGAAGGCGTGGCCCCCTCAAATATTGTATTGGGGTTGCAAAGACCCCTCTGCCCCTGGGAGTTGGCTCCTGTGGATAGAACATAGAGTTGGACCTTTGAAGCGGGGTGGGGGGTTGTAGAATAATTTAAACTGAATTTCACAGGGAGCTTCAGCTAGTATAATAAAAAAGATTCTTGTCCTCTAAATTGGGGGGGGGGCTTTATGAACCACTGCTGATTACCACCAATGGAGGAGGCCATATGGTGGTGGGGGGGGGGGATGTGCTGTCCAGCTGATAAAAACTTTTATCTAGAAGAAGCTCTGGGAATAGAATCCATCTCATCCTGACGACAATCTTCTAGGTTGGCAGGTGAATTCCTTGCAGACCTGATGGTCCAGGAACTTTGAGTTCCTTTTTCTCTTCTTCCTTCCCTCCTAAGTATCTAACGCAGCTTGCTTTCTGGAGCCATCTGGATGACTTCTGTCTGTGATGCCCCTTGGGCGCCTTTCTTTGCTCTTGTTCTCTGCTTTCACAGCACAGAATAATCTGAATGATTTGAACTAATCTGATAGGAATGTTTCGGGTACAGCAAGTCCTGGGCTCTGCACAAAGGATTCAATTAAGGGATTAGTGTGCCACTTCCAGCCCTCCAGACCGAAGATTCGGTGAACAAGTTGACAAGCAGCAACACTGAAGGCCAAGGGTGTGGATATTGGGGGTGAAAGGCTGGTGCCTAGAGCGCTAGGAAAGAGCATACATACTTGGTCACATTCTGCTTCGCTTGGAAACAATCCCTAGTGGGGAAACAGAGCCTGTAGATGGAATGAGCATAGAAGGTTCTTCAGTACTATGCTGTTGATCAGAGATTAGACATTTTGATGTTAGATCTTGCAGTTCATGATGGGAGCCGATTCAGGTGACTATGTTGGCCACATGATAGTTAAAATTAGCAATAGCCTGCTCACCTGAAGCTGTCGTTAGATGGTTTCTCATCTCTTAAAATCAGCTGGTAAGATGTGCAAAACAGTGTTGCAGCATGGAGAGTTCCTTAACAAGGTGCCAGCCATGTTTTCTCAGATACCCCATTCCATTCCCCATGGTTTTCCGTTGTTTTTCCCAACTCATTCCATGGGCAGTGATCATTTGCAGTCTTCACTGTGTTGTGTGTATATATTTTGGGGGAGGGTCACTTCCTTAGCCCCCCCAAACTTTGGGGTTCTCCCAAGCATGCTGATACCACCCCTCTTGTGTGTGGATGGTGCTGTTTGGGTTGTATAAGGATCAGCAAGCAGACCATCAAGTTTACTAATAGTGTGGCAGAAACCTTTCATCCAATGAAATTGCCACCATTTCAGCGAGTTGTAAATTAGCCATCTGAACCCACCCATAATGTGGCCCCCCCTCAAAAAGCATCAGTAATGGCATTTCTTTTTTCCAGGTCCTGTGGTGGGACATTCGTAAACTAGCTGAACCAACTGAAACACTAGTGATGGACATCAGTAGGAAAGGGATCTTGGAAAATGCTTTAGGAGCCATTGCCCTGGAATTTGAGCCAACCATGGTGAGTCTGCTCTGAATTCTCTCCTGTGTATCTGAGTTCTAGAGAAGGCTTTCGTCTTCTTTCCCCACCTTTTAGTTTTTGGGTGCCACTAAAACCCTGTCTTCAGTTCCTAAGTGATACTATGTGGGGAGGGGACTAAAGGAGAGAAAACACATGATAATTTTTTTTAAAAAAAGTATCCAGGAAAAAGCTTAAGAGTGAAATGGCAATAGAGATGTGCCTAGAGAAACACATTTTAAAACCAGGACATTCTGAGTGCACCAGGAGCACAGGAGAGGGCATCATTTATATATATATTTTATAGTACACAGTCTGCACACCGGCACTTTCTTTTGCAGAAATTTGACTAGGCATTGGAGAGGTAAAAAGGTAAAGTCCAGTTGCAGACGACTCTGGGGCTGCGGCGCTCATCTTGCTTTACAGGCCGAGGGAGCCGGCGTTTGTCCGCAGTTTTTCCGGGTCATGTAGCCAGCATGACTAAGCCGCTTCGGGTGCAACGGAACACCGAAACCAGAGCAGTGCACGGAAACACCGTTTACCTTCCCACCAGAGTGATACCTATTTATCTACTTGCACTTTTTGGCGTGCTTTTAAATTGCTAGGTTGGCAGGAGCTGGGACTGAGCAACGGGCTCATCCCGTCATGGGGATTCGAACTGCCGACCTTCTGATCGACAAGCCCAAGAGGCTCAGTGGTTTAGACCACAGCGCCACCCACATCCCTTATTGGAGAGGTACAAGGGAACAAACTGGACTTTTGAGGATATAACATGTAAACTGCAAGAGAGCTGAGTAAGGGGAGCAGCGATGGAAGGCGAGCTAGATGGACCGGCCAGTGGTCTGACTTGGTGTATGGCATCTATGTTCCTAAAACACCTGACTTCCTTCTTTTCAGTCTTGGTATAAAGTCTGAGGTATCCATTGTTATTTCTGGATAAGCTAGCAAGTGGGTAAGAACAACCAGCATTTACTGAGGAACTGTGCAACTTTTAAAATATGGCTCACCTCCATGTTGGGGGTGGGGGGTGAGGAACACATTGACTAACATTGTTGTTAAATCTTCTCGCTCTGAAATGGCCGCTTCTGAGATTGGGGGTGTGGGAATCGGCTGCCGCTTGCGAAGGGATCTAATCTCTGCAGCCAGCAGGAGCTGAATCTCAATAAGCATCTTTATCTCTTTGTTAGGTGGCCAAGCAAGCCCCTAATCACTGAGGCTGCAGCTTTTCTGAGAACCAGCGGGGAAGCTAAATTGTGCATCACACATCCCAACAAGTCTACGAGCCTAACTTTGAAAGTTGTGCGGGGGGCGGGGAGAGAGACACACACAAGTCCACAAAGTCTAAAGAACATAATATTTAATGTTGTCATTGCGAAGGTATTTTTCTCCCCCGCCAGCTAGTGAATCGTACTCTACACTCTGAAGGTGGAGGGACTGCCTTTTTCTGTGGTTTTCTGTGGTGTGTGGTCTTATCTTTTAATTTGTCAGAAGCAGCGCAGAGTGGCTGGGGCAACCCGGTCAGACGTATAGATAATAATTTGTTGTTGTTGTTGTTGTCAAGTTACGAGGCCAAGACATGGGACATCCTTAGGCCAGGTGTGGTGATATCACCCCTTTAAGACTGGTTTATAGGAATGGGTTAAAGGTAAAGGGACCCCTGACCATTAGGTCCAGTCGTGGCCAACTCTAGGGTTGCGGCGCTCACCTCAATTTATTGGCTGAGGGAGCCGGCGTACAGCTTCCGGGTCATGTGGCCAGCATGACTAAGCCGCTTCTGGCGAACCAGAGCAGCGCACGGAAACGCCGTTTACCTTCCCGCCTATTTATCTACTTGCACTTTGACGTGCTTTTGAACTGCTAGGTTGGCAGGAGCAGGGACCAAACAATGGGAGCTCACCCCGTCGCGGGGATTCAAACCGCCGACCTTCTGATCGGCAAGCCCTAGGCTCTGTGGTTTAACCCACAGCGCCACCCGCGTCCCTAGGAATGGGTTAGAACCTCAGAAAGAATGTGCTTACATATAGCTGTCTCCCATTAAGGCTTCAAGGCCAGGGTCACAAGGTAATTGGGTGGAAGAGGTCCCATGGTCTAAGTTCCATAAAACCTGGGTTTTTGAGAGCTCTCAGCAGCCAGCTAAGCTGAGGTCAGCGTCTGTTTGGGCTTTTGACAGCAGGTTCTTCCGTTGCTCAGCCCAACGGCTACCCCAAACTCACCGTCAGATCACATGTCTGAACCACAAAAATCATACATCCACTGTTTCATTTAGAATATTTTTTTCTTGTTTTCCTCCTCTAAAAACTATGTGCATTTTATGGTCGGGTGCGTGTTATAGAGCGAAAAATACGGTATCTACAGATTCCACTTGTCCATCCTTTGGCGGCCAACCTCTCTCTGTCTCTCCTTCCAGTGAATATTGTAAGTGCTGAGTTCCATCTTTGGGCTTCGTTGCTCTTGTCTCCTCAAACTTTGCAGCAATATTTATAAAAAAATAACCAATCCACCATCACTTGCCTTTCTACTCCACGTGAGTCCTTTCGTGAGCTCTGCTCTTTGGTCCAGGAAAAGAGAACCCACCACGCTGAAGCGTAACAATAGCGTTCCATTGTGTTTCCATAGCCAACCAAGTTCATGGTGGGAACAGAGCAAGGGATTGTGATTTCCTGTAACCGCAAAGCCAAGACTGCTGCTGAGAAGATTGTCTGCACGTTCAGTGGGCACCACGGCCCAATCTATGCCCTGTCGAGGAATCCTTTCTACCCCAAGAACTTTTTGACCGTTGGGGATTGGACTGCACGCATTTGGTCAGAAGAGAGCAGAGAATCGTCCATCATGTGGACTAAGTAGGTAACACATTGTGTTGCCCATATCTTGTTGTTTTTAAAATTGCATACATGTCAGCTGGCCATAACAGTGGGTGCCTTGGTGCTGTCAGGGGTTACAATGTGGCCACAACTTTTTCACCTTGAGGGTGCTCCAAGGTCAATTTCTGGCATGCCTACCAACAAAGTCTTAGCTCAGTTGGTTGGAGCGTGGTGCTGATAATGCCAAGGTTGCAGGTTCGATCCCCGTATAGGACAGCTGCATATTCCTTTTCATTGCAGGGGGTTGGACTAGATCAGTGTCTCGCAGACTTGGGGCTCCAGCTGTTTTGGACTACAACTCCCATCATCCTTAGCTAGCAGGACCAGTGGTCAAGGATGATGGGAACTGTAGTCCCAAAAAAAGCTGGAGACCCCTAGTTTGGGAAGCACTGGACTGGATTGTCATCATTTTATTATTTGTACCTTGCCCATCTGATTGGGTTGCCCCAGCCACATAATAAAACATTACACATTAAAAAGCTTCCCTAAACAGGGCTGCCTGAAGATGTCTTTTAAAGGTTGTATAGTTGCTCATCTCCTTGACTTCTGACGGGAGAGTGCTCCACAGGGTGGGTGCCACTACCAAAAAGGCCCTCTCTAGATGATCCTCAGGGTTCCTTCCATCTCTACAGTTCTATGATTCTATGAAGTCCATGTCAACATAGCAATCTAAACAACCCTTTGTGTTTGTCTTCATCCTTTCCACCTTGGATAGCTGTTACACCTTATGCTTGTTTTGTGGTTTGGGGAGGCAGCATGCTTTAAGCAATTAATTGGTTGAAAGCACACTGAAACAGAATGTCACGTCAGTGCTCCTCTGTGTGCAACTTACAGCGCGATTCTCGCCAACGGAGAAAAGCAGTAAACTAGGAGATCCCTTCTGCTCTTAAACCAGCTGCCTCTCCCAAGTGTCTCAGAGCATAGCCAAGGCAATTGTGAAGGGTCAATGCAGCATGTTGGATTTCTTGAACTCGGAAGGGTTGTAGGAAGGGTGTTAAGGAATCTTGTGGAAATATGGAACCTTGAGGTTTATACAAATTCCAGCCCTCAAGTGGACTGTGAAAGTGGTATTGACTAACCACAGTGGCGTAGCGTGGGGGGTGCAGGGGGGGCCGGCCGCACCGGGCGCAACATCTGGGGGGGCGCTCACACTCGCAGCTCTCTGCCCCTACCTGGCTCACTCACTCTCTCTCACTGCAGTGCTGGCTGTGCGAATCCGATCCGGGCCGCCGGGTCGCCGCCCACTGTGGAGGGGGTGGGTGCCAGGCGTGCGGTGCGGAGAGAGAGCGAGGGACTATCTGGGGGAGGGACAGTGCAGCGGCCGCCCAGCGCAGCGCTGAGCGCGGGAGAGAACCACACCAAACCAGACCAGGCAGCAGCAAGAAGAAGCTGGCAGCGGCGGCAGGTTAGGGGTTAGGGGGCGCAAATTACTTGCCTTGCCCCGGGTGCTGACAACCCACGCTACACCGCTGACTAACCGTGTACATTCCAGTGCCCAAGATATTTACATCACAAACACAGGGAATTAATAGCAGACCCTCCAAGTGTCCCTATTTTCCAGGGACAGTCTTGGATTTATAGTAGCTGTCCCGGTTTCTGATTTGATCCTGGAATGTCCCGCTTTTCCTTAGGATGGCCCTATTTTCATTGGATAAATGTTGGCGGGTATGGAGTTATGCGACCCCCTGAGCCAAGGAGATAAGTACAGTAACTATACAACCTTTAGAAGACAACTGAAGGCAGCCCTGTATAGGGAAGTTTTAAAGTGTTTTAAGTTTTGCCATGTTTTATATACGTTGGAAGCCGCCCAGAGTGGCTGGGGCCCAGTCAGATGGACAGGGTATTATTATTATTTATTTATTATTATTTATTGGATGTCCCTATTTTCATCAGAGAAATATTGGAGGGTAGTACAATGGTACCTCGGGTTAAATACGCTTCAGGTTACAGACGTTTCAGGTTACAGACTCCGCTAACCCAGAAATAGTACCTCGGGTTAAGAACTTTGCTTCAGGATGAGAACAGAAATTGCGCTGCGGTAGCAGCAGGAGGCCCCATTAGCTAAAGTGGTGCTTCAGGTTAAGAATAGTTTCAGGTTAAGAACGGACCTCCGGAACGAATTAAGTACTTAACCCGAGGTACCACTGTAATAGGTTCCTGTTTCCTCTGTGGTACAGTAGATACACTTTCCCCTCCTTTGAAATACACCGTTTCATGCAAAGCTTCACTTTTCATAAGCAGCAGGAGTGGGAAGCCTTTTAAATGGATCCTTTGAAACACAAGAAATGCTGCGTTCTTTGGCAGATACCACATGGCATACCTCACAGATGGCTGCTGGAGCACCACTCGGCCAGCTGTCTTCTTCACCACCAAGATGGATGGCACCCTTGATGTCTGGGACTTCCTCTTCAAACAGAACGACCCTACACTCAACTTGAAGGTGATTCCAGAGGGAACAAACATATCCTCATTTCAGATTCTTCTGTTGCAGTCTTCCTGTTCTGAGACTTCCACTCTCTAGAGGCAGAACGTTAACTTGGAAGATCTCTAGCTTGGTGCCCATTTGAAATTAAGTAGTGGTTTTTGTCACGTCTGCCGGACTTTGCAGTAGCTCTGGGTGACTCTGGGGCTGCAAGAGTAGCCAAATAGTTAAGTCTGGGCTCCAGCAGGTAGCCACTTTCTTGGAAGGGGAAAGTTTGTACATCTGTGTGCCTTGTCCTGTTTGAAAATGGCTGCATTTTTGCCGCAATTACATTTGTTTGAAAGCCTCTGCATGAAACAGTTTTCAAACATGCATAATTTCTGCAGGCTAAATGCCGATTTACACACATATGGTTCCCCTGCCCCACTTTTGTTATATGGAGAAAACCTTCTGTGCAAGGAAAATGTGGGGAGCATCCCCCAAAAGGTGGCAAAATGGGGCAGCAGAATGGCATTTGAATAAAACTCTGAAAAATCTGTTCTGCTGTCGATCCTTTTAATCTGAGCTAAGCACTCAGTCCTTGAAAATGTACTGGCATTGAAATGCCAGCAAACCCTTCGCTCCTGAATGGGTCTTTCTTCAACAGGTCTGTGATGACCCTCTCTTCAGCCTGCGTTTACAGGACAACGGGCGTTTTATTGGCTGTGGCTCCAAACTGGGTACGGTGACACTGCTGGAATTTTCCTCTGGCCTATGTACCTTGCAGCGGAATGAGAAGAACCTGGCTTCCGCAGTGAGTGTCTCTTGCTTCCTAGGGGGCAGATTGGGGGGCGAGGCAAACAGACCTCCTTGCGGGAATGTGTGCATGTGTTTTGTTCCTCTAGTTCAGGGGTAGGGGACCTCCAGCCCAGGTGCTGCGAATGTGGCCTGTGGACCTCTCCTTCTAGCCCTCAGACTTCTGCCAAGGCCATGGCCCTGTTACACACCCTCCTCAAGTGTTTTGGCTTCCTCAGCCTGGATAGCTCAGTTGGTTAGAACATGGTACTGATAACGCCAAGGTTGCAGGTTCGATTCCAATATGAGACAGCTGCATATTCCTACATTGTACTAGAAGATCCTCAGGGTCTCTTCAAACTCTATGATTCTATGACTCGAATGTGTCCTTGAATTGTGTGAATGCCTCTTGATAGCCTGATTAATATAAACCTTAGTTTATTGTAAACTTTTTTAAAAAAACTTGTAGAAAAATGATGGGATCTGCCATATTTCTTTAAAATGAGACAGGTCTGCATCTCTCTAATAGGAAGGTTAATGAACTATCACAGGACCCCAACACAGGGCTCAGAAACCCCATACAGTGGTACAGACGTTTCAGGTTACAGACTCCGCTAACCCAGAAATAGTACCTCAGGTTAAGAACTTTGCCTCAGGATGAGAACAGAAATTGTGCAGCAGCGGGAGGCCCCATTAGCTAAAGTGGTACCTCAGTTTAAGAACAGTTTCAGGTTAAGAACAGACCTCCAGAACAAATTAAGTTCTTAACCCGAGGTACCACTGTAGTCCAAAGTTAGTGGAATGACTGATTTAGCCTCCGTGAGGTAGGCCGCTTTATTTCCACCTACGGGGCTCCCTTGAATCCTTTTCAGCTTGTAATCCTTCTGTGCACCTCAGATGTTTGAGCGGGAGACGAAACGAGAGAAGATTCTGGAGGCCCGCCACCGCGAAATGCGTCTTAAGGAGAGGACCAAGACAGAGAGCAAGGAGGACAGGGGCAAAGAGGACGTGGAAGAGGAGAAGCCGGAGGAGATCCTGGCACGGGTGCAGAAGGAGTTCTTTGACGTCATCGAGGGAGAGCTCAAGCGCAGGGAGCGAGCGAAAGCCAAGCTCAAAACTGGCGAAGACCAGGTAACAGGGCTGCTGAAAAGGATGCAAGCACAGCACAAAGTCCAGGGAGGTTGATGAGTCTTAAAATAGCTGCCAGGTATCATTTACGGAAATGTATGTAACCCTGGGGTTGTCTGGCGATGAACGGCAGGATAGGAATTATATACAGGAGGAGACAGATAAATAAATAAAGTAGAAGAAATAGCCTCCAAGAATGTGACATCATGGTACAGGGGCACTTAATGCGTAGCAAGAGAAGGAATGTTCCAGGAAGAAGTTTCAGTCTTATAACATCCTTCCATATTACAGGAGCGGACATTTGACGAAGAAGACGATGAACCAATCCTTCCTAAGGTCAGTATTCCTGATCCCACTCCCAAATATCATTTAATGCATGGGTAGGCAAACTAAGGCCCATGGGCTGGATCCGGCCCAATTGCCTTCTAAAACCAGCCCACGGATGGTTCAGGAATCAGTGTAGAATGAATTACATGAATTCCAGGAATGACATGAGTAGAATGTGTGCTTTTATTTAAAATGCATCTCTGGGTTATTTGTGGGCATAGGAATTCGTTCACCAGGGAAAACATTTAAGTTGAAAACCCTTTCCCCTGAATTTCTCATTTTCTATGTGCAGTGGGTTGGCTTTTTGGTTTGGGTTTTTACTGTGGGATTAAAAAAAATACAATTCCTCACCTGTCTGAAGTGGTTTCCAATTCATTATGGTAACTTTTAATCCAGAAGAGATAAGGATATACCTCTCCCAGAGACTGATTTTGAGGGGAGATCACTTGTTAGTACAAACTTGCAAAGACATATTCCTGGTTTTTGTTTTTTGCAGGAAGAGGAGGAAGAGGAAGAGGAAGAGGAAGAGGAAGAGGAAGAGGAAGAAGAAGAAGAAGAAGAAGAAGAAGAAGAAGAAGAAGAAGAAGAAGAAGAAGAGTGAATGGGGAACCCTGAAATTCCTGCATGGAATTTATATGCCTTCCTGTTTGCTCTTTCTATCATTTTTTTTACACAACAGACTCTATCAATAAATGTAGCAACAATTTTTTGCACTTTTCTCCCGCTACTCTATCCTAACCCGAACGAGTGTCCAGCTGAGTCCTGAGTGCCTTTGCCATGGAAACTTGCAATAACTCTCAGTGCCAGAGGGACAGAAATAAAATTTGAGATCGCCGTGATGAATTGATAGCAATACAGGGCTGAAAACAATAAAAGGAACTTCCGCATAGAGGACGCTTTAATATTCTGCACAGGAGAGAGAAATCCATAAATGCCAACAAGGGGAAATTAGTCCTTTTGCAGCGTCTCTGCCAAGGTGGAGGGAGCAAGATGCTTTTGTTGCTGCCATCTGAAGGTGTGGTTCAGTACTGTGACAGTTTATAATGTTGAGTGGCATTAATAAAGCACTCTAGGCAAGGCAGCCAAGCGACATAGGAGATAACAGAGTGATTTCAGATGGGGGCTTCATTTGCAAAAAGGTCATCAAGATATTATAAGCAGGTCATTATTAGCCATAAGGGGTTCCCTGCCCCAATTTCTCCCAGAAACACATCTAGATTAAATAGGGGGGAAATAAAGACGGATATAAATGTGGAGCCCTGATCCCATAATAAATACCTGTGTGGAAGCATTCAGAGACATCTAATAAGGGCTCATCCACACTTCTGCTTGTTCTGTACAGTGGTACCTCGGGTTAAGTACTTAATTCGTTCTGGAGGTCCGTTCTTAACCTGAAACTGTTCTTAACCTGAAGCACCACTTTAGCTAATGGGGCTTCCTGCTGCTGCCGCACTGCCAGAACACAATTTCTGTTCTCATCCTGAAGCAAAGTTCTTAACCCAAAGTACTATTTCTGGGTTAGCGGAGTCTGTAACCTGAAGTGTATGTAACCTGAAGCATATGTAACCCGAGGTACCACTGTATCTAGAAGTTATGGGTCTGAGTGGTTGTCTGCTTTTCCAAGTGGTTTTGCCTTTGCCCTGCTGCTTTCTCCAGGAAAACCCACTCTTCGGCAGTAAATCAGAGGAAACATCAGTCTGGGGGAAAACCCACTAGTGGGGTAGGAGAGCTGAAGAAAATTTCACATCTGGCAACCTATGTGTGCCTTTGGTTTCAGATAGTACATGGGTAGACGACTCTTAAAAGCCTGGGACACACATTTTCATTGTGGCCCAATAGATGTAGTTGGACTCCAACTCCCATCATCCCAGTGGTCAGGGATGATGGGAGCTGTAGTCCAACAATACTTAGAGGGCCACAGGTCTCTCCCCCCCCCCCCCCCGCGCTCTGTATTTTTCCTTTGGGGTGACTAGTTCTGAAGGTCAAATTGTGAAGAAGAAGAAGAAGAAGAGGAAGAATAATAATACTTTATCTAGAAATATTGAACCCTTTGAGCCTTGGCACCTGAATATATTTCCACAAATTTCTTTCCAATGTCACCCACTCACTTTTCCGAGAGGTGTAAAATTTCCTCTTCATCAGGCCAGTGCAGTTGCAAAGTAGCATCCATCTCCTCCTCCTCCTCTCAAAGCCCTCCTTAATGAGATGTCAGATCCTAGAATTGGCCATCACTGCCCTATAATCACTTTGTGTAATACAATGGAAATATGGTATCTCTGATCTTTTTTTTCCAATTTTTTTTATTGATTTTCCAAAAAAAAATTAATAAACAAACAAACATAAATCTCAACCGTATTTAAACCAAACTTAGTAACATTGTTAAGTGACTTCCTCATACCCCCCTGGTTGAATTTCGGTGCATATCATTCTAATGGTTTTCCAAAACCAATATTCTAATAAAATTAACTTAATCACTTAACATCTTTCTTTCTTTCACGTTCCGCATTAAACATATTAATTCATCACATTACCTATCTGTTTTTTGCAAGCATCTCCAATTAATTTAACTTAACATGTTTAACTAAATAGTCTTTAAATTTCGTCCATTCTTCCTGATACTCCTCCTCCTTCTGGTCGCGGATTCTTCCGGTCAGATTGGCCAGCTCCAAAAAATCCATCATTTTCATCTGCCAGTCTTCCACTGTTGTTACTTCTGGTGTTTTCCAATTCTTAGCTAATAAAATTCAAGCAGCAGTTGTGGCATACAAAAATAATTTAACATCTTTCTTGGGCAATTCCCAACCTGTTATTCCAGGTATCTGATCTTAAAGCTGTTGCCTTCCTGCTCCTTTTAATGTCTGAGCCCAAGGAATCTTTGCATTTGCTGCCTCCAACGCGACAAGAGAAAACTCCCACTGTCGCTTCTCAAATCCACAGTGCTTCAAATGGCAAAGGACACAGAGAGAGACACAGACACAAAGACAGTTGAGCTACAATAACCAGAAGCGTTGGCGCCAGGGACCACGCAACAGAGAGCAAAGGCCAGTTATCGCAGCAAAGTCAACATATCCAGGCCTTACTATTGCAGGGCAGCAGCTCCACCAATCCCTGTTGGTTAAATTATTAATGGGATGCTCATCTTGCAGCTCATGCAAAACACTTTCTCCTCGAGGTAGAAGCAGAAGGTGAGAGTAATGGAGAAGAGCTGCCTCCAATGGAGTCTTGTTGCAGTCTTTATTATTGTTTTTTCCTTCCTGATGCGGACATAGCATCTGGCCGAAGCACAAAATGCACTTGAAAACGCACAGTCCCTGCTGTTAGTTACTTAGCGAGTTACTACTCTAAGGTTGAGCTCTCCCTTTGGTAAACTTGTTTGAAAGCATGCCAAGAGCAGTTCCAAACATATTGAAATCCTAAATTTCTAGCTCTCAGGATTTTTCTTTCGCACCCTGTGCGATCCCACCACACTTCGCATCATTGCTGCTGCATAAACTGGATGCCCTTCCCATGGAGCATTGTGTCTGTCTCATGAAGGTCCCCATGATATATAAAGGTAAAGGGACCCCTAACCATTAGGTCCGGTTGCGGCCGATTCTGGGGTTGCGGCGCTCATCTCACTTTATTGGCCAAGGGAGCTGGCGTACAGCTTCCGGGTCATGTGGCCAGCATGACTAAGCTGCTTCTGGCAAACCGGAGCAGCGCACGGAAATGCCGTTTACCTTCCCGCCGGAGCGGTACCTAGTTATCTACTTGCACTTTGATGTGCTTTCAAACTGCTAGGTTGGCAGGAGCAGGGCAATGGGAGCTCACCCCATCATGGGGATTCAAACCACCGACCTTCTGATCGGCAAGTCCTAGGCTCTGTGGTTTAACCCACAGCGCCACCCATGTCCCTCATGATATATAGGGGCTTTATATATATGAGGGTTTAAAAAACAGCACACTCCTTGCAGCTAATAAATAGACAGCTGGGGGGGGGGAGGGGAAAAGAGAACAGGGAAGCAAGCAAGCCCAGACACTATTTCTTCATAAATGATCTGCTTTTGCTGTGTCTCTTCTTAAGCCTTCCTCTAGGCAACCTCACGGCAATATGGTCCTTAGTTTAGCTCAGGGGTCAGCAAACTTTTTCAGCAGGGGGCCAGTCCACTGTCCCTCAGACCTTGTGGGGGGGCCAGACTATATTTTTTGGGGGGGAATGAATGAATTCCTATGCCCCACAAATAACCCAGAGATGCATTTTAAATAAAAGGACACATTCTACTCATGTAAAAACATGCTGATTCCCGGACCGTTTGCAGGCTGGATTGAGAAGGCGATTGGGCCGGATCCGGCCCCCAGGCCTTAGTTTGCCTACCCATGGTTTAGCTCTTCAGTGGTAGCTGGAGGAGAGGGTGAGGCCAAGTGTAGCATTCGTGACATTGCACTTGAATAGTATTATGAGTTTGTGGTGTTCAGCTGAGTGCCAGACCTCTCTAATCCCTGCATCCAGCACATGTTAAAATCTAATCAAGGCTCCTAATTTTTGGAATAGCCAGGTGAGCCACCAAGTGATGTGTAAAGAGAGCAATGGAAGGGGCTCTGTGGGAGAAACCTCGAAGAGAACAGGTAAGTTACAGAGGTGCTATAGATGACCCCGCAATTGCTTATTCCTGCTTTGTCCCATGCAAAGGGGTACAGATAAATGGATATTGCGGCTATAATTATAACACTATAATTATATAAAAATTACAATTATAACACTATAATTGTCCCGCTAATATCTTCTTCTTGAAGCCTGGGGCTGCACCCTCCTTAACGAAAATCCCTTCCACTTCAGCCCCAGATCATGCAGCAGGGGAAATGGCTTGCGAGTGTTCGGTGCCGGGGGTGCCAATTTGAATAAAATATTGAGGGGACCCAGGTAAACCCAGCCCTGCATTATTGATCACAAGATGCGCCCGCCCGCCGTTTGAATGGCAATGCCCATCAACTTTGAGGGGGAAGACCCCCTCAGATATTTTGTTAGGAGCAGGTGAAGAGACTACAGCCCCTAGGAGTTGGCTCCTATGTTCGGTGATGAAGGAAAGGCACTCTGCACATGTTCTGGGGCGAAGCTGTTTGATGGCTTATTTCGGGACATCCTCCAGGACGAATGCCAGAATCTCTGGAAACGGGGTGAGTTCTTTGGCCACCGCAGGTCCTTCTCTATCTGACCATCTGCCATGGATGCTTCTCAGCCGAGATTCCTGCATTGCAGGTGGGTTGGACTAGATGGGGGCGGGGGGAATCCCTTCCAACTCTACGATCCCATGATTCTATCCTTCCGCGGCACCCGCCCCCCACTCCCTCTTCGGTACTAAGCGCCAGAGGGCGACGCGGAGCAGGACAAGACCGCGCAGCCCAGCCAATCGCGCGCCTCTATGTCACCAGGAGGAAGCCTTCCGCGCGCCCGGTTGTTGTGTACACTTTGGAAAGATCTCCAGGGGACCCGAAACACCAGGAGGCAGCGAGAGGAAGAAAGAGAGAGAGGCGCGAGACGGCGGGGGCAGAAAAAGGCTGAGCCTCTGCAGATCCCAGATGGGGAACGGCAGAGTCCCCCAAGGCGAGGCGCAGGCAGAGCTGCAGCTTGCGGCAGCTCTCCAAAAAGGGAAGGCGCGCGCGTAATTTGGCAAGGTGCGGGCGCCCGTTGAATGGCGACGCCTCCTAAGTCTTGCCTCGGATTGAGAAGCGCCCGCTTGGCTTTTTCCGGTCGGAATGAACTGAGTCTGAAACGGACCAGCCTCGGGTAAAGAAGGGAGATAGAGGTGAAATCGACAAGTCAAAAGGAGGGACCCGCACGTGGCTGACGCCTGTTTGTTAGTTCCCACCCAGCAGCCCCCGGCTTTCCACCCACCCTCCTCGCCTTCTGGGTGCGCACCTGTCATGATCATGAAGGAGACGGGCGACTCCAAGGACCAGCAGCTCACGGTGAGTGAAAGGGGCTCCTTGTTTCTAAGTCCTCTCCAGGGGTGAAAAGGAAGGGAAGCGGGCGGTGAAGTCCGTCAGCAGGACGAGAGAAAAAAGTTGGCAAGCGCTTTTTGAAATGGTATACGCACACGGACACATGCACGCAAGTGGCAAAGAAACCCGAATACAACGGCATGGGGATCGAGTTGATTAATAGCTGAGTTGGTTGTGTTAGACGGTAAGTATATGAAAGGTCAAAGGAGGTGTCCTAAGGGTGCCCCTTAGTCTTAGATGATCAGCTTTCTCCCTTATCAAAATGGGATCCAGAGAGAGCTTCCCTGACTCTATCAGCGCAGCCTGTCTGGCAGGTTAGAATAGCTGTAGTTATGCAGGGAACTAAATCCTCTTATCTTATGCCCCAGACCTAAGAGGTCAAGCCCTGTAAACAAACTTAGCTGCAAACAATGACCTGGGATAGCGAAGTATGTCTCAGTTCTCCTGTCCACTAGTTTTATTCCCTAGGTGCAGATAAAACTTCAGGCTGCATAAGCATTGTCTTTATAGTATAAGTTATATTAAATACTGTTTTTAATGCTGTAAACCACCCTGGGAGCTTAGGGTGTACAAACAAACAAACAAAAGTGTTGCTAAATAAAATGTTATCCAATGATGGTTAGGCAAGCTGCATCTTGGTGGAGAATCTTATCTACCTGTTTCTTAAGGAGTTGGGGTGCATTGTGGCTGTTGCCTCTGGTGCAGGTATAGAGAAAAGCTCCTGTGTATTTTGCTGTGTGCATTGCATCACACCGGACCTGTGTAGCCTTGTGTATCTGAATCGATATTTGGATAAGGAGTGGAGAGGGGCTACTCTGGGATGAAAATAATGAAAACTGACATGATGATAACCAGGCGTCAATTGTTGTGTGTTCATGGCATTGAGTGGCAATTGTTGTGCACAATGGCAATAATCTTGGCAATCAACATTCAGATAATTCAATTCCTGTCACAATGTACGTGCAGCCTGCTGTGTTTTCCTACACAATTATGCTAATTCAGGCATAGGCAAACTCTGCCCTCCAGGTGTTTTGGGACTACAACTCCCATCATCCCTAGCTAACAGGACCAGTGGTCAGGGATGATGGGAGTTGTAGTCCCAAAACATCTGGAGGGCCGAGTTTGCATAGGCCTGTGCTAATTGGAGCATCATCAGCACAAAGGCATGGGCCACATAAGTATGACGTGAAAACAGGCTACTGCCTCATGGATCTTGCAATGTAAAAGGAAATGATGGAGAGAAAAAGCACAGAGAGGGATGGGGCCAGAGGGGGAGAGAGTAATAGGGGAAGGGGCTGTGGCTTAGTGGTAGAGCACGTCTCAGGCGTCTGTCTCAGTATAAGGCAGATTTCTATATTCCTATGTAGGATCCTGGGGACGCGGGTGGCGCTGTGGGTTAAACCACAGAGCCTAGGACTTGCCGATCAGAAGGTCGGCGGTTCGAATCCCCGCGACGGGGTGACCTCCCGTTGCTCGGTCCCTGCTCCTGCCAACCTAGCAGTTCAAAAGCACGTCAAAGTGCAAGTAGATAAATAGGTACCGCTCTGGCGGGAAGGTAAACGGTGTTTCTGTGCATTGCTCTGGTTTGCCAGAAGCAGCTTAGTTATGCTGGCCACATGACCCGGAAGCTGTACACCGGCTCCCTCAGCCAATAAAGCGAGATGAGCGCCGCAACCCCAGAGTCGGCCATGACTGGACCTAATGGTCAGGGGTCCCTTTACCTTTACCTATGTAGGAGCCTAGATCAGAAGGCATATATGTGGAGCCACCCCTACTGAGAATGTAACCAACTTTATTCAAGCACGTTTGTAAGGCACGTTGTACTGTGTAAAGTGCTTTGATAACTTTTATTGAAAAGCAGTACAGTATATCCATATTCTAACTAACCAGCTAATTAAATAAGCCGTTATACCTGTTGCACAAGAGAGTGTGCTTTATCTAAACTCTGGCAATATAAAATTCTAATTCCTAGGTATACAGTCATTTGTAAATTGTATCTCAGTTATGCAGACTTTAAAAAAAACATAATTTTTTAAATCTAGATTTTCAAGATAGCCTACAAAAGAAAACCATAAAACAGATCAGAAACAAAAGCAGTTGTCGTAGCAACAGTAAAAATGCAAAAAAGCAGTAGATGTAGAATTGCATTTCAGTTATGCAGACTTCAATTTCCTCTCTGCTTTTTTGAATGATGCTCCAGCTTAAGATAGGTGAAGTTCTACTGTATGCGTACAACAAAATGACATTAAACAGATGGGCAGGTATAAGTAAATTATTATTATTATTATTATTATTATTATTATTATTATATAGGGTTTAGAGGGGTGGAAACTGCAACGAGTTTCTTAACAGCAGCCCATGTGATGCTGTATAAAATGGTGTGGGGGTTTTTGAGGGGAAAAACCTTTCAAGGGCATTTCTGTTGGAGGAAGAATAAGAAACAAGTGGATCTTTCAGACTGAATCCAACATAACAATAAGGCCTGTTTTTTTCAGGAGCTGCTGTGTTTGATTTAAAACCAGCTGTGTTTTAACTTCTCAAATACCAAGGTACAGTCTTGCCTAGAAAGTATATCCTCTAGATTGTGTCCTGAAGGCCTTTCTTCCAAATTCTGAACATCATGTGATGAGAAAGTGGGCATTTTGGTAAACAAACAGCTCCAGTGACGGAACATCTTGCAGCTCTGGGCTGTTGTCTTTAGAGGGCGAGTGGGGAAAAGAAATGAACCTTGCTGGCTCACGTGGCTGCAGCAGCTTCTGTAGACCCATGGCTCAGCGATGTCTGAAGCCAGAGATGCTGCTTTCTGGACAGTGTTTCCTTTCATCCAGGGAAAAATACTGTAATTGTCTGTGTGTGGCTGCCTGCCAAGGCCTCTGAGAGACGCAGGTTCTCTCTCTAGACAGGCGATGCTCAGGTGAAGCAGGGCAGTGGTGGAAGAAATTGACCGAAGAAAGTTCGGAAGTGGAAGGAACTTCCTTCATGCTTTTTGTCTCTAGACAGCCATGACTCCCATGAAGGTGCTAAGCGTCTCTCTCTCCCCCCACCCCACCCCCTTCTCTTCCTCATCTTCCTTGAATCAGTAGGGGTGGAATCCTTTTGTAGCTCATAATCCATCACTTCTTTGTATTCTAGGTGGCTCTTCGCATACGGCCGGTCAGCTTGGCAGAGCTGGAAGAAGGAGCCACGCTCATAGCTCACAAAGTGGATGATCAGGTACCATGGGGTCCTCCTTCCTGATGCCTTGCAAGTGGTGGGAAGGGGACTGGAGATTGTGCAGGATGAGTTCTTGAGATGGGACTTTGAAATCCAGCATCGAGGACAAGCTATGCGGATGGGTTTCAATAATTTAAACACAAACACACACATAATGCAGCGTAGGTCACTGAAAATAATAATAATAATAATAATAATAATAATAATAATAATAATAATAATAATATATTATTTGTACCCCACCCATCTGGCTGGGTCTCCCCAGCCACTCTGGGCGGCTTCCAACAAAGATTAAATATACATTAAAATGTCACGCATTAAAAACTTCCCTGAACAGGGCTGCCTTCTGATGTCTTCTAAATGTCAGGTAGTTGTTTATCTCGTTGACATCTGATAGGAGGGCGTTCCACAGGGCGGGCGCCACTACCGAGAAGGCCCTCTGCCTGGTTCCCTGTAGCTTTGCTTCTCGCAGTGAGGGAACCACCAGAAGGCCCACAGCACTGGACCTCAGTGTCCGGGCAGAATGATGGGGGTGGAGATGCTCCTTCAGGTATACTGGGCTGAGGCCGTTTAGGGCTTTAAAGGTCAACACCAACACTTTGGTGGTGCAATATCCACCAAGAGTTCAGGGCTGCTGAAGGAAGTAATCTTTAACATAAAGAGGGTCCCTGAGGCTCCAAGCTGCCTGGGCAATGTGACCTCTGATCCAGAAGGTCTGGTGCATCATCTCGAAGGCTGGAAGATGCATCCCACATAGGAAGTAGAGGAAGCTGCTTTGCCTGTTGGTTATCCTATTGGTTCATTTAGCTTAGTAGTAGCCAATACAATGCCCTCCAGACAACACTTGGACTACAGTTCCCATCATCCCTGGCCATAGACCATGTTGGCCGAGATTCTTGGGAATTGTAGTCCAGCAACATCTGAAGGGCACCATGCTTGCTACCATTGATCTAGTCCAGCCTTTCTCAACCTGTGGGTCCCCAGATGTTGTTGAACTACAAGTCGCATCACCCCTAGCTAGCAAGGCCAGAGCTCAGGGATGATGGGAGTTGTAGTCCAACAACATCTGGGGACCCACAGGTTGAGAACCGCTGATCTAGTCCGTTATTGGATACCAGGAAGTCTCCAATGACTCAGGCAGCAGCCGTCCTCCATCGCCTCCTATCTAGTCCTCTTAACTCAATTGCCTGAGACTGATCGTGGGATCTCTCAAATGCAGGCACGTGTTCTGAGCTACTTCCTGAAGGGATAGCTCAGTTGGTAGAGTGTGAGACTCTTGATCTCAGGGTTGTGGGTTCGACACCCACGTTGGGCAAAAGATTCCTTCCTAGTTGGACTAGATGGCCCTCGTGGTCCCTTCCAACTCTACAATTCTATGATTCCTGCTAAGCAGGTGCCACGGACTTCAGCCCTTCCAAAGACGATGCATTCCTCATGGTGAGCCTTGGACTCACTTTCTTGTTTCCTGACCTGCCTTGCCAGCTACTGAAGGTTACAAATGAATTCTCCTCTTTATTCTTAAGGTTAGGCACAGTGGCACGGAAAGAGGGCTTGGCCTTCCTTCAAATGAAGCCCTGAAAGTGTGGGAACACTGGCAAATGTTAAAGTGAATGAGAAAGGGGGGATCCTAATGACTTGGCACTGAAGACTATCATTGCAGGGGAAGGAGATTGCTGAGAAATCAAGTAATAGTGGGCTTTGGACTAATGATATTACAGTGGTACCTCGGGTTAAGAACTTAATTCGTTCTGGAGGTCCGTTCTTAACCTGAAATTGTTCTTAACCTGAGGTACCACTTTAGCTAATGGGGCCTCCTGCTGCCGCCGTGCGATTTCTGTTCTCATCCTGAAGCAAAGTTCTTAACCCGAGGTACTATTTCTGGGTTAGCGGAGTCTGTAACCTGAAGCGTATGTAACTTGAAGCGTCTGTAACCCGAGGTACCACTGTATCTTTAAAAGCTGTGTACATGCTTGAGCCCAGGTAGCAGGGATGACATAGACCAGACTTTATATCTGCAGAGATCCCTTTCCCAATCGGCTTGCTTGCTGAGGAATTGCTGTATCTTGCAGTGGATTTTGGGGTACAATAAGGCACACTCTGGGTTCACCCTGGGCTTGGATGCTGCCCCTCTCCTGAGCTGATGAACTGAGCGTCTTTGCTTTTTTCAGGGACGATTGTTCGCGGTAGCTGGTTTCCAAATGAGGAATCCAAAAGTTCCCATGAGCACAGTTGTGGAAACTGTCACTATGCATTTGGGGATTAAACTGTTTTCTGTGCAAAGCCAACTCTGCCATGTGGCACAAATAATAATAATAATATTTATAATAATTATAATAACAACTTTTATTATTTATACCCCACCCATCTGGCTGGGTTTCCCCAGCCACTCTGGGCGGCTTCCAACAGAGCACTAAAATCAGAATAAAACTTCAAACATAAAAAACTTCCCTAAACAGGACTGCCTTCAGATGTTTTCTAAAAGTCAGATAGTTGTTTATTTCCTTGACATCTGATGGGAGGGTGTTCCACAGGGCGGGTGCCACTGCCAAGAAGACCCTCTGCCTGGTTCCCTGCAACCTCACTTCTTGCGCTGGACCTCAGTGTCCGGACTGAATGATGGGGGTGGAGAAGCTCCTTCAGGTATACTGGGCCGAGGCCGTTTAGGACTTTAAAGGTCGGCACCAGCACTTTGAATTGTGCTCGGAAATGTACTGGGAGCTAATGTAGGTCTTTCAAGACCGGTGTTATATGGTCTTGGTGGCTGCTCCCAGTCACCAGTCTAGCTGACGCATTCTGGATTAGTTGTAGTTTCTGGGTCACTTCAAAGGTAGCCCCACGTAGAGCGCATTGCAGTAGTCCAAGCAGGAGATAACCAGAGCATGCACCACTCTGGTGAGACAGTCTACAGGCAGGTAGGGTCTCAGCCTGCGTACCAGATGGAAGCAATTGCCTGAGGCCCCAGATGCAGAACTATTGGTTGGCTACTTCAGTTGCACACCAATGTTCACATTGCTCCAGTGGCTCCTTCACTGACTTCTGCAGGGTCTCCTCCTTCCTAGGTTTCCTATGAGCTGCCCCTCTTTTTCTACCTGCTCTCTCTGTTTCGTCTGCTTCTTCCATCTTCACTTCCTAATAGTTGCCATTTGGAGCTGCACTGTGCTGGGCTTAAGGGCAACACCTTGCCATCCACAAGTGTGTGGGCCTTCTCTGTTCCTCCTGAGCTGAATGTATTCCATAGCGTTTCTCATGGGTGTGCTGGTGTCTTTCATCATAACCCTTTATCATCCTATGGTTCCTCGGAGCATAGAAGGTAAGCTGAGATTCCCAGTTCTCTGCAACACCGTCTCTGGACTTGGTCTATGCCAGTGAACATTCTCATTAGCAGCTGCTAAGGAGCCCAGCTTGTCTCCCTGTTTGCGGGAGTCAGGAGAGAAATTAGGTCTGCTGATTAGAAGGATATTCTTGGACTCCCCTTGAGAGTTGCTGGGAAATGCTGGCTGCAATTGACTCTGCAAGCTTGGCTCCTGAGACTCAGACAGTCCCTGAGGGGGAGCCAAGCTGTTGCGTCCGTGTGCTACATTTGCTTTGGTTTGAGGAATTGCATCATGTCCGGGCGATGCAGAGCCTTCCTGGATCTTCTCAGAACTGTAGGCAGATTATTGTGTGTGAGTGTGTGTGTTCGAAGACAGATGAAGGCAACTTTAAAGAGGGATTAATACTCATTATACTGTTACACTCAGCCCACTTTTCTGAGTTATAAGATGCTGCAGGAGGGCTGGACTTGGATATGTTAGGTTCCCTCTGAAAGATGGTCACTCAGGGCTTCTTGACATTTTGTAATATTTGAGTTCATTTACAAATACATAGAAGTTGAGAATCCAGTCGTACCTTGGTTTTCAAACAGAACGTGTCCCGGAAGTCCGTTCGACTTCCGAAACATTCGGAAACCAAGGCGCGGCTTCTGATTGCACAGGTGCGCCAGAAACAACAGCGGAAGCTGCATTGGACATTCGGCTTCCAAAAAAAGTTCAAAAACTGGAAGACCCACTTCCGGGTTTCGATCATTCGGGAGCCGAAACGTACGAGTACCAAGGTGTTCGACAACCAATGTAGGTGAAAGCACAGCTCATTCACTTCAATGGACAGCCAAAGTCTACAGCTCCCACACCAAACTCTTAAGAGGCTTACAAAGCCCAAATTCCAATCTCTGTGCTTCTCTCAATCCTTGTGTAGACGTGCAGTGCAGTCTGTTCCTGTCCTTCACAGACAGAGTTTTCTGCACCTAGTACGGTACATGTGGCAGGAACTCTGGCATATTAAGATGGCAAGAAATTGAGGTTAGACTGGCACAGTGCTTTGCTCAGCTGCTTTGTAAAGATTATTTTTTTAAAACCTGTTGTTTTTAAAGTGGGTCTGGGGAAGGAGATCTGGGTCCTATCCAAGAGACCTGGAGCTCATGTCCTCTAGGCTACCCCAGAAAAATGCCCCTGATTGCAGCTGTATGCTTCTGTCTGATCCCTCTGAGTTTTGGCTCCAATAATATAATTTTAATGCTACCCAAATGAAAAGGAAAAGTCATAATCAGAATGTTGCTGGGGCATCAGGAAAACAGAAGGTGTGTTTTTTAAAAAGGAAAGGAAAGGAAAGGAAAGGAAGGAAGGAAGGAAGGAAGAAAGAGAAAGAAAGAAAGAAAGAAAGAAAGAAAGAAAGAAAGAAAGAAAGAAAGAAAGAAAGAAAGAACAGGTATAGCTTGGGGAATTTATAAATCGGTTGGTTTTTCACCTTTCCTACATTCTTGTGAAACAAGCTAAGGATGGAAGGGGGCAGTAGGCAATTTGAGAGTACAGTGGTACCTCGGTTTATGAACTTAATCTGTGGTACCTGACCCAGGTCAGACTGGCAAAAATGTATAAAAACTGTAGTGATATCTGTTGGAGATGCAACAACGGGGCAGGAACCTTTCTAAACCAAAACCATTCTTAAACCGAGGTGCGCTTTCCCTAATGAGGCTTCCCATCACCTGTGCCCTTCCACCATTTGGATTCTGTTCTTAGACCAAGGTAAAGTTCGCTAACTGGAACTCTATTTCCTGTTTTGCGGAGTTTGTAAACCGAATCGTTCTTAAACTGGACTGTTCTTAAACCGAGGTACCACTGTAGTGGGATTGTAGGTTAGATAGAATCAAGTAGGACAGGCAATGAAGAAGGAAGAACATGAGAGTTGTCTTGAAAGGATAGCAAACCTGGGAAGGAGGAGATGGAAATCCAAAATTTGCTGAGCTGAATATTACAGGTTGTATATAAGAGGGCGTATTTAGTCCAACAGGTTCAGGATAGGATAAAGGCTGGCAAATGTCTACACCCAGAATATTGAGTCTGGGATAATGGGGCTGTTTACAGCCAAACTATTATTTCTGCCTGCCTGTGGGGAATCCATGTTTGTTTTAAAACAACAAAGAGTCCCGGGATCCACCGGACTATAAACTAAAAACTAGAGGCTAGTAAGCTTTGAAGATGTCGCAGGACCCTGCCTCGCCTTTGCTGCTGCAGACAAACACCGCTACCCCTGTCGGAATCAAGCGTACATAGTTATCTGTCTGTTTCACTGCATGTATACGTGGCAGAAAGTCCACAGTAGCTGTGACAAAAGCAGACCTGGTGATAATATACAGTAGAGCAGCATGCAGCCGCTGTAGATTTCCTCCACGGAAGGGACATGCATCCAAGAAATCACTGCATGTGAGCGTGTTATACATGGATACGAGTCTCGGGTGGCCAGGGTTAGGATGCTGATGATCATAAATGGCCAAAGGGCTCCTTAATAATAATAATAATAATAATAATAATAATAATAATAATAATTTTTATTTATACCCCACCCTCCCCAGGGCGGCTAACAACCAATAATAAAAACAAGTTGATTGAAATACAACATAAAAAACAAGATTAAAATACAGCATTAAAATATTAAAACATTAAAACGCAGCCTTGCAATTCCTCTAATCCTTGTGCCTCAGTGTTTCCTTTGCTTTGACCTACAGCTGCTTCTCCTGCCTCCCCCCCCCCCCCACATTTTGGCAACAGTAAGAGCTGAAAAGGTTCAAATGAAGAAGGTTCCTTTGGAGAACGGGAACTGGCTGCCCGCTTGTGAGGAGATGCAAGTTTCTGTTGATCCCTATCGTGGTTATTCCTGCTCCCCCAGTGATACGGAATGGAGGGCTCCCTCCCCCCTTCTCCTATAAAGGGGGTTGCCTTGGAGACAGCCTCCCTCGTGGATGCCTTATCGGCCATGCCAGCCCATTGTTTATGGGAGTGACTTGTCGTCATGGCAACAGTACTCTGGAGTCAAAAAGTGGGGGTTAAGCAGGGAGGAGGAACTGCGCCAGAACTGTTTCCGGGGACTAATGCAAGGATTACTAGAGTCCCCTTTGAGAAATATAAGCCCCACTCCTGTCTCAAGCCTGTGACCGGCAATAGCTTCGTCATAAGCCCCTCGCTGTGGCCAGGGCTTAATTAGTACGTTTTAAATTTTAGTCAGAGCTGGGAGTGGCTGCCGAGACCATATAACACCGGTCTTGAAAGACCTACACTGGCTCCCAGTATGTTTCCAAGCACAATTCAAAGTGTTGGTGCTGACCTTTAAAGCCCTAAATGGCCTCTGCCCAGTATACCTTAAGGAGCGTCTCCACCTCCATCGTTCTGCCTGGACACCGAGGTCCAGCGCTGAGGGCCTTCTGGCAGTTCCGTCGCTGCGAGAAGCCAAGTTACAGGGAACCAGGCAGAGGGCCTTCTCGGTAGTGGCACCCGCCCTGTGGAATGCCCTCCCACCAGATGTCAAAGAGAAAAATAACTACCAAACTTTTAGAAGACATCTGAAGGCAGCCCTGTTTAGGGAAGCTTTTAATGTTTAATAGGTTATTGTATTTTAGTGTTCTGTTGGAAACCGCCCAGAGTGGCTGGGGAAACCCAGCCAGATGGGCGGGGTATAAATAAATAAATAATAATAATAATAATAATAATAATTATTATTATTATTAGTTTATGATTGCCCAACTTTCCTCTAAGGAGCTCAAGGGGGCATACATTGCTCCCCCACCTCTACATGTCACACAACAACCTTGTGAGGTGGGTTTAGCTGAGAGAGGGTGACTGGCCCAAGGTCACCGTATACTAAGGCTTCACGGCTGGGTCAGGATTTGCACCCTGGTCTCCTAGGCCCACCTCTCTAACCACTCCACGGAGCTTGCAAGAGAAAAAGGAAAAGAACTTTCATTCTTTCAGCCTGCCCAATCCCTGGCGGTCCAGGTCTCAGAATGTATGTTATTTCTCATATCTGTCTATCCCTGTTTACCGAAAAGCATTTAATTTTCAAAAAAACCCAGAAACAAAACCTGTTCCACTTCTGTCCCAGAAGAGAGTTTTCGCCAGGAAGGTGTCTAGTCTAGGTCAAGAATGTACACCCCCCCACACACACACCAACACCTGATACCCTCCATTTTCAAGACACTGCCATGACTGTGGTGCTGGTGCTTCCTGGATCCCATTTCTAAATTTTAATTTATTTAATCCTTTTTTCGATACAAGCAACAACCGCAAAAGACACATACAACAAAAACCATAATAACAATAATAACACAATTTGACAATTCAGATTTGAATACACTGATATACCTATGACTACACCTTTTTTAACAATATTTTCCCACCTCTCTCTCCTCCCCCTACTTCCCACCACTATCCACCTTATTGCTTAAATATTCAGCCTGGATCCCATTTCTCTCTTCCGTCACCCAAGAGGAACCCTTTTGTTTCCAGAGGCCACTTCCCCTCCCGAGGTTTTCCATCCAGAAAGGGTGGCAAAGTATGTTATTCCTTTGTGTTTGCTTATTAATTTAAATATACACACATTTTGATTTGCTTGTCGACCAGCAGTGAGATAAAACCTGTAGGTGGAAAAACAAAAACAAAAAACCGAGTAAACAACACACCCACCCGCAAGCTGAGCTGCTTTCTAAAAGCGTCGCATGTGGAAAGCAAGTCTCGCATCTCCACCCACTCACCAGCACTGTCTGTTTTCATCAGAGAAATGTCGGAAGGGGATGCTCTGCCTCAAAGGAGAGATTCTTTTAGATTATTCCGTACCTCGGCTATGTACAGTCTTGAGAAGACGCTTCCTTCGACTGAAGGTCCTGCGTTCTCCATCCCTGCAGCAAGATTTGTAGAAGTCATTTGTAGTGTTCTGTAATTTCTGATGTGTCTGTCCAGAAGCGACCAGGAGAGATTTGACAGCAGCACAAACAAACCATTTCCTAGCTTTCCCCCTCAAAACTCCTGATAGCTGAGCAGAATTCAATTGGTAGGAACGCTTCATTCTGGTTGATGCCCAAAGGTTTACTTTCAGAGATGTAAAAGAGTCAGAATTACACACTGTAAGAGGAATCCATACCCTGCAGTTATTGGTCTGTGTTAGTCCTTGTCTTTCTTCTTCCTTGTAACCTTATGGCTGCAATTATTTTCTGCTCGGGTATTTCAGCTCGGTTTAATTTCTCTTGATTTGGCCTTCTGTGTGAGACAATGCTGCCAGCATTGCAGCCTATAGAGGACAAAACTAATAAACACGGTTGTTGTTGTTTATATTTAAAAAGATCTCGTATTTTAGCAAGACTTGCTGTTCTGAGAGTGCCTCCCCAAAAGAAAGGTGACAAGGTTAAAGAAATGGGTCATGCAGAGATGCAGCCTCCTCTAACGCTGAATAATACCGTATTTTTCGCCCTATAGGACGCACTTTTTCCCCTCCAAAAATGAAGGGGAAATGTGTGTGCGTCCTATGGGGCGAATGCAGGCTTTCGCTGAAGCCTGGAGAGCAAGAGGGGTCGGTGCGCAACGACCCCTCTCGCTCTCCAGGCTTCGCGGACCTCTCCGCAAGCAGCGGGAGCGCTCCCGCTGCTTGCTGAGAGTTGCCTGTATGCCGAAGCCTGCGCGCGCTGAGATCAGCGCGCCCAGGCTTCACGGACCTCTCAGCAAGCAGCGGGAGCCAGCGCTGGGCTCCCACGGCTTGCAGAGAGCTGCCTGTTTGGGGGCTGGGGTCGGGGGAAGCTCGGGCCTCCCCCGCCGCAGCCCCGTGCCTGGGGGGGGGAATAATTCCCCCCCTTTATTTCCCCCCCAAAAAACTAGGTGCGCCTTATGGGACGGTGCGTCCTATAGGGCGAAAAATATGGTACATAAAATCACAGAACTGTAGAGTTGGAAGGGAACCTGAGGATCATCTAGTCCGGCCCCCCTGCAATGCAGGAATATGCAGCTGTCCGATACGGGGATTGAACCTGCCACCTTGGTGTTATCAGCACCAGGGCTGTCTTAAGCATATGAGATGCTGGGGTGCAAACATCCGCCTGACGCCCCCCCCCCCGGTTGCCCAGTCCCAGGCGTGCAGGAGGGCAGAGCCGACCAGCCACCTCAGCATCTCGCTGGCTCGGTCGCCCCCAAATTCGCGGCGAAGAGCCACCCGCAGCAGAAAAGCCCGCCACGGCACTCTGACCAATGGGTGGGCTCTTCCCCGGACTCAACTCTCAGGCTCCGGACTCTCGGCCTGGCGCCCCTGAGAGCCTGGTGCCCGGGTGCCCTGCACCCCTAGCACCTATTGGTAAGATGGCCCTGATCTGCACCACGCTCTAACCAACTGAGGCTGACATGTTATGTCCTTGCATTGGGGGTGGCTGGGCAATCCAACTGCACCAAAAGGAAAGATGTAGCAGAATTAGCTGCCCCTAGAGAAAGCTGGGAGGAAACTGAGTCAGAGCAAATAATCACGCGGAGATGCACAGTTTCCTCTCAGTCAGTTTTTCCTGCCTCTCATTACGGTGCCTTTAACAACTCCCATTATACAGTATAGGCAGAAATCAACTGGTGAGGTTGTTTCCTAGCATGGATATGTATTAGTGGGAGTAAAGATGTTCTTGTTGAATTGTTACCAATTGTTAAAGATAGGGGATCTAACCTCTGTTGCAGTAGTGGTGGGGGAGTTTTGTCTGTTGGTTTTAAAGGGGAGGAAGAGGAGGAGGAAACCATCCTATTTGTCAGTGTCCCTCTCCCGAGTAGGTCACCTTCCCTCTCTCTTCTTCAGATCCTCTGCACAAACCTCAGGACAGAATCGCACAGAGGCCCATTTGTCCAAGCGAAGTTATGAGGCCGGCCAATTGAATTTTTGGCGTCGCTCACAAAGCGCCCATGAATGGCCCCTGAAACAATGCCCTGCTTCTTCGGGCACAATGGGCAAAAGAGCTGCCAACAGAACAGGCTGTTCTTGTTGCTGAGAGTTACCTGTGGTTCCACCTGAAAGAGAGTAACCATTCAAATCCCAGTCCTGAGAGGAAGGAGGGAGAGGGAGACAACACATCCCTAACCTCAGTGAAATTTATTTAAAATAATCATGGTGGTGGTGGTGGTGATATGTCGCAGGGTGCGTCACAGCAACATTAACAACAACATTAAAAACAGTTTTAAACAAATTTCAAACACAAGAATAGGGTGGGTCCTAAACGCAGGGCGTTTTTATCAGCCAAACTGCATTCTGGCACCTTTCAGGTTGGTGCCATTGCCATTGTAAGAGAACAAGGGAAGCATTTGCGGTGAGTTCTGGCACCTCTTTTTCTGGAAAAATGGCACTGCTTTAAAGTACCCGTGATGTATTCAGTGGTCTGTGTTTGCCCGAGCTTAAGTCTGGACTAAGGATTCTGAGCCCCTGTGTTCTGATATCCAATCACAGAACATTTCAGGATCTGGGACTCTGCCATTGGCCCTTAAACTCTGAGTCATGATTCGCAGCTTGGAAGTTTAGACAACCAATCACGTTGGGAGTGGGAGTGGCCCAGGCCACCAGAAATGTATACAAGCAGTTGCTTTGCCCCTGTTGTCCAGTTCTGTTAGTTCAATAAAAGTTATTAGTGTTATCACTGTGTCCTGCCACGTGGGAACCCACCTACATTTCAGTACCCATCTCAAATGTTGAAGGCCAGAGGAAATGGGTGTTTGAGTTACCATAGTATTTAGAGTCTTATCCTGTCAGGAATTCAAATCCGCAACTGATTTCTGAGGCATGCCATATACATGCGGGATCCTTCCCGCCCCTTCCATGTAGATTCCAACCACGAATTGAAATTGTGGAGCAGTAAAATGGGGTTGTGGGGGTGGAGGAGCAGCTATACTGAACTGCATTCAATGCTTAAAGATAAAAGTCGCTCCTTCGCTTTGTCTTGGGTTCTTCCCCCTTCTCAATCGTTCTTCCCTCTGCTTTGCTGCTGTGTCTGCTCAGAGCTATTTGTGCCCCATTTGCAACCATTTCTACCTGATTAATGTAAGAGAATGGTAAAAGGTAAAGGTAAAGGACCCCTGACGGGTTAAGTCCAGTCAAAGGCGACTATGGGGTTGCGGTGCTCATCTCACTTTCAGGCCGAGGGAGCCGATGTTTGTCCACAGACAGCTTTCCGGGTCATGTGGCCAGCATGACTAAACCACTTCTGGTGCAACAGAACTCTGTGATGGAAACCAGAGCGCACAGAAACACTGTTTACCTTCCCACCGCAGCGGTACCTATTTATCTACTTGCACTGGCATGCTTTCGAACTGCTAGGTTGGCAGGAACTGGGACAGAGCAATGGGAGCTCACTCGGTTGCGGGGATTCGAACCACTGACCTTCTGATCGGCAAGACCAAGAGGCTCAGTGGTTTAGACCACAGTGGTAATGTCAGAGAATGGTAATGTGGCTTCAGTGGCATTGAAATCCTTTTACATGGCTCTTGCTGTAAATGCTCGCAATGGGAGCTATTGATTGACTGAGTTTATACTCAGTGATAAGAAGAAGAAGAAGAGTTTGGATTTGATATCCCACCTTATCACTACCCTAAGGAGTCTCAAAGTGGCTAACAATCTCCTTTCCCTTCCTCCCCCACAACAAACACTCTGTGAGGTGAGTGGGGCTGAGAGACTTCAGAGAAGTGTGACTAGCCCAAGGTCACCCTGCAGCTGCATGTGGAGGAGCGGGGGAGCGAACCCTGTTCACCAGATTATGAGTCTAGCGCTCTTAACCACTACACCACACTGGCATAAGGATCTTAAAAGGAGAATAATATTGGTGGAAGATTCTGACATGCTGGGGAATCCCCAAGATATGTTCCTTAAGTTATTTATTTACCACACTCAACTTCCCATTCTTCCTCCAGTGAGCTTAAGGCGCTGCTTAGGTGTTTCTTTCCATGTTCATTTCATCCTCACAACAACCATGCGTGGTTGGTAATTAAGGCTGACCCTGGCTCAAAGTAACCCTGGCTGAGTGGGGAATCTGTTTGTTAGAGTGTGGTGCTGATCATGCTAAAGTTGCAGGTTCGATCCCCATACGGGACAGCTGCATATTTCTGCATTGCAGGGGGTTGGAATAGATGATGCTCGTGGGTCCCTTCCAACTCTACGATTCTGCAATATGGCAATACCACGCTGGTTAATTTATCCCAAGCCGCCCTTTTCTTTTTATCTGCTGCCTGCCTACTATGGCGATTGCCTTACACACAGGCCCCTTTTAAGGCCTCTTGGAGATGGTGAAACCCAACCTAACATTGCCGTCTAGGGCAATCTGATCTCTGCACACGCAAGGATGACAAGCTGCTCTCACAGGGGGACAGATGCTGACATCTACTGTGCCATCGGTAGCTACTTTTGTAGCAGGTATCCAGTTCTGCCTCTGAACGGTTGAACTGGGAAAAGGAGAGGCTTCCCATCATCGGTGAAAGCTCTTAAGTGCCAGAGGTCTCAGGCAGAGTGGCTGGCATTTGGCATTACATAACCATCCCCAAGCCGAGAGACAAATCTTGTGAGGTGAACCCTTAGCAGTCATTCCCAGAAGGCTAAGGTGCAGCGCTGAGGTAAAATCTCTCTGGGATTCAAGTTCATTTAGCCAGGCTAGCTCCAAAGAAAATAAGGCTGTGTACACAGTATGCATTTAAAGCACATTCAAAGCACATTCGTTCCCTTCAAAGAATTGTGGGCACTGTAGTTTGTCCCTCACAGTTACAGTTCCCATTAACGCTCAGCATAAACTACAGTGCCCAGAATTCTTTGCGAGGGACGGATGTCCTTTAATGGTTTAGTGTGTACTTAAGCCATAGCTTCATTTCCGCCCAAAGAAAGCAAATCCTTAAATACAAATCCAATAGTTTCATTCCCCTTTCCAGGATCTGGCAAAAAAATAATAATCCCCAAATACACTGCAACCCATAGCAGATACATACTTTACAACATTTCTCCAAGGAAAATAGAGGTGTCCTATAATGACAACAATAATAATGTTATTATTTATATCCCACCCCTCTGCCTGGGTTGCCCCAGCCACCCTAAAAAAAATAACAAAACATTAAAAGACTTCCCTACACAGGGCTGCCTTCAGATGTCTTCTAAAGGTTGTGTAGTTGCATAACTCCATACCCTCCAACATTTCTCCCATGAAAATAGGGACATCCTAAGGAAAAGTGGATACATTCCGGGATCAAATCAGAATCTGGGACGGCTTCTGTAAATCTGGAAAATAGGGGCACTTGGAGGGTCTGCAATTGTAGGTGCCAGTAAGGAACCAAGGCTGAATACCCTTCCCAACACTGCTGACTCCATAGCACAACAGTTCAGCGATGCATACATACACACCCACACGCTTTCCCACCCACACCCATATCCCTTAGTGGCTACCGATCTGCTTGGGATTAAGCCCAGCAAACAGACACCTGATCTAAGACCAGCAATGGCATCCGCACGGCTAGTATGGACCTGTCTGTCCCCTTTGTCATATCAGATTAGGGTTAGAAGGGATCAGAGAGAAGCACAAAGGAAGATTAATGATCCACAGGCAGGTGGGTGGAACTCCTGCATTCAGGATATCAGCCAGTGTGGAAGCTCTAATACAGTGGTGTCCAAACTTTTTTCCAAAGAGGGCCAGATTTGATGAAGTGAAGGGCCGTGAGGGCCGACCGACCAAAGGGCCAACCAAGGTTGTTGACCTTTTTTTAGAATTGAAGTTCTTGAAGGTTTTTTTAGGTTTTTACCCTAGAAAATAGACTGCCATGGGGGCCAGATTCATGCCTGCTCTAATAGCTATTGTATTTCTCTCTCTCTCTCTCTCTCTCTCTCTCTCTCTCTCTCTCTCTCTCCTACTTCCCTTCTGCTTTATTTCACTGTCTAACACTCTTCTGTTCCATCCTTCCAGTTTTCCTGATGCCCTTCAGGTCAGATCTATCTGCCTTGTTGGAGGGACCACAGCTCAATGGGAAAGAGAGCATCCTTTGCATGCAGAAAGTCTGAGCGTTCCATCACTGGTGCACCCAGTTAAAAGGGTCTGGTAGCAGTTGACTAAGACCCTTTGAGGATATCTGCTCCTCCACTGGGTGGCAGGCTTGTGAACACACCACTGGGCTAGTGTGATGATATATAAGTTAGCACTGAGGCAGCCCAGAAGGCTCCCCCACATCAGATCCTAACCCTCCTCCTAGCAGATTTTTATTCTGCTGGGTATTTCCCATCTTATTACCACTGTGCAGTCTAATTAGTTAGAAGCCAGTTCACAGTTGCAGTCTTAGTGCTCAAGGGATCCTGGTGTGCTATGCAGCTTATTAAAAGCTTTTGTACCTTGAGGGACATGATTTCGGAGACGGGGAGGGAGAAACAGAGAGAGAAGCTTTAGTTGCTGCAGCTACCTTGGGCAGAACTTCGATATTTCATTGGCTATGGGCTGTAGGTGGTTCCTAAGTTTGGAAACCACTGCTCTAAGGGATGTCAGCATGATGGCACTTTATTGCTTCCTCCTAGCAGGGGAGCATAAAGAGGATGGGCAAATCTTGTTACAGTGTTACCTTGGTTCTCAAACTTAATCCATTCCGGAAGTCCGTTCCAAAACGAAAGCATTCCAAAACCAAGGCACACTTTCCCATAGAAAGGAATGCAAAATGGATTAATCCGTTCCATACTTTTAAAAACAACCCCTAAAATAGCAATTTAACATGAATTTTACTAACAAGACCATTGATCCATAAAACGAAAGCAATAAGCAATGTACTGCAGTCACACAATCAATCAGTAACTGAACTGGGTTCCACACAGTCACAAAAACAAACAAAAAAAAGAGCCACAAAAACGCAAAATAAATAGCAAGAACAGACAGATCTCAGGATAATACTCAAAACGGAAGTGTGGCACTCAAATCGGAAGTGTAACGCTCAAAACAGAGCACGTTCGGCTTCTGAAAAAAGTTTGCAAATCGGAACACTTGCTTCCGGGTTTGCAGTGTTTGGGTTCCAAGTTGTTTGAGTACCAAGGCATTTGAGAACCAAGGTACCACTGCACTCTGGAAAGATTTGGGATTTGGAAACAGTGGCTAACCATGGCAGCAGAGTGACTTTCCTCTGGGCCAAGTAAGAACTGGTGCACACATTTTCTCTTCTGCTTTCCAGCTGCTTCCTTGTGGTTTGCTTCCATTTCTCCAGTGTAATGTGTATCAAAAAGATCCCATCACTTTTTTCTTTTGCAGATGGTCGTTCTGATGGACCCAATGGAGGACCCTGATGACGTGCTCCGCGCCAACCGCTCACGAGAGAAGTCCTATATGTTTGATGTAGCCTTTGATTTTGCTGCTACCCAGGTAAATAAGTCGGACGAACATGCATACCTAGTTACCCAGGGACCTGAGCCCAAAGTACATGTGATGTGGCGATAGACACATGCATTGGTTTCCTGGCTGATCTAAGGGATGCTGGGGGTGGAAGAGCTAAGTATTTCCCCGGGGGGTGGGGGGTGTTTTTTTCTGTTCTGAAGTACCCTCCCCTTTTTCACCCAATGGAAGAAACGTAAAGTACCCTTATCTTTTCCCCGGCACCAGCTGTGAAGCTTAGAGTGGGGAAATTCCCAGAGGAAAAAGGGTTAACCAATTCCTCCCTATTCCTCAGTTCCCAATCACAACCTCCCCAGAGCTGCTTTTGATTAGGAAAAATAACTGGAGGAGTGTTACACGGATCTGCGGATCTGCCGTAAAACGTATGGTCCCAGATCTAAGCCACCTCTGACATCCCAGCTTTGCCTTCCAACCTGTCTCAGGTGTGGTGGCAGGTGGCATGCCTGGGCCAAACCACAAGCTCCCCTTTCACCAGGCTCCATTTCAAGCTAATTTGCACGTTGCCGTGAAACTGGATCTTCTTGAGTGAGATCTGCCATTCATCTTGCCAGTTCTTGCTCCTGAAGTGAGAGGTGGTAAGGGGCTGAGATGGAGAAGGAGCAGTGAATAAGGAGAGAACATTGTGGGACGGAAATGACTGAGAGCGCATGACTACAAGGCCACCTCCACACCGTCAATTAGAGCACTCTTATTCCACCTTAAGAGTCAATGCTTCCCCCAAAGAATCCTGGGAACTTTAGTCTTAAGTGTTCCTTTAAACAGAGCCTGGTAGAGCCAGCCCATGATATTGTGCAGTTGCACTGTGTGATCTGAGGGCTGCATCCAGCCTCCTCTCTGAGCTTGGAAGCACCCCTGGGCATTCTTTTTCGGTTGCCACAATACTCCTTCAGGACATCCCCCCCAAAATGGATGCACCAAGAAATCACTTGTGTTGTCTCCAATTGGGCTGGCTCTGGATCCCAGTTTGTTTGCTTATTAAGAATAATAATTTTATTATTTATACACCGCCCGTTGGCTGGGTTGCCCCAGCCACTCTGGGCGGCTTCCAACGCATATGAAAACATAACCAAACATCAGACATTAAAAACTTCCCAATACAGGACTGCCTTCAGATGTCTTCTAAACGTTGTGTTGTTCTTTATCTCCTTGACATCTGGTGGGAAGGTGTTCCAGAGGGAGGGTGCCACTGCCAAGAAGGCCCTCTGCCTGGTTCCTTGAAACTTCTCTTCCCATAATGAGGGAGCCACCAGAGGGCCCTCGGAGCTGGACCTCAGTATCCGGGCTGAGCAATGGGGGTGGAGACGCTCCTTCAGACATACAGGCTGAGGCCGTTTACTCAGTAAATTTAAAAGGCATCATAAGCTTTATTTTAAAAAGACGATGATAAAGGCTAAACCACATAAGACGAACTCAGATTCATGGCTAAATAGCTGTCTTAAGGAATGCAGTTTCTTCTTGCCTTTGGAGGGCTCTGTTATACTATGCTGGAGGCAGCAAAGAGCAGGTGGTGTTAGAGAAAAGTCAAAGCTCATTACCACCTGCTGCCTCATACTGAGCTATTTGTTTCCGCTGCCTTCCTGGAAACAGGATGTTTCTTTGATACCCTCTTCTGTTCCCCTCCTCTTTCAGGATATGGTCTACCGTGCCACCACCAAAGGCCTCATTGAAGGTGTCATCTCTGGCTACAACGCTACTGTTTTTGCCTATGGCCCCACTGGTAAGAAAACAGGCTCATATGGGAACGTGAGACACCGTCTCTTCTCACTGTAGGAACCAAGGTCTATAGGCTGCTCTAGGCATGGACTGTTTTAGTTCTGAAAGCAATGGGACAAGCCTCGGAACTGCTCCCCCTCTCATGGGGCCCCAAGTTCTATTCTCCATGTGTGAGGAAGGGTCAAAAGAAGCCATTTCTGGACCCAGGGCTGAATTCTAAGTAATGGCTCTAAGAGGAGTGACTCAGGATCTAGACAGGGAAGAGGAAGTTGGAGAGAGGGAGCCTGAGAGCAGGTTTGTGTGAGCACCTCAAAAACCAAATAAAAGACCTCTGATCTCAAGCCTGCAAGCACCCTATGTTAACGAAACAAGGGCCTTGTGCACTTCTGTGTGGTGGTTTTTCAAGCGCACCACATTACCGTTAGAAAACAAACCATCCTTTGGCTAGCAGCAGAGCAGATCCAAAGCACAAAAGTAGTGTAAACGCCCTTGCACATCCTTGAGCAAAGTCCTTTTTGTACTATCTTCTCATCTTAATTCCAGCACACCATATTCATTCCAGATAAGACCAGTCTCTGTTCCATAAAAGACATGTTAGCCTCCATAGTCTTGTCCCTGTGCTTTTCTGAACACAGAAGGTGAGGATCTGGACATCCAGAAAGCCATTTATTATGCAGGTGAATACAGTTCATCTTGACCAGTGGTTTTTAGTATATTGAAAACGACCTTTGTTAGGAAGGAAGAGCTTAAGGAGCAAACGTGTTCCTTTCAAGAAGAAACCTAATAAGATGGAGATCCAACTCTGGGTGGCCCTAAACTGGAAACATGTTACCAATTCAGCAACCAACTTTCCTCTCGCCCCCAGGCTGTGGAAAGACCTATACCATGCTTGGCACAGACAATGAACCTGGCATTTATGTGCGAACGCTCAACGACCTCTTCCGTGCTATCGAGGAGACCAGTGACGACATGGACTACAAGGTGTCTATGTCCTATTTGGAGGTGGGTCACCTTGGAAGCAGGGTGTGGGTGCGAAAGATGGCCTATCTCTGGAGTTGTCAGAATGGTGTTTATGGGCACAAGGGTACCAATGAAGTCTTCTCCTGGTCTCCACAAATCTCTCCCCCACGCCAGTTGTCACCCTATGTAAAAATTATGTTGATCTTGGGTCAGTATTTTTATGGTGCCAGCAAGGACCACATCTGTTTATTTATTTTTACTGCATGGTCCACCAATGTAATTTATATTTTGATGGGGACTAGGTGAGGGCTGCGCGAAATAATGCAAAAGAAGGAAGATCAGTTTTAATCATACAGGATCCAGCCTTTACCTAGACTCCATGGGAAATAAAAGAATATGTGTGTGCACAGATATTTTCTGTTTTTCTATCTGCTCAGGGCAAGGAGGGAAGAGACTTGGGGAAATGGGGGGGGGGGAAGCAACGCCAGAATGGGGGTGCCCATAGCGCTCTGTCCAAATTCCAAAGGTGCCCACAGAAAGCTTGATGAGCTAGCCATCATGGCCCAGAACTGGAGGGGAATCGCTGCCCGATAATGCTGTTTCGTTTCCCATTTCCTGTGTGCTGAGTCACACAGCTGTTTTTGAGGTGCGTCCCAAGTTAGAGCTGCTTCCCACAGCTCTTGTTGTTCCTTGCTTACAGGGGAGCGTGCAAGTAACAAGCTGGAGATTTTGCTGAAGCACATCCTTGCAAAATGTACACAAGCAGCAGAGCTACACTGAAGCTGGGTGGCAAAGGCATACAGTGGTACCTCGGGTTACAGACGCTTCAGGTTATAGACTCTACTAACTGCCTTGGGCTTGCCGATCAGAAGGTCGGCGGTTCGAATCCCCACGGTGGGGTGAGCTCCCGTTGTTTGGTCCCAGCTTCTGCCCACCTAGCAGTTCGAAAGCACATCAAAGTGCAAGTAGATAAATAGGTACTGCTCCGGCAGGAAGGTAAACGGCGTTTCCGTGTGCTGCTCTGGTTCGCCAGAAGCGGCTTAGTCATGCTGGCCACATGACCCAGAAGCTGTACGCCGGCTCCCTTGGCCAATAAAGCGAGATGAGTGCCGCAACCCCAGAGTCAGTCACGACTGGACCTAATGGTCAGGGGTCCCTTTACCTTTTTTAACCCAGAAATAGTGCCTTGGGTTAAGAACTTTACCTCAGAATGAGAACAGAAATCGTGCTCCAGCTGCAGGAGGCCCCATTAGCTAAAGTGGTACCTCAGGTTAAGAACGGTTTCAGGTTAAGAACGGACCTCCAGAACGAATTAAGTTCTTAACTAGAGGTACCACTGTACTTACTTTCACATTGTCGTGATGATGTGCATGCCTTCTGCCTTAAACCTTTGCGTGGGAAAAGATTGCATTCACAGCCGAAGCACCACCCTGCCTTGAAATCTTGCTGTTGTCTCAAGTGTTCCTACCCCTTCCTGTACCCCATAACTTGACTCTTCTCTGGCAGCTCCCCCCCCCCATTCTTCTGCCTTTATGGCTGGTGTGCACAAGGTCCTGGGTGCAGATAATCGCCTTGGCAACACACCAGGACTCAGGCTAGTATAATATTGACACTCATTAGCAGCTTGGAACAACCAGCAATAAAGCGAAGGAAGGAAGCAACTGGAAAAGCACCACTGGGACATGAGCGGTGCGGTCCCTTTGTGCTTCTTTCCAACTTTAAGAGAAAACTGGGGTTTGGCAGTTGTGGGGGAGAAGGGAAGAGAAGGCGAAGGAAATTAGCCATCATCTGCCCATCTTTGCTTCTGGCATCCCCTCTATGCAAGAACCCAGCTCTCAGTAGCCTCTGTTCCTCAAATCAATTCTCTCTCTCTTTTAAAAAAAGAAAAGAATATTTTATCTTTTCACATATAGAAAGTTACATTTGTTACTCAACAGTTATATTCCAAGTTCAACAAAACTAGTGACTTCCTGCTCACCCAGCATCAATGTTTATAACCCAAATTAAATACAATTGCGTTTGAAGGTTCTGCCTTCTCTCATTTCATCCTCTCTAACATATTTCTTAATGTATTCTGCCATTTTCTGACATTCAAACCCTGCGGTGGTCTTTGCATATGGGAAATAACTTTTTATATACACTAGAAATGGTTTTCAGTCTTTTTAAAAAGATTCTAAATTTGTGTCTTTTATCAGTGCCATCATTTTTGCCATCTCTGCGTATTCCAAGATTTCTTTATCAGCCATTCTTCCTTTGAGGTTGTTCTCTCTCCTCCTTCCATTTCTGAGCATAAGAGAAACCTTGTCACTGTAGTCACATACCTAAATACCGTTGAGGATTTCTTTGGGATTTCGCTGTCTAGTATCCCCAAGCAGGAAGGATTCTGGCCTCTTGGGAAAAGCAGGGTTGCCATACACCCGGAATTTCCTGGACATATCCAGAATATTGCAGTTGGAAGCAGTGTCTGGGTAGAAATCAGCAAAATGTCCGGGAAATTCACATTTCAGTAGTGTCATTTTTGCTAATTTTCCATAAAACAACTCAAAAACAACAAAACTCAACAACTTTGGCAAAATTGTTATTATTGTTGTTGTTGTTACTATTATTATTATTATTCAACAACTTTTGAAATATAGCAACTTTAAGGAAAAGTCACTTGAATTTTTTTCTTAATTTCATTATACAGTGGTACCTCGGTTGTCAAACGTAATCTTTTCCGGAAGACCGCTCGACTTCTGAAACGTTTGACAACCAAGGCGCTATTGTCGGTCGGCAAATTCCTTTTAAAAAATGGATAAACTCGCCTCGGAATCCATTCAACTTCCGAGGTGCGTTCGAAAACTGAAGCATTCACTTCCGGGTTGTCAGCATTCGAGTTTCAAATTGTTCAGCTTCCAAAGCATTCGACAACTGAGGTTTCATTGTATACCATGTCTCAAAAGGCTCACTCTCTCTCTCTCTTTTTAATAACTTTTTTTTTTATTTTCCAAAAATAACAAAAGGGGGGGATCATAAACAAATTTTTAAACCACAATTTTTTTTTGGTCAACTTCCCTCCACTCCCCCTCTTGGTTCCTTTATAATATACTTGTTCATGCATGTCCATAAAACCTTATATACTTAACAATCCAATTTTAAAACCTTCTTCATCTTATTACAAGTGACTTTTAAAAGTTATACTAATGTAAAAATCTATACACAAAGCTTAAAAAAATATGCATTGAACAGTTACCCTTTTTTGTAATAATCCTGCATAATTCAGTAATTTATTTTGCCAATCTTCTGCTTTATCTTCTTTGGCTGAGGCTTCTTCCTTCTGCAGGGGCTTTGAAAGGCTCACTCTCAATGCTTATTCAGAAGATTTAACCCATGGAAACCATAGGGTCTTGTTTTGTTTTCACACGTTGAGTGGGGCACCTGTACGTGTTTGTTGTGCAAAGCCTTTAGCCCAAATCTCCCCCATGTTGATCCAAACTGACTTCAATACATGACAGAAATATCTGTGCTACTGCCTTGCTACAGGCTATAGGCAGAACAATAAGGTGAATAAGGTCTTAGACTGCATCTTTAACTTTCTAGTGCAAATTGGATGCCAGCATGAGAGACAGCTCTAATGCAGTCCTTATTGACACTTCTGGTATTGAATTTATTGATTGCCTGACGCATTAATGGCCAGTGCCAGGAATCTTGACATTTACTGTAGGTTTGATGGGAGATATCCACAAGGAGTCATGGCCAGCAGTGGTTTCCAGGGTTGTTTCCTTGCTTGCTTTTAAGCTAACACAGCAATTCAGGCGGAGTGTCGTTGCAAATGGAGCCTTCTATGGCCCAACAAGCAACTGCAGCTATGATTCCAGGGTCCCTGTTGGGGAGAGAATGTGGGGAGCAGAGTTTGAAGCAGTCCTCAAATGTGGCTCTGTGATTCAGCTTCTCAGTGACTGTTATGTACTGAGTTGAATAGGATCCAAACTGCAGCAGTCTGATTGGTCCTAGAACAATAGGATCCAAAAGGCAGCAGTCTGATTGGTCCTAGAACAATAGGATTCAGAATGCAGCAGTCTGATTGGTCCTAGAACAATGCAGCAGTATGATTGGTTGGCAGGAACCACCCAATCATGCTCCAGATAGAAGTGAATCCACAACTTGATTGGCTTACAGTAGAATTCCGGAATTAGCCAATCATGTGCAGCCCATTGTGTAAATAATGTATATAAAGCAGATACTTTGAGGGGACTTGCATTCATTCATTCCTCCTCACCACTATGAGCTGAATAAAGAGCATGAAATCACTTTGCGACTCTGAGTATATTTCAGTGACCTTGTGTCCAATTCTAATAGTCAGTGCTGCAGCCATAGGCAGACTCTTGTGGGAGACAGGAGTGACATCTTACCTACTTGTGAGCGGCATGCAAGGGGAAGAATGTTCTAATAAACATTTCTTTTGCCAACGTATATAGTTCATTTGTTCCTCTCTTGCACCAAAAAGAGAAAATACTGCCAGATGCTCTGGGCAGAACAAGGAAGTAATAAATCAGCACACTTGCATCGTAGTCTAGGCCACGGCATGGATAGATAGATATCAACACTGCAAATCACCCCTTCTGTTTCTGATGCTCTTGCTTATGAAGCCAAATTGGGAGCACTCACAAACAAGAGCGAGGTATCATCGGGCATGGGGAATTCCTGTGGCTTGCAAAAGTACAGAAAATATTTGGGGGGGGGGGGACTTTAAGGGGCAGGGCTGTTGACATTTCTAATCCACCTTAAGGAACAGGTATGGGATTGTCACGTGTCACATGTCCGTTTACATTCCAGCACAGTATGCTGGGAACTTCTGTTTGTGTATAGCTTTTGCTTTTAGCTGTTCTCTCTGAGACAACATGAGAGAGAGACGACATGTTTCTTTGTCCTGATTTATGATTAATAAATCTGTAGTTGTAGTATGCTTCCACAAGCCTCACGCCTATTCTGTGTACGCAGTTCGATCTGCTGATAGTGTGCCCTGGCTGAGTAAGCCTGGGTCACTGATTTACGTCAGAGCACAGGTGATGGCCTTTGCACTGGGCCGCTGGAAGGAGACGGCCCAGCCAGGGCAAGCCAGCTGGCCTCCCGGCCCTCTTCATGCTGACAAGGGCATCCCCTTCCCCAACAGACCAAGTTTGGACATATCATGCTGATTGACAGTTGTGGTGGTGGTGAGGAGAGACACAAGAAACTGGTGAGGTGGGGGGGGAATGCAAGGGAATAGCTAAGATCCTGAACAGTTATCATCCACACTGCGACCCTTTGCTTCTGTTCCCACTGGCAAAAACTTGTTCTAAACCCATTTGGCTACTGGAACATTTCTCCAAAGAACTTTCAGGAACTGTAGATGGGATGCTGAGAATTTTGTTTTAGCTCAATTCATTTGTTAACCTGATAGTGTGCTTCCTGCAGACACATTGTACCACATCGGCTTCTACGAAGGGGTGCCCACTAAGGATCTCTTGCTAGCTGAGAAGCTGGAGCTTCAACCAAGGAGGGCTTTACAATGTTCTTAGTCTGACTTGACTAAGCCTCTGGTGACCCATTGTCTCCAAACCCCATATTGGTGCCTTCTAAAGGTAAAGGGACCCCTGACCATTAGGTCCAGTCGTGACCGACTCTGGGGTTGCGGCACTCATCTCGCTTTATTGCCCGAGGGAGCCGGCATACAGCTTCCGGATCATGTGGCCAGCATGACTAAGCCGCTTCTGGCGAATCAGAGCAGCGCACGGAAACGTCATTTACCTTCCCGTCAGAGCGGTACCTATTTATCTACTTGCACTTTTACGTGCTTTCGAACTGCTAGGTTGGCAGGAGCAGGGACCGAGCAACGGGAGCCCACCCCATTGCGGGGATTCGAACCGCCAACCTTCTGATCGGCAAGTCCTAGGCTTTGTGGTTTAACCCACTGTGTCCTAGGCTCTGTGGTTTAACCCACAGCGCCACTCACATCCCATAATGGTGCCTTCTAGAACCTGCTAAAAGATAGCTAAGCTGCTTGCAATGGTCCTTCAGCCCCTCTTACTTCCCCCCTCTAGATCTACAATGAGATGATCCGGGACCTGCTGAACCCCTCCCTGGGCTACCTGGATTTACGTGAAGATTCCAAAGGGATAATCCAAGTGGCTGGCATCACGGAAGTGTCTACCATCAACGCTAAGGAGGTGAATGGGAATAAACCAATTATACAACGGGGGAGGAGCAGGAAGCCATAAATTTTGCTGCTGCCAAATGCAGTTTTACAGGATAGTGATCCCGGTTACGAATTTTATGTTCCGAAAGAGCCTGCCATAATTGTGTACCTATCACTGCGGCAAGCTGGGGATAATTCTAACTGAAGATCTCAATACTGAATAGCCCTACAGTACTGAATGACATTGCCAACAATGGACAGCCTTGGACAAGACCACTGGTACATCTATCTCAGCTTCTACGTTCCTTCTGTGACCAGGATTGCATGTTTTGCCCTTGTTGTTAGGGACGCTGTCAGTGCAGCATCCCCACATAGCATCCTGGTTAATGGCCCACAAATAATCCGACCCTCTCCCCCCCCCTTTTTTTTAAGTATTCTGTATTTGTGTTTTTGTTGCTAGAGAGTAAAACCATATTAGTCAATCCAATTGTTTGTTCTGCTGCTTATGAAGAGGTGAGACAAGCATTAAGGCTGAGTTTGAAAAGGTTATTCTTATTTGCATTTGGATTTAGTTTTTTGAGGCAGGAGGGGGAAAACGTTAGCAGTGATGGAACAAGAAATTCAATATTATTTCCTGGATATTGGTTAAGAGGAGAAAGAGATCAGCCCATGACTTCTTGGCAACAGCAGATGCTGTGGTTTTGAGGAATGGACCGGCATGTTCACCTGAACGTCTTGCTGTGTTCAGTGGGGCCTATTCCAGATAAATGAGCATAGGACTGCAGCCTCAGAAGACTTGGGCTACGTACACGTGACAGAATTAAAGCAGATTTTCCCTCCCCAAAAAATCCTGGGAATTGTAGTTTACTCTTTACAGACCTATAACACCTTTAAGAAACTACAGTTCTGAGAATCCTGTGATGGGTGCTTTAAAAGTGTGGTATTGCTGCTTTTCCCCCAACCTGAGGAAAATGCCTGTTTAGGTTTCGGCCAACCAGAAACATACCCATTTCGCAGAGTTGTTGGGTGTCCCCTTCCCCCTTCTGTTTCCCAGGATGTTCCTCCTTTCCTTTGGTCCTCGACCCCCCCCCCCGCCAAATCCCCCTAACAATTCTCATGAGCTTTACCTCCTTATGTCTTTCCCTGATGACTCCATTTTGGTGCTCTCACCTACCTCTCACCAGGTAGTGGCTTCGTGTGGCGTTCGTATGGAGCCCCCGGTCATCTCACGAACTATTGACCCGTACACCACTAATCCGCTGCCACCAACCAGGTCCTCCCTGGTAAAATCACTTTAGTCTTAGTCAGCTTTTCAATTAATAAAGAAGAGTGTATTTTATTTCAGACACAAACAAAACTTTTACAGCATTCCAAACATTGTTGCTGTCAGAGCTACCCTAGGTCCCAGCTCACAAAGGACCAACGCTGCTTCGTTGTTAAGTATAAAAGTCTTTATTGAAGTTCAGTTTCACTTCCAGAGCCGCAGCGCGCAGCCCCACGTCTAAAGTGTCAGACCACTGATGCTCCGTCTGAGTCTCCTCCCCCTTGACACCAGTTTAAGATTCTAGCCTTGCTCCACCTTCTCCGCTGCTCCTTCCTCCTCTGGGTCCGCCTGCCCGCCGGGGTTCCGCCCTTTCTAGCCTCTTCTCCCGCTGATTCCCCTGAGCCTTCTCCCTCCCTCCGGCGGGCTTTAGGAGCTGGTTCCCCATCCGGGTCTCCTGCTGTTCCACGCGCCTGCACATTTGAACTTGGCGCGCGCGCCCAGCCAGCAGCTTTCCTCCTGACCGTTCCACTGCTGCTGTCACTGCTTCCCCCTTCGGGGGGGCTAGCTGCAACTGACCTCCCCTCCGTTGGAGGCGTGGTCAGCCCTGACTCCCTCTCTGGAGGAGACACTGCCCCTGACACATGTGACTCTTCCCCCCCACTACGCTCTGGTGGGGAAACTGGTCCCGATCCTCCACTGCTGCTTTGGGGTTCCCCTCTGGCTCCTTGTTTCTGGTGCGTCCCCCCTGGGACCCCCCTTGCCCTGACCATCGGCGCCCCCTTCTGGGAATCTTCTGATTCGCTGGAGAAGCTCATGGAATCTCTCGGGCCACTGTCATACTCCCCTACGCTGCCCTCGGATTCTTCCCCTTCGCTCTCCCAATCCTCTCTCCCCAGTGCTCCTGCTCCTGATTCCCTGACAGTTGCTCTTTACTTTCTTAGTCTTATTTTCCTCTCTCTATCTCTTCTACCTCCCCACACTCAAGAACCCACTGCCCTAACTGTCTCTCTATTTCCAACTGCCTTTCCCAACCAGCCAACCCACGAAATCCAACCAACTGCCCCCAACAACTCCCAATGAACTCCCAGAACTAGCTTTATAGACCCACTGACTCCACCCCCCTGGGTCCTGTCTGTGCAACCTATTTAACTATTTCCCCTCCAGCACTCTCTCATATATGTTAACGTCACACTTCGCTCTTACAACACCTTTAATATTTTCAGTTTCTGCACTTTTCTGAGTTGAGGGAAGAGGAGGGAAGGGGAATATAGACTCCTATTCCTGAAGTGTCTGTTCATGTAAATATTGCTACGAAATATTACTACCTCTGGTCCACTCAGGAGAGAGCAGAAAGCAGAAAAAAGGAGAAACTCTGGGATATTGTCTTATGACTTCAATGAAAATAATCTCCCACAATGAGAAAAGTTGGGGATCTTGTAAGTCTGATATGGGAACAATATGGAGGAGGTAGGATGTACATTTCTAAATAATGCCTACAGACACGTCCAGCTGAATATTGGCCTTTGTTTGTGCAGTGACCAAGAGGGGTGCAGGCCAGAATAAACTTGCTCTTTTATCTGCAGTTCCTTAATCCTCTCTGTTTCCAGTTACTTACTTAAACAGCCAGAGTTTAAGTAAGCCTCCTATCAGTAATATCCATGGCTGTTGGATAATTTTACATTGAGATAGCAAAACTTTGGAACGTCAGGTGTTCCTAGACTACAGTTCCCATCATCCCTGACCATTGGCCGTACTGGCTGGGGTTGATGGGAGTCGGAGTCCAAGATCTATTGGGCCACAAGTTCCCTGCCCATTTTAAGAAGGATGCCTTTGTGCCTTCCGCTGTTTCCCTTCCCTGCAGATCATGCAGCTGTTGATGAAAGGCAATAAGCAGCGTACCCAGGAGCCCACAGCGGCCAACCGGACTTCCTCGCGCTCCCATGCTGTGCTACAGGTGACCGTGCGCCAGAAGAGCCGCGTCAAGAATATTATGCAGGAGGTGCGCGTGGGGCGGCTCTTCATGATCGACTTAGCTGGCTCGGAGCGGGCCTCTCAGGTATGAGCAGAAAGGGGCAGGCTTCTCATCAGGAGGAGCACACCATGTTAGTCTAGGGCAGGGGTCAGCAACCTTTTTCAGCTGTGGGGTGGTCCACTGTCCCTCAGACCATGTGGTGGGCCGGACTATATTTTGGAAAAAAATATGAACAAATTCCTATGCCCCACAAATAACCCAGAGATGCATTCTAAATAAAAGCACACATTCTACTCATGTGAAAACACCAGGCAGGCCCCACAAATAACCCAGAGATGCATTTTAAATAAAAGGACACATTCTACTCATGTAAAAACACGCTGATTCCCAGACCGTTCACAGGCAGGATTGAGAAGGCAATTGGGCCACATCCAGCCCCCGGGCCTTAGGTTGTCTACCCCTGGTCTAGGGCAATGTTTCCCAAACTTGGGTCTCCAGCTTTTTTGGACTACAACTCCCATCATCCCTAGCTAGCAAGGTCAGGGATAATGGGACTTGTAGTCTGAAAACAGCTGGAGATCCAAGTTTGGGAAGCACTGGCCTACAGGGTGCGTATTTCCTGAGCATTGTCTGGAGGCTATGTATTTCCTTAACATTGTCATTGAAGCCCTCTGGTGCTCAGCCTGAACATGTGAGGGCCAAAGTGTGTAGAGGAATGGGCACATTGGCCCCACTCCCAAATCTTTGTGTGTGTGCCAGGTTTGCCTGCTCCACTCCCAAGCGTCACATGTTTAGTGTGAAGAGCTGAAGGGGCTTTTTTCTATTTGCATGAATGAACTTAGTGGGCCACCTCTCAATCGGGAACCTTGATAAGGCAGGCTCTGAAGGGGGAATGCTTAAAAAGTCCGCTTAAGACCTTAAGACCCATGTACCTATGGGACCGCCTCTCCTGGTATGCCCCACAGAGGACCTTAAGGTCCACAAATAACAATACTCTGGAGGTCCCGAGCCTCAAGGAGGTTATATTGCTTTCAACTAGAGCCAGGGCCTTTTCAGCACTGGCCCCTACTTGGTGGAATGTTCTGTCACAAGAGACTAGGGCCCTGCGGGACTTGACATCTTTCCGCAGGGCCTGCAAGACAGAGCTGTTCCACCTGGCCTTTGGTTTGGATTCAGACTGACTCTTATGTTTCCCTCCCCTTATGGTCTTGATTTATCAGCTACTTTGAAATGAGGCTGCATTTTAAATTGCATTTTAACCTGTATTTTAAATTGGTGTCGTCCCCCCTCTTTTTCCCGTTTTTACTGTGACTTTATTGGTGTTAGCTGCCCTGAGCCCGGCTCTGCCTGGGGAGGGCGGGGTATAAATTATTATTATTATTATTATTATTGCTAAATTTGTGAAGGCCGGTGTGAGGAGAGGTACAGCCAGCAATGGGCCTGGGGCCACTGACTTCATTCTGGTCCCTCTACACACTATGGGTGTCCTGTCTGAAGGGGGGCTTGAAAGGAGTTAAAATGAGGAGAGAGTGGCATTCTTTCCTTCCTGAGACTGCTGCTTTGGAAGAAGCTTGAAAGCTGGAGTCGAGGGCACAAGAGAGCACAGCAAAGACGAGGGCAAGAGATTCCAACCCACTCTCAAAATTGCAGCCGAAGCAAACGTCTCAGCAGGCCCCCTGCTTGGTTTTTCTCGGAACAACGATTCCATTCTTGTGTCCCTCCTACTCTCCTTCTCCCACAGACGCAGAACCGCGGGAAGCGAATGAAGGAAGGCGCTCACATCAACCGCTCCCTGCTGGCCCTTGGCAACTGCATCAATGCGCTCAGTGACAGGGCAGGGGTCAAATATGTCAATTACCGGGATAGCAAGCTCACTCGCCTCCTGAAGGTAGGTCTGCCTGCGGGGTGGGGCTGGCAAGGAGGGTGCCTAATCATGCAAGGTGGGCATAGCCTGAATTAAATGATATGTTCTCTCTCACACGTTCACGAGGCAAGGTTGGCTTGCGGGGAAGGATTTCATGCCAACGTGCATTGAATTGTAGTCCTTATGCTTAACAACAGCAACAACAAAATGGCGGCAGTCTGGTTCTCGCTACCCCCCGCCCCACACCACAGAGTTTTCTTTTGTCTCCTGTGGGGTGGGAAAGAAAAGACATAGCATATTTGGGGGCTGCAGTCAAGGAAACAAAGGGACAGTGGTGTTCTTCTTCTTAAGGTGACAGAGGTAGGAAGAAGTGGAGAAATTCAAGGTGGGTTTGGTATTGTTGAGAGCCTCATATTTGCCACAACATTTTGTTCCTTCCCTAGTCCTCTCATATTAGGAACCAAACGTTTCTCAATGTAGGCTGGGTGGGATGACAGGACCACAGTGCCCAATCTTGCCCTCGAGCGGAGGCCATGACATGTGATCAACACCCAAGTGTGCCATGGCAAGTAAGGTCAGGTTGGAGTTGCAAGGCTTTATATCACTCCAAGCAAACAACTTGCGCTTACAAGATTCGGAACTCAAATGAAACCTTTCATTCCTCTTGGGTCATACTTCCCTGTATCAGGCTCTGTACCCTTCCTGAAGAGTTAAGAGACAAAGGCATAGTCCCGTGTTTCCCAAACTTGGGTCTCCGGCTGCCTTGGGACTACAACTCCCATCATCCCTCGCTAGCAAGACTATTGGTCAGGGATGATGGGAATTGTAGTCGAAAAAGCAGATGGAGACACAAGCTTGGGAAACACTGGGTTAGTCCTTTGTCCTGGACATCCTGTAGCCTCTCACTCAGCTACCATCTTGAGTATTCCTTATATTAGTAAGCAGACATTGGGGAGATGAGGCCCCTGATGTCAGTGGAGCCAGGGGGAGGGGGATATGGCTCTGGGGGCACTGTTCTGTGGTGCATGCATCCCAATCTAGGGCAGCTTTGGCTTAGAAGGTTCTTGGCTGTCCAGCTCAGGTTTAGTGTGGGGCCCAGTTTCTGGCTCTGCCACTTGCTCCTCTACTCTTCCTGATCTGGCTGGTTTGTCCTCTTCTGTGTCAAGAGTCCTGGCTGCTGCTCAGCAGCTCCTATGTTAAGACCTACAACTTTGCTCCCTAATCCTAGGATTCACTAGGCGGGAACAGCCGAACGGTAATGATTGCTCACATCAGCCCTGCCAGCAGTTCCTTTGAGGAGTCACGCAGCACCCTGACCTATGCAGAGCGTGCCAAGAGCATCCGCACCACGGTAGGATCCCCCAGACCCCACACCCTTTCTCTAAAAGTTCTTTCACTTTCTAGATTTCTAACATCTCTCTTTTGTGGGCGCAGTGGCATAGCGTGGGTTCCCAGAGCCCGGGGCTGTGCAGAGCGTGAATGGGAAATGACATCTGTGTCACCCAGGGGACGCATCCACAGAGATAAGAAGAGTTGTTCCGTTGTCTGGAGCGCTCACTTCTTGGTTTGCATGGAGAATCCATTTTTGGTGGAGCCCAGTGATGGAAGCCTGCACCTGTATTGAGGCAGCACCAGCTGTTGCAATTTTGCACCCCTAACAATTTTGCGCCTGGGGCAAAATGCAACGCCACTGGGTGGACATTCTAGTTGTTCCACCAGAGCCAAACCAATCCTTTAGTCCTCGAGTCCTGAGCATCCTAAACGCTGGAACCATTCTCAGATTGACACACAATTGTAGGGAACAAGACTTGCTCCAGGAAGTGACAGTTTTATATCATACAGGACATCTCTTTTCAGAGCATGGCAGCTATATGATTGACAGGTTGGTAGACTAGATGGACCACTGGTTTCATCTGATGGTGTTGTACTTATGTCCTAGAAAAATGGGGGGGAAAGTAGAAAAACACCAGTCTCTTGCATTTCCAGTCTAGCAACCTTCTAACTGTTCTCCCCTCACAAAATATTAGCCAGACTTTCATCAAGGTTCCCTACATACTGTTATGTTTTCACACCACCACTGATGTCTCCAGTCTTCCCATTAAGTATCCTACCACATAACATTTATATAATATATAATAGTACATTTCCGAGCACAATTCAAAGTGTTGGTGCTGACCTTTAAAGCCCTAAACGGCCTCGGTCCTGTATACCTGAAGGAGCATCTCCACCCCCATCGTTCTACCCGGACACCGAGGTCCAGCACCGAGGGCCTTCTGGCGGTTCCCTCACTGCGAGAAGCCAAGTTACAGGGAACCAGGCAGAGGGCCTTCTCGGTAGTGGCGCCCTCCCTGTGGAATGCCCTCCCACCAGATGTCAAAGAGAACAACAACTACCAGACTTTTAGAAGACATCTGAAGGCAGCCCTGTTTAGGGAAGCTTTTAATGTTTGATGTATCATAGTATTTTAATATTCTTTTGGAAGCCGCCCAGAGTGGCTGGGGAAGCCCAGCCAGATGGGCGGGGTATAAATAATAAATTATTATTATTATTATTATATGTAATGTTGGTGGAATGTCCTTAAGTTTTCCTCCCACATCTAGCAATTTAAGAGAACTTAAATTGGATGCCACAGTGTCCATGGATTTCCAGTACTCATTCCCTCTCTCCACCTTGGCAGGTAAAGCGTAACCTTCTTAATGTCTCATATCACATCGCCCAATACACAAGTATCATTGCCGACCTACGTAGTGAGATTCAGCGGTTGCAGCGCAAGATTGAACAGCAAGAGCCACGCCCAATGCGGTCCGATATCCGCAGTATACAAGGTAGGAAGAGTGAGGGATGTTTCTGCCAGGACATGGACACTTAACATTCCTGCCTCTAACCTTCCTATGCCTGTGGTAGCTTCATGCCTCACCGAGTGACACCTGTACAAAGGGAACAGGTGCCATGGGATGGGTGGGCAAGATGTTCCTGTGGCCCTCAAACGTAGCTGAAAGGCTGCAGTTCCTTCAGCTTTTACACATCACCCAAAAAGTATAGGCTCGGCGGTGTGTTGAAGGTTTTGGAGAGTGTTGGTGCTGACCTTTAAAGCCCTAAATGGCTTTGTCCTTGTATACCTTAAAGAGCGTCTCCACCCCAATCATTCAGGCCGGACACACCAAGGGAATGAAAGACCTACATTGGCTCCCAGTACGTTTCCAAGCACGATTCAAAGTGCTGGTGCTCAGTGGCGTAGCGTCGGTTGTCAGCACCCGGGGCAAGGCAAGTAATTTGCACCCCCTAACCCGTGGATTTGCGCCCCCTAACCCGTGGATTTGCGCCCCCTAACCCATGGATTTGCCCTAACCCCAGATGTTGCGCCCGGTGCGGCCCGCCCCCCTGCACCCCCCACGCTACGCCACTGCTGGTGCTGACCTTTAAAGCCCTAAACGGCCTCTGCCCAGTATACCGGAAGGAGCATCTCCACCCTCATCATTCAGCCCGGACACTGAGGTCCAGCTCTGAGGGCCTTCTGGCGGTTCCCTCACTGCGAGAAGTGATTTTGCAGGGAACCAGACAGAGGGGTTTTCTTGGTAGTGGCACCCTCCCTGTGGAATGCCCTCCCAGCAGATGTCAAAGAGACAAGTAACTATAACCTTTAAAAGACACCTGAAGCCCCACATAGGGAAGTTTTTAATGTTTATGGTTGCATTATGTTTTTATATATTCTGGAAGCTGCCCAGTGTGGCTGGGGCAACCCAGTCATATGGGCGGGGTACAAATAATAAATTTGTTGTTGTTGTTGTTGTGTATCTAACAACAACAACAGCAGCAAGTTGTGCAGTGGAGAGCTTGGTTGCCCTCATAGCACAACGTGAGGGAAGGGAGAAATAATAGAGGTGTTTGGTAGCATCTTCTTGCTTGACATTTTGACCAGACTCCTTGCATTGGTTCTTTTTCCCTACCTGCTGTTCATCGTAGCTGAAGTGCAACTCCAGGGCAACCCCTTTGAGAGGCAGGAGATGGACCAGCTGAGGGAGCAGCTGATCAGCACCTTCCGGGAACAAATGGATGTGCGGCGCCACCTCATGGAGCTAGAGAACAATTACATGGAGATCCAGATTGAGAGCTCTCGCCACCTCCTGGCCATTGCTGAGTAAGTAGGGAGCTGAGAGCTGGCAGGGCACCTTCCCACGTTCTTTGGGGTTCCTAGTTTGAATTCTCTGTGAGTCTGTGCTCTGAGCCTAGGCTGCCATGTCTGAGTAAGGGCGGGAAAATAACACTGCTGGGTTTATCAGTGCTTGGGCCCTGATGCATCTTCCATCCTCCTTTCCGCACTCGCCTCGCCCTACAGTTGGGAGCAGGAGAAGGCACGGCGGGCCCAGAAGTGGCGAGAGGAGCAGAGGAAGGAGAGCTACAGCAAAGATGAAAGCGAGAAGGACTCCGACACTGGCGACGACCTGTCGGATGTGCCAGAGCCGCAGGAAGTGACGTTAGCCCGGGAACACATTGCAGCCCTCCTGAGGGAGCAGGATAAACTTCACAAGCAGAAGGTATTCAAGCTCAAAGGAGCTAAGCAATGGCCACTCTAAGGGAAGAGAGGGATGAGGGCCTAGGGTTGCAGCCGCAGGGGGATTGCAGCATCTGTTGAGGCTGAGCTGTTTGCAGCCAGCAGGAGTCTCTTGGGCAGCCCTTCTGCTTGCTTTTGCTGGCCCCCTGTGACCCCGGTGTGTGACTTCCCCCCTGTGCCAGACAGAGCTGGAGAGGCGGTTCTGGGAAGTCCGTCAGCGTGGGCACCGGCTGGAAGAGGCTCTGCCCTGGCGCATCAGCTCCGAAGAGCAGCGGGAGGTTCTGAGCCTGCTCTGCAAGGTCCACGAGCTGGAGGTAGAGAACACGGCCATACAGTCAGGGGCCCTGCTGAAGGACAACCTCATCCGCCACCAGGAGCGGACCGTGCGCCGCTTCGAGCGCCACCGCAGCCTTTGCCACCGCATCATCCACGAACAGCGGCAGATCATCCATGGTACGGCCGCAACCGCTGTTCAGTGCAGACGTAGGGGATCCGCTGCACCTTGCATTCCTAGGGCATGCGATCCAGGACATGCAGAAAACCACATTTCCCACCTTTTGCACTAATTGAGAATGGGGTGTGTGTGTAAGGCTTCAGGGAATTAGATCCCTCCCATGGTGTCAGCCAGGAATCAGAGAAAGGATAAAAGCTCTTACCGTGCAATTTATTCAGTCATTCACAGAGAGCGGCGAAGGAATGCAGCCAGTGTGGTGCAGTGGTTAAGAGCGGTAGTCTCGTAATCTGGGGAACCGGGTTCGTGTCTCCGCTCCTCCACATGCAGCTGCTGGGTGACCTTGGGCTAGTCACACTTCTTTGAAGTCTCTCAGCCTCACTCACCTCACAGAGTGTTTGTTGTGGGGGAGGAAGGGAAAGGAGAATGTTAGCCGCTTTGAGACTCCTTCGGGTAGTGATAAAGCGGGATATCAAATCCAAACTCTTCTTCTTCTTCTTCCCTATATAATGACGTTGCTCCAAGTAAAATCCCACCCCTCTGCGTCTCCCCAATTCTACATCATTCCTATGTCGGCTAATCTGAGCTTTCTGCTACCGAGTTCTCTGTTCTAATACCCTCAATCCCTGCCTGGTCCTGGGAGAGGGGGGTGTCAGGAATGCTTTTCAGAGACACTGGGTTTGTCAGCTATCTCTCCCCCGGTTCTTCTCCCAGAGGCGGAGCTAAGTGCTCCGGTACCCGGAGCGGTGCACATCTTGTGCACCCAGGGGCAGGGCTAGCCACGAGCACCAAGCATCCCAGGGGGGCAGGGCGGTGATGTCACCCGGGGCGGATCGCACCCACCGCACCTCCCTTCCTCCGCCAGTGGCTTCTCCTTCTTCCTGCTGTTCCTCTTTCCCAGCTTCTGCAACCTCTGAACTCTGGCCTTCTGCAAACCACTGTTCTAAATCTATACTGTCCTCCTGTTCTCGGAAAGGTTCAGGGAAGGGGGTGGCGGCCTCCACCATTCCTCCTCAGTCTAGCCCCTGACAGTGTGTGTGTGAGTGAGAAAGGTACATCAGTGTGGAAATGTCCCTGAGATGTTTTAAAGCACAGCATGGGTTCGCATTTTGTTCCCTCTCCACTCTTTCTTTCAATCTGATGCAGACTGCCTATGTTCATAGACCATTTTGAACCCATGGTATAATGTAGTGCTGTTCTACGTAACTTTCAGGGGGAGTTAAAAAAAACCACCTTTACAGTTTACCCAAACGTTTGAGGGCTGAACAACAGTGCCGGATTACCAAATAGGCAGCGTATGCACCAGCTTATGAGCCCCACAACAATGGATCAAAAATAATATTGGAAGAAAATTACAAAAACATATTAGGAAATTATTTGCGAGGCCCGAGATTTTGACTGCCTGAGGGCCTCCATGGAGTTTAATCCGGCACTGCTGAACAATGTGGTTCTGTTAACCTTGAAATTATTGGCTGTGTCAGGAGATACGATTGTGTTTCTTTTTAGATATTTTCATTGATTTATTTGTATTCTATTTTTTTTAAATTTCAAATTTTTATTAAGTTTGTTTTACAACACATACACACACACACATAGAACTAAACATAAAAGTAATAATACACAATAAAAACAACAACAAAGATACAAATAAAACATAATAACGTAAGGAAACTTACACAGATCAAACCATATATATATGTATATATATATATAATATTTCAATTCTTCTTTTCTTCCAATTGACTTCTTCATCCTCAACACGGTTCTCTTTTCGTTTTTGGTAAACTGTCTCCTTCTTAGTTCATTATTACCCCATTTTCTTTCTGTTTTTAACTTTTATACCATAATTTATTTTGCAGAAGTTAATCAAAACAAGTCCAAATATTAATTTGAGGGCACTACTTTTGATGGTATTCTCTATATTTTCCCCATTCTTTTTGAAATGTTTGCTTGGGCTGACCCCTAATGGCTTCTGTCAATCTAGCCAATTCAATATAATCAAATAATTTATCTTGCCACTCATTTTTTGTCTGTATTGTTTCTTTTTTCCAATTTTTGGCAATTAGTGTTCTTGCAGTCCCTGTGGCATAAAGGAATATCCATTCCATTCCATTCCATTCCTTTATTTGTATTCTGCCTAACCCATTTATAATAGGGGTCATGGTCGCTGTTGCAGACTAGACCTGAAATATGTGTGGAGCATTGATTCTCCATTGTGCAACCCTTTCCCCATCCTCTCTCTTCTTGCCAGAGTCTCAGCTGTCGGTGCCATCCCACCTAGAAGAATTGTATCAAGCCTACTTGCATGAACTGGACGAAGGAGGCTTGGACCGTGTTGCTGCCATTGACCGAGCAGCCGCCCGGGCCCTCAAGGTACCATGCTGCCACCGCGTCCGGTCCTAATCCACAGCAACAACTCATTGGCGGCACCAGCCTTCACCTATAAAGACCACACTGTCTGACCTATTATGAGTCCCATTCTGCAGGAAATGCCTGGCTTGGCATGGCCCTTGTAAGGCAACTTTGGGGCTCTACAGACCTAGCCAGAATCCTGTTTCTCACTAGGCTTTCTGCGCAAGCCTAAACAACAAAGCAGAAGGCTTTTTGAACCTAACCACCTACAGCCAAGTCCAAATCAGAGGCAGCCAACCTCACCCCAATGTTTATCCTTGGGCTCATTGTTGCATCTGCGTTAAATAATCAGAAAGATAAATTAGCAGGCAAAACCCAGAGAAACCAAGCAACCAAGCATATTACACCAATCCTGGCCCAACTGCACTGGCCAGAAGCGGCTTAGTCATGCTGGCCACATGACCTGGAAGCTGTACGCCGGCTCCCTTGGCCAATAAAGCAAGATGAGCACCACAACCCCAGAGTCGGTCACGACTGGACCTAATGGTCAGGGGTCCCCTTTACTCCTTAATGCCACCGGTGGTGTTGCCCCTTCTTGGGCCATCAACTTCAGCTACGAACTATAGGTGGAGAATGCAAGGTTGCAGTTGCTTTTGGCTATACCTGCAGGGCTTTCAGAGCATCCATGTTCTGTTTTCCCTGCAGGACACCTCTGTGCCAAAGCTCCCCCCACTCCCGGTGGAAAGTATCCTGGACTCTGACCAAGAGAGTGTAAGGACACTGGGCTCCGAGTACCAGCAGCCGCCCCGGAGGGATTCCCGAAGGGGCACTCTCCCACCCCTTGTCCCCGAGCCAGACAGGTAAGATTAACTTGATACCTTTTTGTGGAACGTATCTCATGCAGCCCCCATCTCAAGATCTGATATGAACAGGTTATCTTTCTTTCTCTTCTCAGCAGTGAAGCAAGCCAGGTGTTCAAGGCCAGCCCTCGAGCCCGGCAGATCAAGAATTCAACAGTAGTGACACCGCCCCCTATCCATGTCAACGGCATGATCACTCAAGAGGTGTGAATCGACAGGGGTGGGGGGAGTGACTAATAATAATAATAATAATAATAATAATAATAATAATAATAATAATAATAATTTATTATTATTTATACCCTGCCCATCTAGCTGGTTTTCCCCAGCCACTCTGGGCGGCTTCCAACAGAATATTAAAAACAATACAGCATCAGACATTAAAAACTTCCCTAAACAGGACCGCCTTCAGTTGTCTTTTAAAGTAAAATGGTTGTTTATTGCCTTGACATCTGCTGGGAGGGCGTTCCACAGGGCAGGCGCCACTACCGAGAAGGCCCTCTGCCTGGTTCCCTGTAACCTCACTTCTCGCAGTGAAAGAACCGCCAGAAAGCCCTCGGTGCTGGACCTCAGCGTCCGGGCTGGATGATGGAGGTGGAGACGCTCCTTCAGGTATACAGGACCAAGGCTGTTTAGGGCTTTAAAGGTCAGCACCAACACTTTGGTTTTTTTTTTAATAAAATATTTATTGAGATTTTACAAAAAACAAAGGTTTACAGAATAAAAAGAAAACATATAAAAAGAAAGAAATAAAAAAACATACAAAAATACATAAAATAGAAAAAATAAAAAATAAAAATACAAATACAAAATGCAAAAAAAGAATAAATAAGAAAAAATTAAAAACAAATCCATTTTTTTGTAGCTTTAAGCTCATTAGCTTGTTTCCTTGACCTCCTCACACCTCCCCTTTTTGTGTTCCCATTTACATAATTAAATCAACAAATCCTTACCCTCTTTCATTTATCTTAACTCTATATCTTAACATATTATAACTCTATATTTTCATCCATTATCAATCCATTTTTGCATATTCTTATTAACTTTGTTGCTAATGCCACTTATTTTCAATCCAACATCATTTTAACGTTCATTAATTTTACAGTGTTTCTGCAAATAGTCTTTAAATTTCTTCCAATCTTCTTCCACCAACTCTTCTCCCAGGTCTCGGATTCTGCCAGTCATTTCCGCCTATTCCATATAGTCCATCACCTTCATCTGCCACTCTTCCAGGGTGGGTAAATCTTGTGTCTTCCAATACTTTGCAATAAGTATTCTTGCTGCTGTTGTTGCATACATGAAGAAAGTTCTATCCTTCTTTGGCACCAATTGGCCGACTATGCCGAAGAGAAAGGCCTCTGGTTTCTTCAGAAAGGTATATTTAAATACCTTTTTCATTTCATTATAGATCATCTCCCAGAAAGCCTTAATCTTTGGGCACGTCCACCAAAGGTGAAAGAATGTACCTTCATTTTTTCTTTACATTTCCAACATTTGTTATCGGGCAAATGATATGTTTTTGCAAGCTTGACTGGTGTCATGTACCACCTGTATATCATTTTCATAATATTCTCTCTTAAGGCATTACATGCCGTAAATTTCATACCGGTGGTCCACAACTGTTCCCAGTCAGCAAACATAATGTTATGTCCAACATCTTGTGCCCATTTAATCATAGCAGATTTAACCGTTTCATCCTGCGTATTCCATTTTAACAGCAAGTTATACATTCTTGAAAGTATCTTAGTTTTGGGATCTAACAGTTCTGTTTCCAATTTTGATTTTTCCACCTGGAAGCCAATTTTTCTGTCCAAATTATAGGCCTCTCTTATTTGATAATAATGAAGCCAGTCTCGCACTTTATCTTTTAATTTCTCAAAACTCTGCAATTTCAATTTGTCTCCTTCTTGTTCCAATATTTCCCAATATTTTGGCCATTTGGCCTCCATACTGAGCTTTTTCTGAGCCTTTGCTTCCATTGGTGACAACCACCTTGGGGTTTTATTTTCAAGTAAGTCTTTATATTTTATCCAGACATTAAACAATGCTTTCCTGACAATATGGTTTTTAAATGCTTTATGTGCTTTAACCTTGTCGTACCACAAATATGCATGCCACCCAAAAACATTATTAAAACCTTCTAAGTCCAAAATGTCTGTGTTCTCAAGAAGCAGCCAATCTTTCAACCAGCAGAATGCTGCTGATTCATAGTAAAGCTTAAGGTCTGGCAGGGCAAATCCGCCTCTTTCCTTTGCGTCAGTTAATATTTTAAATTTTATTCTGGGCTTCTTGCCCTGCCAGACAAATCTAGAAATATCTCTCTGCCCCTTTTGAAACAGTCCATCTTGTCCAAAATTTGCAATGATTGAAACAAAAATAACATTTTTGGCAATACATTCATCTTTATAGCTGCAATTCTACCCAACAAGGAAAGCTTCAAATTTGACCATATTTCTAAGTCTTTTTTCACTTCTGTCCAACATTTCTCATAGTTATCTTTAAATGAGTTTAAGTTCTTAGCAGTCATATTAACCCCCAGATATTTTACTTTCTTAACTAATGTTAAACCTGTCTCCTTCTGAAACCTCTCTTTCTCAATCGGTGTTAAGTTTTTCTCAAGAACTTTAGTTTTTGACTTGTTCAGCTTAAATCCTGCCACATGACCAAATTCTTGAATCAGTTCTAATACTCTTTTCGTACTAGATTCTGGCTCCTGTAACGTCAAAACTAGGTCATCTGCAAAAGCTTTCAATTTGTATTGTTTGGCTCCGACCTGAATACCTTTAATCAGACGGTCCCTTCTAATCATATTTAACAAAACCTCCATGACCGAAATAAAAAGCAATGGGGAAATTGGGCAGCCTTGTCTTGTCCCTTTCTCTATCTTAAATTCCTCTGTCATCACATTATTAACTATTAGCTTAGCCTTTTGTTCTGAGTAAATTGCACTTATACCATTTTCAAACCCTTGACCCACACCCATTCCCTGAAGATTTTTCTTCATAAAATTCCAAGAAATATTGTCAAAGGCTTTCTCCGCATCTATGAAAATTAAAACTGCTTTGGTATTAATGTTCACTTGCAACTTCTCCAAAATGTTAATTATGTTCCTCGTGTTGTCAGACAAGTGTCTACCTGGGAGAAAGCCAGCTTGGTCCTTATGTATCTCTTCCACTAATACTTTTTTTAATCTATTAGCCAAAATATCAGCAAATATTTTGTAATCCACATTGAGCAGGGATATGGGGCGGTAGTTCTTAAGTTGTGTCTTTTCAGACTCAGTTTTCGGTATAAGTGTAATATAAGCTTCCTTCCACGACTCTGGCGCTTTTTTCCCCTCTAAAATTTCATTACAGACCTCCTTTAGTGGTTGAATTAACCAATCTTTCAAAGATCTATAGTATTTTGAGGTTAAGCCATCCGGCCCTGGAGATTTACCCAACTGCATATTCTGAATGGCACCTTCTACCTCCTGTTCTGTAATTTTGTGGTTCAGCATTATCTTGTTTTCTTGAGAGATTTTTTGTAATCCATTTGTTTTTAAAAATTGGTCTAAAACAAACTCTTTCTGTGGCCCTTGTGTATATAACTGTTTAAAATACCTCTGGAAGCATTTTCTAATTTCCACTGGATTCTGAATGTTCTTTCCTTCCACTTCCAAATTAGTAATAGTATTGAGCTTTTGTCTTTTTTTCATTTGCCAAGCTAACAATTTTCCACATTTGTTAGCCGATTCAAATGTCCTTTGTCTCATTTGTTTGATTTTCCATTCAATTTCCTGATTCATCATCTTCATATATTGCACTTGATATAACTTTATGTCTCTCAGAATCTCTTGTGACTTTGGTTTCGCTCTTAGTTTCTTCTCACCCTCTTTTATTTTTTCCAAAATTTTATCTTTTTTCTCATTTTGGGCTCTCTTCTTTATTGTATTCTGTTGGATCAGAAACCCCCTCATAACTGCTTTACTTGCGTCCCAGATTATTCTTTTTTCAGTAATAGTATTCAAATTTATCTCAAAATAGTCTCTCAAGGTTTTTTGGGCCTTCTTGATAACCTCTTGATCTCTAAACAAGGTGTCATTCATCCTCCATCTGAAGGAACCGATTGGTGTTAGTTTCATCTGCATTTTCACAGCATTATGGTCGGAGAAAGTTTTTGGGCAAATTTCCACTTTTCGAGTCTTCAGCACCAACACTTTGAATTGTGCTCGGAAACATACTGGAAGCCAATGAAGATCTTTCCGGACCAGTGTTATATGGTCTCGGCGGCCACTCCCAGTCACCAGTCTAGCTGCCACATTCTGGATTAATTGCAGTTTCCAAGTCACCTTCAAAGGTAGTCCCATGTAGAGCGCATTGCAGTTGTCCAAGCGGGAGATAACTAAAGCATGCACCACTCTGCTGAGACAGTCTGCGTGCAGGTAGGGTCTCAGCCTATGTACCAGATGGAGCTGGTAAACAGCTGCCCTGGACACAGAATTAACCTGCACCTTCATGGACAGCTGTGAGTCCAAAATGACTCCCAGGCTGCGCACCTGGTCCTTCAGGGGCACAGTTGCCCCATTCAGTACTTCTGTCTTGTCAGGATTCAACCTCAATCCGTTAGCTGCCATCCATCCTCCAACCGCCTCCAGACACTCACACAGGACCTTCACCTCCTTCACTGGTTCTGATTTAAAAGAGAGGTAGAGCTGGGTATCATCCACATATTGATGAACACCCAAAACAAACCCCTTGGGTTCTCTCTCCCAGCGGCTGCATGTAGATGTTAAAAAGCATGGGGGAGAGGAGAGAACCCTGACTTGATATGCTGAGGATTTGTGCCTTCTTTTCAAGAATGCACGGGCATTCCTCTGTAACAAGAGACATTTCTACATACAGTGGTACCTTGGTAGTCGGAAGCCTTAGTTGTCGAACAAATCGCCTCCCAAACATCGCAAACCCGGAAGTGAGTGTTCCAGTTTGAGAACGTTTTTTGGAAGCCGAACATCCGACGTGGCTTCCGTGGCTTCCAGTTGGCTGCAGGAAGCTCCTGCAGCGAATTGGAAGCCACGCTGTGGTTTCCAAACCGTTTTGGGAGTCGAATGGACTCCTGGAATGGATTAAATTCAAAAACCAAGGTACAGTTGTACCTCGGGTTAAGAACTTAATTTGTTCTGGAGGTCCGTTCTTAACGTGAAACCGTTCTTAACCTGAGGTAATACTTTAGCTAATGGGGCCTCCCGCTGCCGCTGCATGATTTCTGTTCTCATCCTGAGGTAAAGTTTTTATCCTGAGGTACTATTTCTGGGTTAGCGGAGTCTGTAACCTGAAGTGTCTGTAACCTGAAGCATGTGTAACCCAAGGTACCACTGTATGACTGTAGTTTGTAGCGTTCTGCAAAGACCTGCAATTTCATAGCACAGCGGCTTTACAGAAGATCACGCTGAGGAGCAACCGTTTCGTGGGTGTTAGATGGGCACGCAACTGCCGATGCACATGCTGCTTTTGGCCCTGGAAGGGGGCAGGGATGGAACGGGGCAGGCTTACACACCCTCCACCACCCCACGAGTTGCCTGTATATATTTGAAAAATTGTACTGGTGGAGCTGTGATGGGGGAGGCTGCAAAAAAACCCAAAACTAAACCATGGGTGGCTCCAGGGTTCATGAGGTGTGAGTTGCTCTGTCTTGACTTTCCTTGCCTCTGTTCTTCTCCACAGTATGTGCCTCGAGAGAGTTTGGTAAGCCTGAGTAGTCAACGAAATTCCTCCCCTGACAGCAGCGACCACTGCTCTGACGGCATCCTGCCACACAGAGGTAACTATAACCCAGATATTTTAAAGATTACAGTGGTACCTCTGGTTACGTACTTAATTCGTTCCGGAGGTCCATTCTTAACCTGAAACCGTTCTTAACCTGAGGTACCACTTTAGCTAATGGGGCCTCCTGCTGTCGCCGCGCGATTTCTGTTCTCATTCTGAGGCAAAGTTCTTAACCCGAGGTACTATTTCTGGGTTAGCGGAGTCTGTCACCCGAAGTGCTTTTAACCCGAGGTACCACTGTAAATGTTTTCCCATTGTGCCTTCTCCCTACTCTCAGTTATGTCGCAAATTGGCAACAGCCGGGTTGAACGGTATCAGCCTCGGTGTGGGGAAGCTTCCTCAAAATTTAGGAGCCCCCCGACTCCTTTGTACTGGAGGAATTCTTCTACTCATCAGAGCCAACTCCTAAGGGCCAAGGTCCCCCCAGTGAAATATTTGAAGGGGCCTGCCCACCCCTGTTAATGGGTATTGCTCGTGGTGTGCACGCACTGCATCTTATGATGGAGCAGGGCTCACCTGGGCCCCCCGAATTTTTATTCAAGTTGGCACCCCTGTTTGCAGCCAGGTCCTTCACCTTCCCCCTTCTCCCACTTGGTGCGATTGCAACGGCAACTCTTTGTTGTGTTTTTGCATTTGTGTACTCTGGCCAAGGGTACCTGAAAGCTAGGCCAAGGAAAATGTGCATATTATATATGAGGAGTTAGGGGGAAAATATGTTTAAGCAAACCTTCATAAAGAAACCAGAAGCTTTCCTTTTGGGTATTTTAGATTGAGATATCCCAAATGAAAAAAGGAGAATATTCTTATATGCTACAAGTGCAGCAAGAATATTAATAGCTAGAAATACGAAAAGTGAATTATTACCAACGAAAAATGAATGGCAGGATAAATTATTTGAATATCTCGAATTGGCAAAAATGACGGAGAAAATTAGGAGACGGCCTAACCAAAAGTTCCAAAAGGAATGGGAAATTTATAGAGATTACTTTTAAAAAAAACAAAACCTGTGCCCCAAGTCAAAACCTGGATTTGCTTTGATTAATTTTCTCAAACCATAATATGGATTATAAGTATAGTATGTGGGAAACTGTAGAAATGATAAAAGAAGCAGTTTAACAAATAGACAAAACTACCTGCTTTGAGGAAGATGGAAGTCTGTCAGAGAAGAAAAGGAATTGGGAATGAAGAATATGGTGACGTAAGTCCATGTGTAAGAACTTACAGATTTGTGGTTGTATGTATGTTTCTTGTTCCTTGTTTTTCTGTTGTTGTTGTTGTTGTTGTTGTTGTTGTTTTCTTATTTTGGTTACTTTATTGTATGTGTTTGTTTATCAGGTAATAAAACTAATAAAAAGCATGGGGGGGAGAGGAAAATGTGCAGTGCAATAAAAAATATTATTTTTTTGGCACACGCACCCTCCGTTGGCAGAGCGCAAAGAGATAGCGAGCGGCACCAAGAGCATCGCGGTGAAGGCTGCCCGGCGCCGCTCCCGGGTGCTGGAGTACGACCGGAGGAACCTGCTGGAGCCGACCAAGGAACACAGCAGCCTCTCCCTCCACTCTCTGAGCGAGAGCGAGGACCCCCTGTGCCGAGAGACCCCAGCCCTCTGCCAGCCTGCCAGCCCAGGCCTGCAGCATGCCGTCAGCGAGGACAACTTGTCCAGCAGCACTGGCGAGACTGTGCCAGGAAGGAATGGCCCCAGACGCTCCCCTGGGCCGTGGCTCCGGGTCAGCAAAAAAGGAAACAAGAAGCTTGAGAAGAGGGAAGAATCACTAGAGGCCAAGAGGAGGAAGCGAAGGTCTCGGTCCTTTGAGGTCACCGGCCACAGGGTACGTCCTCAGCATCTCACAGCTACCCAATTATGTTTTGTTAATTTCAACATTTTTGACATATACAGTGGTACCTCAGGTTACATACGCTTCAGTTTACAGACTCCGCTAACCCAGAAATAGTACCTCGGGTTAAGAACTTTGCTTCAGGATGAGAACAGAAATCGTGCGGTGCTCCGGCGGCGCGGCAGCAGCAGGAGGCCCCATTAGCTAAAGTGGTGCTTCAGGTTAAGAACAGTTTCAGGTTAAGAACAGATCTCCAGAATGAATTAAGTTCTTAACCCAAGGTACCACTTTACACAGTTTCGCCTTTTCTCTTATTTTTGCCGATGTCCCGCCCCATTTCCCACAGAGTTGTTGTTATCTCTCCCCTTCCGCTGCCACCCCTCTCTTGTATCTATCAAATCCTAACCACAATATTATTAGCTGATTGCTTCTGTTGCTCGTAGCTCAAATCCTGCTCACGAGTTCGTCCTACTGTGATATTTCTTCAAACCGTCTGAAAAAGGCACCCATTCTTCCATAAAAACCCTCATCATGAGAGTCTCTTAATTTTGCCTCTTTTGCATCCTCCATTGAATCCTCAGGCATCCTTCGGCCCTCCAGGTGTTTTGGACTACAATTCCCATCATCCCTGACCACTGGTCCTGTTAGCTAGGGATCGTGGGAGTTGTAGGCCAAAGCATCTGGAGGGCCGCAGATTGGGGATACCTGATCTTACTTATCCATTCTCCTTTGATTGGAAGTTCTTCTTTCTCCCGTATAGAATCCTAGCTGCTGTTGTTACATACATAAACAACTTTGACATTTTTTGGGGGGGAGGGGTAATTTCTGCCCCTCTAATCCCTAACAGAAATGCTTCATGCTTTTTAAATATAAATACTCATTTAAAACTTCTTCTTTTTATCTTGTGTATCATTTCCCAAAATACCTTTGCTTTCTTGCAAGTCCACCACATATATAAAAAAGATATAAAAGATATAAAAAGATAAAAATGTATAAACTTGAAAAGTATAAATAAAAACTTTTCTTTTCTTTTTTTTTTAAAAAGGAAGACTCACATGAGACCTTCCAACAGAGCCTGGTTGCAATCTAAAAAAAAAATACCCAGCCAGGCTAAATGGCCCCTTACATGTCTCCAGTCTCCATTTTGTGCATGGCAAATATGCATGTTTTCAACTTAGCATTCTAACGCTAAACCAAAAGCACAGAAAAGTGTGGTTCTTCTGTTAAAAGGGGCACAGTTCCCCCTGGCCATGTTCCCAACCAGAAAGCTGTTTTTTTGTAGAATGAATAGCGCGGATTAAAGTTATGTAGACTGACCTTATCTCCTCCCCCTTCATATCTCCCTTGCAAATGCTCCTTAATAAGAAATTATGGAATGGTAAAAGAGATCCGCACCCCCTGTTCATGAAGCACCTTCTCAGTCTGTGTGTTTGCCTCTTCCCCCTGCAGCTCCCGTGTCCGAAGAACAATGTTGCCCGCCGTCATCCGCTGGAAAGCAGTTCTGAACACAAGATAACGGCTGCTGGAGGGACTCACAACACCCGGGGAATTGGGAGGGCAGCCGTGCAGTTGTCCAGAGTGAGGCTTCTGCAGGCCCAGCCATCCTCAGGTAGGGGCGCCTAAAGTCTTGCTGCTGTTAACAGCCGTCCTCCACTGTAGTAAAGTTAACCATGGGTCACAGCAAGGAATTTGGGTGCCAGAGCTTAAGGGAAGCATCTTGTCCTCCAGTGTGCATGCACATTTTCACTTTGGAGTAATATAAACCATCCCAGACTCTGCAGTCATCATCTGAGGCCCTTCTTTGTTTGCCTTCTCCATGTGAGGTCCAAAGGGTAGCAACATGAGAACAGGGTCTTCTCTGTAGTGGCTCCCTGTTTGTGTAACACTCTCCCCGGGGAGGTTCGCCTGGCGCCAGGCAGAAAAAATCCTCTGCAACCAGGCCTTTGGGCTGATTAATATTCTACAGCCTTTTAAATGTGTCCACAGGAAGGGGGAGCTATTGTTTTGCTGTTTCGTTTGAATAATTTACTTGTTTTATCCTGTACTTTATTGTGTGAACTGCCCTGAGATCTTATGTTGAAGGGCAGTATATAAATCTAATAAATAAAATAATTAATGAATTAATGAAATAGCTTACATAGAATAAATGCCACCTCATGCTTAAGGGTTTTGAAGGTTACAGAGATGGCAGAATTGTACTGAAGGCTATTGGACTAACACAAAGGTCAGTGTAATTAATTATGTCATGAAGAAATATGAGGGACTGAGGGGTGGTTTGGTTGTGTCAGACAAACACTGGTTAGGGTTCAGTTATGATGCAAACGCCTATGAAATTTAATCAGAGTCATCTTCCTTTCTTCTTCTTCTTCTTCTTCTTCTTCTTCTTCTTCTTCTTCTTCTTCTTCTTCTTCTTCTTCTTCTCCTCCTTCTCCTTCTCCTCCTCCTTCTTCTCCTCCTCCTTCTCCTCCTCCTCCTCCTCCTCCTCCTTCTCCTCCTCCTCCTTCTCCTCCTCCTCCTTCTCCTCCTCCTCCTTCTCCTCCTCCTCCTCCTTCTCCTCCTCCTCCTCCTCCTCCTCCTCCTCCTCCTCCTCCTCCTTCTCCTCCTCCTCCTTCTCCTCCTCCTCCTCCTCCTCCTCCTCCTCCTCCTTCTCCTCCTTCTCCTTCTCCTTCTCCTTCTCCTTCTCCTCCTCCTCCTCCTCCTCCTCCTCCTTCTTCTTCTTCTTCTTCTTCTTCTTCAGGTCCTACTGAGGCCTCCTCTCTCTCAGTCCCTTCCAACCAAGGTGGCGTCTCCAAGAAAAACTTCCAGCCCAGCCAGCGCCCTCCACGGCTGAACTATATCACAGTTAACGGCACCAACCCTCACTGCAAAGATGGCAGGAACCGACGATGCTGAGAACTGAGGGGACGCAAGCAGGTTGAGAAGCCCCGGGGAGCTGCCTCCGGCGCTCAGTCAGATGGCAAAGTGGCCAAAGACATTGTAGGAAGGTGGCTTATTGCAGAAAGGATGACCCAAAGGAAGACTCCACCCAACTGATTGTGGGTGCTCCTGCCAGGGATTCAGTTTGCCCCAAAAGGCTTTACAGCTCCAAGACTGGATGCCCCAGACTCAAATAAGTATCTCTATGGATGGGCATAAATACATCTATCCATCTGGTACAGTAACTGAAAGGAGCCAGAGGTCTCCTTCCTCCACAAGCACAGATATCTGCTTTAAATGGAAGCGCTTGTGGCTATGTTGTGCCTTTATGCTACAGGAGAACACACAAATCGGGTGACACTATAGGGAGATGGGTTGCTGTTAGTGCTGTGTGCATGCTATATTTCTGCATAGTCAAGTTCAGTTCAGTCTTTTAAAACTTTCCAGAACTTCCCTCTGGGTGTAGGAACACGAAGGGGGTAACGCTTGGAAGCCACACAGCTTCAGGTCATGACCATGTGGGTGGGAAGCTATGGTAAACGCCTGATGTGTTTGGCTGTCTTCCAACAAGGGGCAACAAGACTGTTCGCCAACCAGAAACCATTGCTGAATACGTGGAGAAATGATACAGACCTCTGAGATCACACACAGAATTTCTGGCGAGTCTCCCGTTGGGTTGGATACTCTATGACTCTTCCTTCATGAGAACTGGCAACTGGTTTTGAAAAATGCGTACACTGGAGTTGACAAATGTTGACTTTTGTATATCCCGTGAACTGTGGCAAGGTAGCGTGGGGAAGAAAATAGAACCGTGCATTATCCAATACCAACCCCAAGCCATTTCCAGAGACCTCTTTAGCCTCCTGTATTTTTTGCTGCCTACTCCAGGTTGCAGTTTCTGCCAAACACATGCTTCATATCCTGCTGTCTGCTGCAGTCTTGAAGGCCAAGACTTCCACACAGTCATGGGCTTACAGCAGACCTGCATTGGTTTGAATGCACTCTTGGGTATATTCTGCATAGTAAAGGTAAAGGGGACCCCTGACCATTGGGTCCAGTCGTGGCCGACTCTGGAGTTGCGGCGCTCATCTCGCTTTATTGGCCGAGGGAGCCAGCATACAGCTTCCAGGTCATGTGGCCAGCATGACTAAGCCACTTGTGGTGAACCACAGCATCGCACGGAAACACCATTTACCTTCCTGCCAGAGTGGTACCTATTTATCTACTTGCACTTTGACTTGCTTTCGAACTGCTAGGTTGGCAGGAGCAGGGACCGAGCAACGGGAGCTCACCCCGTCGCGGGGATTCGAACCGCCGACCTTCTGATCGGCAAGCCCTAGGCTCTGTGGTTTGACCCACAGCGCCACCCATGTCCCATATTCTGCATAGTTAGTATTAAAATAGCTTTTCAGAATATAAATCCTTCCAAAGCAGTACATAGGAAAGATCCGACTATATTTCAATATCAGCGTCTAAGAAAGACCTGTCAGGATCATTCACATTTGGCAGTTGGTGGTAGAATGACCCACACTGTGTGTGTGTTTGTGTTTGTGTGTGTTTGTGTGTGTGTGTGTGTGTGAGAGAGAGAGAGAGAGAGAGAGAGATCCAGTTGGAGCAGACGCTGAGGTAGCCTTCAAACCATAGAAGGGAGGTGAAGAGATAGAAAATCGGGGGAAATACAAGATGACAAAGGCTGCCTAGTAGCATCATGTGGGAGCCTCTAAAGATTGACTAACTTGAAGCATGGCAGTTCCATACTAAATGTCGAAGCACCCTGCCATTTAGACGTACTGTCTTTGATCCTATAGCTGTTGTGACTAGTGGCCATTGGCAGCCAAGCTTAGTACATAACACTTACCCTTATTAAGTTCATTTAGCGCCCACTTACCATCACCAGATCTTGAAGCAGTCTAAAGAAAAATCCAAATGCATCATATACAATAAGAACTATTTCAAATAATTTACCTCAAAGAGGTAAAGGTAAAGGGACCCCTGACCGGTAGGTCCAGTCACGGACGACTCTGGGGTAGCGGCGCTCATCTCGCTTTATGGGCCGAGGGAGCCGGCGTACAGCTTCCGGGTCATGTGGCCAGCATGACTAAGCCGCTTCTGGCGAACCAGAGCAGCGCACGGAAACACCGTTTACCTTCCCACCGTAGCGGTACCTATTTATCTACTTGCACTTCGTGCTTTCGAACTGCTAAGTTGGCAGGAGCTGGGACCGAGCAACGGGAGCTCACCCCATCGTGGGGATTCGAACCGCCGACCTTCTGATCAGCAAGCCCTAGGCTCTGTGGTTTAACCCACATCGCCACCCGCATCCCTTCACCTCAAAGAGTATCCAGATACATTATCATGCATCTCCTCCCATCTTGTCTGGTTGGCGAATACGTGGCCAAAGCAATGTGAGGTCACTACATTCTTTAAGAGATTATGGAGCATGGTTAAAGGACTGATTTATATACACATTCCATGTATGGCTATGGAATTCTTTTATTATTCTTATTATTCTTATTATCCCACCCATCTGGCTGGGTTTCCCCATCCATGCTGGGCGGCTTACAGCATATAAGGCAAGGACTCCCGATTTGTAAAACCTGGCAGCTGGATGCAGAGGTGCAGAACATTTCCGGCCTGCCACGCTTGGTGCTGTCTTCAAGCTCAGCTTTTGGCTGGGGTCAGTTATGCTTGAAAGAATCTCCTTTAAGAAACACCCAATTGATGGTATTGTTTTGGGGGTGAGGGATCAGTATAGGCTTTGAACTTTGGCTGATCAGGATAACTGGTTTAATAAACTGGCAAGGGCTGCTCAGCTAATAAGGGCGGTGGCAGCAGCAGCAACTCCTGTGAGGTCTTGTTGAGCCTCCCTCAAAATGGCGGCACCGGCACCATGTAGGACCTTTTGCCAGCCTCTCTTGCTGTTTGCGTCATCCCTGATTCGCAAGGAGGGAGCTGTGTGCAGGTCACCTGCAAAGCCGAACCTGCAAAGTCTCCCTGCCACATTTGTAGGTGAAAAGGGATACCAACAAGCTTGAGGGTCTTTTTGGTGCAGGCCTGTTCTCTTCCCCCCCCCCCCGCATTGTGTTCTAATCAACTGTCAAAATGACACAAGGAAAGGGCTGCTATCGTCGACTAAGCGAGCAGAGGGCAATCACGCGGTGTCAGGAACCTCCAACGGGGGTTAGAGTAGGTGCCCCTGGGGGTGTGCAGGGAGCTCACTGGTTATCTCCGCTGTGATGCCCATGAGGCATGTGCAGGCTGCCCGCTGCTGACCATCAGGGGCTTGGTGGGCACCAAAAAGAGCCAGTGTGGTGTAGTGGTTAAGAGCGGTGGACTCGCAATCTGGTGAACCGGGTTCGCTTCCCCGCTCCTCCACATGCAGCTGCTGGGTGACCTTGGGCGAGTCACACTTCTTTGAAGTCTCTCAGCCTCACTCACCTCACAGAGTGTTTGTTGTGGGGGAGGAAGGGAAAGGAGATTGTTAGCCGCTTTGAGACTCCTTAGGGTAGTGATAAAGCGGGCTATCAAATCCAAATTCTTCTTCTTCTTCAAAAAGAGGATCTGGCTGCCTGGGAACCATCAGCAGAAGCTGTACATGATGACAATGACCACCAGCATCTAGCAGCATTCTTCTACGTGCCCACCCGGTGGAAACACCTGCCTGTTGTTGCCACATCTCGCTTCAACACCCAGAGCCGTCTTCCCCATTGATGTTAGTGGTTCGTTGCGCCAGGGCGCCGGCCTCTCAGGGGCGCCCTAGCAAGTGGGGGAGCTGCGTGGCTTTGCTGGCAGCCTCCCCTTTCCCTGCACGCCCACCAGCTGCACCCCACCAACTGTATGTCTGGCAGGTGTACAGCTTCCTTCCCAAGCCTCCGCAGGAGGAGAGCAATTGCCGCAGAGGCTTAGGATGGAAGATGCGCGCAGTTTCCCTCCCAAGCTTCTGCATCTGCTAAAGACTACCCTGATCCTGGTCATTCTCCTCCTCCTCCTTCCTGGCAAAAGGCGGCGTGCAGCCTTCCCGGGCTCACAATGTCCGCCAGCACGTTTTCCTGCTTGATCGCTGCTGCCACGCAGGGTATCGGGGCAGTGGGGGAGGCAGAGGACATTTTCTACCACCCCCTCCCTTGTTTTTGAGTTGCCAAGGGAGCGCCGGAGGGATCTTTGCACCACGGCGCCGGATATGCTTAAGATGGCCCTGTCAACACCCCCTTGGTGACTGGTGGCACCACCTTGACATGGTGACCAAGCCACCATAGAACAGAATCATAGCGTTGGAAGGGACCTTCGGGATAATCTAGTCCAATCCCCTGCAATGCAGGACTATGCAACTGTCCCATCCGGGGATCGAACTTGCAACCTTGGCATTATCAGCACCACGGTCTAACCAATTGAAAAGGCCCAGAACCTGCATTCATTCACTGGGAGAGGAAGGAAGAATGGGGAACTGGGGCCTTGACTACCATTGTGTGCATCAAAATAATTTTCAGGTTGTCGAGAGTTTGGGGGGTGTAAAAGGCTTGGAAGCCATGCAGACTAGCTGAAGACTGAATCATTATTATTATTGTTATTATTATTATTAAATTTTCTATACAGCCCTTCGTCCAAGGATCACAGGGCGGTTTACAACAAGACACTGGGGGAAGGAGAGAGAGGATTACAGGCTAAGTAAGCCAATACATGAAAGGGAAGATTGAACAGAAGACAGTGAAGACTCCTTCTTTGAGCAGAACACTGCTCAAAAGCCATTTTCACCTCAAAAATAACACCACACAGTCATCCCCAGCAATACATTTCCTGATTTTTATTCAGAAATCTATGTAACTGATGATCTATTCAAAAGGCTGTGGACATTACCTGCAGAGAGAGCACAAGCACCATATTTCCACCTAGCCCATAGTCTGCAACCCAACTCCTCTAGTTCTAAACCAGCTTTTGCCCCGTTTATTTTACAAACAAATAATTACACTTATTACAGAAAGTTTAGAAAACCAACAGGAAAGCTTTTGTTGTTGTTGTTTTTCTTCTTAAAGGTGAAGATGCTATTATTTTGGGATAGTACACTGGAATCTGCCTACCTTGGAAAAAAATCATGTGACAAGGGCCAGAAGGCAGAGGTTGAAATGGAGAGAAGGAAGTGTGATGGGTCTGGTCAATTGGTTCGTATGTATTTAATTCGCTAATCGGGGACTCAGAAAGTAGACTGAACTTTCCTACCTGATCAGCGAGACAGAAAAAACCCACTCTATGGCTAGGATATCCAGTCAAAAGCAGCAGGAGATGGGATTCATGTGTCTCTGGTTTGGACTGAGAAAAATAAGGACGTGGATGTATAATCTACCCTGTATATGAACCAAAGACTATAGTGCCACTTTTAACGCTTAAAGAACCAAACTCGTTCATCTAGTATCAAGTCTAGTAGAGGGAATAGTGGAAGGCTGGATGCATCAACAAATAAGGGTGACTAGAAGAAACCCATATGAATATTACAGTTTTCTAAGGACTTTTTACCTACCAGTGCACTGCTGGGTTTTTGTTTTTTGTTTTGTTTTTTGTCTATATCTCTCAAACTACAACAATTCCACGGGATCACCACTTCATGGGCAAGACATGAAGGCAGATTCTAAACAAGTTAGGAAGTCAAACCTCTTGCTAAGGGGGGTATCTTGGAGAACGATCTAATCAAAAGCACCACTGAGATCCTCCAGTTCTACCTGAGTTCCTTAAGAGTGCAATCCTATTCACATCTACTCAGAAGTAAGTCATTCAGTTCAGTGCAACTGGCTCCCAGGTGAGCACATGTAGGATTGCAGCCTTCAAAGATGGAAGAGAGCTAAACATAAGTATCTGAAAACAGAGATAAGGGAATTTCCCACCCCCAAGACTGTACATGTTTTAATTTCCCATCTACTTTTCTTTTTTTAAAGTCCCCAGGTTTGTAGCTGCAGAAGTTGTTTTCATGCAAGAAGCACCCAGGGCCTGCATGCCCAGATTACATGCATAGATTACAAGATGCCAGCCAGTTTTGTACTGTATTCGTTGCTGTTCTCCAGTACAATCCAGTCATTCTCGTCCCCTGCCTTGTCTTGTGGTTCCCTATCTTCCGCCGTTCTTCTACTTCTTGATTTTGATCAGCGAATGGTAGACAGGCTTGATGATGATATGCAGGTGCAGAGAGTTGTCGATGAGGTATTCGGAGGTGCGCTTCTGTAAGTCGGCATGCACCAGGAAGTCGGCCACCTCGTCTGTGCTCTGGTGGAAGCTGTAGGCATGTTTGACAAAGACTTTGCCCTGCTGCCTCATGCCTACCAGGATGGTTTTTTGGAAACTGACTCCGGCAAAGTCAGAGCTAGTCGTGGCCGGAGTGATAACCAGGCGGGGGCGGCCGTCCTCGATCCTGATAGACTGAATGGCCCCCGAGACAGAGTCCGAGTAAACGGGACGCAAGCTGACCGGGAGCCAACGTGGGGAGAACAGAACGTTCCAAGTCACGCGCTTGGCAGAGTCATGGTTGCTGGGCCCCAGCTGAGTCTGGAAACTGGTGCTGCGGTCATCCCTGGCTGGGTTGTTAATCACCCACTGAGAACCCCAGGAGGTGGAGAGGTAGTTTCGGGGCAGGAACATGCTGCAGTTGACGTCAAAGTATTTGGCAAAGTGGATCGGGGAGGCCGAGTGGAACTGGAAGGCTTGGAAGAGCAGGTCTTGCACAGCGTTGTAGTGCTTCACCATCACCAGAGACTGCTTCTGCAGGTGGAAAAGGTGGCTGGGGGAGATCATAGGGTAACGCAGGGACCTCAGCATCTTCTCCACGACATAGTCCTCGGGCTGGTGTGTGACCACCCACTCCTCGACGGCTGTGTACAGCTCCAACTCGCTCTGCAGAACCAGGTCGGATCGTTCCAGCAACAGCAGCAAGAGATCAACACTCACCGAGGCCCACTCAGCACTGCTCATCACAGCTGAGAGGTTCCAGGCCAGGAACTGGAGGCAGCTCTCCTGCAAAGCCTCGTCGCCAATCCTCACTGCATAGTGGTACCAGCCCACCACATGGCCCTGGTTCGACTCACTGGCCAGATGGTTTTTCATGTATTCAGCTACCCCTCTCTGCAAGCTAGAGATGCGATATTTGCTGGCTAGTCGGTGAAGCGGTATGGCTTGGTGGAGGAGAATGGAGATCTCACCACAGTACAGATATCTAGAGAAGGGACACAATCATCATTCATACTGGTGACATTTCTTCTCTCAACAGTTTTCATGTTTTTTTAATTTTTATTTTTAATAGACTGCGTTAGCTACTGAGATGGGTAGTATACAAATGTCTTGGCATTGCATGAGACCACCACCTAGCTGGTTTTAAATTAACTTGGGTGGGGTATAAATAATGAAATTATTATTATTACAGTCAAACCTTGGTTCTCGAATGGCTCTGTTTTCTAAGATTTTGGCTCCCGAACGCCGACAACCCTATTTTCGAATGTTTTTCAGAAGTCGAATGGCTTCCGGGGAATTTTTTTCTTTTTTCCACATTGACTTTGCCAAACATTTCGGAAGTCAAATTGTCTTCCAGAATAGATTACGTTCAAGGTTTGACTGTATTATTATTGAATAGGGCATTCCTATTTTCATCGGAGAAATGTTGGAGGGTATGGAGACCACACCTCTCCAACATTTCTGTCTCTTTTTGATCTTGGGAGTCCAGCCTCACTCCCTTTGCTCTCAGCCACAAAAGCCCCATCCTGGTTTCTCCCAGCTTGGCAAATCGGACACACGCCATGCCACAGAACTGAAGGACAGGTTACATTTCAGTAGTCTTTACTGAATTTCCCTTCTATTCCATTTCCTGTCCTCTTAGAATACATTTCCCAGCAAGCTGTGTTTCCAGTTGTCTTATTATAGGCAAAAGTGCAGGGGCTGCCAACATAGATGTTAGATCCCAACTCCAATCAGACTTGGCCAGCATGGCCAATGGTCCAAGAAGCTCCAGCAATATAATGGAAAACATCATGTTGACTACCCTGCCATATTGCATCCCAGGACTGCATAAAAAGGTTCAGCCAGGTTCTTAGGAGAGAGATGGAAGGAGAGCAGAGGGCAACTACAGCTCCTCCAGCTGAGAACCAACAGGACCGAGGAAGGGGACTCATTCACTCCTTCTCTTAGGGCCACCCAGATGAGGTCAGTGAGCTCAGCCTCTTACCTGATGAACTTTTCAAAAAGGGCTGCACTGTCAGGCGGCTCGTGCAGAGTGATCATGGTCTGGTTGTGCAGGAGGCTCTCAAAGATCTCGCTTTGCAAGCTGAGCATCAACTGGTGGGTGTGGAAGACTTTGATTTCATCCGAGCCTGCAGTGTGCACCCGCAGGGTAGTATCGCTGGCATTGCCGTTCTGCAGGAGCTCTTGCAACCGCTGCAGCAATGACAGGGAGTGGTTGATGGTGGCCACTGTGGAATCCCCGGTGAGGTCCGCCTTCTGGACTGCAGAGAGCGCGAAACAAAATCAATGAGCAAGAGGCGAGATTTCAGGGCTGGGAAAATGGGGGCGGAATGAAATTCATGGGGGAAGCCCCCAATTGTTTGATTAGTATGTAAGGGAAGGCTGGAAAGGAAACCACTGGGCCATTTGAGAGTAGGCCCCTTGCCTCTGGTGTATAATAATAATAATAATAATAATAATAATAATAATAATAATAATAATAATTTATTTCTACCCTGCCCAGCTACTCTGGGCGGCTTTCAACAGAACATTAAAAACAGAATAAAACTTCAAACATTAAAAACTTCCCTAAACAGGGCTGCCTTCAGATGTCTTCTAAAAGTCGGATGGTTGTTGATTTCCTTGACATCTGGTGGGAGGGTGTTCCACAGGGTGGGTGCCGCTACTGAGAAGGCCCTCTGCCTGGTTCCCTGTAACGTCACTTCTCGCAGTGAGGGAATCACCAGAAGATGCTCGGCGCTGGACCTCAGTGTCCGGGCTGAATGATGGGGGTGAAGATGCTCCTTCAGGTATACTGGGCTGAGGCCATTTAGGGCTTTAAAGGTCAACACCAACACTTTGAATTGTGCTCGGAAACTTACTGGGAGCCAATGTAGGTATTTCAGGACCGGTGTTATATGGTCTCGGCGGCCACTCCAGTTAACCAGTCTAGCAGCTGCATTGTGGATTAATTGTAGTTTCCGAGTCACCTTCAAAGGTAGCCCTATGTAGAGTGTGTTGCAGTAGTCCAAGTGGAAGATAACTAGCACATGCACCACTCTGGCAAGACAGTGTGTGGGCAGGTAGGGTCTCAGCCTGTTTGGAAGGTGGTGCTAATCTGGGATAGCTCATTTTGAGGAGCATTCCTGAAATCCCTTTTTCCCTTTGTTATTCTCTTGATTTGGTCCTAACACTTTGCACAATGGGAATGCAATAACCAATGGTTTCTAACAAATAAATTTGACTAACTAGCTGTGGGATCGAGTTAAGGCTGGCCTCCGGCTCCCCCTTTCTTTCAGCTAAGCCACAAAGAGGAGATCAGAAGCTTTTTTTATTTTATTTTCAATTAATTTTACAATTTTTTTTCCAAACCCAGAACTGGTTTAGGGCCAGGATGCGGATTCTGTGGCCCTCTAGATATTCTAGGACTCCAACTCCCCTTAACACTAGCCAATAAGGTTGGATCCAACTAGGTTTTACTCATGGTAGACCCATTGAAAGTAATAGACCTAGGTTAGGGCCTGTCTGTACTTCAGCTTAATGTAGATTGTGGACCCCCTTGTGCTTCCTTTAACGCCCCCTGTCATTGCGGCATTTCCCTCTGACTACAGCTGTCTCACACTTTCTGCTCCCTAAATCCAGAGATTTCCTATGCAATTGGTGTGGCTCACCTATTCAGATTTTCAAAGCATAGGGAATTTTGAAAGAAAAGTGGTAATTGGATCCAAAATGTCTGACAGCAGGAGAGGATCCTTCTCCCCAAACTGCAGCTTTCAAACTTCATGTCAGACATCTTAGCCTTTTGTGATGATACACTTGGTAAGTTTTCTGGGTTCTCTGAACTACATAAAGCTCCATGGTATTGGGCAATTATGAATCCACTTTAGTTGCAGCCAGTGATCGATGTTCTGCCCAGGGTGAGTAAAAGAGTCAGTCTCAGTAAGCTGCTGTTCCAGTTGTGACCTTATTTTAAAACTGGGATCACAAAGGCTGGAGCAGTGATATGCTGTGCCTTGATATTAACATTTATTAATGTAAAGAAAAAGATGGTACTTTTATCATATGTGGTGGTCGTGTAAGATGAAAAAAGACTTCTGGGAAATGATATATAAGGAACTGAAAAAAATGTTGAAAATAACTTCCCTAAGAAACCAGAAGCTTTTCTTTTAGGTATTATAGGACCAGAGATCCCGAAGGACCAGACGAAACTATTTACAGTGGTACCTCATGTTACAGATGCTTCAGGTTACAGACACTTCAGGTTACAGACTTTGCTAACCCAGAAATAGTACCTCGGGTTAAGAACTTTCCTTCAAGAGGAGAACAGAAATTGTGCGGTGGTGGTGCGGCGGCAGTGGTAAGCCCCATTAGCTAAAGTGGTACCTCAGGTTAAGAACAGTTTCAGGTTAAGAACGGACCTCCAGAATGAATTAAATTCTTAACCCGAGGTACCACTGTATGTACGCGACCACGGCTGTGCGGACTCTCTTATCTCAGAAATGGAAAGATGTTACAACTCTGACCAAAGAAGAGTGACAAACAAAATTGATTCACTATGCCGAAATGGCAAAACTTACAGGAAGAATTAGAAATCAGGAAGAGGAGGTCTTTAATAAAGAATAGGGAAAGTTTATAATTTATTTGAAAAGCTATTATAAACAACTACATACATTGGTAGGATTGACAGAAAACGTGTAGTCAAAATTTGAACTAGAGATTGACAAAGGATTTATAAAAATAGAGTTATGATAGAGATGCAGAGGGTAAAATCAGTACAGTGGTACCTCGGGTTAAGTACTTAATTCGTTCTGGAGGTCCATTCTTAACCTGAAACTGTTCTTAACCTGAAGCACCACTTTAGCTAATGGGGTCTCCGGCTGCTGCCGCGCCGCCGGAGCACGATTTCTGTTCTTATCCTGAAGCAAAGTTCTTAACCTGAAGCACTATTTCTCGGTTAGCGGAGTCTGTAAACTGAAGCGTATGTAACCTGAAGCGTATGTAACCCGAGGTACCACTGTACATTAAGATCCACCATTGGGGGGAGGGGTGAAGTCAGAAGGGATTATATGTTTATGTATTCATTTTTTTATGTAAAATAAAAAACGCAAAAATAAAATTTATTTTAAAAATATTATTGACATTTACTGAGCAGTTGTAACTATCTAGGGCAGCACAACAGAAAGAATAAACGGCACACCCTTCCTAGGCCTAGCCGCAATCTTAGCGACTTCTAGGATGAGGCCATAATGTGAAATATTTGACAGAGAAGCCAGCTGCATGGGCAGGAGAGAAGAATATGGGGTATCATACATGCTATGCTTCTGTACTAGCATACTTCTGAAAAGCTAGTAGCCCAGAATGATCAGCTGGTATATTTTCATGGAAGTATTTAAATGTCTCCTGGAACCCAAAAACCTCGCTGGAATATTTGAGGCGATTCCCCCAAGGTAAGGGGATATTACGAGAAGTGAAGCAGGAGTTCTGATGTGAAGTGGGTGTGTGAAAGAGAGTGAAAACAGCTTGTTTGCACTTGCTGTGCATATTCTTAGTCTTTGACGGACTGCATCAAATATTTCCAACCATAGGAATGAACTATGTTAATAAAAGGACCATGCCAAAATGGCAAAACTGACCAGAAAACTCAGGAACCAAGAAGACAAAAACTTTAAGAAAGAACGGGAAAAATTTCTAATTTATTTAGGAGACCACTGCGAGCAGATGAAAACATTAGTAGGATTTTTTAACAACGCTTGTAATGTAACAATCGCTATGGACAATATGGACGCATACAAAATACGGATTACGAAATAATATGCAGTTGAAAATGTTGACAATAAGACCCAAGGTGGGAAGTCTGGAGATTCAGAGAAATCTCTAAATGCAGATATTTACTTGGTATTGTTATAATTCTACGCTTGTAAAATAAAATAAAAAATCATTTTTTAAAAAAGGAAATGGAAGGTTTTAGTATATGTTTCGTAATTTCTAGCTTCTAGAAATCTCCCAAGGTTTGCAACAGAATAATTAAGGTCAGCAGCCCTTGACTGCCTGACTCCCTAATACTGAAGGTGGTAATTAAAGTCACCCTTCGCCTCGGAGCTTTGACTAATCCCAGCCAGCTCTTGCGGATGTCGGAGTTTTCACTTTACTACTCATGGGAGCTGGAACTCCGCCAGCAGTTTCACAGCCGTCATTAACTCAATGAAACCGCTGCCGCTGGATGAATTAAATTCTCACGCCGAGCCAAGTTACACTCTTTTGGTCTCCCTAGGGGAAGAAAGCTTAGCTTGTTCACACTCCCCGTATCCTGGCTTGCGTCTCCTGCCCAGTCCAACTTGGGCAGGGATGAAAGGTTAAAATTCAATGGCAAAAGAATCTCTAGCTCTCTCTTAGGACAAAGACACCAGCGGGATGGGGAAGAGCAGCTTAAAGGGGAAGGACCAAATGCAGCTATTGCTATGAAAACATCGCTTTTGTCGAAGCTTCTTGACAAAGAAAAGTGTTTGTGACTCTTTGCTCCGGAGGGAGGCAGACCCGCAGCTGAAACACCGCCCTCCCCACCACTTTAAACTTGAGATGGTCTTTCTGTGTGTGGTCTCCACATCCATTTTTGTTTTTTTTCTGGTTTGGATTGCTATTTGCACGAGCAACTACCCACTGACTCCCAGTACTTGAGAGAGGAAAACTGGCATGTTTATTTTGCATTTAAGCAGTTGAAAGGATCGCAGCGTGTTCATGAGGAAATCACTTCCGTGGGGGGTGCAAGGCTGACTTCACACATTTCCCCACCCAAAAAACACCATCAGAACCCATCTATCTGGTTGGTCACAACACACCGTGATCTCTAATAACGTTCAGAATTTACAAATTCACCCAAGCACAATGGTGAGATTTAGCGCCCAGGGCTCCCTCCGAAAGAGGGGCACATTGTGCCCATGAATTAGAGACAGCTGACATACTAAGTTCCATAATGAATCTGCCTCTTGTGCCACAATCCTGTTCGGCAGTGTACAGAGTTGGAGGTAGGGAAGTATGCAACCCCAACTTTTCCTTTAACTCCTTTGCATCTGCCTAGCCGCTCCTTATGCCTGCGGTGAAACTGGCCCCCATATAATATCTTTTTAAATCCATGTCTTATCCAGCGGATTAGCTTCTTCCAGAAACACAAGCGGCACAGTTAAACCAAGCTGAGTTGAGGATTGGAAATGAGAGACACACAGCCTTTCGCCTTGAAGGGTCAGTTTGACATCCAGCATCGAGAGAAGATGCTGGAAGTTACTGTTGGTAACATATACCCTTCTTTTCCGTTACAATCGTGATCAAAGTGGCTTTCGGTAAGAGTGCGGCTGGGTATAAATTCCTCTTTAGCATGCAGTCCAGTTTTTCTATAACTCGGGATTCTTTGCCAATGGGTGTTGTTGAGGAGAGAACCAGACAGGCCGAATCTTCAAGGTCAAGGTTTCATTGAGCGCTGGCTGGGCGCTGCCTGTTCAATATATGCAGGCTTAAGCAAGACCCGTTAGGTCTTGCAGGGTGGTCTAAGAACTGGAGAATAAGCCCATGACTTGGGAAACCTGCCATGTATCCCCACAAGCAAACTCCTTGTATAACCTTGGGAAAACCATTCACGTACCTGGAGTTCAGCAGAATGAAATAATTTGCTCTGAAACCCTGGGGTGTTAAAGCCAGGGAGTGGCCAGAGCCTTAAATTCCCTGCTGCTCAATTCTCATCGGGTCCAATAAAGAATACATTGGTGATACAGTTTGGTTAAAGTGCACCTTAAAAGTGTCTTCACTGGTGCTAAAGTTCTGCAACATGCCCCACTTTCTGTGGCTCTGGGCCACGCTCTGTGCGGTGTAAAATGAATGAATAAATTCACAGTTCCTCCTGCCGCCTCAGCCCAACCTGCTCACCTAGCAAAGCTCTTTCCCAGCAGCCCTTCCTCCTTACCTGCTTGGACAGCCAGGCACAGCAGTGACAGTGCGGCAAAGGAGCTGGTCCATCGCCTCGGTGCGGCCTGCTGGACCCCTATCCCTTTAGCCATAGCTGCTTCCTTAAGCGTGTCCGCAGAGGGAATAAGCCCTCGACTGAGCGTACTAATGTGTCTGACTCTTTATGTAGGACACTGACTCTCCCAGCCCCGCTTGCCATTGATTGGTGGAAAACTAGTAACAGCTGTTACCAAGGAAACCACTTAAGATTGTGAATTGATGCCTGTTGGACATTGTGGGACTCCCTGGGCGGTCGGCCGAGCCTCCCTGGGACAGCAAGACTACCTGGAGCCTTTGACATGCTGGAAGTTGCATAAAGAACACTCACCTTCCAGTTGTTGTTGTTTCTGCCATAGTTGTTTCTTAACTTCAGAGCATCTGATTGCAAAACAGTGGTGTGCTGGTGCCAGTCTGTTAGAGAGACTATCAACCAAGGTGACAAGATAAATATTTGAAATACTTTATTGTCACTTGTACAACTTGTATACAGTGAGATTATATACAGTGAGATTACACGAGCACCCCCCACTCAGCTCTCTTAGTCTTAATTCCCCTTGTTTACTGACACACACACACACCAAACCCGAAAGTCAGTTGCCCTGTTGTTATCTTTTCATTCAGCAGCCTAACAGCCCACAGATAGAAGCTGTTCTTTACCCTGTTGGTGCGACGAATCATGCTTCTATATCTTCTGCCCGAGGGCAGGAGATCAAAAAAGTGCCGGCCAGGGTGTGAATCATCCCTGAGAATTTTCCTCACTCTCCTGAGGCAACGTTCTTCCACGATGTCATCCAGCGGATTCACGGGACAGCCCATAATATCCCTTCCTCCTCTCAAAACTTTTTGAAGGTTGCGTTAGTCCTGAGGGACAAAATAGGCCTTTATACCGCAGGCTTAGAATAAGACAGGAGGAGTGTTACAAGAGTCAGAACACCTGCAACCCAAACTCAGCTTGTTTAAGCATGAATCACTGTATTTTCTGACATTTGACTTGGAGGAAGACATGTTCATTGTTATGTCCTGCCCATGAGTGAGCAGCATGTTTCTCCCAGGTAAGCAAGGCTTCTCTCAGGTAAGCAGCATGTTTCTCCAAGGGTACAGTATGATTGCATCTCACACGGGCATTCAGTTCCAAAGGTTTCTCGTACGCATGAAAATCGTGTCTCCTCAAACTCCTGGAGCCGCCCACAGCTAGTGGGTGAGCAGGTTAGGAACATTTTATCATATGTGGTGGGAATGTAAGAAAGTAAAAAACTTTTGGGAAATGATATATAATGAGATGAAAAAGATGCTGAAATATGCATTTTTTTAAAAACCAGAAGCATTTTTACTTGGTATTATAAGTGAGGATATTAACAGACAGGATGTTAAATTGTTTCTATATGCAACAACAGCGGCAAGAGTATTGTTGGCCCAGAAATGGAAGCAAGAAGAAATACCGACGAAAGAAGAATGGCAGATAAAATTAATGGACTACACAGAATTGGATAAAATGACAGGAAGGATTCGAAACCTGCGGGACCAGAGATTTACAGAAGACTGGAAGAAATATGCGAACTATTTGAAGAGCAACTGTAATCAACAGATTATGCTAGTAGGACTACAAGAAGTTTTGTAAGGAGAAATATATGAAATATTGCAAAGAAGAGAAAGAAGAGAGACATTAGTTATGATATTTAAATATAATAGTGAAAGTAAGAAATGTAAATTAAGTGAAAAGATTGGAAAATTTTCAGAGGTGATTGATGGAAGTAAAAAAAATGTATAAGATATAAAAGTATGTTCAATAATTGTTGAAAATGTTATGTTAAAAAACTAATAAATATATATATATATTTTAAAAATAGTGGGTGAGCAGGAGAGAGAAAGAATCCCCAGTTCAAAAGGGTAAAAGAGTATTGGGAAATGATCCATAATGAATTGGAAAAAATGTTTAAAAGTACTCCCCCCCCCAAAAAAAAATCCAGAGTCCTTTCTGTTGGGGATAATTCAGATTGAAATTCCCAGGTGTCAAAAAAAAAAAGGTCATTTATGTATGCTACTACTGCGACCCGTGTTTCATTAGCCCCAAAATAGAAAATGAGCGAGGTCCCAACCAAAGAAGAATGGCAACTTAAGTTGACAGAATATGCGCAACCTGCAGACTTAAGGTGTAGAATAAGTGAACAAGAAGAGAATACATTTAAAGAAGACTGGAAAATGTTTATTGAATATTTGGGAAATAATTGAGTACAGCTGAAAATGCTGGCAGCATCAAGATAAATTCAACAGTGTAAATAAGTTTTGATGGATGCAGTAATGGAATACTGAATGGCATAGTTTTTGTAAAATATGCAGAGATTTATGATATGTAAAATGAACCATGGAAAGAGAAGAAGGGAAGTTATTGATATCTTGAGGATGTAAAATTAGTATTTCACATTGTAAAACAGAAAATTTAATACAAATTATATACTAAAAAAAGAAAAGAAAGAATCCCCAGTTCTGCTGGAGCCTATGCCCATCAAGCAAAGCAGGGAGCTTTTTTCCCACGCTGGATCTGCTTGGGTTTCCCAGTATTTAAGCTCTCTATTTTGCTGGGCAAAAAGAGCTTTTAAGCTCTCCACCTTGCTTGGATTTAACTTGCGCACTTTCAACCAGCCTGCTTTCAACTGTACCTGGTTGAAATTGTGCAAGTTAAACATGTGTAAGATGTGATGGTAAAGGTAAAAGTAAAGGTACCCCTGCCCGTATGGGCCAGTCGTGTCCGACTCTAGGGTTGTGCGCCCATCTTACTTAAGAGGCACTTCCGGGTCACGTGGCCAGCGTGACGAAGCTGGTCTGGCGAGCCAGCACCAGCGCAGCACACGCAAACGCCGTTTACCTTCCCGCCAGAGCAGTACCTATTTATCTACTTGCACTTAGGGGTGCTTTCGAACTGCTAGGTGGGCAGGAGCTGGGTCCAAAAGACAGGAGCTCACCCTGTCGCGGGGATTCGAACCGCTGACCATGCGATCGGCAAGCCCTAGGCGCTGAGGTTTTACCCACAGCGCCACCCGCGTCCCATAGATGTGATGGTACTGTATTTCAAATAGTCATGCGGAAGAAGAAGGGAAGGAAATGCATTACAAGTCACTACCACCACCAGCAACCACCACCAGCAACCAAAGAAAGCCTGGTGTTTTATTGCTGCATCCAAGCAGACACATAGTGGCTTGCAATTCTGTGAAAGATGCTGCCAGCCTGCTGTAGACCTGAGTGCATCGTGACTTGGCCCACAGAGCCCTAGTTTCATATAGATGCCCACATGATTTGATGGCCCAGAATCTACTAGGCAATTTGGATGAGTATGAGGAAACGTTGTCAAACAGCCAGTTTGGGAGTGTGGCAGCTCAGGTTTTTCAGGTGAAGAGTCCATATTGGACCACCCAATCAAGCTTAGAAGAAGCAAAGCCCTATTTGAAAAGATGCCTTTTTGAGAATTTGCAGCCCTCCTTGTGCCCTCAATACCACTGTAAATGTAATGAATAAAACAATAAAACAAACAATAAATATACATGTGTGTAAGGTTAATTTGGTCAGCCATGGTGTCAATTTGGTGCTGACCTTTAAAGCCCTAAATGGCTTCAGCCCAGTATACCTGAAGAAGGATCTCCACCTGCATCATTCAGCCTGGACACCAAGATCCAGTGCCTTCTAGCAGTTCTCTGATGGCGAGAAGTGAGGCTACAGGGAACCAGGCAGAGGGCTTTCTCGATAGTGATGCCTGCCCACTGACATCAGATGTCCAGGAAATAAATAACTATTTGACTTTTAGAAGACATCTGACGGCAGTCCTGTACAGTGGTACCTCGGGTTAAGAACTTAATTCATTCTGGAGGTCCATTCTTAACCTGAAACCGTTCTTAACCCGAAGCACCACTTTAGCTAATGGGGCCTCCCACTGCTGCGCGATTTTTGTTCTCATCCTGAAGCAAAGTTCTTAACCCGAGGTACTATTTCTGGGTTAGCGGAGTCTGTAACCTGAAGCGTCTGTAACCTGAAGCATCTGTAACCCAAGGTACCACTGTACAGGGAAGTTTTTAATGATTGAGGTCTTCCTGTTTTAATTTGTTGGAAGCTGCCCAGCGTGGCTGGGGCAACCCAATCAGATGGGTGGGGTATAAATTATTATTATTATTATTATTATTATTATTATTATTATTATTATTATCATTATCATCATCATCATTATCATTATCATTATCATTATCATTATCATCATTGTTTGCTTCTCTTTGTGAAAATAACTGGGCTGGTTGACCCTGGAAGGGAAAGGCATGTCACAGGCTTCGCAGAAAGGGGTGTCCATGAAGCAGCAAGGCCAGACATGAGAGGCTTGTGCTCAGGCGGGTGGGAGAGTTTACACTTCACTTGCCTGCTTAATACAAAAAGCAGATGCCAGCATAAATCCCATCAGTCCAGACAGCTACTCAATAAATGGGAACAGGCTAATATTCCTCCAGCTGTGACCAAACTGGATGCGGCATGAATGAAGGTCATCGAGTCTGCCGGAGCGTGGCCCTGGGGCAGGGGTGGCACTGGGTGGGAATGAGACAATGCGCACACAGATACACACACACACACAGGGAGTAGAAGTGTCAATGTGACTCCCGCTGGCAAGAGGACATGGTGATGGAATTCTCACCCACAGCAGGATAGCTGGAAGGAAGGATCCGGCCCATGACTTGTTCACAACTCTCCAGTGCTCTCAGTGCAACTTTCCTATCACTCCTACATGGCCACATACTCAGGGCAGATATGCCACCCAAGTTCTTAATAATTCATGGCAGACCCTCCAAGTGTCCCTATTTTCCAGGGACAGCCCCAGATTTACAGAAGCCGCCCCAGTTTCTGATTGGATCCTGGAATGTCCCGCTTTTCCTTAAGGTGTCCCTATTTTTATTGGAGAAATGTTGGAGCAGGCATAGGCAAACTTTGGCCCTCCAGATGTTTGGGACTACAATTCCCATCATCCCTAGCTAACAGGACCAGTGGTCAGGAATGATGGAAATTGTAGTCCCAAACATCTGGAGGGCCGCAGTTTGCCCATGCCTATGTTGGAGGGTAGGAAGTTATGTGACCACCACCCCCCAGGCCAAGGAGATAAGGAACTGTACAACTTTTAGAAGACATCTAAAGGCAGCCCTGTATAGGGAAGTTTTTTATGTGTAATGTTTTATTGTGTTTTATACGTGTTGGAAGTCACCCAGAGCGGCAACCCAGACAGATGGGCTGGATATAAATATTGTTGTTGTTGTTGTTATTTGAATAGGACATCCCTGTTGGAGAAATGTTGGAGGGTATTGTCATAGCTCTGGTACCTTTTGTTCCCTGTGCAAGTCTCAGTCAATGCCCACTGCCCTTTTCCCAAGCATAACCATGTGCCTTTTTTGATCTCTTTGGTGCAACTTGCACAGCCAGAAAAACAAAAGGTACATATGGATTTCCCTTTAGATCCACAGAGATATGTTGCTGCCAAGGCAATTAAAGGTAAAGGTAAAGGTACCCCTAACCGTTAGGTCCAGTCGCGGACGACTCTGGGGTTGCGGCACTCATCTCGCTTTATTGGCCGAGGGAGCAGGCGTACAGCTTCCGGGTCATGTGGCCAGCATGACTAAGCCGCTTCTGGCGAACCAGAGCAGCACACAGAAACGCCGTTTACCTTCCCACTGGAGCGGTACCTATTTATCTACTTGCACGTGCTTTCGAACTGGTAGGTGGGCAGCAGCAAGGACCGAGCAACGGGAGCTCACCCCGTCGTGGGGATTCGAACCGCTGACCTTCTCCTCGGCAAGCCCTAGGCTCTGTGGTTTAGACCACAGCGCCACCCGCGTCCCAATTGGACATTACCTAATGCAGAAGGGACAGGGAGCCACAAGCAGAAGCCTAGTGCCTTTGCACTGGTTGGCCAGAATACATAAAATCATGGAGCACATTGACTACTTAATATCGCCTGCACACTTTCCCTTATATTTTGACAAATAAAAGAGCTAAGGAATTGTGTGTGTGTGTTTTTAAGAATGAAAGAATGAAAGCTGAGCACTAAAGGAAGTGATCCCCTGTGGATGCCGCAGCTGATGGGAAATATGGTCCTGCCCTTGACATACTATTGCATCCCTGACTCAAAACGTGAACTGCCAGGGCAGATTCAGTCACAGGGAATATCAATCTCTCCCGCTGCCCTGCCCAAAAGGCTGTTGGCTGTGGTCATTTGCCCAGGCCTTTCTGCTCCTTGATTCTAGCTGACCAAGGTCAAAAGGCACTACTGTGGGGACCTGAGGCAGAGGAATTGGTGTGGCGGCATTCAAGCGCTTGCCTTCTGGGACTATAAACAGTGCAGGAAATTATCACACGTAGGTTTAAATCCCTACGGTGATGGTGGTGGCAGGGACTGCTATTTCCGGGTATCTTTTGCGGATTTAGACACTGAGCTTCCAGATGTTTGCTTACTGACACAGTTATTGCCGAAACAGATTCCTCTTCAATCCGGCCCAGATGGCAGAGGCAAGCATACATCTTAAGTGTAACTCTCTGCGCTGTTGTGGTGTTTGAGACCGCCTCCAGACATCCTTTTAAAAAGGGGGGTCATGATGGCATTGGGGCAGTTATTTATGGCCCTGTTTGCACCCTAGAGTCCCTTCTTGTCTGAGGCACAGCAGCTGTAGCTAGGGGGTAGTGAGATGGGCTCCCGCCAGGGGCGCAGGCGAGGGGGCGTGCAAAATCGGCTATAAAAATGTCCATAAATATGTCTATAAATAAAAATATTGATTATTGCCTTATAAGAAAATGTTTTAAATACAGTGGTACCTTGGGTTAAGAACTTGATTGGTTCCGGAGGTCCGTTCTTAACCTGAAACTGTTCTTAACCTGAGGTGTTTAACTTTAGCTAATGGGGCCTCCTGCTGCCGCCATGTGATTTCTGTTCTCATCCTGAAGCAAAGTTCTTAACCTGAGGTACTATTTCTGGGTTAGCGGAGTCTGTAACCTGAAGCGTCTGTAACCCGAGGTACCACTGTAGAGGGTGAATTGAATGGGGTGGTGGTGGAGGAGAGGCAGAAAGAAGAGCAAATTTGCCAGTGGCCAGGGGGCGCAATCTGGACAGTTCTGCCAGTGGCACAAGATCACCTAGCTACAGCTCTGGTCTGAGGCTGCAAGTTTGAAAGGGGCTGGTGGTGGCAGCGATGACCAGATCGTCAAGTTGCAACTGTCCCACCTTACAAGGCTATTGTGCACAGGAAGGGCGCAAGGAGGCTCTCCTGGCCTCCTCCTTCTGTCACCCCCAGAGCCTCTCGTGTCTGCTCCTGTTAGGCTCTGCTGCAGTCCTTCTTTATCCTCTGTGCTTCTCTTCATCCAACAAGAGGCTAATAGCCCCGAATAGCCAAACCAGTGATGTTACTGATAAGCAAACATGGTCCATGTTTCCTAGGACCACATGTTCAGCTCACAATTGCAGCACCATCCTAAAACCAGTACCAGGGCCTTCTACGAGAGCCACTTCATATTGATCCCAGGAAATTTAGAGTGTGTTTACTCTCCATTAGCTGCACTTGCTTTGTTGACTCAGGGCTATTATTTCTCGCTGGGAGAAGCGGCGGCGCAGGCAGAATTATGCTTGGAAACACACAGATGGGATGTAAAAAGCTGGCGATAAGGAGGCGAGTGGGGTTCTTGGAGCGATGGTATTGGCTGCTCTGATGCACGGCACAGTAGCAGATTCATGGGAGCGTGGAGAGTGGGGCTATTGGCTCCATAAATCCATAGGAGGGGGGAAGTAACTCCTAGGCAGGGGAACAAAAATAATTCTGGACAACAGCTCTGATGGCCCATAGGTGGCATTTTCCTGTGCAGAGGGAATACACAGAACGACAAAGGTGTTGTTGGTGGCATCCGTCTCCAGAGACAATAGAGTGCACCTCCAGGTATGAAGTCAAACCGCTGTGTTAGCAGCGCCAAAGTGACCTCGCTGGGGAGCAAACCTGGCATGTGTTTATGGAGGTCCTGGGCTGCCCAGTGGGCACATTGATTCATCTGGGACACTGGCTTCACACACACACCCTGCTCAAAAAAATCTGTAAGCATAGTCACCAGCAGAAACAGTTTCCCCAACTTCATCAACAAACACACATTTGAAAAGTTGAACAAATATTTCTACCCACGCTGGGACTGCATGGGCTTTTAAGTGCATAAAAGGGTACGTAATCTGGTTTAAGTGCTCTTAAGTAGGTACACTGCAGCAAACACCAGGTGTGTAATCTAATCAAATATTTAAAACAAAATTTTAATCCACTTAAAAATAGCCTGCTAATCACATTTACATTTATTCTTTCCAGCAACACGCAGTGTCCTTAAAACTAGACTTTACAAAGTTTGATTGGCTGAGGCTGCAAACCTACACACACACACACACAGAGAGAGAGAGAGAGAGAGCTTATAGAATCCTTATAATCAATATCATTTCAGCCTTATCAATCAGGAATGGGGGTGGATGGTTCTCTCTTCATTTTGCTTCTGAAGAGGCCAGAGAATAAGACTTCATGCAATTCGTTTCTTGACTAAGAGTGTCTCCTGGTGGCCACATGAATAGGCTGCAGATCCAGCCTTTTCAATCCACTGCCCCTGTTCATTTCAGATAGAAAACGCCTATGCAGAGAGAGAGAGAGAGAGAGAGAGAGAGAGAGAGAGAGAGAGAGAGAGAGAGAGAGAGAGGTCCATTGCCTGAGCGATTTCATTGTCTTGCATGGCGAGGTGCAGGAGTGCATTAAAGGAAAAACTCCCCTCCCCTAAAGTTCAACTCCCCCGTCTTGATAACAGTGTCCACTCTTCAAACTGGCAATGCAAAGCTTCTATTGTGTCTCGCAGTGGGAGGCGTGGAAGAGCCCTTGACCTGTGTCTCAGCACTGAGCATGCCAATAGCTCGTGACCAGTGCCAGCCTTTGCTAGGGAGTGAAGAGAAACTCAGCTCAGTTCAGATTGAACGCAAGCCTACATAATTTGCGTCTTCCGAAACACCGTCCATCCTTTGAAATTCACACTTCTCCAAATGTTGTGATGCAGTTCTGCGACCAAATAATGTGAACATTTGAGCGGGTGTGTGTGCATAAAAACGCACAGATCTGTGAGAATAACACGTTAAAATGCATTTGTAGCAGGGATATAGGTGTCTTCTCCGAAGTTCCATTCCCTTGGGAAGGGTATCACATTTCCCCAACCCTCAAACTAAACCATTTTCTTGCTGATGAAAATTAGATGATTCCCCACCCACGCCCAAGCAAGCGATCACATCCCCTTGCTACAGTGGGTCAAATGTGATCGTGGAAGTGTCATCGGTCTCTGCTATGCAGCGCCTGCAACTTCACTAGCGGTGAGTGACATGGCTCCCCTCCCATTCCTTCCTTTGTATTTAGCCTAACAGTGTGACCATATACCCTCTAGCCACGTGTGGCAATGGGTGGAAAAACACAGCTTCCTGCCCACCTCTCCTCCCAGCCCTTTGCTGCAATGGTGAGAGAAGCTCCCCAACTCCATCTGCTTACTTCTAGAAGGGCATCTTTTCCCTCTGGTGGGGCACCATCACTATGCAATCTTAGTAGGAAACAGGAAGGAGGATCACACAAGTGCCAAGAGCAATGATGCCATGGGAAATGAGAATAGAGGCACCTCTTTCTCCTGGGCCAAAGCATACTCTCCAACATTTATTCAGTAAAAATAGGGATGTCCTGTTCAATACGACGACAACTACTACTACTAAAAATAATAATAGTGTTGTTATTTTTTTTATAAGATATTTATTAAAGTTTTCCATTTTATACAAACAAAGAAAAAAATTAAAAAGAAAAAATAATAAAAACACATAAATTTCATAACTTATTTTTCAATAACATATTTCCCTGACCTCCTCATGCCTCCCCTTCTTGTATTCCAGTTCAAATTGTTTATCCAGCAAATCCTTATCTCATAGCATTACAGCTAAACATCCCTTATTTTCTATCCATCTTCTTAAATTATTGTAACTTAAACTTTTACTTATATACAAAGAAAAAAGAACTGTTTTTTTCATATTCTTTTGTACCATTACAGCTAGAAACCACTTAGTTTCAATCCAACATCACTCAACATTCCTTAATATTGCAGTATTTTTGTAGATAATCCTTGAATTTCTTCCATTCTTCTTCTGCCGACTCTTCTCCCTGGTCACGGATTCTGCCAGTCAATTCTGCCAATCCCATAAAGTCAATCAACTTCGTCTGCCATTCTTCCAGAGTGGGTAAATCTTGCGTCTTCCAATGCTTTGCGATGAGTATTCTTGCTGCTGTTGTAGCATACATAAAGAAAGGTCTATCCTTTTTTAACACCAATTGGCCGACTGTATGCTGTATGCTGTTGTAGCATACATAAAGAAAGTTCTATCCTTTTTTAACACCAATAATAGTGTTATTTATAGCCCATCCATCTCACTGGGTTGCCCCAGCCACTCTGGGAGGCTTACAACACATATAATAACATAACGCCTGGCCTTTGGTTTGGACTCAGTCTGACCCTTATGTTTCCCTCCCCTTATGGTTTTGAGCTATGGGCTACTATTAAAATGAGGCTGCATTTTAAATTATATTTTAATCTGTATTTTAAATTGTGTGTGTGTGTGTGTGTGTGTGTGTGTGTGTGTGTGTATTTGTAATTTTACTGGTGTTAGCCACCCTGAGCCCGGCTATGGCTGGGGAGGGCGGGGTATAAATAGTGGTTAAGAGCGGTAGACTCCTAATCTGGTGAACCGGGTTCGCGTCTCCGCTCCTCCACATGCAGCTGCTGGGTGACCTTGGGCCAGTCACACTTCTCTGAAGTCTCTCAGCCCCACTCACCTCACAGAGTGTTTGTTGTGGGGGAGGAAGGGAAAGCTGCTTTGAGACTCCTTAGGGTAGTGATAAAGTGGGATATCAAATCCAAACTCTTCTTCTTCTTCTTCTTCTTCTTCTTCTTCTTATTATTATTATTATTATTATTAAAAAACATTAAACATTTAAAAAACCTTCCCTATGCAAGGCTGCCTTCAGATGTCTTCAAAAGGTTATGTGACCCCCTTGGCTCGAGGTCACATAACTGAATGCCCTCCAACTTTTCTCCAATGAAACTGGGGACATCCTACTATACTCTCCGACTTTTCTCCGATGAAAATAGAGACATCCAAAGGGAAAATGGGACACTGCATTATCAGATCAGAAACCAGGGCATCTTCTGTAAATCTGGTTGTGTCTCTGTTAAACAGGGACCCTTGGAGGGTCTGGCACAGCAGATAGAACAATCCTCCTTCAAATCTCTCTTCCTTTGCAATAAAATTGCCCCTTTCTAGTATGCCATATTGAGGCTTGAAATCCATTATCCATCTATCCTGCATAGGAACAAGTTCCCCAGTATAGACAATATTTTGTGGGTGGGGGGGTGGGGGTAGTGACTCCCCTGGAAAGGAGCCGAGTGTTCTGAACTGAGAAGATGGAGATGTGATTTCAGAAAGATACAGGGACAAAAAGCAAAGTCACCTCTTGGCCTTTTTAGGTGCAAAGAACGGCTGCACTGTCACCCTGAACGCACCACTATCTACCGCTAAGTAAGGCTGCCAAACTGGGCAAATATGGATTCTTGGATTAGTATCTGCGATGGTGCTCGGCACTGCCTGCCATTTGGTAGGTTAATTGTTTGACAGGCCATCTGCCAATGGCTCATTTAACCGCCAGCGTGAAAAACAACAGCTTGCTGAGGCAACGCAGGCAGCCATAAAGGAGAAAGGAGGGAGGGAGGGAATGGATGGATGGATGGATGGGTGGATGGATGGATGGATGGGGAAGCTAAGCGGTAAGGGAAGGAACAGCGCTAGGGCCTTGGACAATTAGCGGTGGCTGGCAGGAATAGGTGTGCTTCCTGTGGGTGAGATCCTGCAAAGGGCAAGGCTCATCAGGACCATCACTGGGTATATAGATGATGGACAACTGGTACAAAATACTTGTAAAAAAGTTTTTGTTTTTGTTTTTTGTTTTTTTTAAAGACTTTGTTCAGGCAAGTGGGAGCCAAGCTGAGCTGTTTTCACCCAGAGCCAACTACTTCCTGTTCAGACTGTCTGCTTCTAGAAGCTTCTCTCTATTGGCCCTCTTTCTGAGGTGGGCAATTATATGCAACTAGCTCAGGGGTCAGCTAACTTTCAGCAGGGGGCCAGTCCACTGTCCCTCAGACCTTGTGGGGGGCCAGGCTATATTTTTTTGGGGGGGGATGAATGAATTCCTATGCCCCACAAATAACCCAGAGATGTATTTTAAATAAAAGGACACATTCTACTCATGTAAAAACACGCTGATTCCCGGACCATCTGCGGGCCAGATTTAGAAGGCAATTGGGCCGGATCCGGGCCCCGGGCCTTAGTTTGCCTACCCATCAACTAACTGCTTAGCACTTTTCCTCCGTACACTGATGTTGCCCTTCTCCCCCTGTGAGCGCTAAGCATCAGAGGCAAATTGTCTTGAAAATGATTTACGTAAGGTGATTCATTTGCACAGAAGAGTGAATGACTCAGCCGATGGTCTTCCGATTGCTTCAGTCAAAGCCGCTGACTTTTCTTGCTGCAGGATCTGTGCTACATTTATGGTCCATCTTCCAATGCTAGCAGTCTGTTCATAGGTTGCGAGTGACGTCCTGTTGTCAATCCATTGATTAAAGGGTGTCATATCTTTATTCTTCCAATTCATCAAAATCTATCTCTTGTCCACCATTTGGGGTGCGTATGGTCCATTTTCGTTGTCCCCTTGTTAATTTCCTTCCAGTAGGTATATCGCTCGATAGAATATTCTCCGCTGAAAGATTAAACTTTTTCTGCACAGTCATAGTTACACAGCCCAGCAAATTAACAGGATGTCTAGACAAATGGGTGCACCGACATCCACAAAATATCAATGGGTTTATTCTGTTTTTATTTGCTGTGCCTCCACTTTGCACAATCATCAGTCACGAGGCATCTAAAAATATTGTTCTGGGTGCTGCATTATGATTCCAACTGTCTGTTTCCCACAGGCACCCAGAGAAACCTCTTTACCTGAGCTTGCAGGTGTGCGGTGGGGATGGGGAGAGAGAGAGAGCAGGGAGGGAGCGGCAGGAATTGAGAGGGTGGGGTATTTCATCCATTGCCGGTGGTTTCCCAGCCTTCTCACACTGAGCGGCAGCTTCTGTTTACTTTGAGATGGCAAGTGCAAAGCTCCTCTATCAGTCCATCAGTTCACTGCTAAACACCTAGTGATATTTACACAAGGCAATACTCAGCAAGCACAGCGGCCAAAAGGGGCTATGTGACCAGAAACAGGACCCCTCTCCAACTCAGCCATTGTCACTGAGTGTCCTGGGCAGCTGGGGGCTTAGGCTGTAGTTCTTAAGGACACAGGAAAAGAGTCCTGCTGCATGAGGTCCGTGGTTCTAGTTCAGCAGTGGAGGTCCTATAGCCACTACTTTCCTGGGAGTATGTTGCACTGAACTCCATGGGACTTACTTCTGATCTGAGCCTCTTGGGCTTGCCAATCAGAAGATTGTGGCGGTTTGAATCCCCATGATGAGGTGAGCTCCCGTTGCTCTGTCCCAGCTCCTGCCAACCTAGCAGTTCGAAATCACACCAGTGCAAGTAGATCAATAGGTAAACAGGGTTTCCGTGTGCTCTGGTTTCCATCACAGTGTCCCATTGCACCAGAAACGGTTTAGTCATGCTGGCCACATGACCCAGAAAGCTGTCAGTGGACAAACGCCGCCTCCCTCAGCTTGAAAATGAGATGAGCGCCTTTGACTGGATTTACCCATCCAGGGGTCCTTTACTTTTACCCGGTGGCGCTGTGGGTTAACCCACAGAGCCTAGGACTTGCTAATCAGAAGGTCATTGGTTTGAATCCCCGCGACAGGGTGAGCTCCCGTTGCTCGGTCCCAGCTCCTGCCAACCTAGCAGTTCGAAAGCACGTCAAAGTGCAAGTAGATAAATAGGGACCGCTCCAGCGGGAAGGTAAACAGTGTTTCTGTGCGCTGCTCTGGTTCGCCAGAAGCGGCTTAGTCATGCTGGCCACATGACCTGGAAGCTGTACGCCAGCTCCCTCAGCCAATAAAGCGAGATGAGCGCCACAACCCCAGAGTTGGCTACGAATGGACCTAATGGTCAGGGGTCCCTTTACCTTTACCTTACCCGTCCAGGGGTCCTTTACTTTTACTGTTTTATTGCTTCTTAGTTAGAGGGTTAGAGAGGGTGTTGCCACATCAGCGCTCCCCAGTGTGTTGTCCTCCAGCAGTCCAGGAATTTCAACTGCAATTCCCAACCTCAGGCAGCATAGACAACTGTCAAGAATGATGGGAGTTACAGTCCAACAACATCTAGATGGAACCAGGTTGGAGAAAAGGCTGGTCTACAAATATACACATGGTATAATTTGTTAGTGGGGGGGTGAGGTGCCTCCACATATCAGGTGCCTCATTTCCCCCCATTTTGTGTACTTTCTGCCAAATGAAGGTTTATGTTGTGAGTGAATTGGTCCATCGCTCTGCTTCTCCCATAGGTAAAACAACAAAAACAATCAATACAAACCAGCAATACAAAGAAAACCTCCAAGATATTCATAGTAACAATACAACGTCACTTGTTTATCAGACCGAAGGGCTCAGACTTCAGAAAATTGGCTCAAACTGCCCAAGCAAACCTCGCCACTGCTAAAAGGGTCGTCTTAACACAAGTAGCCCATGGAAAATCAGTTCTCCGCGACTCAGACCAGATGGTTTTTCCCCTCAAGAGCTGAGTCTAAAAACTTAGACCCAATGGCAGAAAAGATAGGGCAGAGTTTAATCCTGTGCTGCCTTTCAGCCAAAAACATGGCTCACAAATCTATAAAATTCAAACAATAAAATTCAGCTCACAAAAATGAAGAAACCAGTGTCTCAACAACATCTTTAAAAGAAACCTAATACCCAAATACAACCATCCTGTCCAAGCACAGTTCGCCCTCTGCGATTATGCTTGAGAAGTGACAGGAGACATCTTTCTTCCCACAGAGATGGTCTTTGGGAAGGACAAGCATAGTCTTTGTGATTCTAGTGGATTTAAGTACAGCTAACTATGTGACTATGTGCAACTGGCTTGAAAGGGCAAAATCCTGTACACTGGCCAGCCAGTACAAAATCCTGTACACTGACCAACCCGTATTTTTCGCTCTATAACACGCACGCGACCATAACACGCACATAGTTTTTAAAGGAGGAAAATCTGTAGGCATGCCACCCGTAGGCATTTCCTCCATAACACGCACAGACATTTCCCCTTACTTTCTAGGAGGAAAAAAGTGAGTGTTATGGTGTGAAAAATACGGTACATTTCCCCCTCTTCAGAATGCTTTTCTAAAACTTGGTAATCAAGCCAGGTAAAAGAACGGTCTGCTTCTTAAATCGGCGGCTAGAGAAAGTTACTGTGCTGCTCTCACCAGTTCTTTTAAGAAATCTTAGGGACATGGTAGTTTGTTACTGATTAAGTTCCGGTTGCTAAAGTTGACCGAGGTGTTACAATACTAATGAATCCTGTAACTTTCCTTGACCTCCTGTTAAACCCTGTTGCCTGTGGAACTGAGCAAATGAGCTGTATTAAATGAATTTCATGGGGTTGTGCGACCCCCTCGGGCTGTTGCATTTACATCCACCATGTTGGAAGGCAGTGGGAAACCCAGAGGCTTCCTGTTGTTCAAAAACTTGATCATATTTTGCTATTCTGAAACCAGGCAGGACAAATGTGGAAGATGAAAAGGGTGGGGGAGGAGAATTACTTCAACAAACCTTTTTTCTTTCTTTCTGTGATTATAGGAGATTTGATCCCAATTTCTCCCACTACTTCCTACTACCATATTCCCATCTTTTCAGGCTGCAAAGCTCCCAAACCCAAGAATTTGCACCACCAGGGTATGAGAGACGTACGGTTTCTCTTGCTTTTTCCTGCTGATCTCTTTGTTGTTGATCAGCTCATACACCCAGGGAACCCCAGCTGAATGTCAACTGGAAGGTATTTGGCTGCCCAAAACAAGACTGGAAGTCTGTTGGTTTTAGGAACTTGTCATGCCTATAAGATTTATTCCACCACTGCCAACCTGCTTTCTTGTTTAGTTGCTCATGTGATGGGCATAGACCCATGCCTAAGATCACCCAATCCCATCTCCTAGCACATAACTGCTAGTCATATGCAAATAGACTTGATCTGGTCTTTGAATCTGGTCTCCTCGGATCAAAAGAGCCTTGACTTGTGTCTTTCATCAAATGCATGGTTTAAAATTGTATTTTGATTCTAACATTCATGGGCAATGCCTTCATTACGACCCACCCAAATGCCACAAAACTGTGGCAAGCTTTTGAGTTCTCCAGAACTCTTCATCAGGCAAGAGGCTACACAAAGCAGGGACACAAATAAAAATAAAAAAGCACCGAAAGTAGGCTGGACGTTGTAGTCATGAGGTCAGCTTGGACCAGGACCTTTGCTTTTTTATGTCATTTGATTGTTTGTTGGTATATCCCTGCTGAGGATGCTTCTTAGTTGCAGTGCTGACTCTGTGCCACTGAGTCCTTGAGCCAGCAAGGCTGTGTCACTTTAGCCAAGAAAAATGTATGGTTTGGTCAACCAAAGCAGCAGCTGGCAAACCAAATGCCAACAGTCTTGCTGCCAACCCATTGGCACTGTAAGTGCAACCATCTTCCATTTTACATCCGTCCTGTCAATATACACTGTTTATTCTGAGGTGCATTTAATTTTTGTTGTCATATGCAAGTTAACTTGCAAGGAACCTGATCTTCTGAGTCACTGAAGAAGTATACCGATTTAGTGTTTGCTTAAAAATTTTCTATTTTGCCCCTAATTCAGTATGGCAGGATGGATCAAGCCAAATGCTATTTCTTGTAGCTCTTTGCTTCTAAGCATTCTGAAAACTGAAAACCTAATGAGTGTTGGTAATCAACAGTGTTTTTCTTTTCTTGCTTCCAACAATACCTAGAAATGTGTCTGCATTTCTATCAGCCCTGATAGTTGCCATGAATGAACTTTATTACGGTCTCAGACCAGGATTAAAAAAAGCATATAGATAAAATAGCAGTTAAGATAGTTGCCATGTCTCTAATTATGTTGTTCGCAGTCCCCAGAAATAGTGTGGCTTGCATTGCTTGTAATTTAATGTGCTCTGTGCCCTTATACACTCCTCTGCTGCTTTAAGATTATTGTTTCAGACATTTTAGGTAGTATAATCACTTGCTAACTGCTAGGTCCTTGGTAGTGGTTCGCTCAGCATGCTGTTGTTTAGTCGTTTAGTCGTGTCCGACTCTTCGTGACCCCATGGACCAGAGCACGCCAGACACTCCTGTCTTCCACTGCCTGCCGCAGTTTGGTCAAACTCAAGCTGGTAGCTTCGAGAACACTGTGCAACCATCTCGTCCTCTGTCATCCCCTTCTCCTTGTGCCCTCCATCTTTCCCAACATCAGGGTCTTTTCCAGGGAGTCTTCCCTTCTCATGAGGTGGCCAAAGTATTGGAGCCTCAGCTTCACGATCTGTCCTTCCAGTGAGCACTCAGGGCTGATTTCCTTAAGAATGGATAGGTTTGATCTTCTTGCAGTCCATGGGACTCTCAAGAGTCGATCAGCATATTAGAGTAGATATGTTTAAAAGACAACCAGTTTGTATTAGCCATTTCTCCCACAGTTTAGTGAGACTGAGTTTTGATCCCCAGACACCACAACAAATCTTCCAAAAAGGTGTATGTGATGTTAAATGGGCTTGACGTCCCAGGAATAGCAATTGACAGGCATTTACTACACATAATAATTTTATTATTTATACCTTGCCCATCTGACATGGGCTGCCCACATAATTTGCATTCAGCACACAGATCTGAGGCTCTGTTTCTTTCCACATGTCGTTTATACCATGTAACAGGAGCGTGACAAAAAATGCCCTGTGGCCACTCCATCTGTGCTACGCCAGCCCACTTACACTCTCCACTCATTCCAGGTTTGTCTGCATCAAGCACACACCTGCTGCTGCTCCTCCCTCTTTCTGAGTCTCTGGCCGCTCGCTCAGCCTATTTCACAATTTGCCTCTCAGCGCTGGCTCTCAAGAGCAGGCTTACAGGTTTGGTGCACAGAGGAGGAGGAGGAGGAGGAGGAGATGCACTGCTGAACCATCTGATCAGGGAGAAGAAGAAAGAGCGAATACAAAACAGGGCACCGCTTTCTGCAGCACAGGCGTCAAGGTAAGATTCCCACCAGCATCCATCTGCTGGACGGCATTGCAAACATCGACCTTTCTAGTAATGTGAGTTGAGCAGAGTGGCATGATCAACAAGGGGTAAGAGGACGCGTACCCTGGAATTAACCCGAGGTGTGATGTTACCTTGCTCAGTTCCATGAGACCCAAGGGACAGACGGACAGGAGATTCCAGCATATTCTTACAAAAGCTGGGTGCCACCCCCACTGTCTGCAAGACTCCAGGGGGTTCCAGGCACTCACCCAGGATCTGTGTTCCATTGAAGGATTGAGACATGGCAGAGACTATATTAGCTTTAGGAAATACACTGGTACCTCGGGTTAAGTACTTAATTCGTTCCGGAGGTCCATTCTTAACCTGAAACTGTTCTTAACCTGAAGCACCACTTTAGCTAATGGGGCCTCCTGCTGCTGCCGCGCGATTTCTGTTCTCATCCTGAAGCAAAGTTCTTAACCCGAGGTACTATTTCTGGGTTAGCGGAGTCTGTAACCTGAAGCGTATGTAACCTGAGGTACCACTGTATGGTTTATTCACCTATTTACACCTTCAGTCTGTATGGAGGGGTCCAGATAACTAGGAAAGGTTGAAATAAGTTATCAGCACCCATTATAAAGGTGTGTGTGTGTGTGTGTGTGTTTCCAATATTCATGATGCTGTTGTCCGTCTGTGTGACTTCATCCCTACCGTTCCAACCACATATACCTCTACTTAGCTCCTGTCTTAGGGGGGTTTACTAAACAGATCCCTCATTTTAACTTGCTTCTATTTAATGATCACTTGCTGCCTACTCCCTAAGTGGGCATCTTTGCAGGTGCTTAAATCATTGGACCCACTCCTGTCTCTGAGGCTTCAGCAATCCACTGGCGGTGGGTTCTGTCGCGTGATTTCACATGCTTGTGTGTTTGTGTACCACCCTTCTACCACTTCGCTTTACATGTCTAGATGGCACCTTTCATTCCTTTTGGACGGGAAGGTGGGAAGTGGCTGTCGTGGCATTTCTCAAAAACCTGTAAAGGTAAAGGGTAAAGGGACCCCTAACCATTAGGTCCAGTCGTGACCGACTCTGGGGTTGCGGCGCTCATCTCGCTTTATTGGCCGAGGGAGCCGGCGTACAGCTTCTGGGTCATGTGGCCAGCATGACTAAGCTGCTTCTGGCGAACCAGAGCAGTGCACGGAAACACCGTTTACCTTCCCGCTGGAGCGGTACCTATTTATCTACTTGCACTTTGACATGCTTCCGAACTGCTAGGTTGGCAGGAGCTGGGACTGAGCAACGAGAGCTCACCCCGTTGCGGGGATTCAAACCGCCGACCTTCTGATCAGCAAGTCCTAGGCTTTGTGGTTTAACCCACAGCGCCACCCGCATCCCCCAAAAACCTGTAGCCAGCTGATAATCTTCAGGAAACAGAAGTCAGTGGCTGATCATACCTGGGTTGGGGGAGAGAAGAGGCATCCAGCTCGTACTTCTCCATCTGTTTTCGCCATGAACAAGACTGCTAGCAGCAGGCCAAGCGAGAGAGCCTCCGTTTATATATTGATACCGATCAGGGTGGTCTGCCACAATCTAGGGATGCACAGAGTACACCAGGAGGTTAAAACATAATCAACAGTTGCCAAGAGCTGCTGCAACCATTGCTAAATCGATCTCTCTGCTTGTACTGTTGTTTTTCGCCCAGTGCTTAGCAAAGGGAGAATTTCAATCAAAGTGTCCCATGCTTTGTGGGAAACTGGGGTGATGCAGGCCAAGAGCTGACTGTATTCTTCACCATTTGCCCCTTTGCCTCCCTCCTAGCTGGAAGGTGCTAAGGAAAGATGAACATGACCGATGCAACATGGGCAAACGATGCCAGGGACCCAGATGGGGATGGAAAATCACCTTGTCTTGCTGGCACTGCTGCTGTCATCTATTACTGCATCCTGCTGTGTGTGGGTCTGCCAGGTAAGGAAAAGGATGAGAAGCAAGCCATCTCCGCAGGTGTGTCTGGGAGAAGCTTAAGAGATACAAAGAACAAGGAGGAAGAGAAGCAGCAATTCAGAGTGAAGGAATTTTTTAATCCGCAGTACTTTGCTTTGAAAGAAAAGTGGAATTTAAATGTAGTGAAATAAAAATATGTTTTTCTATTTTTATTAAATAAAAATATGTTTTTAAAAATTTAAATGATATAATCAAAAACACATCACAACAACTTTTTTAAAAAATGAAACAAATAAAAGCCCACAACAGAATCACAGAGAGAGCTGGTATAATATAAATGCTTCTTGGAACCAACCTAAAACTTTGATGCCAAGGGGCCAAACAGATGCACTATTCCAAGATGTGGAGCCACCACTGAGAAGGACCTGTGTCTGGTACCCATCAACAAAAAGGGAATAAAATTTTGAGACCATGTAGATCATGAGCTCTAGGGTGAGAGAAAGTGGCAAATGGTGGGGAAATTTGGGTGTGGAGATAGCAAGGGCTTTAGGAAATAGGTTAGAGAAGTGTTTGCATAAATGATTTGCAAACAAAATCTGACAATGATCACGATAACCTTAGGGAGTTCAGAATGATGCAAAGCCAAGGGGTCATGTGATGAGAGAGCAGAAAGGGAACAAAGCAACAAATTTTAAAAAGGCATTTTTTTTCAAGTGAGGGTTTGTTGATACATTGCTGCTTGGTGTGGATTAATTTATCCCTTGTTCACAAAATAAGAAACCTTTTTAATTAAATGGAGCGAGGTTCATTTATAGTGACCCAGCAGTTATCTGTTACCAGCATTCGCACACCATATTTGAAAGCAGGAAATGGAAAATGGTTATGAAATGTCCTATATGAGCAGAAGTCATAAATGCTACTAAGCTTTGTAAATAGAGGAGTGCTGAGTTCTCACAGAATTCATTTCGTAAAAAAATGGGACGTTGTAATGAGAATGAAACCCATTTCAATGCAAATAAATGTGAGGTTTTTAAAAAAGTTGTGCCAGTGGTTGGAAATAAATATAGATAGCAAATTGGGATGTTGTGCCAAAACTCCACCACGGTGTAGCGGCCTTGCTACAGTGAGAATTCGTGGGGATTTCTTTTATTCTGCACAAAGCGGGGGTGTTTGTTGACGGCACCAAGTTCTCTGAAATTCTAAACTATAATCTGCATGAATGTCACTTAATTCTCAAACTTTGGGATACTTTGCCAAGGCACAACTCACAAGAGACCCATCTCTTTGTCTGTGGCCAACTGCATCAAAAGGACATCCCCCCCCCCCCCGTGTTGTAAAAGGGACACATTTTTTGAGCTGAAAAAATTGCAGCACGCTGTGACATACCTTCAGGAAACGAAGAAAATATATATATAAGCGATTGGCTTGGGAAAGGAAAGGTTATTTAGGACAAATAGATGGTCCCCTTATGTAAAGCAGAGTATTATTTTTAGAGCCAATCACTAGAGGGAGCCATGAGCTCATGTAGATAAGACAATCCTGGACATGCGACTAGTTTGGACAGTTCAGCAAGTGCAGCTCTGTGAATGTGTGCTGGGGAAAAGTAGACCGGAGGCCCTGAAAGAGAATCAGGGGGTGTGAAGGAGAATGTGATTTGCACTGAGGAGGGGAGAAGGTTCAGAGCCAGGCCCAAATTGAGGTACACATGCTTCCCCAACATAAATAAGAAGACTTTGGATCTCGATGGGATAGGGACCTCCACTGCTAACATAGAAAGCTGCCTTATACAGTGGTACCTCGGGTTAAGTACTTAATTCGTTCCAGAGGTCTGTTCTTAACCTGAAGCAAAACTTTAGCTAATGCGGCCTCCTGCTGCTGCCACTGCGCCGCTGGAGCACGATTTCTGTTCTCATCCTGAAGCAAAGTTCTTAACCCGAGGTACTATTTCTGGGTTAGCGGAGTCTGTAACCTGAAACGTCTGTGACCTGAAGCGTCTGTAACCCGAGGTACCACTGTACTGAGTTAGACCACTGGCCCATCTGGCAGCTTAGTGTGGTCCACTTTGACTGGCAATGCCTGTCCTGGCTTTCCAACAGAGGACATTCCCCACCCTTGGTGGAGTCGCCAGGGATTGAACATGGGACCTTCGGCTTGCAAAGAAAATGCTCTGCTACTGCCTGGAGAGACATTGGGCACATTGAGGAAAGCTGGGGAAGGAATGTGCAAAAGGTCACCCAATGGGTTTCATGGCTGAGTGGGGATTTGAACCCAGGGCTCCCTGACAGCCACACTGCCTGTCTTTAGCAGAGTCATTCTATTTGGAACTACCACCACAAAACCATTTCTCTTTTTTTAAATTTGTAAAACTGAGTTTTGAATCGAGCGGATTTGCAGATGGAAGCTATTGGTTATGTTCCTGTACCTTGCTTGTGGTTGTTGTTGTTTTCTGTGACAATCTCTCACCTATTCCAACTCACTTGCCTCTCTTCCTCATTTCAGTGAACATTTTGGCTGCCGTTGCGCTGACCCGCCTGGCTGCCCGCACCAAGAAGTCCTCCTACTGGTACCTCCTGGCCCTCACAGCATCCGACATTATGACCCAGGTCTTTGTTGTCTTTGCGGGCTTCATTGTGCAGGCGGCCATCTTGGGCCGCGAGGTTCCGGGCGCCTTTACCCTCACCATCAATGTGCTGCAGTTCACAGCCAATCATGCCTCCATCTGGGTGACTGTCCTGCTCACTGTAGACCGTTATGTGGCCCTCTGCCACCCACTGCAGTACAGGGCTGTGTCTTACCCAGGGCGCACCCGGAAGATCATTGGCACCGTCTTTGCAATATCATTGGCCACCGGAATCCCCTTCTACGGGTGGCTGGATGTTTGGCATGATGCCTACCCACCCACCACCATGGACAAGGTCCTGAAATGGCTTCACTGCTTCCTCATCTACTTCATCCCCTGTAGTATTTTCCTGGTGACGAATTCTGTGATCATCTACAAGCTCAAGCACTCGGGCTGGCCACACCGGCGCCTCAGCAAGACCACAGCCATTCTGCTGGCCGTCACCACCGTCTTCATCATCCTCTGGGCTCCACGGACCATTGTCATGATCTACCACCTCTACGTGGCCTCTGTCAGACAGAACTGGGAAGTCCACCTCGCAATGGACGTTGCCAACATGGTGGCCATGCTCAACACCTCCCTCAACTTCTTCCTCTACTGCTTCGTCAGCAAGACTTTCCGGCGCACTGTCTGTGAGGTGCTGGCGTCTATCCGGCTTCCATGCACCCAATCACCGAGGAGGAATGGCCCCTCGGATCCGGCCCTGAAACCCCTGGGGGTCTTAGATGGGACCATTCTAGGAGGAACATCTCCCTTCTGCAACCAGCTCCAACATTGCTGAAAGTTTCCACAGCCCAACAGCTCACTGGGACAGATAGGCTTGGCGTCCTGGCATGACTCTGAATCCAGAGCATTAGACGACAACACAGGAGGGTCTACTAGACATGGATGCATATGTGTGCATGGATATCTATATATGTATGTTTGCATATATGTATTCTGTGTATCTGTGCATGGAGACGGGGTGTGCGTGAGAAAGAGAGAGAGAGAGAGAGACTTCGTGTGCAGAGAGATACAGTCATACCTCGGGTTGAATATGCTTCATGTTGAGCATGTTTGAGTTGCGCTCCGCGGCAACCCGGAAGTAACGGAATGAGTTTCTTCCGGGTTTTGCTGTTCATGCATGTGCAGACACTCAAAATGACGTCACACGCATGTGCAGAAGCGGCGAAAAGCAACATGTGCATGCGCAGACGTGCTATCGCTAGTTATGTTTGCTTCTGGATGCAAACAGGGCTCCAGAACAGATCCCGTTCGCATCCCGAGGTACCACTGTAACCATTTACAAAGTAGGAGCGTTTCCACAGTGTGCATATATCCACATGGGGAGCTGGTCATCTGTAATATCCCAACCAATGGGACGTAAGAGGGCAGGTCATTGCTGCTTTTGACCACACCACGAGTCAACATGCTCCCATGACAAAAATCAAAGGGAGGAGGCAACTAGGAGCCACTCAGGGTTCATCTATACTGTGGTTTATTGTGGATCGCAAGATTCCTGTACTGCCACACAGGTCAATTCTGAGTCCAGAGCAACTGTCTACCAGCTCCATCTGGTACTCTGACTGAGACCTTACCTGCCTGTGCCCTGTCTTGTCAGAGTGGTACATGCTCTAGTTATCTCCCACTTCGACTACTGCAATGCACTCTCCGTGGGGCTACCTTTGAAGGTGACTCGGAAACTACAACTAATCCGGAATGTGGAAGCTAGACTGATGACTGGGAGTGGCCGCCAAGACCATATAACACCGGCCCTAAAGGATCTACATTGTCTACCATTACATTTCTGAGCACAATTCAAAGTGTTGGTGCTGACCTTTAAAGCCCTAAATGGCTTCTGCCCAGTATACCTGAAGGAGCGTCTCCACCCCCATCGTTCAGCCCGGACACTGAGATCCAGCACAAAGGGCCTTCTGGCGGTTCTCTCACTGCGAGAAGAGAGGTTACAGGGAACCAGGCAGAGGGCCTTCTCAGTAGTGGTGCTCTCCCATCAGATGTCTAGGAAATAAACAACTATCTGACTTTTAGAAGACATATGAAGACCGGGATGTTTTTAATATTTGATGTTTTACTGTGTTTTTAATATTCTGTTGGGAGCTACCCAGAGTGGCTGAGGCAACCCAGTCAGATGGGTGGCATATAAATACTGTAATAAAATTATTATTATTATTATTATTACTACTACTACTACTACTACTACTACAAATGGACAGTGGAAAAATACTACTACTACTACTACTAGTAGTAGTAGTAGTAGTAGTAGTACTATTTTTCCACTGTCCATTTGGCATTCTCCTCCAAATCACTGCCTTGCCACACTTTCCCCTCCTCAGTCTGGACTTTCCCATACCAGAGATACTCAAAAAAGGAGAGAGTTTGAAAAAACAGAGAACTAATGGAGGCACAGAAACTTTGCTATCCACATTAAACAACAGTATGGATCAGCCTTCCGTTTGCTCTGATTGTCTCTCCACACACACAGTAAGAGGTACCACACAGGGATATTTTAAGCTGCTGCCCTGTGTGCTAGTTTGGTGTCGTGAGCAGCTAGTCCATTGATCTCGAACATGGGTTCAAATCCCCACAAAGGCCACTGAACCAGTAACTGTCCCTCAGCCCTTACCTACCTCACAGGATTGTGATGAGGAATAAGGGGAATAACTAGCTGCCACCTCGGCTGCCCTGAGAGCCTTTGAAGAAACTCCGAAAGGTAACAAATTTCACCCAATGAATAAAAACATGGCTTCATCCTGACATAACCCTTCCATCTTGGCTCAGTTTTGTTTGGCTGGGAAGAGGGAGTAATTCGTCCTCCTTTTATGCTGTAAAGGTAAAGGGACCCCTGACCATTAGGTCCAGTCGTGGCTGACTCTGGGGTTGCGGCACTCATCTCGCTTTATTGGCCGAGGGAGCCAGTATACAGCTTCTGAGTCATGTGGCCAGCATGACTAAGCCGCTTCTGGCGAACCAGAGCAGCGCATGGAGACACCGTTTACCTTCCTGCCGGAGCGGTACCTATTTATCTACTTGCACTTTGACATGCTTTTGAACTGCTAGGTTGGCAGGAGTTGGGCAGCGCATGGAAACGCCGTTTACCTTCCCACCGGAGCAGTACCTATTTATCTACTTGCACTTTGACGTGCTTTCAAACTGCTAGGTTGGCAGGAGCAGGGACTGAGCAACGGGAGCTCACCCCGTCGCAGGGATTCGAACCGCCAACCTTCTGATCAGCAAGTCCTAGGCTCTGTGGTTTAACCCACAGTGCCACCTGCAACCCTTCCTTTTATGTTGAGGACTTGCAAATATCCTCAGTTTTGTTGCTCAGCACTAATGTTGTCACAGATCCTACCCAATGGTGGGTCATGGAACCCACACAGATATAGGATGGCATTCAAGTAAGTGTTACTAAGAGAAATTGATTAGTCGTGTTCATACATTTCAGTAGGTCTGCTATAGGTATCGCTTAGTTGAATACCACCCATAATCGACCCAACACTCCTAACTGATGCTGTATGGGGGAAATGGGGCAGGAGTACATTTCCCCAGTGACAAAATATTGCAGGGTGCAAGTGTGAAAATAATGCGATACCCCCACCACAGAAGTGCTGTCAGTTTCTGGGCTGGGTGGGTGGGATTTGGAGCCCAGCCGGACTCCCCATTCTTCTTTATTCCTTTTTCGTACCAGCCCTGGTCCAGAACCAAGACACAGCATTTTTTTATTCTGGAGACAAAACTTAGCATCTGACCAGAGTGGAAAACCAGGGAGCTGAAAGGTGAGCAATGAGCTCAGTCAATGCCCGAGCCTGCAAAATCCATTCCACGTTTTCAAGACTACAGGCACGCTTCTCCTCGCACCCCACCCCCTTGCTTTTTGCTCCCATAATATTTGCCTTTGGGTGGGTTTCTCTCCCTCTCTGAAAAGCTCCTTTCACACCAGTCCTGAGTGCTTCTCAAACCTGGCTGCATCCCAAGTCGCTGGAGGCTGTAACACTGCCTGGGAGAAAAACTGGCTGTATCCTGCCATGCTCATCATCAGCTCATGCTCTCTCACACAAGATGCATTCATTTCAGCTCCAAACATCTCACACACACACACACACACACACACACACACACACATATACATTCACACACGTTTGTATATGGCTGTGCAAAGCAGAAGCACAAATGTATGTGGTCCATTCAAAGGCGGTTCCACCACAGGTTGAAGGTGTTTGACTGATGGCTTAGCTGAAGACACTGTAAAAAGGTAAAGGGACCCCCGACCGTTAGGTCCAGTCGTGGACGACTCTGGGGTTGCAGCGCTCATCTCGCTTTACTGGCCGAGGGAGCCAGCGTACAGCTTCCGGGTCATGTGGCCAGCATGACTAAGCCGCTTCTGGCGAACCAGAGCAGCACACGGAAATGCCATTTACCTTCCCGCCAGAGCGGTACCTATTTATCTACTTGCACTTTGACATGCTTTCGAACTGCTAGGTTGGCAGGAGCAGGGACTGAGCAACGGGAGCTCACCCTGTCGCGGGGATTCGAACCGCCAACCTTCTGATCGGCAAGTCCTAGGCTCTGTGGTTTAACCCACAGTGCCACACGTGTCCCTCAAAGACCCTGTGAATCCTCCTTGTATCCCAGCATGGCCCAGTCTTCTCACTGAGGCGATAAACTTGGGTCTGGGCCACTTCAGGGTCTTGCCACACTTTCCCCTTCCTCAATCTGGACTTTACCATACCAGGGATACTCAAAAAGGATAGGGTATCCCTTGTTGTTGATGATGATGATGCTTATTAATCGCCTTCCACATGCACATTTCAAGGTAGCGGTTTCCAACCACATATTGAAGTGTAGCTGAATCAGACCAGTATATGTGGAAGATACAATGCTAATCATGCACACATTATAAAAACAAAACAAAAAACTGGATCTGAACAGCCCATTTGAGATACAAAGTCCCTACCTGGAAGGAGCCTTAAAATGTCTGAGTTTTTTAAATACACATTAAACATCACCAGTCAATATTCTCTCTCCCATCACAAGAGGGCAGAAGAGACAGCGTCAGGAAAGGAGCGGATAGAAATAGACTTGAGAAAAACTATATTGATTTTTACCGACATTTGACGTTTTTTCCACAAGCCTGAGGGGTTTTTCATTTGCATTTTTTTTAAGAGGGGGAGAGCAGAATAGAAACTACTTTCCCCATTAAGGGTGTTTCCTTCGGGCCTGGCTGCTCAATATAGATGTAAAAACTTAGGCTGGACCTAGACAAATCAAAAAATGTGTTTCAGGAAAACGTGTTGTAAACTTCAAAATGGGAAATCACATTGGCCAAAGACGGGACTCTGCAGCGCCATCTGGTGCCACAGTGTTATAACGCATATAAAACGCTTTTTCTTTACTAATGTAGCTGTGTCCTTAATCACACCTTTAATGAAAATAAACAACAGAGAAGCCTGCAAGGATTGTACTGTATTGATCTGTGTGCCTTTCTTTGAATGTACAATTGTAATATGCAGTCACCTGATTGTCAAGGGACTTAGATCTCACAGTCCCTGGTGAATAGGCTCAGCTGAAGAAATGGCTGAATGCTCCTAACTGAGTCAATTTTTCTAGCAATGTAGTTCTGATCCTGTGGTTTTGGCTGGGTGTGCTTTCACCAGAAGGCTATTTTAGTAGCTCCCATCACGCAATGTTTTTTAAAAACAAAAAAAATGAAAAGAAAGCTTACATTTTATGGGAAACATTTAGGCTGCCCCCTCCCTTGTTTGTTTTTTAAATAGAAACAACTTTTTTCAGAGATAATTTGTGTTACAACAGAGTGCTAGAACTGGAGAGAAAGGATCTTTCCAAAGATCGCTTGAGCACTTCCACTCATGTCAGTGAAACATATTCACATGCTTGTATTTAGTTTTTTATTACAGTGGTACCTCGGGTTACATACGCTTCAGGTTACAGACTCCGCTAACCCAGAATTAGTGCTTCAGGTTAAGAACTTTGCTTCAGGATGAGAACAGAAATTGTGCTCCGGCGGCGCGGCGGCAGCAGCAGGAGGCCCCATTAGCTAAAGTGGTGCTTCAGGTTAAGAACAGTTTCAGGTTAAGTACGGACCTCCGGAACGAATTAAGTACTTAACCCCAGGTACCACTGTATTTCACATTGACGACTTCTTGTTGTTTAGTCGCATCCGACTCTTCGTGACCCCATGGACCAGAGTACGCCAGGCCCTCCTGTCTTCCAGTTCCTCCCACAGTTTGGTCAAACACATGCTGGTAGCCTCAAGAACACTGTCCAACCATCTTGTCCTCTGTCGTCCCCTTCTCCTTGTGCCCTCCATCTTTCCCAACATCAGGGGCTTTTCCAGGGAGTCTTCTCTTCTCATGAGGTGGCCAAAGTATTGGAGCCTCAGCTTCAGGATCTGTCACATTGACTTACAAATGTTATATAATCTTACATTCCACTAGCAGCACAGCAAAGCTTTGGGATACCAAAATGCTTTCTCAGCAGGCCATTTAAGAAAAGTATCACACAGGTTTTAATATTTGCATTAGAGATATCAGTAAAATAGTGCAAAATAATAAGTATCCATAAACGAAGCATGGTAAGTAGCCAGTAGCTGCAGGAGCAAGGGACACTGGATGGAAGTGTGTGGTGCTGCAAACTGCAAGTGCCCTTGATAAGAGGGAGAAAACTGCATTTTCTCAACAGCATTTTCTCTGTTCTCTTTACAGGGCAGTTCTGTACATGTCTACCCAGACGGAAGTCCCACTGCCCCACTGATTTCATAGGGTTTACTCCCAACTCAGTTGATATAGGATTGCAGGCAATGAGAGGCTTATTCGTGGCCAGTGAATTTCTATCACTGCTCTCTGCACAAAATAAATGAGTGAGTGGATGCGAGTGCAATCATATACACAGTGCTTTTTTTTCTGGGGCTACGCAGGGGTATGCGTACCCCTAAACATTTTGTGAATCTTTGTACTTCTGTCCATTTACCGTATTTATTTTCCCCCATTGGAACTATAAAATGGTGGTTTTCTTGAGTCAAAATGAGAGTACCCCAAAACATTTTTTTAAAGCAAAAAGCACTGCGTATACATATTTGTTAGTTGCTTTAAGAGGCGGTGGCTCAACAAAGCAGGATTTTAAATAGAAATAAATAAAACAATAAAAAATAGCAATTCAAAAGCATACCAACGCAAGTAGATAAATAAAACAATATAAACACAATTGCAGAGGAAAAGATACGTCTAGATCTCCCCATAGCAAATGAGCAGCTGATGGCGGTACATTTTTTAAAGACGTCATCCCAAAAGGCCCTGTGAGGCAGATGGTCTGGAAATGGAGACATTTTGTGAAAATCTCTGATACTGGACACAACATCTTTATCAGAAAACACTCTGCCTCAGAGGGTGTTTTGGAATGGCTGCTCTTATTGCACAATGACACCTCTGTGCTTTAAAACACGTTTCGTTTCTTCTGGCTGCTGTTACCATCTTTGGCAGGTTTTAAATGGCCGCTTGCCAAAAGTAGCTCCCTTTGCTCAAATTCCAGGCACAGATCCAGAGGCCGATTGCTGTCCTTTAGCTAACTGGGCAGCTTTGACAGGTGAGCAGTGGGATGTTGTAGGGCTGGAAAGCAAAGTCAATGGGGTGTTTCAAGAAAACCACTTGCTGTGGGCCCAGTGCAGCTCATGCATTCAAGTTCTTCACAGCTTCCAGTTTACATCACCCTCATAAACATGCCACCCTGTTCCCAAGCGCTGAATCTCGATTTACCATTTCCACATGGTGCTTTATTATATTACTTAGCCAGTGCTTTTTTTCTATTAAAAAATGTTTAGGGGTACTCTCATTTTGACTCAAGAAAATCACCATTTAGTAGTCCAAATTGGGGAAAATAAATACAGTAAATGGACAAAAGTACAAAGAACATGCATTATCTCATATTACATAGCTGGCAGCTGGCAGTAAATTCCATGTTGGCGTGAGGTTGTGTACACTAACATCTTCCCAATTCCTCTGCTTGCTGTTGGTGAAAAATAGTAATTTTCCTACTCATATTGAAATACTGCCCCTCAATGAGGTCAAATTTTCATCAATAAAACACCCCACATCCACATTCCACACTGCTTCACACATTAAACGCTCGCTTCTGTCTGAGACTCAGGAAACACCGGGAAAGGAAATGAAGCCGCCATCGGAGGTGGTAACAACGGAACTGACGATTCACTTTGCTAGAGAAGAAGCTAAAAATTGTAACATTTTTAGTTTCTTCTCCCGTTAGATTCACAAAATGTTTAGGGGTATGTGTACCCCTGCTTCCCCCCAGAAAAAAGGCACTGTACTTAGCAGATTTTTCCATGGAAATGGTAAATCTGAATTGAATGGGAAGAAAAGATGAGAGAGCATTTTTGATGAGGTCATTGTGTGGTCGCTGCAGAAAACCCCCCAAAAGTTTGCATGCATGAGCAGCGCCAGTTTTGCAATAAACTGCTGTGTGACAGCCTCCTATATCAACTCACATGCATTATGTGAGACTTTCTTAGGGTTCTTTCAATAAGGGATGCTGCCTTGAATTAAGGTATCTATTTTGGTAGCCTGGGAGAGAATACAGACATTTTGATTGGCACTGCAGTAGGAAAAAGAATTCAGTGTCATTCGAAATCATGCCGTCTGATATACAGGAAACTTCCTTCAGTGGATCACCAGCTTTGATCCATCAATCTGACTGTATTGTCCACAGTGACGGGCAGCAGTTCTCCGGGATCTCAGGAAAAGATCTCTTCCTGCCCTACTTAGAGATGCCAAGGGGTAGACCATAGGTCAGCAAACTAAGGCCCACAGGTGGAGGAAGGGAGCTGGGCTTTGATTGGTGCCAGCCAATCCGAAGCCTCACCACCCGCACACTGAGACGTGGCCCAGACTCGCCATCCGCCCGCCAGCCTCTCTGTCCATGGCTGCGTTGTGGGCATCATGACTGATGCGTCATGGGGCTTCGGCTGGAGCTTGGTGCGCCTGCTGGTCCCACATCTGGCGCCTGGGAAAGCTGGCCCAGAAAAGAGGTGCCGCCATTGCCACCGGCTCCCAACCTCAGGCAGAGCGGAGGAGGAGGTAGGAAAGCAGGGGGAGGGGAGGGGGGAGAGAGGGGGAGAGATAGAAGCCCCCCTCCACCACGTGCAGTCTGGCCCACCACAAGGTCTGAGAGACGTTGAACCGGCCCTCCTGTTTGCTGACCCCTGGGGTAGACCTTTGCATGGTCATCTTATAACATAGGGTGTGCCAAATAGAGAGAAAAATGTGTCTTCTTTTCATTCATTGGTGTTGGGAGCGAGTTATGCAAGTTGGAGTTCGCTCTTTATGAGCAAGAACCCAATCTGTACAGACTTGGCAGAGTTTCAGGCCTAATGGGCACAGCAGCTCATCCTCAGTATATATTGCCCCATGGATTAGTTGCTGAAACTGGGAAAAAAACCCCACCTCCCCACAGCTGTCTAAGTCCTGTCCTCCCCAGGGTTTCCCCCAAGCAATCAGAGACTGTGACTTTGTGAAGCTAATTTCTCCTCCACCCTTTTCATGCCTCTTCTGATTTTGGGAGACCAGGTGAGGAGCTTGTCGCAGCAGGAGAGGGAGACTCCCGTGACTCTTCACCACCCGGACTCATCTCTGCCTCTTGGCCTCCCTCCTCTCCTGCTTCAGCCTCTGCCTCTGATTTTGGACTTCTCTCTGCCACAGACTCCCCTAGCTCACTAAGCCCTGTTACCTCTTTGAATAGCCCGTGCTGATGAGAGGGGCACTTTCTAGATGCACTCACCTGTTTGCTATTGAAAGCACAATGCTGCCCTAGCTAGAATTTCTGATCCAGCATAGAAAGGCTTAGTGTATTGCGTTTTATAGTCTTCCAAAGCAACTACTCTATTCCGAACTTAAAAATGGAAAACATGATGCTGGTGGTTAAAAGACTCTCTCAAGGCAAATCTCAAAAAATATTGTATAAACACCGACAACTGGGAAACACAGGCCTGTAAGCGCTCCAATTGGAGAATAGTCTTTACCAAAGGTGTAATGGGCTTTGAAGACGATCAAATTGAGGACAAAAGGGAGAAACGTGCTGAGAGGAATGCATGCTTGGCAAACCCTCACAGTGGTCAACTCCTGCCCAGAAACCTAGGTCCCTACTGTGGAAGGACGTGTGGATCCAGAATTGGCCTCCACAGTCACTTACGGACTCCCTGTTAAGACCGGGTTCATGGAAGACAATCTTACTCAGCTACGAGTGATCGCCAAAGAAGAAGAAGAAGTTACCTCTTCAGCTTCTGGCACCTCCACCTCCCAGACTTTCTCTTTTCTTTATGACCTCTCATTGTCTTCCCACCACCAGTCCCCAGGCTCTGAGCTGTCTTCTCTTGGGGGTTCCCCAGCTGGTTCCTCCCGCCATTCCTCTGCATCCAACCGATCCATGACATCTGGTGCCTATTGCCTGCTTAATCTGCTCGCTGATACTCTTTTCATCCTTCAAAGTGGAGGAGGCTGGCAGACAAGGTCGCTTTCGCTGTTAGACTGTTTTGTTTTGTTTTGTTTTGTTTTGTTTTGTTTTGTTTTTGGTGTGTGCTTTTTAAGAAAAAGACCTGAGTTAATAGGGTTGGTGTAGCGCCCCTTCCCCCACCTCAATCCTCCAAGAAGCTCTCCAGTCATTAGGGGCTGATTGGATTCACTTGGCAAACACAGACAAAGGTCTGGCTGTTGTTGACTGTGCGTAAAGTGTCCATCTGACTTCATCTGCTCTGTTTGAACAAAGGATTTCCTGTTGGTGTGCTGATGTGTCCTTGGGCACTGCTGGCTGGGTTGAATGGTTTTGCTCCCAGGGTTCTCTCTCCCCCTTCCCAAAATATGAACACATAATGTTGGTGGAAGATGGCAGCTGCTATAGCTGGGGAAGATGTTGTGCCTGTGTGTGCATGCAAACTCACAGAACTACACACACATGCATACACACTGTATTTGCTCAAAGCAGGTGGAGCCTAATTCAGAGAACGTGCCGTCTGTAAAAAATACACCACATTTTATTTATTTACACGGTATTAGAGCCGACCTTTTCACAAATCCTTTTTTCAATGTAATAAAAGACAACATAAAAACGCAATAAGACTTTAAAAACTATCAACGCACAAAGCTGAACAGCAGCAGAATAATCGGAAGTGGTACAGTTCAGAATTCTACCAACTCTGTCGTTTACCTGCTCATTCCGTATTAAAGCTGTTATAAGAATTTAAGGTCTCAGATATATAAATTAAATGTACAAGGCAAACATGTACATAAATATATAAACCACATGTCTGAAACAGTACAGGAAGACAGTCCTGAAACCATTTTGACTCTCCCAAACTGACCATATGTTTCTCTGCAAGGAGGGAGGAAATGAAAAAACCTCCCCATTGTCTCTGTGCTCACAAATCCTGCCTTAAGGGCACATTTAAGGAGTGAATAGGGTGAGCCTATGACCTGGCTCAGGAATTAAGTATTTATCATTACAAAAGAATGGCCAGGCTGCCCTGGTGATCCAATCAGTGACCATTTTTTGCCAGACAGGATTTAGCTGTCCATGGGGGTCACGAAGTGTCGGACACGACTAAACAACAATGTATGATGTATTGGGGTGGTGTTCTTGGGCTACACCCCTTCTGTGATGTATGTATGATATTTCTGGGGGTGGTCCTGAGTTTGAGGGTGGGCAATTTCAAAAGTTTATATAGTGGCTGGCACACCTTTGTTCTGGGTTCCTCCTCTTTCCTGCTTGTGGTGAGTGAGGACCCTGTTGCAGCAGTTTAATAAAGATCAAGCTTAATAGCTGCTTTGCTTCTCAAAATTCTCTGGTTGGCCTCTGTTATTTTCTCCTACCGATAGGGAACCCACTTAAGGACTTTATACGTGCTGCGGAATACCCCATAAGGGAAAAGGGCAGATTTTGTTTACAACAAAGCCGATTTAAGAAAGGGATTCACACGCAAACCATCTACTTTGCACAGGTACATAGTGTTCTCAGCCCGTTAACAAACAAACAAAACTCACATTTTACTGCTTCCAAGGTTTAGCCACACAGCCCACTGTGCATTAGTAAATGGGGAAGCTGAACTACCTTGTGCTACGCTGACGAAGGACCGCAAAGTGATTGCACACACAATGGATCCTTTTTGCTCTTTCTCTGGAAGGTCTATGCCATCGGCAACACTGCGGCACAAACTGCATCTGCAGAACCAGCCGATAAAGGCCCCGCATTGCCCTATTCACAGCTTACATATGTGATAGGAATTTTATGGTCTTAGATATATGGTAATGTTCATAACTGCACATACATAGATCAACACAGGAAGACCAACCTGGAACCATTTTGATTCCTAAACTGACCAAATCCTTTCTCTGCAAGGTTAACCTGGAAAAGCCTCCCCATTGTCTCTTTCCTCACAAATCCTGTCTCAAGGATATGTCTGTTTGAATAAGGTGTGAGCCTGTGACCTGGCCCAGGAAATAAGTATTTTACCACTACAAAAGAATGGCCAGGCTCCCCAGGAAATCCAATCAAGTAACTTGCCAGACAGGAGATAAACTGTGACAGGAGAAAAACAACATTTAAATTTCTGTGATGTAGGTGGGATGTATCTGAGGGGTGGTCTTAGGTTACACCCCTTCTGTGATGTATGCATAATGTTTCTGGGGGTGGTCTTGATCTACAGGATGGGAATTTCAAAAGTTCGTAGGCCCTTGCACAGCAATTTTGGGGGTCCTCCTCCTCTCCTGCGTGTGAGGGGAGTACCCTGTTGCAACAGATCAATAAAGATCAAGCTTACTAGCTGCTTTGCTTCTCAATATTCTCTGGTTGGCCTCTGTTATTTTCTCCTACCAATAGGGAACCTATGTAAGGACTCTATATGGGCTCTTGGATACCCCATAAGGGAAAAGGGCATATTTTTATTTACAACACATATATGGGGTATTTCGACAGATTGTGTTTGTTTTTAAGATGCTGCAAGACTCTTCCTTATTCTTTGCTGTAACAGACTACCATGGCTACTTTGCTGGACATGCAGGGCAGAGTATGTCCCTGGCAAAATCTGCTTTGCCCCCGGGACATCCTACCCCAGCCTCCACCCGCACTGTCATTCTCATTCCTTGCTGGGATCAAACACACACCAGCATGGGTTGCCCCGGGCGATAAGCTCAGGATGAGAGTTCCTGTCCGCTCAAAAGAATGAGTAACATTCTCTGCTTGTCAGAGAGCAAAGGAAGGGCATCATTCACACCCCTCTCCTGTTGCATGTGGCTGCCACCTCCTCTGCCAGAGACCAATGTCAAACAGAACATAGCTGGCAAGCCACAAGCTGTCTGTCACTGTGACATAGAGTTGCCACGCAGCAGAAAGAAATAAGGAAAACAGCCTGACCACCTCTCCCACTTTGGAATCCATTGTCAGGAAAGCAAGAAGCAAGGCCATCGCTAACACCATGGCATTTGCTGTCTGGTTTTTAGCTGAGCCCCTTAGTGTAGCCTTTGCCAACCTAATGACTGCCAGAAAAATGCAACGTATACGTATCAAGACTTTGAGATTAGACCACTGAAGAAGCCCGGAAAACTATCTTGGGAGTGTGCTACCTGCAAGCCCCAGTTAAAGGGCCCCATCGGGGGCAAACAGCGGCCTTTTGATTACTTGGACTGCCAGGGCGAAACAGATGCAAAACGCCAGCACCCTGTCTCTATCTACAACTCTACTAGCATCTCTTGGTATTGTGAATATCACCAAACTTACCTTTTGTTGGTATCTTCAAGAACTTATCTAAAAGACTAGACTGAGTTAAGCATTTGAAAAAATCTATTGAAAACAGACATTATAAGTTCATTTTAGGTTGGGTAGTTCGCAAGTCTTTGTGGCTTTGTTTAATGTTATGTATTTTTCTCAGAAAGTTGATAAAGTATGTATAATTATTGTTCTGTGTATATTAATCGCCAACGTGTTGCATGAGTCGCACTGCAACCCAATGACTGCCAGCTGTTTTGGACTACAATTCCCATCAGCCCCGGCCCAGGCAATAGATTGACAGCGGCTGCCTTAATGAATGAACAGCATTGACTGGGTCTCCCATCCTCCCCCTGTATCCATCACGCCCCCCACTACTGCCCTGGGACTTTCTTACAGTCCATCAAAGATCGTGGAGATCTGCTCCACTAGCTCTACCAGCAGAACCCTTTGTGGGCCCCACATAGATACCAGAAATTTTGATTTCAGTAGATTTATTATTTGTTTGTCAGATTTATTCTTGTTAGTGAGCTGGGGGAGATCAGCTGCATGGGCTCATTTCCTTACCTCCTTCCTTCTCAATGTTCCTGACTATAATTTAGGTTCATAATTTAGGTCATGATTTAGGTTCATAATTTAGAGGTGGTGTCCTGAGGCTAAGGGACAGTGAACCAGCCTGGTGAGCAGCAGCTGAGACTCAGAAGCAACCACATGAAATTTGGCTGTGTACAATTTAAAACAGAGCCCAATTATCCTCCTTCTTTCCCATCACAAACTTTTCCTCCACGCACTCACCCAGCCACGTACAAGCCTGTTGCGCAGGTCTCGCCACCTCACGTCGGGTTAGCTTTGTTCCCTTTGAGAGGGAGGGTGCCAATTGGGTGAGAAAGAACTCAGTGCTTGGCTCTCTCTCATGTGGTTGTGATTTTCATGTGCGCACACTGCAGCCACATGGGATAGTGGCTTTCAAATGACGGGCTGTAGACAGCACGTAGCCTCCATTTAATGGGAACAACAGAGAACAAAAGAGAATGCTTTTCCGTGTCTCCTGCATGCTCCCTACGTCTGTACATGTGGCTGAGTACTTTCAGGATCCGATCACAACATACCCTCCAACTGCCCCAATTTTCCCGGGACGGTCCTGTAAATTCCCCAAGCCGTCACGGCTTCTGACTTGATCCCAGAATGTCTCAGTTTCCCCCACCAGTGGATGGAGGCCATGGAAGCAGCTCCTGGGGTGGCAGCACTATTGGGAAGGAGGCGAAGGCACAAGAGTTAGTTTCATAATCCCCAATGATAAATTGGGCAATAGATATCGGTCATAAATATAGTCATGGAAGCATGGAAACAATTGTAGAATATGGATTTTCAGCATGTTATGTTCTAAGAGAAAATTATATGAAAATGATATATTGATGGTATCTAACACCGAGTAAATTGGCAAAAAATGTATAAATCTAAATCAAATAAGTGTTGGAGGTGAGGGTCACATGCCTTGCCAAGCCCAGATGCTGCAATGAACATAAAAAGTGTGGCCCAGGTTTCTCTTTCTTTCATGGAACCCTGATAGTTGGAAATTTGGCAGGTGAAGCTTTTTTCTGGCATAGCAATAAATCATGAGAAGTGTTAATTAAACAGGTAGGTAGTCTAATGGCAGGCTGCTGTTGAATCGTGGATGAAAAACCTATGGCTCTCCAATGTTAGTAGACTACAAACTCCCATCATCCGATCACCCCTGATCATTTGCCATGCAGACTGCGGTTGAGCCACACGTCTCACAATTTGGTTAACAGTCCCACAACCTTGTGTTACAAGGACAGAAACTGGAAAAGTGGGTGTCAGTGCTTCTTACCAAGGCTAGTTTCTCTCATGTCTCTGGTTCAGTCAATGGAGCAGTTATAGCAAGTATTTGTTCTGTTATCTTAAGCCTTAGGACCTGCCAGGAAGTCCCCCTCATGCCTAAGTATTTCTTCTGTAGCTGTGACAAGGTCAGCTCACAGTTTTAGGGTCTCTGACGCCAAGCAGCCGTGAAACAGGGGCCTCTGGATACAGATGGTTTTAGACCAACAGGAATTTACAACAGCTCCTTCTCAGACTTTGCAGCTGGGAAAGGCCAGCTCTCACCCTGATTTATGGCCAGATTACCAATTCTTTCTTGTGATTGGATTGCTTCTATTGTTTAGGTGGGGAAAGGAAACATGGAAGACAGAGCAGCCTGCTTTTTGCTGCTCTAGAGCAGGGTTTCCCAAACTTGGGTCTCCGGCTGTTGTTAGACTACAACTCCCATCATCCCTAGCTAGCAGGACCAGTGGCCAGGGATGATGGGAAATGTAGTCCAAAAAAACAGCTGGGGACCCAAATTTGGGAAAACCTGCTCTAGTGAAGGGCTGGCGAATCTGTAGCTCTTCAAATGTTGCTGGATGCCATCAGCCCCAGCCAGCATGTCCAATGGTCAGGCATGATGGGAGTTATAGTCCAACGACAGCTGGTTAGAAAGAGGGGCAGCTACAGGTCCTACAGAACAAGACTAGGAACCAATGGGTGGAAATGGTAAGATTATGGCTAAACATTGAAATAAATGTCCTAAAGATAATTATTACTATTACGATTATGATTACCGTATTTATACCCCGCCCATCTGGCTGGGTTTCCCCAGCCACTCTGGGCGGCTTCCAACTGAATATTAAAAACAATACAGCATTAGACATTAAAAAGAGAGAGCTGTTCATTAGTGGATCGGAATGTCTTGGGAAGGTGGGCAGACTCTCCTTCTTTGAAAGCATTTAAGTCATGCATGTCCAAAGTCTGTTTTGGGGGCCTAATCCGGCCTGCCGGTCAGTTTAATCTGGCCCCTGTGGCAGTTTATTCCTAACTTTGGGGTAAAATCATAAAAAAACACTCAACAACTTCAATCCTAAAAAAGGATAATTTTGGTCGGCCCTCACGGCCCTTCACTTCATCAAATCTGGCCCTCTTTGAAAAAAGTTTGGACACCACAGGTTTAAGCAGAGGCTGGGCAAACACCTGCAGTTCAGCCTTCGCTGACCAGGTCCCTCGTAGATATTTTGGGGGACTTTTACAATTTTAAGCAAATATCTAGGGCTTTGGGGGTGGGGTTGTCCAGATTTTTGCCTCTAGAAATATGGCAACCCTACCAATATACCTCATCAGGATAGACTCTGCTTATATTCTCAGGCTGCCGATTGTATGAAACATATTTTATTACACTGTAGGCTATATAAACAAGCCAGGAACCAATTAATTAAGCCCTTATTGGTGAATTTACCTGGAAACGCTGATATCATCTGTCAGGTATCTCCTTGGAGATAAGATAAATGATATAACCGTGGCAAAAAAATTCTCTCGGAGGTGATAAGAATTAGAAATCAGCATGTTCTGGATAAAACACAGTGATTGTCTCGAAATGCCTTTCCTGTATTTGTGCCAGAGTTTGCTTTCAGAATTGTTTTCTGCGGGTCTTTGGACTATAATGAAGATTGTGTGTGTTCCAGAGCAGATTTGGGGAGGTGGGGGGGCTTGTGGGGAAGAAGAGAAGTGGGGGGAGTCCTGTTGTGCTAGCTTCTGCTAGCCCAGCAAGCTGCTTGAATATAGCCCTAAGATTCTATGATGCTATTTCCAACAGGCTCGTTAAAAAATGCATGCGGCTCCATCGCAAAGCACCCAGTCTCCAGTTCTTGCTTTGCAGCGCTCCTGGTCCTGCCTGAAGGAGAACGGGAAGGTCACCGAGTCTCCACCAGCCACACCGAAGCGCTCAATAATTAATGGTGTCTCTGTTTGCTTCGGCTGCCATTTCCTGAGTGGCTGAAAAATTGCTGCTGATAGGAAAGGCTATCTGACCAGGAGATGTGCCGCCTGACCTTGGCACGACCTCTAGCCCACCATTGAGTTGCTGAAGCACTCCGGGAAGTTTGTTCCACCAGATGCCTTTCGAGAAGAACGCTAAAGCTTCATCAGAGGCACTGGTCATTTTACAGCTCCTCCTCTAGATTGCAGAAAGCAATTAACCCATCACCTGGGAATATCCACAAGGAGTCTCGGGGCACCCAGGCTCCTTTGATTTTGCAGCAACAGCCTAGCATGGCTACCTCCTCATATTTTCTGGCATAGGAACCAGTTCCAGGGGGCCGAGGTCCCTTTGTGTGTCCCTCCCAAAAGTTGAATATTCAAATGTTGTGTAAGTGCTGCATCTTGTGATTATGTGGGGTGGGGTTGACTTGGCCCCCCAATATTTTATTTGACACCCGTTTTCAGGAGTGCCTAAGAAACCAGCTGTGTAGCACCTGTTCCCTGAGACTCCCCAGGCATTCTTTGCTAGTTTTGGAAACCGGTGTTTTGAAAACCCCTTTCATTTCCATAAATGTACATCCCTCATGATGTTTAGATTAAATGTTTCAGCTAGCATTCCAGGGCATCTGAGAACCATGTTGTTGCTAGTGCTGAGGACATACAGTTTCTATTTTGAGTGTTTGGGGTTGTGATGGAGTGGTTTATGGATTTTTGTTGCTGTGCATTTATTTAGCCACTGTGACTATTTGAAAAGGTACATTAAAAAAAACCACACACACAAATAAATACAAATGCGGGGAAAGCGACAACAACAAAAAGTGCTTTTACTGTAATAAACATGCCCTAAGGTAGGGTGGCCATATCCCCAGAGGTAAAAATATGGACCAAATATATATATATGCTGAGCTTCGGCCTTTTGGGAGATCAATTGCTCAACCACCGGCCATCTGCTGCCACCGACGTCCACTCCAGAACACAAAACAGAGCCAGAATCGCCCATGCACATATTTTTTTGTAAACCCCACCCCCGCAAACCCTGGATATTTGCTTAAATTGTAAAAAATACCCCTGGATAGGCATGTAGCCCCGCAAAAGAGGACATGTCTGGGATGTATGGCAACCCTACCCTAAGGGGGGAGGGGACACAACTGAGAGTAAAATTGCATATTATGCCGAATGCATAGGGCAGAGTTCACCTGCTTGCACAACAAGGCTTCCTCCCACCCCCATGAACCCCCCAAAAATTGGTTCAGAGGGATCAGAGCCCCCCAGAACAGTGGGGGGGTGTCATTCCATCTGGTACGCTTGCCCATATTGAATGTGTGCCATTGTGTGATGGAGAATGGCACTCTTAATGTACAACTACACACGTCTTGGTGATTCTTTTCTTCATTTCAAAGGTGCTGGGGTGACAGGTTCTCATAAGGCCTAATCCTTCCTTCCTCAACTGCAATCCCAATGAGAATCTCACACACAGATACACAAGGCTTGGGGGGGGGAGTGCTCATGGGCAGGGGGTGTGCTTTCATCAGGATCGTGGCCTATAATTAAACAAGGAAAGATGGGAGCTGTGTGGCACACAGCTGGCCAATTTGCACTTTGGACTCTTCCTTTTGTGAAGTTTCTAGGCTGCGTTTCAGAATTTCCAGGTACCGTATTTTTCGTCCTATAGGGCGCACCGGCCCATAGGACGCACCTCATTTTTTTGGGGGGGGGGGGGGAATGAATTTAAAAAATTTATTTCCTCCCCCCAGCCGCGGCTGCCGCCCCAAGCCTTGCGCACACCTGCCCGAAGCACGGGGCGCCCTCCGGAGGGCTCCCCGAGCTTCGGGCTGCAGGCTGCCGCCCCAAGCCTCCCGCCGGGCGTGCAAGGCTTGCGGATACCTTCCTGAAGCCCTGAGAGCGAGAGGGGTCGGTGCGCACCGATGCCTCTCACTCTCCAGGCTTCAGCGAAAGCCTGCATTCGCCCCATAGGACGCACACACATTTCCCCTTCATTTTTGGAGGGGGAAAAGTGCATCCTATGGGGCGAAAAATACGGTATGTGTTTGAACATTTTCCCCGCCTTTGTCCTGGCACCTTCCCCGGGTAAACCCATGTTTTACCACTGAACTGGAGCAAACGGCAGCTGGGTTTTCCATGGGTTGATCCGATTCAGTGGTAAAGCACGGGTTTTCTTGGAGAAAGCGCCAGGGCCTAAAAACAATGCCACCCCACTTGGGCACAGCAAGGAAAGCCCAGATCTGTGCCTAGAAAATGCAGAACAAATGTAAGTGTAGATGAGCCCTTAAAGGAGTATAGCAGACCTTGAGGAAGTTGAGTGGGATTGGCTTCCCTTGATCACCTGACTCTCAAGGTCAGGAAGGCCCTGTTTGTTGTTGGTTCTCCAAAAGGCCTGCCCATATTATTTGGCCTCCCCACCCCGTTCCTCTCCAAACTCACGAAAGAATATATGAGAAAACAAGAAGTCGGCCACAAAAATTAGGAAAAAACCAAAACTGATTTAATTTGTCAGAGAACTCTGGGCTAAAAAAAGCCAGTTCTAAAAAGGACACACTTCTTCCCCCGACCCCCACTTAAATAACACTTGGATTAAAACAAAACATTCGCACACGGCTCTCCTCCTGAGTTCTTCCTGCCATTCACTCACAGCCAGATTTTTTTAAAATCACACTGCATTATCTATATAGAGAACAACTCACCCAAATACACACATACATACAACAGCAAGGCGCAGAACATCATTCTCAGTAAGGCTAGCCAGAAATCATGACTCAGTGTGAGGCTCTTCATGACTAGCCTTGGCTTCAGTGAGCATAAATTCATATTCTTGAGCACAAAGTGGTAGGGCGGCAGATTCTAAAAGCTGGATATGATCCCTCTCCTGCCATTGTAGAGAGTGCTTAAGATAAAAGTGAGGCCCATCTACAAAAGGCACTGAGTAGACCCACTCTCGGAAAGCAGAGGCCAGGTACAAAGGCATTGCCGGGAGCGTGTAGCTAGCACTTTCTGCATGTCCATTTCTTCAAGCCCTTCTCCCAACCAGGCCCACACAACAGCAGCGTCCACCTCCCTGCCTGTATCTGAGAGAAAAACAGAACCTCTTTTCCGCTCTCCAAAGTGAGAACAAGGAAGAGGAGATAAAAGGTGGTGGAGCCTCAGGATGCTAAGAGTACCAGGAAAACGGTCAGGCCATAGCCCAACACAACTGGCACAGAGCAGTGCACGGGCAGCATGTGAGTGGTGGCACCTTAAAAGACTAAGGCTGAGATCCTGGCACCACTTACCTGGGAGTAAGCCCCACTCAGCTCAGAGGGACTTGGTTTTTTGTTGTTGTTTTTTATGTGGTGAGGTTTGTACTGTAACTGTTTTATCACAACACAAAGCTCTCATGGGTCAAAGCCCACTTTTGTCAAAGGCAAGATATACATACAGGGAGAAGGCAAGGGGATTATAGGGTTGTTATTAGCGGAGACAGATTGCCTAACAATGGAAGAGAAAAAGGGGGCGTCACTTTATAATGCGCATGGCATAAAAGCCAAGAGAATTTTAGGCAGGAGATTCAGAGTAGGTGCGGCCCATTCTCAGCAGATGAGGAGTGAAGTATGAATAAAACTAAAGAGAGGCAATTACTTTTCTGTGGTGAGCTCTGCAGCCCAAGACTTCCAAAGCTTTAACCTCTGAAACTCCAGTGGAAATACAGCAACTTTGGGCATGGAAAACTCCCCATTCTCCTGAACTGCTAGACCCTCTGGCTTCACTTTATAATTCCATCTCCCCTCCTTCTCTCCTTTCTGTGGGGATGAACTTATGTATCTGTCGTGTAACTGAGGTGACCACTTTGCGAATCTCATTCAGAGGTCCAAATGAGCTTGTGCTGGGGGGCAGAACTGGGAGGGGGACCCTTTTGACGTTGCATCTACTGACAGGGAACAGCAGATGTCATGAATCTCCCACAACTCTCTCTCTGTGTGGAAACTAGGAAGTACCCCATCTGTCTCCTTTAGCTTTCCCCATCAGTTGGCACCTCCTGTATGTTCAATGGGTGGCACCAAGAACTCACAAATACCCCCAAAACACAGTCGTCACAGACATCTGAGATGCTGCCTGCAAAATAAGGCAGAACTGCAACCCGCCTCATGCACCTTGGCACCCAGAGCTAAGCACCGAACATTAAAAAGTCCTTATGCGGCCTTCATTTTGTGTTGCCCTGAGGGGTGGAGAGGCAGCAGATCCGGAGCAATCAGGATTCTGGGACAGGCATAATATCTGTTGCACTTCAGGGTTGGTCCAAAGGCAGGAGGGCTACGTGAGAGCGGTTACCACAGTTCTTTCTACACTTGACAAAGTTTTTCTCCGCGGAAGGACTAGCATCTACCCGGCCTCCGTTGAAGAGGAATCGAAACAGCAGCACCCTTCTCAGTTCTGAAGCACTCCCTTGTGGGATTTGGCAATGGGGTGAAAGGTAGGGGCAACTCAATCATCCACCAGGAGGCCAAGTTGTGGCCTAGACAAGATCATCTCAGTATTAGGAAAGGCGGATTTGTACAGCACAAAAACAGGTAGCATTGCAGAAGAATGTGAGACACTCACAGCAAAGTCAACGTGGTCCATGAATGGTGTGGCATGTTAAAAAAAAGAAGAAGGAGGAGGAGGAAAGAGGGTCCCAAAATGCTGGCTAGTTGTACTGCAGAGGTGGCACTAAGAAGAACTTGATTGAAGGCTCCAAGGAACACAGAATTCCTGCTGTCCAGAATTTTAAAAAACAAGCAAACCACAGGTGTATCCCAGTACGGCAACCCAGATTTTCTAAAGCAGAGGTCAAGCAGAGCACTTGGAGTTATGTGTAACAAGAAAAAACTGTATTGTCTCCACTGCCAGAATGAAATCTCAATGGCTAACTGAGGCCTAGCCTCATTAGATGCAACTTCGCAAAGGCAGGTTTTGCAAGGCATCCTCGAGGAACAGGACCTTCTGAAATCAAGACTTTGGCTTCTACCACCTGCTCTTGCTGTAAGGAGATGAAGCCTGAAACAAAAGACGAGATTGATACATTAGTTTTCTTACAGCAGGAATGGTCTTTTAAGTATAGCTAACTAAAGCCAACTGGGATGGGGTGGGGGCAGGAAACGAGCCCTTCTGAGTTTGGAACTGACCCTAGATTGGGTTGCACTCCTCTGAAGGATCAGCTTTGCAGTTCACACTCCACACTTACTGGAGTGTGGTTCAGATGTTGGGAGTTGGCAAGGGGTGCTTTTTAACAGCTTCAGTTGGTTCACCAGCCGCAATCCTATCTGGAGAGAATGGACCTTGCCTTGGTCACCACCTATTTATTAGCGACATCCAGGCTTCTAAAAGCTGCTTAGAAACTTCAGATGGTAGAAAATGCAGCCACCCACTGGTGTATATTTACAGTGTGTTTCTGGAACCAAATTAAAGTGTTGCAAATGACCTTTAAAGCCTTGGAATAATTTGGGACCAGGTTACTTAAAGGACCATCTGCATCCATTATCAACCTGTCCCTGCCTTTAAAATCCACTTCAAAGGCCCACCTACAAAGACAATTACCGTATTTTTCGCTCTATAACACGCACCTGACCATAACACGCACGTAGTTTTTAGAGGAGGAAAACAAGAAAAAAAATATTCTAAATGAAACAGTGGGTGTATGATTTTTGTGGTTCATGCTGTGGCCACAGACGTGATCTGACGGTGAGTTTGGGGTAGCCCAATGCAAAAATCCTGAGGATCCATGTGGATCCATGCTTTGTAACCACGTTTTTGCGCCATTGCAGCCCCATGAAACAGTGGGTGCATGTGTGTTTTTTGGTGCAGGCTGTAGCCATGGATATGCTATGTGATCTGATGGTCAACTTGGGGTGACCCAGTGCAAAAATACTGAGGATCCATGTGGATCCGTGCTTTGTAACCATGTTTTAAGTGGGGAGGGAAGGAAAAGCATTCAAGGGACAAGGAGCATGCGTGGGGTGTGTGGAGAAGGATGCTGCTAATAATGCAGAAGAGGGGTTTAAGGGGAGAAGGAACACGCGTGGGGTGTGTGGAGAACGATGCTGCTAATAATGCAGGCGAGGTGTTTAAGCGGAGAAGGAACACACGTGGGGTGTGTGGAGAAGGATGCGGCTAATAATGCAGGTGAGGGGTTTAAGGGGAGAAGGAGCTCGTGTGGGGTGTGTGGAAAAGGAGCTTTTCGGCGAGCTGAGCGGGGAGGGGGGAGGGAAAGAGCACTGTTGCTTTAAAGGAGCCAACCGGACAGCAGCCACTTACAGCAGTGTAAGCAGCTCCTTTCCTCTCCCGCTTTGCTCCTTCTCACCCTCTTTGCTGCTTTACGCAGCTAATGGCAAATCCCCTGCAACCCAAGTCCTGCTCAGCGGATCAGCTGAGACGCTGGGAGAATCGTAATTTCCCCCTCTCCCTCATCCCGTGCCCTCCTGTCCCCAGCAGCCTTTCTAAAAACTTTTTTACTGGTTTTCACTGCGCTCGTGGCTCAGAGCCCTCCTGTGCCCTGCCGTCCCTCTGCAGCCTCATTGCTCCGTTCAGAGAGCGTTGCTAGCTGAGGCTGCAGCAGCTGTTGCTGGCTACGCGGCGCTTTTTCCGGCTCGCTATGGCTCCCGTCTGTCCCTCCTCCCATGTAAGCGGCTGCTGTCCGCTTTGCTGCCATGGCTCTCCTTCCCTCCCTCCTCCTCGGCTCCTCCCCCTCCTCCTGGCTGTAAAGCAAGCAAAGCTAGAGGCGTGCAAAGCCCTGCAAGCGGCTCCCGCTTTGCTTGACTGACGGCAGCCATGGCTCCGGTCGAGTGCATTCGCTCCGTAACACGCACAGGCATTTCCCCTTACTTTCTAGGAGCAAAAAAGTGCGTGTTTTGGAGCAAAAATTACGGTAGGTTGGCTGGCAAATGCCAACCATGACTTTCTCAGTGGTGGCCCTCCAATTATGGTGCTCAGTTCTACATCATATATTTACTAGTATTTTATGCTGTTTAAAACGTCTTTTTTAAAAACCGTGTTAGGAATTTGTGGGGGGGGGTGTACATTTTTGAAAACTGCTTTGAGAAGCACTTTGCTTGAAAAGTGGTGTATAATAACCAGTGCTTTTTTCCTTTAAAAATGTTTAGGAGTACTCTCATTTTGACTCAAGAAAATCACCATTTGATAACATTATTCCTGCTTATAAAACCCAATTAAAAAAAACAGGGAAGAAAACCCCCTTTTTATAGTTCACATCGGGGGAAATAAATACAATAAATGGATAAATGTAGAAAGATTCACAAAATGTTTAGCGGTATGCGTACCCCTGCATACCCCCCAGAAAAAAACTCCACTGGTAATAATAATAATTTAAAAATTAGCAATCAACCTAAATAAAATTTGCAGGATATTCCAAAATTCAAAGTGAGGACCAAATCACGGCTTGTATTTTCTCCAGGTTCTGCGGTTGCACAAATCGTGCATTGCTCTGCAAGGCACATAATACAGTGGTACCTTGGGTTACATACGCTTCAGGTAATAGACTCCACTAACCCAGAAATATTACCTCGGGTCAAGAACTTTACTTCAGGATGAGTACAGAAATCGTGGTCTGGTGGTGCGGCGGCAGCTGGAGGCCCCATTAGCTAAAGTGGTGCTTCAGGTTAAGAACAGTTTCAGGTTAAGAACGGACCTCCAGAACGAATTACCGTATTTTTTGCTCTATAAGACTCATTTTTTCCCTCCTAAAAAGTAAGGGGAGATGTGTGTGCGTCTTATGGAGCGAATGCAGGCTGCGCAGCTATCACAGAAGCCAGAACAGCAAGAGGGATTGCTGCTTTCACTGAGCAGCAATCCCTCTTGCTGTTCTGGCTTCTGAGATTCGAATATTTTTTTTTCTTGTTTTCCTCCTCCAAAAACTAGGTGTGTCTTGTGGTCTGGTGCATCTTATAGAGCGAAAAATACGGTAAGTACTTAACCCGAGGTACCACTGTATGAACTAACAGCAACATACAGGTCAGCTGCAGTCACATGGGTGTATTATGAATTGCAGAGATTGTATCAAGGCAAGCCGGGCTAGAAGCAGTGTATAAATCAGTTCAGAGGGGCAGAAAGATAGGGATTCACTATATATCTGTAGTTGGGACTGGAACAGAATTCCAGTCGCAGCTGCATTAGCCAATTACACACCTGCCCGCTCTTTCCATCTTTCTGTGCCATTGCCTGCTTATTCTGTGAAATGTAAGCATCCTCAGCACGCAGTGTAGAATTGGCACTGCCCATCACTTGGCTGTTGGCTGTGGCGCGAGGGAGGATGACATCATAGGGGCCCTCAGACTGGAAGCAAAACAACAACAACAACAACAAAAAGAGTAAGAAGTGAGCAGAAAGTGTGGTCAGAAAGGCAACCAGGAGCTGCAGCATGGTCAAAGAAACACAGCCAATCAACATTCTGCACGCGTCATCTATAGGAATACGGATTTGACCTTCAATGAAGAAGGCTTGAACTGTTCCATTTTCAAATCACTTTTCACCAGGCTGTATGAAACTTTTCCTGATTTTTGACATCATTTCCACATGTGAGAAACTGTTGGCACATGCAACAGATCTGAGGCTTTTTTTAGATCAAAACAGAAGAAGAAAAAACCGTTTTGTTTTGACTTTCCAAGGGCATGACTCAGTCAGAGAGCATTTTCACTTGGGTCCCTGGAACAGCATGGTTACATGCACACTTCAAGTTCATGCACACCTTGGATTCCTAAATTGCAATATACTAAAACTTGCAAAACAGTAGAAATACAGTAGCTGCTGCGGTGATACCAAAGATATTGAGTAAATGCCCAAATCCAGCTTCCGCCACAGTGTTAGGTGAACTTCTGTGTGGCGATACAAATGGATGCTAGGGAAGGTGCAAACTCATCTCTCATCATCTCTGACATCCCAAATTCACTGAGTATATTTTGACTGTGTTTAAACAATCATGCCTCATTTTAATATGCTGAGGTGTGGATGAGCCTCTCTTGGCCATGCCCTGCAGCCCCTTTTCATTTCTCTCTTTGCGTGAGCTGGCAAACAAATCATGGGACCTTCCAATTAACTATCGTTTCCAGTTTTGTCTGAAGCAGGAAACAATGGTTAACAACTCTGGAATAAGCCAGGATATTAAAACCAACTTTAAACCATGGTTTTGTGTCTGGCTTGTTTGAAGCTTTTCATGCTAACCATCGTTTCCCCCAGTTCGGATGAAACAGGAAACTATAGTTATTGGAAGACTTCCTGGTTCGTTTCCCAGCTCCCGCAAAGGGTAGCACCAAGGGCTGTGTCTGCAAGCTCAGATATAAGAATCTGAACGCTTTCTTTGACCAAGTCAGATGACAAAATAGTCAGATGAACTGTCTTCCCTAGCCTCAATCCTTTCCCCTGCCACAAATATAATCTCTGCAGGACGATATAGGCCAAATAAACTTATTTGGTTTTTGTTTTGTTTTTTAACATGTTCCTGTCAAGCCTACTTCTCCCAGGAAGCAAGTGAGGTGGTGAGCCTGATTCTGATTGTACCTTCTCAGACTCCAAATGAGGGCTCGCATAACTGAACACTTAACCATGAAATAAAATGTTCTGAAAATATTTTTTCAAACTAGGTGTTGAGGCAAAGGGTCCTAGGCTTGCCATCTGAATAAGGCACAGATCAGAAGCAGTTTCACCCCATTATCCTGCAGTATCAGGCCAGAAAGAGGGCTGCACTCAAAGACCTGTGAGTGTTAAGTTTACATCCAAAGAATGCAAACACACAGAGTGACGCTGTTTATCCTGCCCCCTTATCTAGAGATAACTACACAGAATATCTGGATTTGACATTTATGAGAGGTTTCACCTCTCTCTGTCAGGAGCCAACTTCTCCTGCTGAACTGCTCAAGAGGATGTTGTGTTTTTTATTTTTATTTTTTTAAAAAAGCCCAACATTCTGGAAGCTAAGCTACAGTTGAGAAAGATAAGAAACACCAGCAGAGCTTCACACTCACTTACAGGCCCCTTGTGCATGAGAGCCATCTCTGTGGGCTGGTACACACTCGTCAGCAGCTGCCCGTTGTATCCGCTGTATGGAGACACAGGTTTTTTGGCTGAAAAGAAAGAGAAATCACAAGAAAATAACATTAAAAGGCACACAGGCTTGGGAGATCTTCAGTGACAAAGATGGTTTTCAGACAGCGCAGGCTGAGCAGAAGCAGAAGATTTTTTACTCAAATAACCCATGTAAGAGGCAGAATAGTGGTTCGCCCCAGGTAGCTCGGTTGATTAGAGCATGGTGCTGATAATGTCAAGATTGTAAATTCAATCCCCATATGGGACAGTTGCATCATCCTGCATTGCAGGGGGTTGGGCTAGCTAATCCGAGGGCCTTCTGGTGGTTCCCTCACTGTGAGAAATGAGGTTACAGGGAACCAGGCAGAGGGCCTTCTCGGTAGTGGCACCTGCCCTGTGGAATGCCCTCCCACCAGATGTCAAGGAAATAAACAACTATCTGACTTTTAGAAGGCATCTGAAGGCAGTCCTGTTTAGGGAAGTTTTTAATGTTTGATGTTTTATTGTGTTTTTAGTATTATGTTGGGAGCCACCCAGAGCGGCTGGGGAAGCACACCCAGATGGGCGGGGTAGAAATAAAATTATTATTATTATTATTATTATTATTATTATTATTATTATTATCATCATCCTCCTCCTCCTCCTCCTCCTCAGGGTCCCTTCCAACTCTACAGCTCTATGATCCTATGATGCATGCTTCTGTTTGTGCCACTTTTTCTAGGCACGTCCATGACTTCCAGACACAGGTGCTAGCAGATCTTCTTTTTTTCTTTTTCGTTTTGGTCCCACCACTTTCCCCAGGAAAATCCACTCTTTGCTGCTGAATCATAATAAATGTCAATCAGGTTTTCCATGAATTGCTGTTTGTTCCGATTCAGCAGTAAACAGTGGGCTTCCCTGGGGAAAGAAAAAAAATCGTGCTCAGACCTGTGCCTGGAAGTCACAGAGACCTGTGCTTAGAAACTGCGGCACGAAGGGAAGCATGGAAAAGCCCATACTCCACAATCTAGTGTTGAGCAAAGAACACTGAGATCATAGTGGTCCCCACCCCACCCCCGCCCAGAGGACAGAAACATGACTCATGTCAACGTAAGTTCAGTGTTGTGGGCACAATTCTATTGAACTCCCTCTCACTAGAAGTTTGAGAGGCACCGCCCATACTGTGTTTCAGACACCTAGAGACCTTTGCATCATGAATACTTATCTGACGTTTTAAATTTTCTGATGTTGTTTTTAAATAGATTTTAAATTTCTGAGATTTTAAATTTTTTTAGATTTAATTTACATTTTAAACTTTGGTGCTTTTGAGACCTGGATGGTGAAAAGCAGGTTGTGTTTAAAAATAAATAAATACATACATACATACATAATAAAGGTAAAGGTAAAGGACTCCTGACAGTTAAGTCCAGTCGCAGACAACTCTGGGGTTGCGGCACTCATCTCGCTTTACAGGCCAAGGGAGCCAGCGTTTGTCCGCAGACAGTTTTTCCAGGTCATGTGGCCAGCATGACTAAACTGCTTCCGGCGCAACACCAAAACCAGAGCAGCACACGGAAATGGCATTTTTTACCTTCCTGCCGGAGCGGTACCTAATTATCTACTTGCACTTTTTCCGGCGTGCCTTCGAACTGCTAGGTTGGCAGGAGCTGGGACCGAGCAACGGAAGCTCACCCCGTCACGGGGATTCGAAATGCCAACCTTCTGATCAGCTAGCCCAACAGGCTCAGTGGTTTAGACCACAGCACCACCCGCGTCCCTCAAATACATAGAATACCCTACATGGTAACCTCCAGATGTTGTTAGACTCCAAATCCCATCAGTCCCAGCCAACAACATCTGAACGCCACCATGTTGTCTACCCATGATATAGGGTCAGAGATGGCGTACAAGAGGCATACATGATGGTAAACTTCTCGCAAGCAGAAGAACCACGCCTAAAAGCCAAAATAAAGCATGCCAATTTTAACACAATATCCAATGATGCATTCACAAAGTTGCATCAAAAAGATGAGATTTTTTTCTCAATTCAACACTGCATTAACTCATATTTAATTTACACGGTTACAAGAGCAGATCCTGGTTAAAAAGGGTGGCCGCTCTAAATGACTGCATGGGCAACAATCACATTTATACTCATTTTGACTGAATCACTATATATGTATATTGTTGTAAACAAAAATCTGCCCTTTTCCCTTATGGGGTATCCAAGAACCTACATTAGGACTCTGTATGGACTCTTGGATACCCCATAAGGGAAAGGAGCAGATTTTTGTTGACAACAATATGTATATATATATGTATATACATACACACACACACACAGAGAGAGAGAGAGAGAGAGTCAGACGTACAAATTAGCCCTGAGAGAGCAAAACTGTTAGATTTCGTCTCCGTAATGTACAATGCTTCATTTCATATGCCACTATGCGTTTGCAAAAGCCTTCACCTCTTTGCAAAGAAGTGATTGCTATAATTCTTCCATGCAGTTGGAAGCAAAGCAGGAAGCACTAACTAATCAATGTTCCCAAGTGCAACAACCATCAGAAGCCTGCTGGGGCATTCTGTGACTTAAGCCAGTCATAAAACAAAGCCTTGTTTGTGGGTAACTATAGACAGAGTAGGTTTTAATGAGCACACTGTGCTCAGGAGACCTTTCCTAAATAAGAGAGTGCTCTCTAGGGTTTAAGAGGCAAAGCGTGCTGTAATAAAATCCTGTCAGCCATGTAGTCATATATTTTAGCCTATTGGTTTTACCAACAAAGAATTGTGGAGCAGTTGAGATTTTTGACCATGTGTGAAATGGCAACAAGCTTGGTTACTATTGCCATCAAACATACATGGGACTTCTACAGCCAATTCAGGTTCTTTGTCCCTATCATAACCTAGTTGTGTTGTTGTTGTTGTTGTTGTTGTTGTTGTTGTTGTTGTTGTTGTTGTTGTCATCCCTATCATAACCTAGTTGTGTTGTTGTTGTTTAGATTTACATACCACCCTTAGCTTTGCTGTCTCCTTCTATAGAAGAGCAACAAAATGAAAGGTCTTAACTTCTTCAGCAGTGTAGTATATATATTTCCACAAAGAGTGAAAGATTAATTTTTTTAAAAAATGAAGTGGGGGGGAACAATTTTGGAGTTACTTCAGTGTCTGAAATATGGAGAACCAAGTTCTACAGGGAATCCAAAACTAGACACAGAAAAAGCAGATTACTTTTCAATGCAGAAATATTCAGAAATTCGAAACAAAGGAGGAATACATAGCAAAATTGATCCCTGAAGAGATAATCTAAGGAAATTCAAAGACATGGTGAATAAGTGTAAAACAGCAGGAAGCAGAGGCATTTCGAAGTGAGTCACAGAACAATGCTGTGAGTTCTTCACTTCATAACATGCAGATGAGGATAGTTTTGCATGTTGGGGCTTTTCTTGGTGATGCTTCTTATAAAGCCTGGAGAGAGAATGACAACAGCTTGTTCCAAGTTGTCCTTTTCGGTGACACATACAGGTTTTTCCCTCTGCTTGAAACTGGGGGAGGCTAAACTGGCAACAGGTTTCAAGAAGACACTTTCTGTGGGATTAAGGTGGAGTCTTAGGTGGGAGGTTGGCAGCCAAGAACAGAGGTTAGAGAGAATATATTTAAGTGACATTTTCAGCACAGGGAGCAATGCAGGAAATGGCTCCTTCTCACCCGGGCAAAGCAGCTTCTCATTTATATGTGGCACATATACCCCACACTTCATTTAGGAAGCTCAGAATGGCTCACTTGGGGATCTGTGATGAGCTGCAACAGCATCATGTGCTCATGAATCATTTTCTAAGTCCGCTGGCAAAGAATCAGTGCCACAGTAGTAGATTCTTTAAAACAGGGCACGCACTAGTAAGTGGAGAGGGAGAAGTCAAGGTAATCCAATCATCAAAACAATTTCTTTACAGAAATACTCATCTGGGTCCATCATCTCACGCAGATGGAATTGTGGCCTTTTGAGCAACTACTAGGGCAAAAAGGAATCCAGCAATTTATTTTACAAGATGCGATTCCTCTCATTTAAGTTTCTAAACTCCTGAAACTAAAATTTTGGGGAAAGGGACACAAATCTTGTATTTGCAGATGTCAGATCATGCATACTTCCAGCTCTGGAAAATCAGAAGGAGCGGGATTTAGGGTATTCTCCCTAAATTTCAAATTATCATCACCTGAACTTAGCCCAGGATGAAAGTAAAGCCAATGCCATCCTGGGCTCCTTTGAAGGAAAGTCGGGATAGAAATTTAATAAATAAATTTCACACCGTCATGTTCTAAGCCAAACAATATATTTATAGCCCAATCCTATGATGCTCTCAGTCTGAAGTTAAGTGTGAAACAGCTTAGAGGTTTTATGTACAATCAAGAGGCATACCAATTTTGTTAAATAAATAAATAAAAAGTCTCTTATAAAAGTTTATAAATTTTCAGCAGCACATCTTCTCTGCAAGGTGGGTTTCCGAGTCTCAAAATCCAAAACAATTTAGCAAAGCTAAATACTTTGCAACGTAACCAAGATCTGAGCTGTGATTTGAACTAGCCGCTCTCGATTCTGTGTGGATTATTAAATGAAAGTGAAAGTGACTGGAACATAGGAAAAGTCAGGAAATTGAATTACTAAGTCAGAGGAGAGGAGAGGGAAGCAAGGGTGGAGATCAGCTATAAGGCCATGTCAGGTCTGTCTATGCCAGTGCTAGCCAATGTGTTGTTGTTTTTTACCACAAGTCAAACTGAACATATGAGTGCTCTTGCATGCCTTGGTGTTGTTGGTTTTTCTTCCAAGTCTATTCAGCCAGGCAAACATGTTGCAACACAGAATGAGACAGGAAACCAACAGGGTAAGGCTGACTCTGCACCACAAGTCAAGCCCTGGTTCCTCCTGCTCTTCTCCAGGTATGCCAAAGATGTCCATTACCTGCTTGCGGCACTGCCCACTTGCACTGTATTGTACTCTAAAAACTCAGAAGATAAAGACAAGGCAAACCTAAGCATTTTTTTAAAGCAATACAGTCATACCTTGGAAGTTGAACAGAATCCGTTCCAGAAGTCCATTCGACTTCCAAATGTTGGAAAACCAAATGGTGGCTTCTGATTGGCTGCAGGAAGCTCCTGCAGCCAATCAGAAGCTGTGGAAATTCTGCCGGACGTTCGGCTTCCAAAAATAGTTCACAAACCAGAACAGTCACTTCTGGGTTCGCGACGTGCGGGAGCTAAAACGTTCGGGAACTAAGCTGTTCGAAAACCAAAGTACGACTGTATTTTAAAACAAGCTTTGTGGTGTTCATGCCTATAGAACAGCATGATGGAAATTTCCGCAAACCAACCCCACGCCCACTGCCAAATGCCTCTCCACAACCTGTATGCTGAGACCTACCTGAAGAAGGTTCATCCATTGAGAAGGCCTTGTTCTCCACAAACATGCTCTGGGATTTCTGTTCCTTGAGGATGGTTTCATATCCCACTCCCCGGGTGGGGTAGACATCTTCCTCGTAGATTTGCTCTGGTCCTGGCCGGATGACTTGGGAGATCTCTGGGATGACATAGAAGAAAATAAAGATGCAGGCGTTGGAGACGAGAGCAATGGCCAACGTGGGGTCGTCCCAGGCCTGGCCTCCTTCCTGCTGGTTGCCGTAAATGTACATCACAATCCACACAACCCAGATGGCCATAGAGAGGGAGGTGGTGAGCAGGACAAAGACAGCGTGCTTTCGCCAGTGCTTGTAACGTCCACACAAGACAGGCCACGAGGCAACGAAGGCAAGCACTTGCAGGAACATGACGTAGATCAGCGCCATGACAAAGTCTTCATTCTTCACCCGGCAGGGGTCCTTGGGCGAATCGTTGCTCCTCACCACAGTGATGATGAGCCACTCGGTGTTGATAATGACCTCCACCAAGACGAGGAGCAAGGCCATGCCAAAGGTGACCCAACCCCGGGGCCCGTGGTTCCGCCGGGCGAGGAAATTGAGGCTGAGGGAATGCGCCACCAGGCAAGAGAAGCACACGGCGAAGAGGACGCCAAAGAGGAAGCGTCGCGAGGCGCACGTGGAAAAATCTTGCTTCACGATGAAGGCAAAAGTCAAGCAGAAGAGCCCAAAGGTGCCAAACAACAGGAAGGCTTGCGTCCCTATCAAGCTTTTCTTCCGATAGTCCTGGACAAACGGAACGCTGGCCACAAGGACGACGGTGAGAACAAAGGTGGTCACGACACCAAAGGCGGCTACCGCCTCCAGCACGACGCCCCAGGCTGACGACAGGTCGCACAGGTTGTAATAGATGGACTGCAAGTCCTTGCCGCAGCCTGCCGGCGGCGATGGAGTCACTTCCGCCAAGCATACTTTGGTGGGAAGTCCCAGGAGCCAAAGGTATGGCAGCAGCGCCTTGGGTACACCCATTGTTTTGGAGCGATGGCACATATTCCTTGGCACTTTGGGAAAGAACTGAAAAACAGGAAGAAAAAGACTAGGTTAGCGTAGCCGAAAGAAAGCGTATTGTTATCAGGACTGGGCAATTTTGTAGTATCGATGGTGGTGCTTGGTTATATAACAGAACCGGTGATGGTCTATACCAGCATTTCCCAACAGGTGTTTTTGGACTACAACTCCCATCACCCCTAGCAAGTAGGACCAGTGGGCCAAGGATGATGGGAATTGTAGTCCATAAGCAGCTAGCGACCCAAGTTTGGGAAACCCTGGTCTATACCCTGCCCAGCCCCGCTAGGCTTTGTCGAGGTTTAGGAGACCAGCTACTGTATAGTGGTACCTCGGGTTAAGAACTTAATTCGTTTTGGAGGTCTATTCTTAACCTGAGACTGTTCTTAACCTGAGGTACCACTTTAGCTAATGGGGCCTCTCACTGCCACCGTGCTGCCACTGCACAATTTCTGTTCTCATCCTGAAGCAAAGTTCTTAACCCAAGGTACTACTTCCGGGTTAGCAAAGTCTGTAACCTGAAGCGTCTGTAACCCGAGGTACTGCGTTAACCAACAATTATTCCAGAGAGCAGGGTGACACATATGGTGACAGAAGCATTTAAAAACTGAAAAGGCAAGGGCCATGATTCAGTTGGTACAGCATAAAATGTACCTGGAAAGATGTAATGAACTTAAGAAGAGCATTGCTGGATCAGACCAAAAATTCCATCTAGTCCAGGCATCCCCAAACTCAGCCCTCCAGCTGTTTTGGGACTACAACTCCCATGATCCCTAGCTAGCAGGAGCAGTGGTCAGGGATGAGGGGAATTGTAGTCCCAAAACAGTTGGAGGGCCACATTTGGGGAGACCTGATCTAGTCCTTTGGCCAACCAGATACCTATACGAATCCCACAAGCAAGACCTGAGTGTGATTCCCAACAATAATGTTTATATATAACAGGTTATATACATATACAAGCAAAGTCTTCCCGTCACCTCGCCTAAAAACTTTTTGCCTTTAATCTGAAGTATATTTTGACCTCTTTCAGAGGGACAGGACTTGTATCCCTGCCTATTTGTTTTGGTCTTTGATTTCTTGGTCTTTTATTTGAATTGTTGTTGTTTTGCTTGTGTTGTTTTTAATCGGTTTTAATATTAAGTCGCTTGTCAGAAAAACGATTAAAACCACCAAATTTGATGACCACTAGCACATCTTGCAGAAGTGTGTTCTATTAAATCTGCCCCATGTCTGCCTTCAATCTCCAAACGTTCAGCTTCCTCAGATGGCCCCAATTTCTAGTATGGGAGAATAAACTTACTCCATTCACTTCCTCCACACTGAGGCAGGCCTGTGCCTCAGGGGCAAACAACACATTCGAGATTAGATCTTCTGCCATTTTAATCGGTACTTTAAGGCTGGGGGGGGGGGCTCCAAATAGGAGCAGTGGAGCATGGATTGGGGGGGCAGGCAGTTAAGTGTTTTAACCCTTCCTTCTGCCAATGTTCTCTTCCAGAGCTGATCATTTCCCCTCAAGTTGCTGTTATAGCCCTATTGGCGGGGGAAATGTTCGAGCCTCCCCACTCCTGAAGCGCTAACAGCTTTTGTTTCGGATAGGAAGTGTGCCGTGTCAGAAACTCAGATATATAAGCTAGGTGCCAAATGGCTCCTTAAACCAAGATTACAGTTGCCAAAACGAAATGTCTATTTTGGGACAAGACAACTCCAAAGTCTTATTTTTCAAGTGATGGGCTGACTGTGATTGATTCTCTGTTAAACACCTGGTTAGTTCAGATGACAACGTTGAACTAGGGTAAGAACTTTGAGAACTTAAAGAAGAAAAGTCACTTGATCCAGGGACAGGCCACATATAAGGACTCCCGTGGATACAGAGTCCACATGTCCCACGGTGCCTCTTTTAAATGACTGACCCTATATATATTGGCCTATTCCTACAGGACGGAGCATGAGTGTGTGAAAACATCAAGACCCAAGAATCCCCAGATGGTGGAGATGTCAGGCATCATCCTGGCGCCCAGGCATCTTCACTTGGTCGCAAGTGGCCGATAGCCACGTGAAAAATGAGCCTGGCACCTGGATAATTTCAAGCACTGGGAGCGAGGAGCACCCCACATAATACATAGCTCGTTCTTGAGAGAGGGGGAAAGCCACTGCCAATCTGGGTAAAGTACGGGGCTTAGATGGGCTACTGCCCTGGCTTATCATAACATAGCCCATTAGGTTCTTATCCCATCCAAAGGGTATATGGGCAGGTGACACCACAATTACATAGACTCGGGGCAACGCTGAAGCATATTTAAAATGATGGACCAAGGCGAGAAGAGAAAAATAAACGTGTTGAGAGGAAGAAACCATAATGGCAGATGAAGTTGATGGACTATATGGAATTGGCGGAAATGACTGGCAGAATCCGAGAACAGGGAGAAGAGTTGGTGGAAGAAGATTGGAAAAAATTCAAAGATTATTTGCAGAAATACTGTAAAATTAATGAATGCTAGAAAAATGTTGGAATGAAGTTATATGGCTTTAGCAGAAAGGTTATAAGGAATTAAGTATAAATAGATTTTTAATGTATTAAAGGGAAAAAAAATAAGGTTAGAATAAGTTAAAATAAATTACAGGACAGAACACTGATGAAGATGGAAAGGATTTGCTGAAACAGTTAATTGAAGTGGAATACAAAAAGGGAGGTGTGAGGAGGTCGTGGAAACAAGTGAATGAAAGATAAGATACTGAAATTATGGATGTATTTCAAAGTGTGTTTGTTGTGTTTTGTTAATTCAATGTTTTAGTGTCAGTGTTACGTAGTGTTTTTGTTTTTGTATTGTATTGTATTCTTTTGTTGAATTCTTTTTCTTTCTTCTATAGTCTTTAAACTGTTAATAAATATTATTTTTTAAAAAAAAGAGAGGAAGAAACCATAAGACTCCCAGAGTGATCAGCAGCAATCCATTAAACCCTACCCTCTTGAGACTTCTTCCTCACTCCAAGGTTAGAGGCAAAAATACGCTTACTCACCGCACCACCAAACTACCAGCAGCCAGCCATCTCAGGTTTCACCTAGAGGCAGCTGCCTTTAGCATCTTCTTGGGATGATTTAGGTCAGACATCCTGCCCCACCCCCTATGTGCCTCACCAAAACCTCCCTGGAAGCAGGCTAACAGTTAAATTAGCAATTCCGTTCCCAACGTCTATTATATGGGTAGGCAAGCTAAGGCCCGGGGGCCAGATCCGGCCCAATCACCTTCTCAATCCGACTTGCAGACGGTCCGGAAATCAGCATGTTTTCACATGAGTAGAATGTGTCCTTTTATTTAAAATGCATCTCTGGGTTATTTGTGGGGCCTGCCTGGTATTTTTACATGAGTAGAACGTGTCCTTTTATTTAAAACACATCTCTGGGTTATTTGTGGTGCATAGGAATTCGTTCTTTCTTTTTTCCCCAAAATATAGTCCGGCCCCCCACAAGGTCTGAGGGACAGTGGACCCACCCTCTGCTGAAAAAGTCTGCTGACCCCAGGGACTCTATTACCTTGATTTCTTTTGCAGCAGCAACAGCAAAAAAGACCTCAAAGTGCTCACAAAATTAATATAAAATAAAGATTTGCCTAAGCAAGGGAGGCATCCGGCTCCCTGTCCCTCCCCTCCAGATTGGCAAATTGCTGAAGGCTGGAGAGGAGAGAGGCCAGAGAGAAGCTAGGTCAGGCAGGCCAATGAAAAACGCCTGAATCCCCCCCTTTTTGTGGCTGGCTTTTGAAGGATTAGAGTTCAAGGAAACAGAGGTGACTTTTAGATCATTATTATTTTTTTAGAAATCACTAGGGCAGGGGAAGAAGAACACATCCTCACGTAGGATGCCATTTTTAAAAACAGCTGTAACTGCAGCATAAAAGGGAGGGGAAACAAAACAAAACAAAATAATTAGCTGCCCCACTGCAAAGCATATTCCCAGACCAGCCATGTTCCCCCTGAGAAAGAATCGGCCGGCAAAGTGTTGGCCTCCCCTTGGCTGCCACTCAACACTTCTTGGTTCCCAGGCTTAGAGGATTCCAGATGACTTCCGAAAGAAGAGAACTCTCTCACATGCCTTCCAAATCCGCTTGTTGTGGGGCTTGGATCATGGGCTAGTCCCAGCTTCTGGGGATTGGGGCTTTATGCTACAGCATGTGAGAGCTAGTGCTGCTCCAGTTTTCTCTCTCCTATTCAGACAGCCGCTTCTTGTACTAGCTGAGAATGCTGGCGCCCATTCAGTTTGGGTTACCTTTAGGAGTACAGGCACGGGGCTAGTTCAGCTCCAAAACGTAACAGTCCATACATTAGCATGAACGCTGCACGTTCTCTGCTATGCAAAAGCACGTTTTCCAGTCTCAAGGTAAAGTGCTGAGAAGCAGGAAGGTCCCTTATCCTTTCAGTCTCTTTTCTGAACTATAACCATCATAAAGTTTGAGACCGAATGATGCAAGGTTAAAATGAACTAAATGCATCAGACAGCTTTTAGCAGGGACTGTTCAAGGACTTGTTTCGTTGGCTTAGGTAAGAATAAGGCCTGTCTTGTCATAGTTTCAGCACCAAGCAAAGATGTTTTTTTTTCCCTTCTCCAGGGCATTTGGGCAGCTCCAGAAACTAGTTGCTTGTATTCTGATTATGCTGTTAATAGGCTTGGGGTTTTTTTGTTTTTATTCTGCTTGCAAATCGCTTTGGGACTTTTTGTAGTAGGCAGCAATACAGTGGTACCTCTGGTTACGTACTTAATTTGGTCCAGAGGTCCGTTCTTAACCTGAAACTGTTCTTAACCTGAAGCACCACTTTAGCTAATGGGGCCTCCCACTGCTGCCGCACCGCCGCCACACAATTTCTGTTCTCATCCTGAAGCAAAGTTCTTAACCCGAGGTACTATTTCTGGGTTAGCGGAGTCTGTAACCTGAAGCGTATGTAACCCGAGGTACCACTGTATATAAAACAATCATCATGGTAAACAACCAACGGTATATCCTCGTTATCCCTATGTACCAACTTGCATTCTATATATCATCACCAATGTAGCTTTAATTGGCTCCATGTAATGTATTAACCTGGAGGTCTAGATGAAATCCTGATTAAGTAAGACCATTTAATTTTTTTAAGACTGAAGTTCTATCGGTGGTTCAGAAAACATATGGATACAGCTCAAAAATCAGAAAGAGGCAGGAATACCCGGAACAATGATGGAGCAACAGGACATCGTCCATGTTATGCCCATGCTCAACTGATGCTCAGAAATAGCTAGAGCTGTGCCCTCCATGTTGTAGGCTCCAAATCCCATCATCCCCCAATCAGCAGGGCCAATGGTCAGGGATAATGGGAGTTGTAGTTCACAAAATCTAGAAGACACCATGAAACAGCCACACGTCTTTCCATCGTTACATCTCCATGCCAAGGGACGGCAAACCTGATTAATTCCTGCCCGCAAAAGGGGTGCAACCATCTTTTTCTGGCAGTGTTCCTAGTAAAATGGAAACTGTTAGAACAACTCTTATCTGAACTGAACACCTAGGGGTTTAGGGCACGAATGTTCTTGTTTCAGAGGAGACCATTGATCTGGGAGGGCTTGACACACAGAATATTTTCTCAGCTCTGCAAGTCTGCAATTCTATGAAAGCCAGAGCACTTATGTGATTTCCTCCCCAGCTTACATAAATCAGCATTGCATAATTCAGCATTTTCTGGTCACCAAACTTGGATACTTTTCATGGTGTGGAATATTAGACTTCCTGCTTAAGAGATTATTTATCATCCCCACTAGTGTTAAAAGAGTTTTGTCTGATGGCTTATCTGTGGACAGAGAGATATTCAAGAATTCCCTCTTGTCTGGAGGTGCAAGACTAGCTTGAGCAGCAAGAAGTTTGCTGGTGGTTCCGTTTGCCAGTCCACACCTCTCATTTCAGTACATCTACTCCAAATAAATTTCTTCCCTGCCCTAGCAGCTGGACAGGGCTTTGTTTTAGTTAATGTGGTTTCCATCTCAATAATCACACAGTTAGACTGCTTAATGATTAAGCCACAAAACTTGCAATGCATTTGTGCGAACGCATTCGCTTTCTTTGCAAAGAATTTGCAAACTTTTGGGGGTTGGAAGGAAAACAACAAACCTGCCCCATTACAGATCAGGTATCACATATATGTTATTTTCAAATGCACCATTCTATATAGCCCATTTCATTGTTTGCATAGGGAAAAAACACACTGCGTTCCAGAACTGTGGAGACTACGGATGCTTGCTGTGTGGCTATGGGATCCACTGTTTCCTGCCTAGCGCATAACTGTGTAGATTGAACAATAGCTGCAATTCACTATGGAAGCCACTGGTTTGTGGTGAGGCTTTAATTCTACTCTGCCAATCATTTCAGGAAATAGGCAGGTTGATTTCATCTCACACCTCAAGAGGTGGGGGTTTTTTAATCACTCCTTTCAGCAGAGCCACAAAGTCCCCTATGGCTTACAGGCTATCCACGTGATAGTCAAGATGAATGATGAGGAGCATGAGAAACACTTGCGTGCGGTGCTACCTCCAACGACTAAAGGTAAAGGGACCCCTGACCGTTAGGTCCAGTCGTGGCCGACTCTGGGGTTGCGGCGCTCATCTCGCTTTATTGGCCGAGGGAGCCGGCGTACAGCTTCCGGGTCATGTGGCCAGCATGACTAAGCCGCTTCTGGCGAACCAGAGCAGCGCACGGAAACGCCGTTTATCTTCCCGCCAGAGCGGTACCTATTTATCTACTTGCACTTTGAAGTGCTTTCGAACTGCTAGGTTGGCAGGAGCAGGGACTGAGCAACAGGAGCTCACCCCATTGCGGGGATTCGAACCGCTGACCTTCTGATCAGCAAGCCCTAGGCTCTGTGGTTTAACCCACAGCGCCACCCGCGTCTCTCCAACGACTGGGGACGTTCAAATCCACACACACCCAGCTGTGAATCTCACAGGGTGGGCCTTGGGTCAGCCACTCTCTCTCAGCCTATCCTACCTCATAGGGTTCTTGGGAGGCTGCAGTGGAAAAGGCAGGAATACTATGCATGCTGCCTTGAGCTCGTTGGGAGGGGGGAGTCGGAATATTAATGCAACAAATAAAAATACGTTTTTCTAAGTCCTTCTAAGCATGTGTAGAAAGCTGCAGTCTACATATGGAAACCGAGGTACACACCACCAGCTTGCTGTTACAGCCTGGAAATTATAATGAACATGTGCAGGTATTCCTGGTGTTCCTTTTTTCCCCCTCCAGCCACAGCATGCCCAATAGTCACTCAGTCCGGACGGTTGGGCACTGTCAAATCCCAGCCGCCTGCTCTGTGTACTGGAAGCATTACAGCAGCATTCTGCTCTGCAAGTCTGCACCTCGCAAAAGGCAGGGGGGGTTCTTTTTGTTCGTTATCTTGCTGAACGAATGCGGCAATTATAATTCTGAGTTTCTCACCGCCACTCCTTGCCTCAGGGTTTCCTCGCTGAAACTGCTTCCCTAAGCACCTGGGTCTCTATGGAACATCTATGGCACATGCTACACAACTAAGAGGAAGGAGAGACTGTGTCCCAAAGCATGGTCTGAGTGCTTGCATGTGTTTGGGAAGAGGTGCGCATGGGAGGCGGCCTGAGATCCCAACATGCATTGCCTTGAGTGCCAGGATGGAAGAAACCATCATTCGGTGAGGACTTGGTCTAGCTGCCGCCGCCACCTCTGTCTTTAAAAGAGAACATTTTTGCCCTGCTAATGAACAGCATTTGATCAACATTAACCCATGCAAGCTCCTGGTGTAGATGCCCCAGTGGGAGTTATTATGAAGAAGAGCAACTTGGGGTTGGCGGTAGTTCTGTTAACATCGCTGCTGGCTCACCAGAACTCCCCCCACCAAAAAAAAACCTATATGGTCAGTGAAGTGGCTTAACTTTCATCCTCACTTTTCCTACAGTTCAAATCCTAAATTGGCAAGAAAACGGTGCTTACACCACGTTGAAACTGGGCACTTGTTGGTCTTGGCAGCGACATCTTGAAATTCGATTTGGTTTGCTCTAATGGGTCATCGCTGCCTAGGGATGGCTCCAAGGGTGACCACGCAGAAGGTCCCAGGTTCAGTCCTGGCATCTCCAGTTAAAAGGATCTTGGGAAGGAGGAACAGGAAACACCCCTTGCTCAAGAGCCAGTGCCAAACAGAAAAAAAAACAAAGTACAGTGGTACCTTGGGTTAAGTACTTAATTCGTTCCGGAGGTCCGTACTTAACCTGAAACTGTTCTTAACCTGCAGCACCACTTTAGCTAATGGGGGCCTCCCGCTGCCGCCGCGCCACCACAGCACAATTTCTGTTCTCATCCTGAAGCAAAGTTCTTAACCTGAAGCACTATTTCTGGGTTAGCGGAGTCTGTAACCTGAAGCGTATGTAACCTGAGGTACCACTGAATGTAACCTGAGGTACTGTACTGAGCTAGATAGGCAAATGGTCTAATTTTTAGTAATAGCACAGCTTCACACGCTATCAACATTTCTCAGGAGCAAGCAACAAATAACATGTTGCATTATTAATAATAATAATAATACTAACCGTGTAGAGGCACTGCTCAAGGGGAGAGGAATCGCATGCCAATGTGAAACCACAGCGCTGACACAACCGCAGATACCTGATTATCATCTTCCAAAGCAACTACTCTATTCCAAACTTAAAAATGGAAAGCGTAATGCTGGTGGTCAACAGAAGAGGTTTAAAGACTCTCTCAAGGCAAATATTAAAAAATGTAGTAGAAACACCGGCAACTGGGAAACAATGGCCTGCGAGCGCTCCAGTTGGAGAACAGCCTCTACCAAAGGTGTCGTGGGCTTTGAAGAAACTCGAACTCAGGATGAAAGGGAGAAACGTGCCAAGAGGAAGGCACACTCGGCAAATCCACACCGTGATCAACTCCTGCCCTGAAACCTATGTCCCCACTGTGGAAGGATGTGTGGATCCAGAATTGGCCTCCACAGTCACTTATGGACTCACTGTTAAAACCGTGTTTATGAAAGACAATCTTACTCAGCTACGAGGGATCGCCAAAGAAGAAGAACAGTGCTGACATATCTGCTTGTTTCCATGCCACCTCAAGAGCACAGAGCAAGGCAACCACTTTTGTTAAACACTTCAGGGTCTTTTAAACTTCTCCACTCATGTCCCTTCTTGCACAACAGAGGCTTGGGTGGGTGATCTCTTTCACTGCACTAAATAAGGATCTTGCGTAACACAGCACTGGGAATGTGCTTCCCATTCCCAGTGCCATCGTGGGCACGTCTTCGTCAGAGCAAAACAAAACAATCCACGCAACTTGCCATGCCCTCCCCCCCCGCCCCAGTTTAACTTCAGAGGCCCAGGCTGTCCCATCCCGTATGATTCACTCCTTCTCCAGGAAGCAAGCCACATTTATCAAGGTAGCTGGAAGCTGTTACCGGATCTGTCTCAAGAGGCTGGTTCCAGCTAAGAGCCTGGTGTGGGCAGAGGGCAGGAGAAAAGGCAAGGCAGGAGGAAGCAAGGAGAGACTATCTATTTTGGAGAGCAAGAGAGAGGAATGGTTTGGAAAGTCAGGAGTTGGTGTAGCAGATCCTATTGGATCTCGCCCTTCTCACCGGAGTTCAAAATCCCCCAAGGACTTCTCAGGAGAGGGTGACCGTTGGGAGTAAGCACCGCTGAATCCAGTGGGCCTCATCCCCAGTCGTCGTACCTAGGATTGGCTTTTTCATATTGCAGGCAAAATAAAAAATGGGGAGTTCCTGAAGGTCATATGGCAAAATTAGCAAGCAAGCAAGTGTGGGGAGGCAGTGGGAGTGAAAAGGTTTGTATTCCACTCCAAATCACAGAGCTATACTCTCACACATGGGGTGGCCTGTCACCTGCCTGAAAGCAGGAGTTGGCAATGTGGCCTAGTGGGCACACATGAATCTGCGGACCTTCTGTGGCAGCCTCAGGGTCCCTGCCTCTCCCCGCTACTGAAATTAGGCTTGGGAGAAGCATTCTATCCTAGCCAATAGAACGTGTGAGACACTCAGAATTGTTTCTTCGGTTTGCAAAAGTGCCCATTAGCTCGCAAGGGTTGGCAACCCCTGCAGCTCTGTGGTGCCATCCATTGGGCAGTATAACTTTGGTGTTTGGGGTTTTTTTTTAACTTGGTTCCGAGATAGGAGCTTGGCAAGGCCTTCTCATCTACTCCAGAGCTTGGAAAACTATGTGACCCCTGGCCTGGAGTCCAAAACTCCAAATCCACTTAAACAGGACCAGACAGAAGCTAAGGGTTCTGCTTTACAACTCACTATCCCTTGCCCAAAATCTACATCTTAGTACTCTTCCCTTAGTACCGCAGGACTCCTTTCCTTTCCCAAAACAGAGCTCACCTGGTTCTCCACGCCAACCCACACCACTCCCATTCCCACATTACCAGGGCAACATGTGAGAGAAACAACATTTATTTATCTGACACATTGGCATCATGCCCTTCCTCCAGGGCACTTGGGGTGGCACATGTGAACTTATTCCACATTATCCTCCCAATAACCCCAACCCACTAGCAAGCTTTGAGAATGAGCAGAGATTTGATTCCTGGTCTTCTGGGGGCCGTTTTCATTACTACGCCACCCTCCACTATAACTCACAACTCGCTATGGTTTAGTTTCCCCTATTCCAGTTATTAGATCCTACTGGAGGGTTAAGACACAACCTAGTACATAGGCACAGATTGCATTTTGCAAACCCTTTGTCCTGTGCGTTTTTGTGTATCAACAGAACTACCACACCAGCGGTTAAACAGAGGCCAATTCACATTTTGCCAGCCCAGATTCTCAAAACCCTTTGACTTGTCTCCTTGCTGAAATCTAACCTTGGGGGGGGGGGCGGGCTATTTCCTCTCTTGTTTAAACAGGCTTTCCTCATCTCCATTTTTCGAAGCTTCAAGCCTCCCCCCCCCCACCCAGTATCAAATACAGATTTTTAAAAGAAATGCCTAAATCTGAAAACCAAAACTCAAATGCACACCATGACAGTATCATTCTTCGGGAGAAGCATCTGTATCAAATTCAAACACTACAGCTGCGTAAGCTATTTCTAATGCATAGTTTAAAGGGCTAACCTAGGAGTTTCCCCCAACGCACAGGCTAGAGAAGGGGAGATTGAGAACAGGAGGCAGGGGGTGTTGTTGTTAGACGGGCTCTGTCCCTTCCATTCAGCCAAGGGAGGGGAACACCTTTGACGCACACAAATATTCTGGAGTCAACCGGGTCAGCAAGGCGGGGGGGGGGAGAGGTTCCAAACTTTTAGAGACCCGTGCGGGGGAGTGTGAGGTAGATGGATCAGCTCTCCAGTGGGCGACTTCCACAGAAGATCCGCACCCCACACGTCCCCAGAGCGAAAGAAAAGCGCTCGGGCGCTCTTACCTGCCTCTCCCCACCGCGGAGGACAAAGCCAAGCGGCGCCAAGCCGGGCCCCCGGGACTCCGAAGTGGTTACGGTCCGGCCACTACCACCTGGTGCCTTTCACAATCCGGATCCGAAAGTTGAGGCTCTGGGAGGCAGGCAAGCAGGCAGGCGGCGCAGGGGGCGTGCCGTGGCAGAGCAGCCGCGCTGGGCGCGGGTGGGCGCGGAGAGGCTCTTTCTTCTCTCGCTCGGCGCTCCCTCGCTTTCGGCTCCGGGAAGCTACGAGCTTGACATCACGGTGACATCAGCCCCCATTCAAGGCTCTTATCGGGCCTTCGCCCAGCCCTGTGCAACCAGATTGCAGGCTAATCAATCACCTTCCCCGCCCACCGGCCCCGAAATCTTTGTGTCTCGAGTAGACGCGCCGGAGCGAAAGTGCCGCCGCGCCCGCCTCCTCCTCCTCCTCCGGCTCATCCTCCAGTCGGTTCTCTGGCGCTGCGATTCCAGACCTGGTTTTGTGGCCGACACTCCCCCTTCTCTCCTCCACGCCTCTTCCCTCTTTCTTCATTGTATTCAGGCGCTCAGGTACAACAAATCCCGCATGACTGGTGAAGCTTAAATCTTTCGTGTGTGCGCGTTTGTTTCGAAGCTGCATTTCACAACGAGGTGGTGGCCCCGGTGGCTTAATTGCCATAAGAAACGTGGGGGGGGGGGTGAACGCATGTGCTCAGAGGCACTCTGCATATGCTCAGAGGCACCCTGGGATTTGTTGTCGCTACATCAGCCCTGTTCTCACATCAGTGGGATCTCTTTGGGCTTGCTGCCAAATCACAAATAGTAGAATCGTAGAACTGTAGAGTTGGAAGGGACCAAAAGAATCATCTAGTCCAACCCCTTGCAATGCAGGAATCTCAGTTGAAGCATCCATGACAGGTGGCCATCCAACCTCTGCTTAAAAACCTCCAAGGAAGGAGAGTCCACGGCCTCCCGAGTGCACTTTCTTCCCTTGCACAGCGCTCCCTCGCTTTCGGCTCCAGAAAGACACAAGATTGACATCACTGTGCCATCAGCCCCCATCCAGGGCTCTTATTGGGCCTTTGCCCAGCCCTGTGCAACCAGATTCTATCCTGTACACACTTTCCCCAGACCACGGAACGCAGTGGGAGCTGTTTCTGAGAAAACATGCATAGGATAGCTGTTAAAAAGGTAAAGGGACCCCTGACCATTAGGTCCATTCGTGACCGACTCTGGGGTTGCGGCGCTCATCTCGCTTTGTTGGCCGAGGGAGCCGGCGTACAGCTTCCGGGTCATGTGGCCAGCATGACTAAGCCGCTTCTGGCAAACCAGAGCAGCGCACGGAAACGCCGTTTACCTTCCCGCCAGAGTGGTACCTATTTATCTACTTGCATTTTGACATGCTTTCGAACTGCTAGGTTGGCAGGAGCAGGGACCGAGCAACGGGCGCTCACCCCGTCACGGGGATTCGAACTGCCAACCTTCTGATCGGCAAGTCCTAGGCTCTGTGGTTTAACCCACAGCACCACCCGTGCAAACAATTCCGTCACAGGCATCAGAACTTCCCCTCCGTACTAAAAGGAGGGATGAGGCCTTGGTTAAAGGTTAGCTCGGGCAGAGATAATTAGTTTAATATTCCCTTTTACTTCTGTTACTCTGGAGGCAATTGTCAGAATCTATATTCATTTATTTGTGCATCAGATTTTATTACCTGCCTCTCATCCCAGTCCCCAGGGCGGATCACAACAATAGAACGTTGCATTATAAAAACAGATAAAACACTGCAGGAACCAAACAAGTAAAACCCGTTCCAAATGGAAGGAAGCAATGCACTCACTAAGTGGAAGGGTGTCGGTCTGCCTCCCAGACAGCACATATGATTCCTTGATTTCAAAGGGGGAAACAACCATCAGCAGAATAGCAAGGAGCAATTGCTTGCAGTAGTTTGAGGAAGGGGTAGGGCAGAGATTCAGGCTGCTGTGTGAGCCGTGCTAGTCTGTGGCTTCACTACACACCTTGGTCCAAGTCTCTCAGGCTGCATGTTTGAACCCCAAACTGCACATAAGCACCTGGCTCCTAGAAGCTGCTACTGCCATTGTGGTGTAGTCCAGTGTTAGAAACATATGAAAGCTAGAAGCTAAATGGCACCTTAATCCTAAATTTTGTTGTTGTTGTTGTTTAGTCGTGTCCGACTCTTCGTGACCCCATGGGCCAGAGCACGCCAAGCACTCCTGTCTTCCACTGCCTCCCGCAGTTTGGTCAAACTCATGCTGGTAGCTTTGAGAACACTGTCCAACCATCTCGTTCTCTGTCGTCCCCTTCTCCTTGTGCCCTCCATCTTTCCCAACATCAGGGGCTTTTCCAGGGAGTCTTCTCTTCTCATGAGGTAGCCAAAGTATTGGAGCCTCAGCTTCAGGATCTGTCCTTCCAGTGAGCACTCAGGGCTGATTTCCTTAGGAATGGATAGGTTTGATCTTCTTGCAGTCCATGGGACTCTCAAGAGTCTCCTCCAACACCATAGGATTAATTAATTAATTAATTAATTAGGGAGGCACAACAAAATATCTAGGCATGTTTTTTCTTTAATAGCAAGGTATGTTCATTTTTCACATGGTCCAATCCTTCCCCTGCCCACCCCCCTAATATTCTTAAGAGGGTCTCTTCTCCAGTCTTCAGAGAGTAGCTGGAATTGAGGAGGCAGAAAGGGGTCCTCCTTTCCTTCCACTCTGCAGTTTTAATCTGAAATCTTGGGCGCAGTACTGCTCCCGAAGCTCAAAAACTGCTCACGCTAATGAAATTCCCTGTCCCTACAACAAGGGGAGTTTCAAACACCGGTGTAGTGGGGAGAGAGTTGGATTAGGACCTGGGAGACCAGGGTTCGAATCTCCACTCAGCCACTGACCTTGGGCCATACACTGTATCTCAGCCTAAGCGAACTCATGGGGTTGTTTTAAGGACAAAATGGGGAAAGAGGAACCATGTAGACTACCTTGAGTTCCTTCAAGGAAAAGGTGGCATAAATGTAAGAAATTTTTAAAAAATTACTCGCCCTCCTCAATTGGCTTTAATGCTTTAAGTCTCCCAAAACATAGTCATTTACCCCTTTGAGATTCAAAGCTTTCTCCAGCTCAGCTGGTAGAGCATGAGACTCTTAATCTCAGGGTTCTGAGTTTGATCTCCACCTTGGGCAAAATATTCCTGCATTGTAGGAAGTTGGGCTTGATGGCCCTTGTGGTGCTTTCAAAACTCTACACTTCTACGATTCCAACTGCTCTGCAACACCCTTCCTCACCTAGAAAAAGCATTAGCCTAGGACAGGGTTTCCCAAACTTTGGTCTCCAGCTGTTTGGGGACTACAATTCCCATCATCCCTGACTGCTGGTCCTGCTAGCTAGGGGTGATGGGAGTTGTAGTCCAAAAACAGCTGGAGAACCAAGTTTGGGAAACCTTGGCCTAGGAGATACCTGTCGGCGAGGATTTGTACAAGTATAAGAACTCTATGTCAAGATTGCTTTGTGCGAAAACTATATTTCAGTTGTGTCTTCTTCACTTTGCATCACAAAAGAGCACTCCTCTGCTTAGGACACCTGTCTATCCAGAACTCAATTTAATCTTTTCTCCTTAGAGGATGTTTGAAATTATGAGCTAAGAGAGAGGCAGTAAAGAGCGTACATTGCTCCTGGGAAATTCAATCGTATGCTGGCAGCAACAACTTATCTACAGTGCAAAAGGAAAGTCTTTTTCCAGGGTGGAGGAATGCTAGGTCTCAGCATTCAAGTTAGGATAGGGCCCAAAGGGAGAGGTTGGGGTAGACCAGGTGTCACCAGTCTTCTGATCTCAGCCTCAGATTGTGGGTCTTCCCCTGTTAGCATGGTAGAAGAATGTGCAAGGATACTATATATCTCAGTTCTCGAAATGCAAGATGACTCATCCTGATCTTAAATCTCTCCCTGGCTCCCTGACTCATCTGTCTGGGATCCTGATTTCCACTTAAACCCTGCCCTATTCCTGTGGAGTTTTTCTAGATGATATAAAATACGGTCGGAGCCCAAGGTCTACATGATAACACTGTGTATTCCTTCCTCAGCAGGGATTTCAATTAAAATAACTTACTGAAATGACTTTTGCCCTGAAATAGGGGATTTCATACATCTCCCTTTATCAGTGCTATTACTATTTCAGTAGCATTTTCATATACAGGGGCTTCAGGGTTCTCCATTTTAGCCTACGACAACTCCCTGAGATAGCTTCGGGCAGCCTTCGCCAACTGGGTGTGATGCTTTTGGGACTACAACTCCCATCAACTGATGAAATATACATTAAACATCTGGAGGGCACCCTGTGACATATTTAAATAAGGAGAGTGTTTATTTCGGGAAACAGAATGAGAGCAGCAGAGAATGAGTCAGGCAGAAGAGAAAAGCAAGGAAAACGATAATGTTAATTAAGCGCTGTGAAATCCGGCAAAGCTCTCTGTGCACAGCTGTGTGAGGGGTTTGAATTACTCAGGCGGGACAGTGCACAGGAGCAAAATGTGGAGGTGAGGAAGATCCAGCAAGGGAGCAGCTTGGGCACACGTGCAGGATGCAGAGGAAATATCAGAACATCTGGAGAACCTGCTGGGTCACACCAAAGGTCTATCTCGTCTGGCACTCTGTTGTCACAAGGGCCCATGGGAATCCCAGAAGCAGACCTGAGGACACCTGAGCTCTCCCCTCTTGCAGTTCCTGGCAGCTGGTATTCAGAGACGTACTGCCTCTTAACAGTGGAGATGGAGCATATAGCTCATAGCCAGGAATAACCTCGTTCTCCACAAAGTTGTCTACTGTTCCTCTAAAGCCATCTTTTAAAGCCATCTCTTGTGGAAGCAAATTCCATCATCTTCTGAAGGAGGCTTGTGGGCTGTAGGTTGCTGCCTTGCGTTGCCAGTGAGGGATTATGGGTAAAACCAAGAACATGAGAGCTGCCTTTTGGAACCAGCGGAAAAAATAAATCTAGTTCCTGCTTTTGATTTCTGTCAGAAGAGTCAGCCCAGTGCCTCTGGCAACTCATAGGCAGGGCAGAGCTGATCAGAGTCAAGATCATAACAGTGAACTTTCGGCCCACTTTGAGCAGTCACAAATGTCCTCACTTTTTATTATAATAATATTTTATCCTTTTTTCCAAATGGAAAGTTACATTTGTTACTCAACAATTACATTCCGATTCGACAAAACAAGTGGCTTCTCGCTCACCCAACATCGATGTTTATAACCCAAATTATGTACAATTGCGTTTTAAGGTTCTGTCTTATCTAATTTCATCCTCTTTAACATGTTTCTTAATATATTCTGCTCTTTTCTTACACTTCAAGCCATGCTGTGATCTTTGCACAGGGGAAATAACTTTTTGTATAGACTAGAAAGACTTTCCAGTCTTCTTTAAAAGATTTTAAATTTGTATCTTTTATCGGTGCCGTCAATTTTCCCTTCTCTGCAAAACATTTGGTACAAAGGTCCTCCTTGGGTCGGTCAGAAGCCCGAGCTGAAAACTGTAGGTACTAGGCTCAAGGCACTCTTCTCAAAACCATGTACAGTACGTCCTTTGAGAAGAATGACATCACAGATCTCGATGATGCAGGCCTTACTTATCTTGATGCATTTCGGGTATAGGATGTGTGGTACAAACCGAACCTGCTGTGCAAAGCTACAGAAGTTAAATAACAGTGCCATTCTATATGTGCATATTTCATTGCATTTATGCAACAACTCCAAGGAGCACAAGATGATGTACATGGCTCTCCACCTCCCCATTTTGTGCTCACAACAACCCTGTGAGGTAGGTTAAGAATGAGAGATGGTGGCAGGCCCAAGGCCACCCAGTGAACTTGGTGGCTGAGTGGGGATTTGCGCCGTGGTCTCCCAGGTTCAACACACTAATTGCCACACTACAGTGGCTGTATACATCTATTCAGAAGCAAAGCCCATTGAGTTCAATGAGATTGGCTCCCAGGAAAGTGTGTATAGGATTGCAGCCTAAAAAGACGTTGATTCCCCAGTCATACCCATAGATTCATGCCCATAGATCAGGACGGATGGCTCATACATTGCAAGTTAACAATTAATTGGATTTTGACTGTAAATTTAGGCTGGATAAACATTGCCAGTTCAAAACACCACTAGGTTGTTCTCTATCTCCATTCGGATCAAAGCCGATTTGGAAAAGGACACACATCAAAACGCAATATTTCCTAGGAAATAACAAGATAGATAATGGATTGTGGCTAATGCGGTGTGCTCTCCGCTTCCCAAATCCACTAGATGACTGGATGCAGATTAAGTGGAGGTGTGTACACAGCCATGAACTGGAAATACCAAACACATCCATGCTAAAGTATTAGAGAAATATATAATACAATTCATATCATATCAAGAACATTTGTTTTCCTTTGTGCTTGCCTTCTGATTCAAGGAACAGTTCTCTGTGCTTTAGATTGTCCTCCCCCCCCCCAATGGTCAACATCCTGCTGGGAGCTGTTCAAAAGTTCTTGTGGATCCCGGAAACTCAGAACAGACAGGGCTAGATCTGAAGATGCCATTAGGAAGGCAAAAGGGATGTCTTCATTGTGCGATCAGCAGAGCACGGGTACGAATTGATTCAAGACCATGAAGAGATCCAAGCCCTGATAAGACAATTCTGCAGGACATAGACGGATGTGCCATTGAAATTTTCCATAACTTTGGGAGTGGGACTTTCTTCTAAGGGCATCCCCCATGCCTTCCAACCACTAGGAAGCCCTACCACATTTGAGATTTATCAGCATCTTAATGCCTGTGCCTTCAGCAAGTATCTCTAGCTTTACTAATAGAACAGTTGCTCTGCTGGTTTGGTGCTTTCTAAGAGCTCTGCGAAGGCCAGATGGCAGTGGAGACGCAGACATAGCTTATTACTGGCTGTTACACACACACACACACACACACACACACACACACACCCTCCTTACTTTGTCCCTCCAGGCTTTTGTGTAACTTAAACCTCCACCAGCATCACGCCTTTGAAACGTAATGAAGGATCTGCTTTAACCCACTTCCTGCACTTTGGTACCGAAAGACTGCAATGCAGGCGTTGCTGAATGCACAGCAGCCTAGCACAGTGACATCTATCTGTCTGTATCCCCCCCCCCCAACATTCATCCTAAGAACCGGCGAGACATGAAAGCTTCCTTTTAGAATTTTAAATACCAGATGGCTCTGTTAAAAGTACTGCTTCGCTCGCTTGCCGCTAATCATAGGGGCAACGTTGTTGGGTTTTTTTGCTGAGCATGCTTCTTACTTGACAATGCTCTTCTGAAAAGTGTAACCAGAAGCTAGTGAACTGGGAGCTGGGGGAAAGCCAAGCTGGTTCTTGCACAAAATGTCTGTGGGGATCTCTTCAGTGCTGGCAAACCCACTGGTCTCTGGGGGCACATCGCTGTGGACAGAAGCACCCCCTTATAAGCTCAAAGAAGTGTGGGTAAGTGTAGCGTTGCAGAGCGGAGTTTTCCCAAATGGTGAGTCACATGCGAGTCTTTATGGCCCAATCAGCACACGGCTGGCTGTGGAAGCTGGAAAACAAAACACATTTCCCTCTAAACGCCGCAAAGTGCACGCTCCCTTAAGTCTAAGGCCCAGCGTAGCAAGAAATTAACCGGCTGCTGCCTGAAACATCAACACACTAGCTTCTGGGGCTGCGTCATATAGAGTTTATTGTCCTTGCATTATTAACAATAGAAATTGCCCATTGTGTGTTGAACATGGGCTAGCTTCTCAGAGAGAAAGGAGCCCTGCCAGAAAATAAAAGGCAATCAACCCTGCGCACAATATATGAGCACGATAATCATCCAAATGGGAGCCAATTTGCGAGAATCATCCGTAAGCTTCGTTCCAGAGCTGGGAAATGCAGTCTGCTCTGTTAATCATTCACAGCTCTGCCATCTTTCATGGCAATTGGCCTTTGAAATGGCTATTAACCCAAAAGTCAGAGGTGGAGAATCCAGAGGAATTAAAATCACCTCTCCCACCCCAACACATCCCCAATTCAGCTTTCCCCGAACTGGTGCCTCCAGACATTATTGGGCTACAACTCTCACCAGCCCCCAGCTAATGGTCTGTTGGCTGTTGTGGGGAAGACTGTTGTATGCAAATTTTAAGCAATTTTAAACAATCCCCTTTCTGCAACTGAATATGCAAAGCCATGAACTCCATTGTTCAGCCCGGACACTGAGGTCCAACTCTGAGGACCTTCTGGTGGTTCCCTCACTGCAAAAATTAAAGTTACAGGGAACCAGGCAGAGGGCCTTCTTGGTAGTGGCGCCCTCCCTGTGGAACGCCCTCCCATCAGATGTCAAGGAGATAAAGAAGTACACAACTTTTAGAATACATCTGAAGGCAACCCTGAATCGGGAAGTTTTTTATGTTTGATGCTTTACTATATTTGTATGTGGGTTGGAAGCCGCCCAGAGCAGCTGGGGCAATGCAGTCAGGTAGGCGGGGCATTATTATTATTATTATTACTATTATTATTATTATAGCTCAGTGGTGGAGCAACCTTTTTCAGCCGTAGGCTGGTCCACCATACCTCAGACCTTGTGAGGGGCCGGACTATATTTTTTTTGGGGGGGAATGAATGAATTCCTATGCCCCACAAATAACCCAGAGGTGCATTTTAAATAAAAGGACACATTCTACTTGTTATGTGTTGAAGTTCTCACCCTGGCCACTAGGGGTATCATGTATATAGTTTTCACTCAGGTCCATCTCAGTTAATTTAGGTGGGAAACCCTGGGTTGTTGTTGTTACAGTGTTGACAGCCGGCTGCCTACAAAAGCAGGCCAGCAGAGCTGTTTGCTGTTCAGTTCAGTTCCAGCTTACTATAAAGAACTACAGTGGTACCTCAGGTTACATACGCTTCAGGTTACATACGCTTCAGGTTACAGACTCCGCTAACCCAGAAATAGTGCTTCAGGTTAAGAACTTTGCTTCAGGATGAGAACAGAAATTGTGCTCCGGCGGCGCGGCAGCAGCGGGAGGCCCCATTAGCCAAAGTGGTGCTTCAGGTTAAGAACAGTTTCAGGTTAGGTACGGACCTCCGGAACGAATTAAGTACTTAACCCGAGGTACCACTGTACTTGGAGAAATCTCTGTGTCGTCTGCTATGTCCACCCACTATTTAATACTACTCATGTAAAAACACGCTGATTCCTGGACCATCCGCAGGCTGGATTGAGAAGGCGATTGGGCCGCATCTGGCCCACGGGCCTTAGGTTGGCTACCCTTAGTCTCATCCATAGAGTTCCCTTCGTTATCAGTGCATTATCTTTTTGGAAGTGAGTTGGCCAGCCCCTCTGTATCCGGCCGTCTGCCCATCGGCTGTTTTCCCTGCGTGTTTATCAAGCAGGAAGCATTCCTCACCAATACCTCGCTAAACTTTGTTCCCAGCAGCTCTGGGGGCTGCTGCTAGATTCCCCCAAATGCTCTTATTTAAAAGTTAGAATAGGTTGCCTCGGAAATGCATTGCACAAACTGTGCAGCAGGTGAGCAGAAAAAGGTATTTCACCATCTGACGCAGTATCAAGGATTAAAAGATCTCCAGGGGAACAGGCGCGGCCTCTGGCTGGGACTTCGGTGGCTTATTATGCTACAAGAGAGTGGCCTGCATGCTCATTTTCCTAAGTCCATCTGCAGGTTGGCTGCCATGGACTGAGTTTAGTTTTGTTGCAAGTTGTGTGTGTGGAGGTGGCGGTGGGAAAGAGAAGCAAGTGGGCTCTCGGCTCCTGTTGGGTTGAAATTCCAGCGAGATCCTCCCCTTCTAGGTGCCTCTTTCGCTCAAAATAGCTGAGTGGCTGGCAGTGAGCTCCAGGAGGGAACACGGCAGCTGTCATGAAATACTGGAGAGGCCGAAGGGTCAGGGAGTTGGGAGTCTGACTGGTCCAAAGGGCAGCTCTGGCCCATCTTGGATTCCTTGCGACACGTCAGGGGTTGTATGAAGGGCAGAGCTACATTCCAGGCTTAGAAACAGCCTAAGGCCCTGGACAAGTCAGCAGCTTAAAACACAGCAAGGTGTAGCCCACCCCACTGTCGACATGCAGAGGGCCGAGACATGTTGCTGTACACACCAGAGAAAGGGCGGAGATGTCTTCATCCAGTGCACATTACCTGTTTGGCTTCCCCATCCCTGCAAGCTACCCCCACCCCCAACTCCTATTCCTAAAGTTGTCACCTGCATATGTACAGTCATCTCCCCACATGCAACAGTTGAGTCAAATGTACACACCTCTGCTTAACTGCCTTGGGCGGGGGGAAACCTGAGCCAGTATGTGCATATATACAGTAGACGCTCAGGTTGCAAACGTGATCCGTGCGGGATGCACGTTCACAACCCACAGTGTTCACAGGGTTGCAATTTGTCGCTTCTGTGCATAGCACAATTTAGTGCTTCTGCACATGCACAACCGCCGAAACCCAGAAGTAACCCTTTCTAGTACTTCTGGGATTCGGCGGTCCACAACCCGAAAAACCACAACCTGAAGCGGCTGTAACCCGAGGTATGACTGTATGTGTGTGTAGATAAATAGATGATAGATGATAGATAGATGATAGATATAGATAGATAGATAGATAGATAGATAGATAGATAGATGATAGATGATTGATAGATAGATAGATAGGATGATAGATAGATAGATGATAGATAGATTAGATAGATGATAGATAGATGATAGATAGATAGATAGATAGATAGATAGATAGATAGATAGATGATGATGATAGATAGATAGATAGATGATAGATAGATAGATAGATAGATAGATAGATAGATAGATAGATATAGATAGATAGATGATAGATAGATAGATAGATAGAGATAGATAGATGATAGACCAAGACTGACATCCTTTAGATTTCAGTCCCTCTTCTTCTTTTTTAGAAGTTAGATGGGGGGCTGAAGGAACGAAGATATGCCTTGATGCCAGCACACACGCATGAACGCTAACACATCTTACAGTCCCCATCATGTGCCGTTTCTGCTGCTGCAGCTGACGAAATTTATTTTCCGGTGCAATTACACTTTCGCAATTTACCTGCAGCTGAAAGAAGAACACCCTCCTCTTCTTTAAGTCAGTGCCTAGCGGGCAAAATGAATTCAGGACACAGAGCAAACAGAGAAGGTCCTTTGGCAAGGTGGAACTCAGGAGAGAGAGAGAGAGAGAGAGAGAGAGAGAGAGAGAGAGGAATGCAGGCAGTGTGAAGGCAGGGGTGTTCTATAGGTATACATTTTCATTATAAAGGCTGGAGGGCATGGAGAGGGAGGTCTGCTAAAATACCTTTCCTTGATGGATACCTGCTCCCTGCCTCCTTGGCCCTTCCTCCACTTTGTGCTAGAACACTTCCCGTGCTAAAGCTTAGCCGAGAGAGGATTCCAACCAGCCTGGCAGCAGCTGCTGCTGCTATGGGAAAATTTGTCCTTGACTAACAACAACAACAGAGGCATCTGGCCATGGGCTGCAGCTTCTGCCAGCAATATATGCTGAATCATCACCAAAGGCGACCAGGACACATGCTGTTTCCTTAAGATTATTTCTTTCCACGGCTCAGGTTTATTTTCTAAGAGCCTGACCCTGGCTTGCACCTAAACACTTTGGCACCAGATTGTAAATTCCAGGAGAGTTCCACAAATGCCATCAAGGGCTGCCCGCTGTGCCAGGAGTTCTCCACGTCCAACTGGACCCTTGGAATGGCAAAGGAGCATTTGCTACGTGGCCATTTCCAGAGCCCTTTGTCACAGCACACAAATGAGCACAGGAAGCTGTGATTTTCTGATCAGATTACTGGCCGTCGGACCCTGTTCTGACAGCACTGACTCTTCATGGCCTCAGGTAGAGGTCTTTCCCACTTGCTAAACTGCTAGCCTTTTAGCCAGAGATGCTGAGGGTGCAACCTGGGACCTTCTGCACTGAGGAACCCAAGGGTACCGTTTCATCAGGAATGTGGTGGTTCCTCAGAGCCTAAAATGTCGTGCTGTTGTCCAAGCAAAGGATTTATTTCTCATCAGTGTCTCACTTTCAATGTAATCAGTTGGCAGGAGCGAGCCGGGAGGAAAGCACACCAAGCAAGCTCGAGTTAACTCTTTATTAGCAAAGCAAGATCTGTGTCAGGTGGTCTAATGAGCACAACAATCCAGGTCTTGCCCGGGAGGAAGCAGTTGCAGAGACTAGAGGTTCCCGCCTCCCCACAGCCAGCTATGTCTCTTCCACTCCAGGGTTTTTCCAAGCAATCAGAGACTGTGCATACATGCCTGCCTTTGCTTCTCCCACTTCATGCCTCTCCTGGTTCTGGGAGACAGGGGACGGGGAGGAAAGCCTGTTGCAGCAGGAGTGAGAGTGACGCACCTGTGACTCTTCACAAGCCTGATCCATTTTTGCCTGTTGGCCTCCCTCCTCTCCTGCTTCAGCCTGTGCCTCTCATTCCGGCCTTCTCTCTGCCACAGACTCTCCCCACTCACTAAGCCCTGCTACCTCTTCAGCTTCCATCACCTCCTCTGCCTCCCAGTCTTCTCCCTCTTCTCCCTCTGGCCACTCATTATCATCCCAGCACCAATCCCCAGGCTCTGAGCCTTCTTCCCTTGGGGGTTCCTTGCCTGGTTCCTCCCATCATTCCTCAACCTCCAATCAGCCCATGACATCAATTAAGCTGCTCAAATACTTCAGTACTTTAGTAACCGTGATATTTTGAAAGCATTTAAGAGACAGCACAATTTTTTGCTTAAACAGGCAGAGACCAAATGTTCAGAAAATGATCTCCAGCATATTGCTATACAGTGGTACCTCGGGTTACATACGCTTCAGGTTACAGACTCCATTAACTCAGAAATATTACCTGGGGTTAAGAAATTTGCTTCAGGATGAGAACAGAAATCGTGCAGCAGCGGCAGCAGGAGGCCCCATTAGCTAAAGTGGTGCTTCAGGTTAAGAACAGTTTCAGGTTAAGAACAGATCTGCAGAACGAATTAAGCTCTTAACCCAAGGTACCACTGTAATGTGATTCTATAACAGTTTTCTATACTGGCCAAAATGCATTGAAGAACCCACTGGCATTGTAAGTTGTGCCAGGTCCTTTGAGACAACCATCCAAAGCCCTGCTTGGCCATCTCCTTTCTGCAGAACCGGAATGAGAAACCAGTGGCTCTTTTGACTCCAACTCCCATCAGCCCCGGTCAGCATTGCCAGTAGTCAGGGACAATGGGAGTTGAAGTCCAGCAATATCTGGAGGACCAAAGGTTCCCCATCTCTGCCATAAGGTAATTTATTACCCTAGAGGGCTGTGCTCCTCATTCCCAGGCTACTTGATACTACTACTGTTTTCGAGGCGTATCCTCTAGCCATGACCTTGGGCATGCTGGTGACCCCCCCAAAAAAGAGGCTGTGGGAAAGAGAGATGAATTGTAGGAGAGGACATCTTGCGTCATCCTGATGCCCTTCTTCAGCAGCACGATTTTCCATCTCTCCTTGTAGATTTTTCACAGCTGTCTGCTGGCATGATGCCCTTCTGAAGCCAAAATTAGCCAACATCCACATTTCCTTTCTTGGCTCAGTCTAGCACTACAATTCTGTTGTGGCTTAACAATGTCTGTTTATTTGTTGTTGCTTTTCAGTACATGGAGAGCTTCACCTGTGGGATGAGGTTGGCAACTTCTTGTACCTGGGCAGGGCTTTTTTTTCAGCCGGAACTCACCAAAACTCAGTTTCGTTATCAGGTGGACGCCATTGCCATTTGAAGAGAAGAAGGGAAGCGTTCATGGCGAGTCCCGGCACCTCTTTTTTCTAGAAAAATAGCACTACCTGGGAGCAAGACGGAGCTGGCTGAGCTCGGCAGCTTCATGTCGGCTAATTACCACTTCCATTGCAAGCTGTTCCATCCTGAATGGTTCTTGTCCAAGCCAAGGCTTCCAAGAAACCACCCCATTTGTGTAAACAAAAAGCCCTGAGTACGATTTAATCTACCTCTTGCAAATGAGTAGAAAACAGACGTCAAGCTCTGTATATATAATGAAATATGTCCTTTTTGTTGCTGGTGTTGCACTGCAATATGTCACTTGCTGGGTAGTAAACCAACGCCCGTCGCTTGCGTCACCAACATATCTGCTAGCAAATGACCATTACAGTGGTACTTCGGGTTAAGTACTTAATTCATTCCGGAGGTCCGTTCTTAAATTGAAACTGTTCTTAACCTGAAATGCCACTTTAGCTAATGGGGCCTCCCACTGCTGCCGCGCTGCTGGAGCACGATTTCTGTTCTCATCCTGAAGCAAAGTTCTTAACCTGAAGCACTATTTCAGGGTTAGCGGAGTGTGTAACCTGAAGCGTATGTAACCTGAAGCATATGTAACCTGAAGCATATGTAACCACTGTATTGTGCAGATGTGGGATGAAGAGAGCATATGTGCTTGCCCCACATTTTATGGGACAGTCTCAGAAAAATCAGTTGTTGGATGTGTGCTTTCCTGACAAGATTCATATACCTTTAAAAGGCTGCGTGCCAAAAAGAAATTCAACAGATGAAGCTTTTATTATTGCATCTCCAGGCCAGGCAAAGGGCTTAATCCAGGGATAGGCAAACACGGCCCCCCAGATGTTTTGGGACTACAACTCCCATCATCCCTAGCTAACAGGACCAGTGGTCAGGGATGATGGGAGTTGTAGTCCCAAAGCATCTGGAGGGCCGGGTTTGCCTATGCCTGGCTTAATCCAACACAGTTAGGCATCGTTGCTGAGCTTGCTTGTTTCAATGAGCTTCAGCATGCTTAAACTGTGTGGGGTTTAGGCCAAAGTTTCACCTCTAAATTTCAGCTTGCCACACAGTAGTAAAAGTGTTGGGGCTCTTTTAGCAACAAACGGACAATACTTCTTGAAAGATGTGTTTTCCTTTTACTTCTACATACAGAGCATACCAAACCACAGCTGTGCATCCACAATTATTTATCACATACCTTCCAAATAACTTGGGAAGCCACAGTGCTTCAGAGCATCCTTGGGTGCTTCCAGACTGCTGTCCTTTTCAGGTCAGAGTCAATAATGCATCCTCAAATTCGGGTTATAAAATTATAGTCTTGCACACCGAACCCGCCACCCAAAAGATAGGACCTTTCGCGATAAGGAAAGTGATGGGGAGATGCATTGAAAAGTGTGGGCTAACACGTGCTTTGATACTGTGTCATCCAACCGCCCCACAAACAAATCGGAATGAATGCTCATTAAATAGCCAGCGCCATCTCATCTCCCTGCAAACAAATCAGGATGAAAGTTTGAGAAATAGGTTATCTGAACCACCCCATACCCCTTGAAGTAGATCAGGGTGACACAGGGGTGAGCTCCCTTTGCTCGGTTCCTGCTCCTGCCAACCTAGCAGTTCGAAAGCCCGTCAAAGTGCAAATAGATAAATAGGTACCACTCTGGCGGGAAGGTAAATGGCGTTTCCATGCACTGCTCTGGTTCGCCAGAAGCAGCTTAGTCATGCTGGCCACATGACCTGGAAACTTTACACAGGCTCCCTTGGCCAATAAAGCGAGATGAGCGCCGCAACCCCAGAGTCGGCCACGACTGGACCTAATGGTCAGGGGTCCCTTTACCTTTTTACCCCTATCTGAGGGGTGCACTGTACAATTTGTTTGGATGTATGCACGAAGAACGCAAAAGCATTAACACAACAACGGAGAACTATCATCAGGGGACGCTTGGATTGACTGAACACCCAGATGTCCTGCCAATTCAAGTAATCTACAGAGCTGCATTAGGGACCCTTTTGCAGCCCAAAGGAAGTGTTTTCCATCTTGGCCCATTCTCCAGGGTCTGGGTACCAGCCGTGTGTGTGCCCAAAGCAGTGTAATCAATCCCTGACCAAGAGAGTGTGTCACAATCTTGAACAGAGCATGCCACTGCTCTAGGCTTAAATCTGTCAGTTTCATGGATTAAGGAGCAGCGAAATCTACATAGCAGCAGCCATCCCAGTTATATTCCCTAATAAATCTGGTGGGGCAGGGAGTTCCTTTACCAATGGCACTAAGTGGGAAGTTCCAGTAGATCGTAACCCATTAATGTACATCGTAGATGTGTAGTTTTCTACAATGGCTCCATCGCTATTTGCTTGAACATTTCACTGTCTTCGCCATATTTAATCACTTAAGCCTCGTCTGACTTAGTCTCCGCTTCCTTCTTTACTGCTCATCCTTAACCTACCGGTACTTCACTTCAGAGCTATTCTGCACAGAGGTTTACACCCTCGATGCCACAACAGGACCGCAAGACAAGCACAAGCAACCCTTAGGTTTTTCCATTTACTCTGTTTTCAGTTCTCGTCCGTCAGTCCCGCATTGTGAAGCTGAATCAATACGAAAAGCCGCCAAAGAGGCTAAATCCGTCTGTTCTGCAAGTTCTCTAGGGGTGCAGAAAAACATGGTTTAATGGAGAATTAACAGTAGGAAAGCCTGGTCTGGGTTTGGAGGATTATTCAACCAGATTACAATAAGATTCTTAAAAGGGGATTTAGGCTTGAAAAAGTGGGACACTGAGCCCGTCAAGCACTTGCTTTCAGGGGGCGATTGAGACAAGCTGGGGAGTTAGGGGAGGGGGGGCTTTGTGCAAATGCACAGTGCGTGTTTTCGGGGGCGTAAAACCGCAGCTCATCTCAATGTGTCAAATTTGTATATCCCACACAAATTCTTGAGCCAGAACTGGGGCTACCTTCTTTCAGGGTTGTAATTTTTTTGAGGGCACATGCAGCTATCAGGATGTCGCCAACCAAGCTGTGCTCAGAGTAGACGCCCTGAAATTAATGGAACTTAGTCTGATTTTACACTCTTGAGTGTGACTAACAGCAGATGCAGTCCTTTGGACTCCTCTATGCTGCGTTTTTGTTTTTGTTTTAATTATGGTGCTGGAGGAGACTCTTGAGAGTCCCATGGACTGCAAGAAGATCAAACCTCTCCATTCTTAAGGAAATCAGCCCTGAGTGCTCACTGGAAGGACAGATCCTGAAGCTGAGGCTCCAATACTTTGGCTACCTCATGAGAAGAGAAGACTCCCTGGAAAAGACCCTGATGTTGGGAAAGATGGAGGGCACAAGGAGAAGGGGACGACAGAGGACCAGATGGTTGGAGAGTGTTCTCGAAGCTACCAGCATGAGTTTGACCAAACTGTGGGAGGCAGTGGAAGACAGGAGTGCCTGGCGTGCTCTGGTCCACGGGGTCACGAAGAGTCGGACATGACTAAACGACTAAACAACAACAACGCTGTGTTTGCGGTGAAGCATATCTCTCCTACCTGACAGACGCTCGCGCTACGTGATGACCCTTGTTAGCCTGTGAAAATGGCGCAGGGTTTTGGGAGGATGGAAATGATTCACTGGTATGACTATCGCCAGGATATCAGAAGGCAGCATGTGTGAGTGTGGGCCGGTGTGCATTCAAGTGCAATGCTTTGCCCTACGCTTCAAGAAGCAGGAACATAAGTCTTTTCCCAGAATGGTCAGCTCTGGCTCTTGTTGAAGCTTGTATTTCTGAGTCAGGGTCTCCAGGCAGCTGCCTGCTTCCAGGTCTTCTGTCGCCAAGGTGGAACCACGGGGGTGGCACAGCAACCAGCCAGCCGCACATGCTCTATCTTCAGGCTTAATTAAACAGCACCGCATCTCACAGAGAGGCCTGTTTGCTGAGCACGCTGAAGGAGAGGGGAAGGGGGCAGCTGCGAGGGAAAACAAACAAAGACTCCAGCAGATCAACATGCCATTATGCAGCCAGCTAGAGATTGCACAATAAGGACACGGATGGAAAAGTAGGAGAGGGTAGCACAGCCACGAAATGGGCAATAGGTTCCAATAACAAGCAGCATTGATGTTGCTACAAAACAGTCCCCGTTTAAAAAAGAAGAAAAAGAAAACCACCACTTCCAGCTATGTGACTTTGGCCTTCTCAACGTCCCCATGGAAATGTGTTCCATAAGCAAAGATTTGTTTATTTATAGCCAGCTCTCACCCAAAGGAAATGCTAGGCATGTCTGAGGTGCTTAGTTCAGGCAGGATTTCAAGGCCCATTGATTTTAGTGGGAGGGGTTTAGACACATGCTTAAATCTGCTATGGAGAGAAATGGGGCTTAAAGATGCTAAATGGTAGGCACCTGAGTCCAAAGTTTCTATACATTCGGGGAAGTTAGACACCTCTTAAAATACGGTAACTGAATTTTGCATGGCAGTTCCTGAGATCAAGAAGCAGACGTTTGCCAGTGTTTGGATATAACTGGACACTACAGTGGTACCTCGGGTTAAGTACTTAATTCGTTCCGGAGGTCCGTTCTTAACCTGAAACTGTTCTTAACCTGAAGCACCACTTTAGCTAATGGGGCCTCCTGCTGCTGCCACGCCGCCGGAGCACGATTTCTGTTCTCATCCTGAAGCAAAGTTCTTAACCTGAGGTACTATTTCTGGGTTAACGGAGTCTGTAACCTGAAGCGTATGTAACCCAAGGTACCACTGTATTTTGAATCAAGATGGCCGACTGACCCTTTCAAAACTGCACTGATTTTGCCCACTGGTTTCAAAACTGCATGGATGTTTTGGGTTTGGTTTTTTTAGACTTCCTGATCAACTCTTCTAATCATTTCTAAAATAAGATGCTCCAGAGCCCACATCACCCTAGGTATCATGCTGCTTAAGATCCTAGATGTGTAGTTACCTAGTGATGCAACTCTGCACATGCTCAGAAACACTTTGTCTACAGCTGGCCTGCTTGTGTGGCAAAAAGGCTACTGACAACTGGATTCCCAATTGAATCCTGGTACAGATTAAGTTCTGGAGTGTGCTCACTCACAGCCGGTCAGGTTGTTCCCATCATATGTTGCCAACTCCATTCTAGCTGGGCTCCTTAGGAAGTGAGAGTTCAGAGTCTCCCTCCCACAACAGAGAACTAAAGGGCTCAGTGAAACCTGAAGCTGGCTTTCTGCTTCACATTTTATCTTCCCATTGCTTGCTGCATATTTGCAGCTCACCTTCCGATCCTTCCTGTTCTTTTTACATTAGAAACACACCTCATATTTGCATATTAGTTTACTCTGGGGCAACTAGTCTGTCCTTGGCATGTGCATATGAGTGAATGGGTACATCTCCTCTTCTGAAGCACATTTTTTTGGGGGGGAAATGTTGATTGTTTTACACTAGTAAAAGTGTTATGAGAATTATAAGGTCTAAAATGTTCATAAATGTACCAGGCAAACACCTACATAAATATATAAACCACATGTCTGAAACAGTACAGGAAAACAGTCCTAAAGCCTTTTGACTCTTTCAGTGACCTCAAATATTCCTCTGCAGTTCGGATGGAAATGGGAAAAGCCTCCCCATTGCCTCTGTGCTCGCCAATCCTGCCTTAAGGGCACATTTGTGTATGAATAGGGTGAACCTGTGACCTGGACTCAGGAATTATGTATTTATCATCACAAAAGAATGGCCAGGCTCTCCAGGTAAACCCATTAACAGGTTTCTTGCCAGACAGGATTCTGCTATAGACCACCCCTTCTGTGATGTATGTATGATGTATTGGAGGGTGGCCTTGAGCTACAGGGTGGCAAGTTCAAAAGTCTATACAGTATAAGGGATTGCACACCATTGTTATGGGTAGCTCACCTCCCTCTCTGTGTGAGGGGTGTGGGGGACCCTGTTGCAATAGTTTAATAAAGATCAGGCTTACCAGCTGCTTTGCTTCTCAATATTCTCTGGTTGGCCTCTACAGTGGTACCTCAGGTTAAGTACTTAATTCGTTCCTGAGGTCCGTTCTTAACCTGAAACTGTTCTTAACCTGAAGCACCACTTTAGCTAATGGGGCCTCCTGCTGCTGCCGGGCCGCCGGAGTACGATTTCTGTTCTCATCCTGAAGCAATATTTCTGGGTTAGCGGAGTCTGTAACCTGAAGCGTATGTAACCCAAGGTACCACTGTATTATTTTCTCCTACCGATAGAGAACCTACATAAGAACTCTATACGGCTCTTGGGTACCGCACAAGGGAAAAGGAGCAGTTTTTTTCTTTTAACAAAAGGAAACACATCATTTGCACTTCTGTGCCTCTTGTCCATTTCATTAGACATGAGCTGATATATTTTTTAAAATTATATATATAACATGCAGTGGCGTAGCGTGGGGGGTGCAGGGGGGCCGGCCGCACCGGGCGCAACATCTGGGGGGGCGCTCTCGCGCTCGCACTCGCAGCTCTCTGCCCCTGCCGGTTTAGGGGGTGCAAATTACTTGCCTTGCCCCGGGTGCTGACAACCCACGCTACGCCACTGATAACATGTCATATGACACCAATGTTTACTGTGCTGTTCCGGTTGTGCCGTTGAGGCATCTGATCAAGACTTGTATTTTAAAATGAGCATATATATATATATATATATATATATATATATATATATATATATGTTTGCAGATGCTTGTGTGTTTTTATGCCAGGCAGCTGGGTTTGGCAGATGTTTATCCTCCTGGACAAAGGCCCCCCCTGATTTATTTATAGTAGGAGCCAAAATTCTCAAAGTTGTAAAAAGGGAATTACAGGCTGAGAGCAAAGGTTACTAGGTTACTGACCCTACAGAATACAATCAAGCTGCAAAAGCACTAATTAAGAGTTGGTAAATAGTAGGATTCATTGTTTAACAAAATATAATACCATGTGTCTCCCATTAGAGACTTTAGCCACATTTTCATAAGGTTAAAGGGCAAGAGCTAATGGGAAAAGCAGCTGGCCAGGAAAGGGGGTGTAAACTGAAGAAGTTTTACTTTGAAAAGGCCTTTGCTTCTAAAAATCTATATATGTTATGTATGAAATCTATTGGCTTAAATGTAATTATGCAAAGGATTTAGAAAGTAAGAAATGTTAGATTCTTATGTTAGATTCTTATTTCATAGAATCATAGAATCATAGAGTTGGAAGAGACCACAAGGGCCATCGAGTCCAACCCCCTGCCAAGCAGGAAACACCATCAGAGCACTCCTGACATATGGTTGTCAAGCCTCTGCTTAAAGACCTCCAAAGAAGGAGATCTTTCATTGAAGGTGTGTGAGAATGTGAACCCAAGATCTCTGACCTCTGTTTAAGATAAAAATGATAAAAATTTAAAACCATTAGCCATCTGTTTTGGAGGGCAAAAGGGCAAGAAGGGCAAGAGGTGATCTGGTAATTAAGGTGCCTTGTTGAGGCAAATGTAAGACATATGGCTACTTGTTTGCCATTTATAGATAGAAGGAAATATAGCTCTTTGTCTCCCATAAAAGGTAATAGGAAATGGGTGTATCTTTTATGATTGGTTCTAGCAAACAGCCAATAGAAATTTCAACCAGGCTGATTGGATAGAGGCAGCCAAAGGAGGAGCAAGGGGGCTGGGCTGAGGAAATATAAGTGCTGGCCATTAGGGCTGGAGTGGGCAGAGCTTTGGTAACCATATACCACTGTGTCTCTCATTTATTTGTCTGACAAATAAATTATTATTTTAATTTCTCTATTGCTGCGTTGAATATTTCATTCCAGCTAAGCGTTAACCACAAGCAGGGTGCTACACCATAATACTCCCAATCACAACCTCAGCTGAAAGAATAAGGGGTTGTTCTTGCACAAATTAAGCTTAAGACAACAACAACTCTTTGGAAAAAGCTTACTTCAAATACATCAAAGCACAATCCAGTAATCCAGGCTGGAAAACAGCAAACAGAACATTTCTGTGGCCTGTGCAAACAGAGTCTAACTCAGAAACCCGATACGCAAACAACACACATTGTTAGGAAGCAGCTACCTTGAAAAGCACCTCTTATTTCTGCCCTAACCTCTTAGTCATGTGTCAGGCAATAGAGGGAGGAAGAAGGAATAGCTTCCCCTGTTCAGATCCAGGAAATTTCTTGGCTTGAATAATACAGTGGTACCTCGGGTTACAGACGCTTCAGGTTACAGACTCCACTAACCCAGAAATAGTACCTTGGGTTAAGAACTTTGCTTCAGGATGAGAACAGAAATCGTGCTGTGGCGGCAGCGCAACAGCAGTGGGAGGCAGCTTATTATCTAAAACACACCCTGCGTGTACTGGAGTGTTTGAACTGTCTTGCCTTTGTCTCTGAGGGAAATGATCGTGCAAATCAGACATTTCAGGAGATCAGTTAAGGGTGTGTGCAATAGGTAAAAGGTAAAGGACCCCTGGGCAATTAAGTCCAGTCAAAGGCAACTATGGGATTGTGGCGCTCTTATCGCTTCAGGCCAAGGAAGCCGGCGTTTGTCCACAGACAGCTTTCTGGGTCATGTGGCCAGCATGACTAAACTGCTTCTGGCGCAATGGAACACTGTGATGGAAGCCAGAGCACATGGAAACACTGTTTACCTTCCTGCCACAGCTGTACTCATTTATCTACTTCCACTGGTGTGCTTTCAAACTGCTAGGTTGGCAGGAGCTGGGCTAGGGCAACGAGAGCTCACCCCGTCACACAGATTTGAACCGCCGACCTGCTGATCGGCAAGCGCAAGAGGCACAGTGGTCCTCCGTTCATCTCTCATTGGTAAGATGGAGGGAAGAACAGTGGAAGCACAGCGAAGCGGAGGGGAAGAAGAGCTGCTGAGGAGACCCATCTGACCACTGCCAAAGGTGCTGGAGAAAACCAGCATCCTTTTCTCCTCTCAACTCACCTCACAAAAGGTCCTTCTCAAATGAGATGACCACAGGGTAACCACCTGCTGTACCTTCCACTGTAAAGAGGCAGGTGCAGCTGAAAGTTTTACAAAATATAATAATGCACGCTGCTCTGGAAGCTGTGGTCTCTCTTCTCATGGGTGTCTTGGAGCCAGATGTCCGAAAATCTGCACATGCGTTTATTAGGCTCTATTGAAGCATGACATTCAGGAAAAGAGAATAACTTTAAAACAACAGCCCCTTTGATGAGCGTAATGTGGGCATGTCTTGTGGCATGTTCTTCCTGGCCAGAAGTTATTGTTCATATTAACTTTGTTTTGGAAAAATCCTTGATATTTGTGGATGGTCATGCAATCTTCAGTTATAGTCCTGTTGCATGGGGACCAACAAATGAGACAACAAACATGAAACCCAAGACCCATTATGGTGGCAAATATTGCAAAACTGGAAGGACAAACATTCTCCGTCTACAACTCAGTGGCCTGAAGATCTCACTGCCCCATTCTCTGATTAAATGTGTCTTCATCTTGGTAAGTGAGTTGTTCACTATGAATCTGGGCACTTCTTAAGATATCGTAACCAAATTCTGCATGGGAGTTCCTGAGATCAAGGAGCAGGTTCAAAATAGCTGAGGTTTTTTCCATAATGGGGAAAAACTGATTTTAATAACTGAATACAGAATATTTATCACTTAAGAAAAGTGTTGAAGCTGCAAAGAGACAGAGGGAAGTCAATTAATATAGCAGGGATTTATTTTACAGAAATAAAGTGACTGTAAAGAAAGAGAAGAAAAACTACAAATGTATTTCTTTCTGAGAACCTGGCATCTAGAATATTCAAACTTCTATTTGTATCCTTTGAATAATTTTGTGTACTTGATCAATTCTTTTTCATTTTTTTTAATCTTTCTTTTCTTTTCTTTTCTTCTCTTCTATTTTATATATTTTTGTATTTTTTCCTTTTCTTTTTGGAATATATGAATGTAATCTTTAATTTATGCTTTCTCTGTAATTTTTTTTAAAACGCAATAAAGATTTAAAAAATAAAATAAAAAGCAAGCAAGCTGAGGGCTTTCTTCTTCTTCTCATGGGCTAACACAGCTACTTTTGACTTTAAGAAAAATGTTCCAAATACATAGAGCTGGTGCCCCCACATGAATCCAATACTGCTAAAATCTAGAGAGCTCTCCCCTGGGGCACCCTGTCATTGTGCAACAGGAATTAGGTAAGGCCATAGGGGAAAAGGCGGGCTGTACATCCGAGAAGCTGTTTACGAGTCCTCTTAATTGAGGACAACACACCCACAATGTCATCGTTTGTGCAATCAGGCTCAAATTGGTTTTAATTAAATCTCAGCCAAGTAGTTTGAACCAGCGACATCTGTCCCATCCCCAGCAGCTTCAGAACATGCTTCTGATCATTTTTCTTTCTTCTGGGGACAGTTTACCTTTCCATTCCTCCTTTGTGGGATAACTGAACGTAAATAACTGCAGCAATAGGACTGTCCCTCAAACTCCATGCTTGGGACACCGTCCTTGATGGTGTCCTGTGTATGTGTAGGATGGGGAAAGCCAACATGGTGCTCCTCAAAAGTTGCCGCACAGCAGACCTTGAGACTCCATAGCATCTCTTTGAACAAGAGGAGCTCTGTGCAAATCAAAAGCTTGCCAATATATTTTACTATCATGGCCCACCCAAAAGCAGTGTCTTAGCAGTTCTAGACCTTGCAATACTTTGGGACAAACTGAGCACCCATTCTTGTGCTTTTAAGGCAACACGCACCTTGCAGTCCAGTGCACTCAGCTCTAAACATTGTGCGATATCTTCCGACAGAACTGCAACCCCGAATGCTCTTTCTCTCTAGAGATTCCCAGTGAAGTCAGTGCAGGACTTGTCTTTCAAGCAAAAGCGATAGACACAACAAACTCAAGGTGTTCAACTGTTTGAGTACGACTGTTTAGGACATGCAACCGTAACATTCCCAGCAGTCTGGTAGTATCCAGAGTTTTAGAAGCCAAGGGATAAGCTGTGAAAAGCTAGTAAAACAAAATGATTCAAGCAACAATTTGGCAGAACTAGACTGATCCTTGTATTGTATAAATGTAAGTTAGTAGGGAGATAAAAAGAGACTATATAAGAAATATGCAACTGTGTGGTATAAAGTACAGTGAGATTAATTGGAAGTCATTTTTAATTTCTTTCTTTATATGTTTTATAATTGATTTCAGTATCGGGAGTATAAATGATGTTAGTTATACTAATTTTGTTGTTTCCTATATTGTGGTTGTTTGTTTGACTTCATTATTTGTTTATTTGTTTGTATGTTTGTGTTTCCCCATAAATGTATTTACTTTAAATCAATAAAGATATACTTAAAAAAAAAAATGATTCAAGCAACAGGTAGCTAAAAGTGGTGGCGGATGTAGATCAGGTGCTTTGAGAGAAAATTACCATACTCTTAGAGCCTAAACCAGCACCACAGTGTAGTAAATAGCTGTATTACAGATTGTAACCCCTTAGATTCAGCCAGAACACAGACAGTGAACATAAAGGTTCAAAGCAGCAACTACAGCCCAATTCTGCATGGAGGCTGCAGGTGAAGCTGTGGGAACATCCCTCACTACTGATAAATCAAGGATGTTGTTTCCTGCCGTTTGGCTGTGACAAGAAGAGGTGCTCCTTCTTCCCAGCCCACAGGATGCTACTTGTACCACACTATATTAGTATAAAAAGACAAGAGAGGATTCCCTGTTGTTTATGGTCACATCCTGCCACCTACTGACTAGACCCGTGCTAGACATTTTAAGACGCCGCTGCCACTCTTTCCCAACCTCCTTTGTTTGCACTTATGACGACATCCCACTAGGACAGCAACCTGGGTTGTTGCTGTTTTAATGCAAATCTTGTTAGGCAAAGGTAAAGGGACCCCTGACCGTTAGGTCCAGTCGTGGCAGACTCTGTGGTTGCAGCGCTCATCTTGCTTTATTGGCCGAGGAAGCCAGCGTACAGCTTCCGGGTCATGTGGCCAGCATGACTAAGCCGCTTCTGGCAAACCAGAGCAGCACACGGAAACACCGTTTACCTTCCCGCCGGAGCGGTACCTATTTATCTACTTGCACTTTGGCTTGCTTTCGAACTGCTAGGTTGGCAGGAGCAGGGACCGAGCAACAGGAGCTCACCCCGTCGCGGGGATTCGAACCGCCGACCTTCTGATTGGCAAGTCCTAGGCTCTGTGGTTTAACCCACAGCGCCACCAGCATCCCTCTTAGGAGGAAGTAAATTGCTCCTGTTTTCAATTAACTCTTGTGAGTGACTGAAGAAGCTAGAAGCCTTGAAGAATATTGGGGGAGGGACAGGAGAAAGAAGAGAGAAATGGCATAGGTCTTTCCCCCCTCTTAGTTTCACCAGCCCCACATTCCAGGATGGAATTAAGTATTTTAGCCTTTTCCGTAATGGCGTCCCGGTTTTGAAATGCCTTCCCCAAAGAAAGGTATACCCGGTGCTGACTGTCGGATCTCTAGTGCCAAGTAACAACCTTCCTATTTGCCCAGGCGTTTTAGACCTTGCCTACTTTGACCTATCCCTTTTTTTAAAAAAAAAAAGTTTGATATTTTGGGGGTTTTGGAACCTTTTGATGGTGGGCAGTTAAAATACTGCAAAGCAGACTTGCTTTCTGTTCCACCCTGAATAAGCTGCCACGGTAACGCACCTTCAAATTCACTCTGTGACGGTAAACCCATTCCTGGGAGACTTCCATCCCAATACTGGATGGGAGTCACAAGGGAGGACTGTCTGCTGAAGCCTCATCCCACTGCAGGGAAAATAACTCTCTTTGCAACTAGAACAGGACAGCAGAGAAAAGACACAGCAATGCCTCCTAGCTGCGGGGAGAGAAGAGGCAACAGATCTGGTAGCAGAGTGGGAGAGCTAAAAATAATCCCAAGATATTTCAAAGCTGGCAACTCATGTGCTCCTTGGCTTTCAGATAGTACAGGCATGTCCAACTTTCAAGAGACAGAGATCTACTCCCACTACAAAAAAACTGGCAGTGATCTACCGAAGTTTCGAGCTTTTTTTGGGAAGTCAAGCTTGAGCAGCTTTTTTTTGGGGGGGGGAGGAGCTACCACAATCTACCACAGAGCCCTCGCGATCTACCAGATGCTCACAATCTCACAATCTACCTGTTCGCCATCCCTGAAATAGTACATAGGGTAGAGGAGTCTAAAAAGCCCAGGACATAATTTTTCACAGCCCTCTTGTGGCTACAGTGGCTCATTTTCCAGAAGGAATGTATTCAGCATTGAGTACAGTGGTGCCTTGGTTCTCAAACTTAATCCATTCCAGGAGTCAGTTCGACTCCCGAAACCATTCGAAAACCAAGGCGCAGCTTCTGACTGAGTGCAGGAACCTCCTGCAGCCAATCAGAAGCCACGGAAGCCATGTCGGAACAATTGAGGCATTTGGGAGCCAAGCCGTTTGGGAACCAAGGTACCATTGTATGCACTTCCAGAGTTAACGCTAAATACATTACTTCTGGTAAATGAGTCACCATAGCCGCTAGATGGCTGTGAAAATTTGTGTCCCAGGCTTTTTAGACTCTTTTACCCATGTACTATCTGAAACCAAAGGGGCACATGGGTTGCCAGGTATGAAGTTTGTTCTAGCTCTCCTACCACACTACAGTGGGAAGCAGCATTTCCTCTATTTCTGCTCCAAAACTCATTTGCGGGCTGAACAGGGACCACATTTTCCAAACCGGACAAAGATCTCAATGGTATCTGCTTGTATGAGACAAGAGCAGGCAGTCCAATCATCTCTAACGTCTTTTGTTTTTGAAGCTGTCAATAATAAAGGACGGGGTCCAGCTTGGAATTTTTGCCTTTTCTTCTGGCACATCAGAGAAGTAGATAGGGAAAATGTGCATCTCTCTAGAACTACCAGTGTAATATTAAACAGAAGAACGATTTCTGACCACCTTCCAGCCACAAGAGGAAGACCAAGCTGGGAAGAAATGTATCTTAAACCCTAAACAGCTTTGCTTGGCAATCCTCTTTCTCAATTCACATCTTATTTATCTTTGTGCCAGTGCATTGAGAGTGGGAGCGAATTGTGTTTCTCCAACTTCATTGGAGAATATATGGATGCAGACTTGCGCTGGACAGTTAGCAGCAAGAAACAGAACTTGCCGCTGATACTGAAAGAGCGGGAATAACTGAGCACTGGGCCTTTCATAATCTTTAAAATCAAATGAGACCATTTTGCTTTGTTGTCATTTTCAGGGTGCTATTTTCATTCCGCATTCCTCTGCCAAATGGCTGCACCAGTGGATAATATAAATATATTTATTCTGTGTAATTGCCTCCGAGACCATTCCCATACTAGTCCTTCTACTCTGAATCCCAGAGGAAAGTTAAGAGAAGATTACAGAACCCCCAAGTTGCTAAGATTACTAAGTATGAAGTTCCAAGGTTGAGTCTAGAAAAATTCCACCGTATACACTTCACTCTGCTTCTGGAAGTAGCAGATGACCACCATATTGCCCAATGTGTACAACACCAGTCAATCTTGCTGGTCCTGATGGCTTAATGCGGTCATCCAAAAAGAGGACCGTTTAAACACACCGCCATCTTGGCTGCTGCTCTGTCCTTGTATTAAAATGCTTCTTCCTGTTTTCTGGCACAGTGGAAGCATTCCGACATCTCAGACGGGCTTCTTTAGTTTGTCAATAGCAAGCTGACTTTCAGCCATTTGCTGCTGCTTGCGTTTCTTTATGTCCCGGTAAGCTTGGACAACCCTTTCTCTTTCCTCCTGCACGATCCTCTGGCGAGCAAGGGATGTGTGGAACACTTTTGGAGTGGAGGGTGTCCCACCGGAGCCCAAGAGAGATGTCAGCAGAAGCTCCTTCTTGCCAGCCTGGAATGTAAGAGAGATTGGCTCAAGTTAAAGAAGCACACAGAGGAAAGAGGTTATAGATTGAGTATGATCATGAACACAGAACCAGCTTACAGAAAACAAACAAACAAACAAACCCTGAAATACCCGAAACTCTGATACAACTAGTTTGATAATAGTATTGCTAACACCAAACCAGTGTTCTTCCCCAAGCTTTGCTACCGATCGTGTAAAATTATTTCCTGTATAGGTAGCAGGGTCACTGGCAAAGTTAGAAGACAGAGATAGAATTTCATGCAGCTACATAACTTACCTTGTCTTTGACAACACTCTTTCTAGGTTTCGCTGTAATTGTTGGGGGCTGTTCAGCAACCTCACCAAACTTCACCGAGTCTGAAAGGAATGGCAAAGAAGTAAGCTCCAAGGGAATGAATTGAGATGGAGATAGCACTAAAATAGATATATTCTCCTCCCGTTATATCCCACTTAGCAGCCTGACTCTAGCCTGAAGTCCAGTCTAGAGGCCAATACAGCCACTCCTATTTGTCATGTCACAGCAAAGAACAAGTGCCTTTCCATCCTGTACATTAATCCCCACAGTACACAGTAACAGAGACTATGGTTCAGCTCCCATTCAAATGTACCTGTCCCTATTACAAAATTCAGCACAATGCAACTACACTTTTATATATTTCAGCTGGGAATTTGTTGCTTTGGACATAAAGGTGTGCCCTAAAAAGCAGGTATCCAAACTTTGGAAGTGGAGCTGGAACCCAACTTCCTCTTAACAATAGATTTGCTTGATAGCAAAGACCACCAGGCTTTGGCTTTTAATTATCTGGTTTCTTCAGTGTTTGGGATGTTTTAGTCCTGCCTTTTAAAAATACGAACAAGTTTTCGTTTTTATTCTGTTTCAGCTTTATGTTGGTTTTACTCCATGTGTTATTTATTTATTTGTTGTTATTACATTTGTTTAAAAAAGCGACTAATGAGTAACAACAACAACTGACAGAGAGACTGGTGGTTCAATTGATGAAAGTGTTTGCAGTGCTAAAAACTCCTAACACCAGCTCTCCATGGCTGGATGCTACAGCAGATGGCATGTAGCTTAAGGGTGCATTCATTTTCCAATCCTGCTTGGCTGTGTTGTGTGTGTGTGGAATTTTAGGTGTTTTTAAGCTGCCCTGAGTGGGGATTTTGCACCAGAAGAGCGGGATAATAAATAATAGGCAACTGATTTAACATATCACTGTAAACAGTGATATGCTAAATCAACTTTCTGTTCCCGCACAAACTGCAAGTTTTTGTTTTATAAAGTACAAAGAAAGAAAGATACTTTTTGAGTTGAACTGAGTAGACTACAGCCTTATGAAGATCCAGACAAATCCCATAATCGAAAGCAATTGTGTATCCTATTGTAACATAAGTCAACACCACAATCCTTCTCCTCAGTAAGAAATTTTCAATATCCAGATAGAACTACCACCACAAAAATAAATGCACACTCAAAGCACCCATTGGGAAAAAAATATACATGCAGGAAACATCAAGAAAGATGTGGTGGTTTTCAAATCCTTGGAATTCTGTAGCAGAGATTTTGGGTGTTCTGAAACTCTGAAGAAAGCCAAAGAGTCATACATTGAAAAATACTTCCCCTACCTTTGAGAAAGTCTTTCTCCAGCAATGCTGCTTTTTTCTCCTCTTTCTTCCTACGGATTTTATCCAGCTTCTTCTTCTGAAAACTAGAAAGCAAGCTTTGTTGAAGAAAGGATGCAACAGGAGCTGTACACATGAATTTCAACGGAGGATGAAGGGAATACAATTCAGAGCCCCAATCAGAGCAAAGAGGGCTACAAAGATACTGTGTCAATAAAAGGCATTGTGTACCTGGCTATTGGCCACCTGCGGCCAAGTGCAGATGCCTGGGTACCAGGATGGTGCCTGACATCTCCACCACCTGGAGGTGCATGCCTGAACTGTATGCACACACTAATACCACATCCCGTAGAATTCTATCAGTTATATTTTATCTGCACAATTGGAATGAATTTCAGGAACCGAAATGCTTTTTCTGTGCTGCCTGAGCAGGAGCGGTGAAGAACATTAACAGTTTGTTGTTGTAGCTTGCCTTCACTTACCCCACCCCTCTGCCTTGCTCACAGTTATGAAGAATATTCTTACGTTATGAATAGTCTGTGTCACCATTAAGAAAAAGAGGTAGGAATAGGCCAGTATCTATGTGGACTGTCCCTGGATCAAGTGACTTTTCTTCCTTAAGTTCTCCAAGTTCTCACCCTAGCTCAAGGTCGTCATCTGAACTAGCCAGATGTTTAACTGAGAATCAATCACAGTCAGCCCATCATTTGAAAAATAAGACTTTAGAGCCATCTTGCCCCAAAATGGCAATGAGACATTTCATTTTGGTGAAAGTAAGCTTGGTTTAAGGAGCCATTTGGCACCTAGCTTATATATATGAGTTTCTAACATTGGCTGCAAACTAAGGACGCAGGTGGCCCTGTGGGTTAAACCACAGAGCCTAGGGCTTGCCGATCAGAAAGTCGGCGGTTCGAATCCCCGCGACGGGGTGAGCTCCCGTTGCTTGGTCCCTGCTCCTGCCAACCTAGCAGTTTGAACGCACGAAGTGCAAGCAGATAAATAGGCACCGCTCCGGCGAGAAGGGAAACAGCATTTCCGTGTGCTGCTCTGGTTCGCCAGAAGTGGCTTAGTCATGCTGGCCACATGACCCGGAAGCTGTATGCCGGCTCCCTCTGCCAGTAAAGCGAGATGAGCACCGCAACCCCAGAGTCTTCCGCGACTGGACCTAATGGTCAGGGGTCCCTTTACCTAAGGGATCAATCAAGCTTACTCTTTCTTCCTCTGGGACTTTTCTGGGACTGGCTCTTCTTTTTCGGGTTCACGCTGCAGCTGGTATTTGGTAAGGAACATCACATGCTGAGTTTCCCGCTCAATGCGCCCGATGTAGGTAGAATCTCCCTCTCCTTTTCGCCGCTTGAATTTTGGCACAGGTATGTCACCCTCCAGTATATGACCTGGTTGCTTCTCTGAGATGAAAACACAAACTATTACAGTCTTACTGTGCCCAACAGCACCCAGAGAAATATAGCAAGATGAAGACAAAAAAACCTTTATTTACCCTGGCGCTCTGCAAACAAAAATAGACAAGCACAGTGTCTATTTGACAGTGGTCCAAGCTAGAGCAGTCTAACATACTTCTGTGGGGCATAAATGGGTGTCACACCATGTCCAACCACGCTAGATTTACCCACCCCCCAAAATGTCACAGTCCTGGTGCTAGCTAGGAGGACTGGCTCCGCAACTGAATATAGGATCAAATTACATTGGAATCCATTAACTTCCCAATATAGCATGTGTTTTTTGCATTGATTGTGTTTATTATTACAGAGCTCCTTAGAGCAGATAGCTGCTGGCCCTCTACCATAAGCAGGCAACTGATGTTGTTGCCAAAAGACAAATGGACTGGCAATAAGTTATTTATTTCCTTAATAAATTTACACCCAGTTTTCACGAATACAAATCCACAACAGTTATGCTGTTACTGACTGATCAATTCCCCACGCCAAAACTTAATGAACTAAAGTTGCAGAGAGACATATGTGTGTATGCACACATGTGCTATTATGGTAAAGAAACAGTAATCCTAGAATTGTAGAGTTGGAAGGGACCCTGAGGATCATCTAGTCCAGGCACCCCCAACCTGCGGCCCTCCAGATGTTTTGGCCTACAACTCCCATGACCCCTAGCTAACAGGACCAGTGGTCAGGGATGATGGGAATTGTAGTCCAAAACATCTGGCGGGCCAAAGGTTGGGGATGCCTGATCTAGTCCAACCCCCTGCAATGCACAAATATGCAGCTGTCCCATATGGGGATCGAACCTGCAACCTTGGTGTTATCAGAACCATGCTCTAACCAACTGAGCTATCAGAGCTGGGTCCATAGTGTATGCTGGAAAAACATGAAGACTGCTTTTTTACCCTTTTTCTTTTTCTTCTTGCTCTTGGGGTTCTTTAATTCATCACGGCTCCTCATTATTTCCCGCAACCGAAAAGGAATTTCTTGCTCATCCAGGCATTGAGTTTTCTTCGTCTTCATTTGTCTACAGGGATTTAAAAGGGGGGTGGGGTTTTTATTGGCAAGGTTGTACAGCTTGTTTCAACAATAGCTACCACCAATTAAAATTTCAAAATGCCTTTTGGTAAGTACGACCCGAAGATTAGCTCGAATGACAGGCTTAGAGCAGCTGTCCATCACACAGGCAACTAGAAGGCAAAAGCCTGGGCTCACAATTTCACAGGCTGCGCCATATTAGAATGTCAAGGCTACACCATCTGTACGGGGCAGCTACAACAACACCCACATACAGGACAGCTGCAACAGCACCATTTATTACACTGTGACATCAATGTTTTAAGCAGGGGTACCTAGTATATCTCCTGCCAACCTAGCAGTTCGAAAGCACGTCAAAGTGCAAGTAGATAAATAGGTACCGCTCCGGCAGGAAGGTAAATGGCATTTCCGTGCACTGCTCTGGTTCACCAGAAGCGGCTTAGTCATGCTGGCCACATGACCCGGAAGCTGTACGCCGGTTCCCTCGGCCAATAAAGCGAGATGAGCGCCACAACCCCAGAGTCGGTCACGACTGGACCTAATGGTCAGGGGTCCCTTTACTTTTACCTAGTATATGCCCCTCCAGATGTTGCAGGGCTAAAAGTCCCATAGCCTCTGACAAGCAACAGCAATTGGGAAGCCAAGACCTGAAGGGAAAAAAGGTAAGCACTCCTGGTATAAAGTGGCAATTAATTACATTTACCCGAAAGCAACACAAGATTAGGGTGAACTCCTGAGAAACAGCAATATGTCCAACACCAAGTCCACTGCTGTACTACTAATCATCTGAATAAAAGCAATGAACCTCAAGCTTGACCTCAAGTTTAAGCTGCACCCACCCAGGTTACAGACTAACCCAGAAATATTGCCTCGGGTTAAGAACTTTGCTTCAGGATGAGAACAGAAATCGCTAAAGTTAAGAATAGTTTCAGGTTAAGAACGGACCTCCGGAACGAATTAAGTTCTTGACCCGAGGTACCACTGTATTAAAGCAAGTTTTGCTGCGTGAGTTTTGGTCATCTTGAGCCGGGTTCCAGACGCAGCTGACATTCCCAGGGCCAAAAAGAGAAAGAAAAGGCACGCTTACCCCACAACGGGGAAACTCCCAACCCGACATCGGCCCGCTTTTTAAGCAAGCCTCTTAAAAACCTTTCAATCCTCAGCCCCGCGTCTGCGATAAGGAGGCATAGCTGTCAACGAAATTCCCTTATTCCGAATAGGATTCCTCGCAAGAAAAGGGAAAAGTTGACAGCTATGTAAGGAGGAGGATGAGCGTCGCGCGGGCCTACCTTACAAGGCTGTTGTTTGCAAGCACCACGCCGAAACATCACCGGCGGGATAAACACTCACCTGCCCCTTGGAGCAGCCCCTTCCCGCAAGCCGGTGGCAGCAGGCGCCACCTGCGTCCTCGCCTTCCTTTTGCCCATCGCGCCTCGTCTTTCTTTTCCGCTTCACCCACGTGCGCTTGCTCTACTTCCGGTGCCCCCCCCTTTGCCCGCTCCCCATTGGCTGAGCGCTTTTTTTCACACGCCTACCGTTTGACATCTCGTCGTTCCCCTCCCTCGAGGCCGCTGAGGCCATTGGGCCGAGAGAGATGTCAGTCTCGGCACCCGGCGCAGGGACGGGGCGTGGCTTCTTCCCAGGCAATCCGGAGCCGATGTTGATGCTGCTGTTAGTGGGCGCCGTCCGCTGCAGCCGGCGGCTGGCCGGGTCCCATGCTGCAGCAGCAGCGGCCGGGCGCTCGCCGGGGAAGGTGAGGGGGTCCGGCGGCGGGGCGAAGCTGCTGAAGGGCACAATTGCATGCCTGGTCCTGAGCGCGTTTACTGGGCAGCGGGTCGCTCTTGCCCGCGGACGGAGAAGCTGCTGGGAGGAGGCAAAGGGAGAGAGCAGCCTGGAGTCGGCTGTGCCTAAAATGCCCTCTTGAAGAGGCACCCCGCTTTTTCCTTTCGCTTTTTAGAGTTACAGGCCTCAGGAGATGGCTTGTGGTTTGTTTATAGGGCGCCACAGCAAATAGCAATATTGTGGCGACTGTTTCTAGAAGGGGATTTGTGTGCTGCTCCACCATGAAAGACGCTGATCACAATTATTATTACCCCTATTATTATTATTATTATTATTATTATTATTTGTGTGCTGCTCCACCATGAAAGACTCTGATCACAATTATTATTACCCCTATTATTATTATTATTATTATTATTATTATTATCATAATCGTCATCATTATCATTATTTTTTAATACCCTGCCCAGTGTTTTTATTCTAGAAAAAAAGGGGCCAGTACTCACCATGAAGTTGGTACACTTAGTGCCACATTTTAAACCAGTGTTTTTCTTCTAGAAAAGGTGCCAACACTGCATACCCCATAAAAAAAGGAAAGCACTGATCCTGCCTATCTGACTGGGTTACCAATGGCTCCAAGCAGCTTCCATTATCATCATCATTATCATTACAGTCAAACCATGGTTCCTAAACAACTCTGTTATTGTATGTTTTGATTCCCAGACGCTGAAAACCCGGAAGTAAATGTTCCGGTTTTCGAACATTTTTGGGAACCCAAACGTCCAGCATGGCTTCCACTTGAGTGCAAGAAGCTCTCACAACCAATCGGAAGCCACGCCTCAGTTGTCAAACGTTCCGGAAGCCGAACGGTATTCCAGAACGGATTACGTTCGACAACCAAGGTTTGACTGTATTTTATTTGTACCCTGCCCAATGTTTTTCTTCTAAAAAAGGGGAGGGGAAGTACTCACCATGAAGTTGTTACAGTAAGCACCATATTTTTAACCAGTGATTTTCTTCTAGAAGAAAAAAGTGCCGGTACTGCATACCCTCATAAAAAAGCACTCACCCTGCCCACCTGACTGGGTTGCCCCAGCCACTCTGGGCAGCTTCCAACATATACAAAAACATATTGAAACAGTAAACATTAAGAACTTCCCAATACAGGGCTGCCTTCAGATGTCTTCTGAAGGTTGGGTAGTTCTTCATCTCCTTGACACTTGATAGGAGGGCATTCCACTCAGCTATAATAGCCCTAGATGTTTCTCCCAAGTCCTCAGCATCCCCCAACCCGCAGGGTCCATGGATCAGGGGTGGTGGGAGTTGGAAGTCCAGTAACAACACCTGGAGGACCACAGGTTTGCATCTCCCTACGTGGCATTTAGTATACATGCATTTGTTGATGCTCCATTTCTGTTCAGACTTCCCACAACACACACTTTATTTATAGGATTTGTTGCCTCAAAACGTGATAGCTGCTAACTGAGATGACTTTAACAGGAGGTTGGGCAGATTCAAGGAGGATGACTGCTTGCCCCAGAGGCAAGACGTATGAGCTTAATATGTTGCAGATTTTTAAACCGTTCGGAGTTTGAATTTGTCATCACTGATACTGCAATTGGGATATACGGTATAGCACATGGGTAGGCAAACTAAGGCCCGGGGGCCGGATCCGGCCCAATTGCCTTCTAAATCCGACCCGCGGACGGTCCAGGAATCAGCATGTTTTTACACGAGTAGAATGTGTCCTTTTATTTAAAATGCATCTCTGGGTTATTTGTGGGGCCAGCCTGGTGTTTTTACATAAGTAGAATGTGTGCTTTTGTTTAAAATGCATCTCTGGGTTATTTGTAGGGCATAGGAATTTGTTTTTCTTTTTCCCCAAAAAATATAGTCCGGCCCCCCACAAAGTCTGAGGGACAGTGGACCGGCCCTCTGCTGAAAAAGTTTGCTGACCCCTGGTATAGCACATGTTACAAATTCTATGAATAAAATACATGAAATCTGGCAGGTCATACCCTGGGATGGATGGGAAGTACTGGAAATAAGCGGCGGGGATATAGAAAGGGTTTAATCCATTTGTTTCTGTTTTTGTTCTTGCTAGGAATGCATCTATCTATTCGGGCACTCACACAATAGTGGGACTGCAGTGCTTTTGCACAGATCCCATCACAAGTACTTAGTTAACATGTGGAGGTTTCCTGCAATGCTGATGGTCGATGGACGGCGGTACATGCACGCAGATGCACAGGGCAATGGTTCCAAAAATGCTACTTCCCTGATGGACAAGGAGCCTGGCTCCAAGGAAGAGGCTGCTTCTTCAGAGGACAAAGATTCTGCTTTTGCCATCCCTCCAACACTTCTCCCCCCCACAAACTGTTGCATGAGTGGATGCCACAACTGTGTGTGGATTGCATACACTGAAGAGCTTCTGAAGTATTACCAGGACGGTGGAGAACAGGCATTAGCAGCTGTGGACAAACACATACAGGATGAGAATATAAAAACGATCTTAAAGATGGAGATCAGATTCCGAATGAAGAAAGATTGAAACCTTTTTAGAAGAAAAACAACAACACTGTCACAGCTACATACCTCATGCCTGGTCTTGGGCCATAACAGATTCTGAAGGAAAAATCTATCCTGATTGTTTATTCTCCCTTTTCTGAAGTAGAAGGGGCAAGTCTAATTTTATACAGGAGTCCCAATATTATTAAGCCTATCGGAATGATATGCAGTCCTAATATTCTGTTAAATTTAAACTACCTGTTCTTAAAAAGATGTCCTTATCCTGTATCCTATGATGATTATTATGTTTAACTGTATTTATTATTTAATAATGGGAAAAAATGCTGGTTTAAGATCGGAGTTAAGGCTATCTCAGGTTGGCTGACGATATAACAAGAGTGCCACTCAATAGGATGATAATGTTATTTACTATGACTGTTCAAAGTGCTTAGCATACATTGTTTCAGTAATCCATATAGCTGCCCTGTTACATAGATTGAGGACGAGCCATAAAAGTGAATGGCTTCCATTGTCCTCTACTTTTCCCCATAAAAGGCCTACAATCAGCAGTGCTGCTAAGGATGCAGTAAAACAATATTGAGCAAGGCAGAGGGCTTGGCAGATTTTGTCTCCATTTCCAGCAGTGCTGCCAATTGTAGCTCTTACTTTTCCCCCTCGATGATAGCTTTTCTAGGCTTTTGTGGAAGAGAACTAGCACCCACAAAAGTGCATTCCCCTTCTAGGCCCGAAGGGGCAACCGACTGGAAACCCAGTGTATCAGAGGCATATATTTCTGCGTAATATTAGTATTGGGGAGCTGCCTAGCCATGTGATACCTGCATATAGAGCACTGCCTATGATTGCCAACTGACCACAAAAAAACTGGCAAAACTGGCTTTGTACCTTTAAGATCACTGTTGACTGGCACAAATCTGCCAGTGAACCTTTTTTGCAGAATGGATGAACATTGTGCTGGCTGTTAAAGGAGCCAATTAAAAAGATGGCCTTCCTAAAAAAGAGAAATTTCCATTTGGTTGTGTTAATTCCACTTAATTCAGACCAGCCAACAATAGCCTTGCTTCATCGGTAAAAAGCCACAAACCGCATTTCAAAATCCCAGCGAAGGATCTTGTGCAAAGCTTTGCATTTCCTCTGGCTCCTTCTAGAAAAGCAAACCGCCACCCTTGTCCTTGGTTTGCCTACCAGGATAATATCACTTATGATCCTTTCCTAACCCCCTTGCTCTAGAGGATTTCTCAGACAGCCTAATCGCAGGTCACTTTAATGGAACTGCTGAACGTTCCACGAATTACAGCTAGCTAGACTTTAGTAAATAGGATTAAGCTACATTCTGTTAAGTGAACACAGCTGGATCACTTTGTGTACCAACTTTTTTAAAAGAAATGCTTAATTTGGTGCAAGTGGCGTGAAACTCATTGTACTGAAATGCATTGGTAGGAATTCTTGCCTGTGAGAAAGAAGGACAACAGAAGCCTTGAATTCACCACCCCACCTTATGTTTACACACACAGCCCTTTGTTTGTGATTCTTGCACAGAGTATAGCTGCAGCTATCTTCTTACTTTAAGATCACCAGCTCTTTTCTTTAACCAGTTCCCGTGGCAGTGCCTCCCAAAGCAACTTGATGGGCATCTATTTTAAGGTGCAAAAGCAGGTCAGGACAGGTTTTGTTTTGTTTTCTAGCCAGATGGCAAGCTTACTTTCAGGACATTTTGCTTTGTAATGATCTCTTCATTCCTATTGGGGGAGTGGTGTGGAGGAACATTTTGCAAGCAATATAGACCATTAGGTGGAAATGGCCTTAGCTCCCTGTAACCTACAGTTTCCTATTGCTCTGCTGAACAGCTGATCATTAAAGGGAACCTCTCTGCATCTTCTTGCACCCTTCTCTGCCCCTGAGTGCAATGCATTGAGAAGTCTTGCCTGCAGCCATCATCTCCCACAATCACTCAGCACTTGGTTGTTGCAGATCTTGTTTGTACAAGTATTCCACAACTGCTGTCTAAACATAGATAACACTTGTATTAGACTACTGGTAATTTGGGTTGTTCTGCTGGATGCCTCCAACCTCCTCTCACTAAGCCTTGCCATTCCTGCCCAAACCATGTAAAACAGAAGTGGGTGTGCGGCCCCTGCAGGTCCAATTATTTTGATTTCATATGGCGACAATGTCTGCTGGCATAGGAGTATATGAGCCAGTGTGGTGTAGTGGTTAAGAGCGCTAGACTTGTAATCTGGTGAACTGGGTTCCCTTCCCTGCTCCTCCACATGCAGCTGCTGGATGACCTTGGGCTAGTCACACTTCTCTGAAGTCTCTCAGCCCCACTCACCTCACAGAGTGTTTGTTGTGGGGGAGGAAGGGAAAGGAGAATGTTAGCCGCTTTGAGACTCCTTTGGGTAGTGATAAAGCGGGATTTCAAATCCAAACTCCTCCTCCTCCTCCTCCTCTTCTTCTTCTTCTTCAAACTGCACAGAACATCATCGGGCATGTAGTGTCATGGAAGCGCATTTGTCTACTGGTTCTAGAGGCAACGGGCAGATGCTGAGTCTATCACAATTGATCTGGAAAAATTTCCATACATTTCCCCCACTCCCCCTGTTCTGAACATCCAGCCCACAATGTACCTGTCATTGAGGTTGATACCGGATTAGAAACAAGAGATATAATCTTATTAGGAGGAGCAGAATAAATCTAGCAAACCCCTTTGAAACCTCTCCAGAGTGTTTGCAAGCTAGAGATACACTCACTGGCAACTCTTAATTCTTGCTGCAGTGGTTCAGGCAAAGGTTGACACTGGCGTCTGGTGAGTAGCAGCCCCCTTATGTTTTTCTTTGGCTCCTAGTTACTGACCTGTTTAGCCCACCCAACTTGCAGCTTCTGCTTTAATGTGGGTCCCGCTGTGGTTGTATTCCTGGGAGGACAGACCCTGCTATAGGAGAGGAGGCCCACGGGTGCAACAGACTCTGTGTTGAATTTCATTCTAATGCTTCTTCAGCCATGGGATATCACTGGGTAGCTATGGGCAAATACTGCTTTTCTGCCATAGGGTGGCTATGAGCATGCATAATATTAATAATTTTATTCTTTGTACCCTGCCTATCTAACTGGGTTGCCCAGCCACTCTGGGCAGCTTCCAACAAATATAAAAGCATCATAAAACTGACTGATCCTGCAATGCTATGCATACTGACATGGGAGGAAGTGAGACTTCCAAGGAATAGCAAGGCAGCAGAAATTAAAATTAAAAAATGAACAGCTTTTTGTAGCTTGACGAGACAGCTTGGCATTGGCAAATAACAATGAAGTTAATGGATACGGGAGCATAAAAGTAGATGTGAGAGTTGTGGCTAATTTTGTATAATTAAACAATGGGGTGAATGTACGCATTTATTTGATTGGCTGCATATCTGAATCATAACTTTTTTAATGCTTTGGCTTTTTAGATACAAGGTGTGGGAATCCTCAGAACAGCAATTAAGCTGCTAAGTCTTCCCTCATTTGCTAGAATATCTGTGGAATAAATATCATGATCTGTGTGATCTGGATAAATTAACATTACTGAGACTGGGAGTAGCAGGGCTATGCAGGATATGCATCAGTTTTCAGAGAGGGATGGTAATAACTAATGAACAAAAATAAAATCCTCTCCCCCTGAAATAATAATCCTGTAAACAAGTGCAAATATTAGCAAGCTTGTTTACTGGAGAGGGGGAGAAAAGGTTTAATCAGATTAGCATTTGTTTAGGGATTTATCTATGAACAAAATTAACGCAACACTGCACCAGACCAATGCCCCATTTATCCTAGTGTCCTAACGACAACAGCCGGCAGCTTTTCTTTGGCTAGGCTGTGCGATCTGCTGAGGGCACATAAAGCAACAAACCAGATTTAGCTGTCCATTGGGTGCACACTGGGCACATTCTATCTGCACTGCTGTGTGTCAAGTGCATTGCCATGCCAGGTGCATTAGGCACGCATCATTCGCCGAGAATAAATTTCACATGGCACTCTCCTCCTGTGCAACCCCATTCCAGTGTCTTCTTGCCCTCATTCCTAGGGATGAAAGTGAAATAGAAAACATCGGGTGAGTTGAACAGGGAGCGGCTTCTACAAGGCCACACCCAGACAAGGCCGAGATAAATCAGGTATTTCCAAGATCCTAGCCAGCTACTTTTTGAACATTATAATCTGAAGTTTCAGATGGAATAATGAGTGTTTCAACATCAAAGCTTGGTCCACACGTGAGTTCCAGTCCAAGTGTAGAGATAGTCAAGTCTCATGAACTACAAACTAAATACAGTGGTAGCTTAGGTTAAGTACTTAATTTGTTTCGGAGGTCCGTACTTAACCTGAAACTGTTCTTAACCTGAAGCACTACTTTAGCTAATGGGGCTTCCTGCTGCCGCTATGCCGCTGGAGCACGATTTCTGTTCTCATCCTGAAGCAAAGTTCTTAACCCGAAGTAATATTTCTGGGTTAGTGGAGTTTGTAACCTGAAGCGTATGTAACCCGAAGTACCACTGTATTTCGCTCTGTGCTACTTAAAGAGTGAATGGTGATAAACCTGGAACTGTTATGTATGGAAATATCTGTGAGGAGTTGTGTCTTAGAAGGCAAAAGCATCTTCAGGTGAGTTTGGGTATGCCCCCTTCCTGAAACCCTGCAGAGCCACTACCAGTTAGTATTAACTTCACTGGATTAGATGAGTTAATGGTCTGACTCAGTGTATATATTCTGGAGTTAAAGATGTTGCACATCATTTGTTTCTCTTCTTTGGAACACGAACTCAAGATGTGATGGAAGTTCAACAGCTGACGTAATTAGCTGTCCACAGAAACACTAGACCTGGGAGTATAATTCTTCCCCCCCCCCTTCCTTTCTTCACAACAGATTAAACCACAGGAATCGGAAGCCATTTTTGGTGCCGTGGCGTTTTCTCTTCACGGCAGCCATGAGCCTCGAACCTCCCAAGCCGGAAATCAAATCGGCCACCAGAGTGACTGGAGGTCCTGCCACCCCGAGAAAAGGACCCCCAAAATTCAAGCAGAGGCAAACCAGGCAGTTTAAAAGCAAGCCACCAAAGAAGGGTGTCCAAGGGTGAGAGATGGAGACGTTGCTTGGGTGAAGAGGACTGATTTCACTTTCCTCCAAAAACAGCCAGTGTGGTGTAGTGGTTAAGAGTGGTAGATTCGTAATCTGGTGAACCGGGTTCACGTCTCCGCTCCTCCACCTGCAGCTGCTGGATGACCTTGGGCTAGTCACACTTCTCTGAAGTCTCTCAGCCTCACTCACCTCACAGAGTGTTTGTATTGGGGGAAGAAGGGAAAGGAGAATGTCAGCCGCTTTGAGACTCCTTCGGGTAGTGATAAAGCGGGATATCAAATCCAAACTCTTCTTCTTCTTCTTCCCCACCGTTATCAACAGCTAGCATCCCTACCAGTCCAGGAGCAGTTTTAAGACCATTGTTTTGTGTATAGGAAGCAGGGGCTGCCTGGGGCGTTTTGTCACCTGAGGCGAAATGCCCTGCTGCACACCCTCCAACATTTCTCCAGTGAAAATAGGGACGTCCCATTCCATAATGATAATTTTACTATTTACATCCCACACATCTTACTGGGTTTCCCCAGCCACTCTGGGCAGCTTCCAACATATATAAAAACACAATAAAACATTAAACATTAAAAAAAAAAATCCCTATACAGGATTGCCTTCAGATGGCTCTGGAGTTGTAATAACTCCATACCCTCCAACGTTTCTCCAATGAAAATAAGGACATCTTAAGGAAAAGCGGGAAATTCCAGGATCAAATAAAAAACTGGGACGGCTTCTCTAAATCAGGGATGTCCCTGGAAAATAGGGACACCTGGAGGGTCTGCTGCTGCCACCCCTGTTATGAGGGGCACAAACTCCAGAAGGGCTTCTCCTTGAGACAGGAGGCGAGGTATTCTGCAGAGCTTTGACACTGGTCCTTCTCTGCCCCTAGAGGCTGGGGAGACCAGCAGCAAAGCTGGGTGGCCGAACACTCCTGCCACCCCTTGAGTAGGTGCCGCCTGAGGTAACCGCATCACCCTACTTCATGGCTGGGCCAGCTTTAGAGAACACATTCAGTCTATAGATCACACATTTACTTCCAGTATTAACAGCAGGTTTCAAAAACATTCCTATTTCTTCTCTCCTGCTCCCAGATGACTCAAAATGGGAATTACTGTGTTTGCCACAATGCTAACAAACAATGGTTTAGGATCCCCCAAAATAAAGGAGAACTTTTCTGAGAGTGGAATTCAATGCAATGCTAAGTGGGATATGCAAACAGGGAACAAGGTCTGCTCACACAGAAATAACTGTATTTTTCCGTGTATAAGACTCTATTTCCCCCCAATTTTTTAAAGTTTAAAATTGGGGGTCGTCTTATACATGGAACGTTGCAATTACCGTAAATATTCTTAATTTTGGGCTCAAAAAATAGGGGTCGTCTTATACATGGAGGTGTCTTATACATGGAAAAATACGGTACCTTCCTTCTCCTTACTCCCCTCCTTTCTTGCATGTACCCCCATACCGGTCTGGGTGTTCCCTCAACCTTCCAGTGCAGATTTATGGGGTACACATAGGCAAGGGAGGCGAAGTTCTGTTGCGTGATTGGACCCTGCTCTGCACATGCAACACCTTGAATCCTGCCCTGGGATAACGATTGCCATCCGTACACATTTTGGATCCGATGGTATTGGGATTTAAACTAGTGAAGCTATCCAGTTTGCACCCACAAGGAACAGAATGGTTTCTTATGAGTCAGCATGGCAGCCTGCTATGTGGAACAGCAAGCCAGAATGCTGACTCATTAATCAATCTGTTGGTAACGGAGGGGACAGATTCAATCCTGCTGCTTGTAACATTCTTCTTCTCTCTGCCAGCAGATTTTTCTGGCTGGGAACGATTCCTTTACAAGCAGCAGGTTGGAACCTTTCCCATCCATGAATCTAGTCATTTGCCTATTCAGGAACAAATCTCCTTCACAATGCCTCTTCCACTATCATCTTTCTCAATTAAGGAACTCACTTTCTCGCTGCCAAATAGGGCACTAAGTTGGTGATGTGGTGCAAATTGTTATTCTGGGGAAATGGCCGGTCCAGATATTTGACAATGATGCAACAATTAACATGTATAGAAAATACTAAATAAAAAAAAATTTCCTTCCAGTAGCACCTTAGAGATCAACTAAGTTTGTTAATCTTCAGATATCTGAAGAAGTGTGCATGCACACGAAAGCTCATACCGATAACAAACTTAGTTGGTCTCTAAGGTGCGACTGGAAGGAATTTTTTTTATTTTGTTTCGACTACGGCAGACTAACACGGCTACCTACCTGTAACTAGAAAATACTGAGCTAGACAAACCACTGGCCTCACTTGCTATGTTCGCTTGGAAATGCAATGTACTTTAATATTCATCCGTCTTGTCTTGTCGGTACTGCAGCAGATAGAACTCAACGATGGCATGCTGAATTGCTTTTGTTTAGGTTTCAAAAGTGCAAGGTTTGCCAGTCTGAGACATGGTTGTAATGTTTACCATGGATCTGGTTTTCTTCTTCTTTTCTTTCTTGATTTGTGCAAATGCAGTTTCTGAGTAAAAGATATTTAGAATATGATTAATATGTCAGGCACCATGGCAATAGCATGCATGTGCCTTTTAGACTGTGTTTCGGTTGTGTCCTGCAAGGAATCTGCGGCAACTTTGCCCAAAGCTGGTGAGGGTTCTGTCATGTATGGAATTATTGAATCAGTGGCTGTCCTGAGACTTAAGCTCTTGCATGGAAAAATCACCATTCTGCCTTAAACCGCTCCACGTGGAGCCCTATAAAGAAATGATATCAGGGATAGACAACATGTTGCCCTCCAGATTTTATTGGACCACAACTCTCACCATCCCTGGTTGTTGGTCAGGTTAGCTGGGGCTGATGGGAGTTGTAGTCCAACATCTGGAGGGCATCACATTGGCCATCCATGGATTATATAATGTGGAGGAATGATCCGGGTTGGGTGGAGAAGCCAAATGCATCGTAGACTGCTCATTCTCTTTTTCTTTGCAGATTTGGCGATGACATCCCTGGTATGGAGGGCTTGGGAACAGGTACCAAAGATTCCTATTTTTAGCACACCACACAACATTAATCTGCACCTGCAGAAACTGCCTGGTTTGTCTTTATTGACGTTTTCCGCCTACCAAGGAATCTATGTGTTTTGCCTAAGGATGGAGGCAGGCCTGGGAACCAGCTTGTGTTTGCATGTCCTGAGATTGTTTCTCCTTCCCAGAAGGCCTTAGTGCAACCCACTACCTCCACAGCACTTGCAGCGCTTTCTTTGCGTGTCTACTAGTGCTACCTCCTGCCATTCATTGGTTGAGGACTGTTTTTAATCGCTCGTCTTGGCATCCCCACTTTTGGGTAAGGCCATGCCAACATACCATGCGGTGTTTTGATAGAGTCCCTTCTCTCTAAACACCACTGCACGGAAACTGAAGTCCTTACTTCACATGAGCTACATTTATGATTATGAACCCCCACAATTGCTTCCTCGACCAGTGTGAGAGCCAGTGTGGTGTAGTGGTTAAGAGCGGTGGACTCGTAATCTGGTGAACCGGGTTCGCATCTCCGCTCCTCCGCATGCAGCTATTGCGTGACCTTGGGCTAGTCACACTTCTCTGAAGTCTCTCAGCCCCACTCACCTCACAGAGTGTTTGTTGTGGGGGAGGAAGGGAAAGGAGATTGTGAGCCACTTTGAGACTCCTTAGGGTAGTGATAAAGCGGGATATCAAATCTGTTATGTACTGAGTTGAATAGGATCCAAACTGCAGCAGTCTGATTGGTCCTAGAACAATAGGATCCAAAAGGCAGCAGTCTGATTGGTCCTAGAACAATAGGATTCAGAATGCAGCAGTCTGATTGGTCCTAGAACAATGCAGCAGTATGATTGGTTGGCAGGAACCACCCAATCATGCTCCAGATAGAAGTGAATCCACAACCTGATTGGCTTACAGTAGAATTCCGGAATTAGCCAATCATGTGCAGCCCATTGTGTAAATAATGTATATAAAGCAGATACTTTGAGGGGACTTTCATTCATTCCTCCTCACCACTATGAGCTGAATAAAGAGCATGAAATCACTTTGCGACTCTGAGTATATTTCAAAATCCAAACTCTTCTTCTTCAGTTGTCACCATAGGCCTTTGGGGCAGATTTCAGCCTAGAAGCACAATGACCTTTGGCAATAAGCATATACAGTACATAGGTTGCCCTGATGCTTCTCTCTTTCTTTCAGATATTACTGTGATCTGCCCCTGGGAAGCCTTCAGCCACTTGGAGCTACACGAGCTGGCCCAATATGGCATCATATAAACACACAGAGGCCAGAAGTGGGGCTGCATGGATATTTGCCTTCCCTCCAGTTGAGGAGGCAGCTTCTGTGACCTTCCTTTTATCTGTGCTCCTAGCCTCTTCAAATCAACTTTGCAGAAATCAGCTCTTGGCCTCCAGCAATTGATAAAACCATAATAAAACCCAAGTGAGCAAGTATTACGCCTGACTTTATGCTATTGTCTCTATCTGCGATGAACCTCCCTCCATTGCAGCTATAGTTTGCAAAAATAGACATCTTTACATGTATAGTAGTTTCTCCATTTTACTATGACATCATACCCTCCCAACATTTATCCAAGGAAAATAGGGATGTCCCATTCCATAATGATAATTTTACCACTCCACACATCTTATTGGGTTGCCCCAGCCACTCTACGCAGCTTCTAACATATATAAAAACATAACAAAACATAAAACATTTTTTTAAAATCCCTATACAGGATTGCCTTAAGGTGGCTCGGGAGTTGGATAACTCCATACCCTCCAATGTTTCTCTGATGAAAATAGGGACATCCTAAGGACACGGGTGGCGCTGTGGGTTAAACCACAGAGCCTAGGACTTGCCGATCAGAAGGTCGGCGGTTCGAATCCCCGCAACGGGGTGAGCTCCTGTTGCTTGGTCCCTGCTCCTGCCAACCTAGCAGTTTGAACCTTGCACGTCAAAGTGCAAGTAGATAAATATGTACCGCTCCGGTGGGAAGGTAAACGGCGTTTCCGTGCGCTGCTCTGGTTCACCAGAAGCAGCTTATTCATGCTGGCCACATGACCTGGAAGCTGTACGCCGGCTCCCTTGGCCAAATAAAGCAAGATGAGCGCCGTAACCCCAGAGTTGGCCACAACTGGACCTAATGGTCAGGGGGTCCCTTTCCCTTTACCTTTAAGGAAAAGCAGGACATTCCAGGATCAAATCAGAAACCAGGATGGGCTTCTGTAAATCAGGGACTGTCCCTGGAAAATAGGGACACTTGGAGGGTCTGTGTCATTCTCTTCCTTCTTATCTATTCCCTGGAAGTGGAGAGGTGGTGGTAGTGAGGAGGTTTAAAGCAGTAGATGCAATGCGGCCAGCAACCACTGGACCTGGTGGGGCAGTCAAGGAGTTCACTGGATGGACGGCGAATTTGTTCGGGTTTTCTCTCCCTCCTCCCTTGTGAAGATGCTGTGGACACTTAATCAAAGACCAAGTAAAAAAATACTGGTGGGCCTTGCCTGAGTGACCAGCCTCCTGTGAGCAGATGAACTCATGCAATGAAAGCTATTGCAGCACTACTTGTTGGGCTCAAACAAGGAAGCACGAGGGCAGGGAGAGAGACTTTATTTGCAACAGGGAACCTTTAAGATGCAGTGTGATGTGAGTGGAATACTGCAGTGGAAAGGAGTAAGGTTGAAAATATGGATTCTGCACATATAGAATAGGATATAGTTTCTCCAGAGAGGTTGTAGAGTAACCATAATAGGTTTGCTGGCTTGTAATCTCTGTTTTCACTGCCTGCTGAAAGGCATACAGAGAGGGGATAGGTAAGATTCCTACCAGAATATGTTCCCTAAATCTTGCCACTGCAGAGGAACACACCTTAGGAATGTTGGTTTTGGGAAGGGTGGGGGAAGCCGGTTGTTGGGCCGAAAATGCTTTCCAGGTACATTTCAGAAACCGGCTTTGAGAATGGGCTACAGGAAGCTAATGGATGGAATTCCACAAGAACTTTCCACAACACATGGAGACCAGATTCTGAAAGGAAGCTGTTCCGCTGCAACACTCTTCTTCTTTCTCTGTGCATATTTGGAGGGTGTGTCGGAGGAAGAGAGACAGTACTGATGGAACAGGATGCAGCCGGAGGAGAATCAGGGACAGTGAGAATCAGGAGGAAGGGTATGACGTAAGCAAGAGAAATCCAAGCACAAAGGGTCTCCCTGTCCTTCATACCAGGTGCAAACCCTGCTCTGAGGAATTAAATAGTATATCATAACAGGATGAAATAGACTCAAGAGTCCTGTAGTGATTTCATGCTCTTTATTGCAGCTTGTAAAACAGTGACTGAATTTCCCCACCAATTTCCCCAGGCTTTTATATACATTATTTACACAATGAGTCCCGTCTGATTGGCTGATTCTGCTTCCCTCCTGGAGCCTGATAGGTCTTTTCCTGCAGGCCAATCAGTTGTTGCATTCTACGATCCTACTTGCCTATTGTTCTAGGATCCAAGCTTAGTACATAACACCCCTCCTCTCTAAGTTCCTGTTGCGCTCAGAAGGTTATTCTGGATTCATAGTTTGCAGCAGATCATGAGCAAAATCCCTTTTGTCTCTGATGATAGGAGAGCAAATGTGTTTCCTCCCTCTCACTGAAATCCCGAGTCTTAGCAAGGGCAATGCCTGCCAGGAGCTTAGCGGTCAGTAATAAGCTTCCTACTTCAATCACAATCAGAAGCACACAATACAAGCCAATCACTCCTGCATGATTATTAAGCCATCTGCTCAGCTGGGGAACGCAGCCTCCGAGATAGATGGTGCTTTGAGCCACAAACTCCTCCAGGGCCAGGGTGCCAAAGCCACACTGGGAATTCGGGATGGTGCCGTTTTCCAGTGGATCCAAGCAGCAGGAAGCTGGGACGCCGCAGGCTTGCACTCCTGGAGAACTGCAGTTAAAATATCTGGAATGTGATAACAGGAAGAATCATTTCACCTGCTGCTAAGGCACAGAGGTTCTCCGCCTCTTCCAGCACACCCACTCCGTTTTCTGCATGTGAATGCAGAAGATATCAGGCAAAGGATGGCATTCCTGCTGGTAAGGATGGTCTGCACATGGATTCGCTAACTTGACCAGGACCAATGCATGCAGAGGCGTACTTTGCAAAGGGAAACTGCACACCCAGCACTGTGTGCACAGTGTGATCCATGCGTAATTGACTTTAGGCATGCGTTGCTGAATGGATGGACGGCAGCAGCAGGTTTGACACTGCCCGTTAGGGTTTGAGCTCACAGCAATTCTTGAACGGAGGACCAGAGAGGTGGCAGGGGTGGATTCAAGCTGTGCACCACTTACCAGCTCACACCAAAGGAGGGGAGCACAGAGAGAGACCAGATGCAGCAGCTAAGGAAGCCTCTTAACAAGAACGAGCCAGAGCAGCTCATACAGTACTTCCTGCCGGTGTTAAAGCCAATTGTGCCAATTATCAGTGGGTCTGCACATGCAGGTCCTGAGTAAATACGTTAAATCTGTACGTGAACGTTGCCTTGGAACAAAAGATGAGACTAAACTGACACAGCCTTAGAAACTGTCCAGCACTTCTTGCATTTACAGACAATAACATGGCACAATATGCTTTTATAAAGGGCAAAAAACCCACAAAAACCCCACAAAAATTACAAGTTTGTTATTGTACTTATCCTAAACTTAACCTAATACCTCAATGTTTTTTCTGTTGTCTTTTTACATGGCTGTATCTTAACAACTGTTATTTCCCCCCACATCTTATTTTACCTTGTGCACTTATAATTTTATACTAGGTACAATTCCTTTTTCAGTGAAGAATGTGTGTGTGGAAACATGAAGGAGATGAATATTAGCAGCACAGAAACCATAGACAAGATTTTCTGCGGCTGTGAGGTTTCCTTGCATATTCTGGAGCCGATCCAGAGAAAATTAGTCATGCTTAAGTTATTCACAAGCAACATGTCCCACTGATTTTAGTGTGGCTAAACTGCTTATTGACTGGGCCCTCTCTCAGCATGATTCTGGTTAGAAATGAACTCAGTTAGGTCTCTTAAAATGAAAGCAAGCAAGAGGACCAACCCAGATTAGTAGCCTAGGTGAGACCCAAGTAAAATGTGAATACCACGCTGGTGAAACAAGATGGGCATTGATCAATCACACACTGTCTTCCTAGGCTTCTTGCAAGCATTATGTGAGGAGAACACAATATAGTTTTGTTTCAATCACATAAAGTGTAGATGAAAATAATAATAATAATATAATAATAATTTATTACAGTGGTGCCCCGCAAGACGAACGCCTCGCAAGACGGAAAACTCGCTAGACGAAAGGGTTTTCCGTTTTTTGAGCTGCTCCGCAAGACGAATTTCCCTATGGGCTTGCTTCGCAAGACGAAAATGTCTTGCAAGTTTGTTTCCTTTTTCTTAACACCGTTAATACAGTTGCGACTTGACTTCGAGGAGCAACTCATAGAACGCAGTGTACATAGTAGCCTTTTTTGAGGTTTTTAAAGACTTTGGTGATTTTTGAAGCTTTTCCAAAACTTCTTTTGCAGCCATTTGGTAAGTTAAGCTTTTAAAACTTTTTTTGGGGGGGTTGGATTTTGGGTTGGGGTGTTTGGAATTCAAGGACTTGGTGTTGGAGAGGGGTTTGCAAGAATCTGGAAGCTTGTGTGTTTTCCCCCCTGCATTTTTATGATTTTTTGTGAGCATTGGGGCACTCTGCTGTTTTTTAAAAAAAATTCTGGATTTGAATTTTGAAATGCTCTTTACAGTATGTGTGACTTTAAAGAGCACTTAATAAACTCTTGTTGTACCAAATTTGGCTTTGTTTGGACTTTTTTTGACCATAGGAACGCATTAATTGATTTTCAATGCATTCCTATGGGATTTCGTGCTTCGCAAGACGAAAAATTCGCTAGACGAAGAAATTCGCGGAACGAATTAATTTCGTCTTGCGAGGCACCACTGTATTTGTACCCCGCCCATCTGGCTGGGTTTTCCCCAGCCACTCTGGGCGGCTTCCAACAAAGATTAAAAATACATTTAAATGTCACACATTAAAAACTTCTCTGAGCAGGGCTGCCTTCAGATGTCTTCTAAATTTTAGGTAGTTGTTTATCTCTTTGACATCTGTTGGGAGGGCGTTCCACAGGGCGGGCGCCACTACCGTGAAGGCCCTCTGCCTGGTTCCCTGTAGCTTTGCTTCTCGCAATGAGGGAACCGCCAGAAGGCCCTTGGCACTGGACCTCAGCGTCCGGGCAGAACGATGGGGGTGGAGACGCTTCTTCAGGTATACTGGGCCAAGGCCATTTAGGGCTTTAAAGGTCAACACCAACACTTTGAATTGTTGAAAACAGATGGCATTATTAGCAATTTTGATTGATGGGTGATGATGACGATGATTGGGCTACATTGTGCTGTGATGTGCTGCTGTTCTCCCACCTTTCCTAGGTGTTAACAGAACAGGGCAAGGGGAATTCTCCAAGTAGGCTCATACTCACAAATTTGTTTTCCAGTCTAGGTAGGATTCCACCCCGCAGCACTGCAGGCCCATCTGAATTTCATCCATGATGAATTTGAGATCTGGGTCATCCTGGTATCGTAACACGGCCACCGTGAGGGACTCTTGCAAGGAGGTCTTGATTTGGCGTCTCAGAGAAAAGAAAACGATTCCACCCAGAGTTTCCAGGATCACAAACATCATGATTCCTCCTGTGAAAAGCTTCAAGAGGCAGGTGTTTTCAAAGAGGGCTCCTAGGCAGCCCAAGAGAGAGATCGTGCTGGCTACAAGACCCGCTAACACAAAAAAGAGCATGGGGTCGCTGCCCAAATAAGTTATCCGCTCACTTGCCAGTGACTCTTTGTCGGAGAGACCCCAGATCCCTATGGCCAAAATGAGCAATCCTGTAATGGAGAAGGCCAGATTCCAAACAAAGGTCAAGTATTTCACACAGTGGCTAAGTGAATCCAGAGGGTGATGGGAAGATGGGCAGAGGCGCCATTTTCTTGTCCGTTTCCGAAGATGCCATGCTTCTCTTCCTCTGCTGGGATTCAGCAGGGAGCCCTGTGCATTAGAGGGGCAAAAGATGTCCACTTTGTCCGCCTAAACAAAGAAGAGAACCGAAGAAAATGTAGACCAAGTGTCAGAGATGAGGAACAAAACCAAAAAGGGAGGTACAGGAAGCATTTCCCCTCCCATAATATCCTGTTGTATAACTGGAGGCCTTTGGCATAACAGTAGGGTAGAGAGCAGGGACACGGGTGGTGCTGTGGTCTAAACCACTGAGCCTAGGGCTTACCGATCAGAAGGTCAGCGGTTCGAATCCCCGCAACGGGGTGAGCTCCTGTTGCTCAGTCCCTGCTCTTGCCAACCTAGCAGTTCTAAAGCACGTCAAAGCGCAAGTAGATAAATAGGTACCACTCCGGCAAGAAGGTAAACGGTGTTTCTGTGCGCTGCTCTGGTTCACCAGAAGCGGCTTAGTCATGCTGGCCACATGACCCGGAAGCTGTATGCCGGCTCCCTCAGCCAATAAAGTGAGATGAGCGCCACAATCCTAGAGTCGGTCATGACTGGACCTAATGGTCAGGGGTCACTTTACTTTTAGGGTAGAGAACAGAGGACAGGGCAGAAAAGAGATTTTTGATTGACTTATATGGCAGGGGGGAATAATACATTATGGCTGGGTTATCATCTAGTCAGCGAAGACTTGATCCCCTGTGGCTTTACTTTATAAGACAGCTGGAGGCAGAAGCATAGATTAAGGTAAGATCCACACCATACATTTAAAGTACAGTGTTACCTCAGGTTACATACGCTTCAGGTTACAGACTCCGCAAATAGTGCTTCAAGTTAAGAAATTTGCTTCAGGATGAGAACAGATATCGTGCTCCGGCGGCATGGCGCCAGCAGCATTAGGCCCCCTTAGCTAAAGTGGTGCTTCAGGTTAAGAACAGACCTCCGGAACAAATTAAGTACTTAACCCAAGGTACCACTGTACATTCAATGAACATTTAATATACATGACTCCCCTCAGAGAATCCTGGGAACTGTAGTTTACCCCTCAAAGAGCTGCAATGTAATAATCTACAGTCCCCAAGATTCTTGGGGGGGGGGAGCCATTTGTTTTAAATTATGACTGGGAACTGCCCTATGCATAGTGATGACAGAGGTTTCTGATGTTTCATTGCTGAGCTATAGTGGGCAGAGGGCAACATTATGGGGAAATCTGATGGGAAGGACAAAGCATATGTGATCCATTCAAGAGAGAGAAGAGGCCATTTAAAATGACTGAGGGAAGTGGCAGGCAAAGTGATTGATGGTGTGATTGAACTTGGAATAGAATAAAAGGTACGTATGTAAGACCAAGGAACGTCAAATTGTCATTTTAAGGCATTCTTCTTAGTAGACAGGCTAATACACAGTCTTAAGTATATTTCATTGGAAGAAAGTCTGACAGAACTCAGGGGACTTACTTCAACATAAACTTATTTAGGATTATTCTTAATATTTTCATATTGATGACCATGCAGCATGATGGACTAGGGAAAAATTCACTCTCTGCAGAATTAGGTCAACAGATTTTCTTTCTTTCTTTCTTTCTTTCTTTCTTTCTTTCTCTCTCTCTCTCTCTCTCTCTCTCTGTCTCTCCCCACATGCTATTAGAAAATCTCATTTGTTTTCCCCTCCACACAAATAGGAAAATGATGCCATATATAGAGGACTAAAGATCTCCAAAGACAAGGGTAAACTCAGAAACAATATGCAAATCAAAATAATTACCTTTGGTAGCAATGCACTGGTTTCATCAACTTCCATCTTGTTGTCCTGCAAAGATAGTCCTAGCAAAAAAGGATTTAAAAATGCAGCAAGTTTCTCTTTCATATTTCTAAGGCTGTAAAAGCAATTAATTGGATATCATTCTGCCCTTCTCCTGGCTAATCAAGTGAGAACGCTGCAAATGTTATGCACTGCATAGGGGGAGGGAGTTTCAGGGCAGACCCCGCTACAGTCATACTTGTATCATGTGAGAAATCACATTTCCTGGCTCAAAGAGGCCACCTTTGTGTTGCTTATGAATTATCCACTAAGTAGTTATATGTTCCATGCTATGATTAATACCACACAACTGAATGCATTTCATACACACACACATATATAATATTCAGACTTACAAAGATAAGGGTTGCTGCTGCACTGTAGCCTTTCACGACAGATAAAATTGCAAGATCAAGATGAGATTCACCTTACCCTGAAAATTAGCTATGTCCTTATTTGGCCCAAACTCTAAACTGTACCGCCAAACAGGAGACACACTGAACATCAAAAAGAGCATAAAAGCATCACAATTTTACATTCTGCAGAACTTCTGATCTGTAACATATGGATTCAAGTTCCGATTCAGTCATGGATTTGCTGAGTGGCCATAAAGAAATTCCAAGCTCTGGCTTCCCATCTGTAAAATAGAAATGTGACAGATCAGGGTGCCAACTTGAATAAAATATGGGGGGGTGCAAGCTGATAAGCCCCACCCTACATAATTCATCACATGACACGGTGCACACTCACCATTTGAATACCATGAACTGGTGTGTGGGGGGGTGTTAACCTCCCTTCATACGCCCCTGTGCGTGGGGTGTGCTGTGAGTCCCTGTGTTCTACAACCGTTCTAAAGGTAAACAACTATTTCCGTAAAAGAAGCCAACAACTTTGGGGTCCCCCCCCTAAAAAAAGGTCGACAACTCTGGGCAACCTAGGGGCGCCGGGTGGATCTTTGTACCCCGGTGCCATATATGCTGAAGATGGCCCTGTGAATGAGCTCAGTAGAAGGCAGTTCTCTCCTCCTGTTCTGCTTAGAGTGTCTCCTTCTTTCCTCTTCACAGACTGTAGTTTCAAGGATGGGACTGGGGCAACGACAAGAAGATTGTCACCTCCACTTGGGTTGACTGTGTGCTATAAGACCGGTCTCCTCATACTGCAGGGTCTTCCATTTTAGAGTGTACATTCAAGAAGGGGAGGGGAGGGAAAGTGTCCTGCAGCAGGAAGTCCTTTAGCTAATGGGGCCTCCTGCTGCCGCTGCGCCACTGCTGCACGATATCTGTTCTCATCCTGAAGCAAAGTTCTTAACCTGAGGTAATATTTCTGGGTTAGCGGAGTCTGTAACCTGAAGCGTATGTAACCCGAGGTACCACTGTATGTATATGTGTGTGTGTGTGTGTGTGTGTATATATATATATATATATATATATATATATATATAGCTTTGGTTCATGCAATGCCGCTCTGTGAGTAGAACCAATGTTATATATATATATGATTATATGTATAATCACACACACACACACACATATGTGTTATATATGTGTGTGTGTGTAACAAAAATCCTAGAACAAGCACTGGGATTGCCATCGCTAGTTAAAACAGTTTCCCCGTCTGCCATAAGCCATTCTCAGGCAGGCAGAAGGGAAAGCATGAATGAATTGCGACTGGAGAGAGCAGCTTCCAGAGGACATTTTGGAGCAACTCCGCGCATTACAAGACATGGGAAGCACAACTGCATTGAAACTTAACGACGAAACAAAAGTTGGCAGGCGGCTTGCTACCTTTCTAAGAAAGTTATCTTCATAAATAAATAAATAAATAATAAAAAAACCCCTTCTGGCGGGGCGTGTCACGTGCGCGGCGTAGAATCCGCGTGGAACCTATGATCTCTCTCGTGAGAGAGAGAGACCAGAGACGGAGTCCTGAGTGGGCGGAGCCTAAGCGCAAAAGAAGAAGAAGAAAGGGCGGGGGGAGAGCAGCGCCCGCATTCGACGCCGGACCCTTTCTCCCCCGGAACCTTGTTGCCTCCGCTTGCGTTACCGGGTCGGCAACGGTGACGCGGCACTATTGGCGGTGCACAAGCTGGCTGGCAGGCAGGAGGCGGCGCTACCGGTGCCGGGGCAGGACGCGGGGTCGGGAACGGTGGCGAGGACATGGCGGAGACTATTGTAAGTTGGGCTTGAGGCGGGGGGAGAGAAAAGAAGGGGGCACCTGGGGTCATCTGTCGTCGTCCTATTCCCGCCCCCAGCCAGCCAGCCCTGGGTTGCCCCGGGTTCCCCCGACGTGAGGCCTGTGAGGGAACAGGAGGCGCCGCCGCTCCCTCCCTCCCTCTTTGTCATGGTGAGGGAGGCGGCGAGTCTTAGGAGCGCCCCGACTGCCTCGCCCTGCCCCTGGATCCCCACCCCAGTGGGGGGGGGGGTGGCATTGGCCAACTGGGTCTGATTCCCCTCCAGCCTCTCCATGCAGGTTCTGTGAAGGAGGCGGAAGAATGATTTCTCCGTGGGGGATTCCTCGGCCCTTCTTTCTGAGAGGGGGGGGGGCGGTCCGGCCTGGAGATACTGGCACTGGCGGTCGCTTGCGTCCGACGTCCCCCACCCCCCCCCCAAAAAAACCACAACAACTTGGAAGTATCAAGCGATCCCTCTTCTGCTTTCACCAAAGAGCGGAGGAGTGCGGAAAAGACGGGGCACCGCAGGGCTAAGCCGCTTTAATCACAATTTCTTCTCTCCCCCCCCCCACCCCCCCAAAGGGAGAACAGTGGGAGCTGCAGTTCCCGACGTTGGAGGGGGAGGGGCTGCGAACTAAGAATTCCCAGCAGAGCACCAAACTGCAATTCCCAGAATCCTCTTGGTGAAACCATGACACTTTAGCTAGCATAAAACTAAAAAAAAAAAACAGTGTGCATATGCCTAGTTAGTCTCCCTTAACTTCTGTCAAAAACCCATGGAAGCGGGGAGCATGTGTGGCCAGTGTGCAACCCACGGGAACATAGTTTCTGCGACAGCAACTGTCTTTTTTGTTTTGCCTTCGGTTTAGTGATCATTTTATTTCTCAGCGTCCAGGTTCAGTTGCTATTTTTTCAAGATCAATGTGCTGTTGGGCTATTTGGCGGCCTGCCCAAAATGCATTATGTCTTGTGTGTGTGCATGCGTGCAAGTGTGGGCATAGGGGTGAGTGGGGCAAGTGGCGTTGGATCCTTAATATTTTTCAGAATTAAGTAGGAGGATAGCACACAGGCTGTAATTGTAATTCTGGGCCTCGTGAGATCAGTAACTCTTAATGTATGGTCATAAATAGCTGAGTTATTTTCCACTTGAAGCTTTAGATGCATTTATATCCATCTGACAATACCCAGTTAGGTTGGGCACAAGGCAAAAAAAACAACAACCTGTAACTTTAACTTGTAGAAAATTCATATGCATTCTTGGCTTAGCTCCAGTTGTAGAATGTCAGAGGATTATGTTCCTTACTGAATAAGGGAAACTTAGTTCATGCTAGAATGTGGGAATATTCCAGCGGTTGCCTTACATTAAGTTCTTGTGAAGAAGCCTTCACATTGTTTTCCTATCTCCATGTGGACAAGGTGAGAAATTAATCCCTTCAAATGTAAGTTGAGTTAAGGCACTTTTTAATGGAACGAAGGAAGAAAATTTAGGGAATTATTTGAGGCATTTGGGAAAGAACAGATTTGTCTTAATGCCATATGCAACATAGGAAGCTCTCCTGCACCAGGACAGTCTATACTAGCCAAGTATGATCTACTCTTAATTGGCAGCAGCTTTGCAGCATCTTAGACAAAAACCTCTCATGTTACTTGCTGCTTGATCCTTTTTTAATTGGAGATACTACAGACAAAATGCAGGACATTCTGTGTGCAAAGCATGTGCTCTACTTGTGTGCTCCATCCCCTTCCTATAGATGTTTGAAGACTCTCTGAATGTTCCATAAGAGCACACATGTCTGAAGGTTGACTTACATGTAGTGTGGGTGTATCCCTCCCTATAGTTCATACAGATTAATATCACATAGGCATGAACGCATAATCATGAGAAACCATGGGCAGCTTGAAATGCTGTCTTTTGAATTATTAGGTCACTAGTACTCAGTTTTCTCAACAGCCTGGTCCTGTGAAGATTCAGGTGTATGTAACTGCATAGGATCGGACAGCACAAGTTATAGTAATGTGTGTGTGTTAGCTAGACGTAGCTTATGCCATTGTTAACAAATTGTTGCCAGTATCTATGATAGTCTTGACCATATGTATCAATATTCATTAATTGTCCATACAAGTAAATGAGGCAGGGCCTTATTTGGGCATTTTTGGTATGCAGTCAGAGCCTTCAGTCTCTAGAGCGAGACTGGTGTGGTTTTAATGGCATTCTAGTTAAACCTGTTTTTGGTAGGGTTAGACCATCCACTTTGATTGTAGCTAAACGGAATGTAAGTGCCACTGTTTAACCTGCTTAAAAGGTAGGTTGTTTATGTAGTATTCTTTGTGGCAATTAAATGCTCCACTTGGTTGCTGACACCTGGTTTTCAGTGTAAACCAAATTTTAGCAGTAGAACTGAGTCAGCATAGTTTTCAGTAGGAAGTGCAAATCACATGAAAGACTTGGCAGACGATAGTTTTAGGAAAGTGCTCTTGTTGGGGCTTCTCTCAAAATTATCTTGTCCTTGCCTGTCTAGGAAACAGGGTAGTTTCCCTGCTTGTAAAGGATTCTAATGCATGTCACTATTATAAGATTCTGACTTACAGGTGGCATTTAATATTGGCCGGTTTCTTGGTTGATATTCTGTGCTTTGGGCCATCTGCTGAGGCAGCTTATCTGCCTATCATCATCATCTGGACACTGCAACCTTTCAGTTTCAAAAACCTTTAAGGTTACTTTTCTAAAGCTACACAGCAAGCATTTTAAAAGTGTCTTCTAATAGTCTTTTATGTTTGTTACCATGATTGAGGAATACTACAGTTTCAGAGTAATTATGGACAAATGCTATATACTGTATTATTCAGATCCATTTTTCTCTCTATGTGTGATTGGCATGTTAACACCCACAAGGTGAGTGCTGGTTGCTATTCTGTGTGCCGTCTACACCAATGGATGGAGCTTTGGGGAATGTATCCTGCCTTTTGGAGAGGGGCTTTCCACTCAAATCATTATTTGCCTGCCCTCTGCTACTTGTTTCTAATTTGGGCATGCACTTTCTCTATTGCATGTGCACACTTTGGGAGGGGGGAAAATAATCATGGAAGTGCACCGGAGCAAACATTACTAGCTCTTAGTTGTCATGTGTCCTAATAAATTAAATATAGGCTTTCACTTTTTTGGAAGGTGGGATGCAGGGTTATACATTCCCATTTGGTTTTAATTTGAAAATATAGGGAGGCCTTGAACATAAGTGGCATTTAGCTATGTTAAACTGCTAATTGATTTGAAGGACAAGGTGGGGTGTGTCAATAAAAAACAAAAAAAAATCCCATATCCATAAGATGCACAGCTGCACATTACTCCCCTCCAAAAAAAAAGTACTGCAGCATGGAATACTGGACATTCTGATAAAGAGGTCTTACCTAATTCTGTGTAATTTTTTTAAAACATAAATAAGTTATTGATTTTAGATGTATAAATAAGACAATACAAGCTAACATCCATTAACAATGTTTACATATGGTAGGTGCATCAGTGGGATGGAGCAGGCTGACTCAATAGTTACTATTTTTTAAAAAAAATAATAATCCCAGTGTATGTACCATGATCTCAGAAGTAATTCCCACATTTACTGTGTGAAAATAGTGAGCGAATTGATCCTGCAAACTGTGTGTGCCTTCAGCATGTGGCAGTCAGAGGGAACAGAGGTCTTTCATTTAGGCTGGTGGAAGCATAACAGTTAAGTTGCGCCAATGAGCAAATGGAAAATATGGGTTTGGTCACCATGGACTGCTAGACACATGACAAACCACCCATCCAAAAATGCACCAGTAAGCTTCCACACCAGCAATGACTGCAGTTTTTATAACTGGCTATTTTTACTTACTGAATTTTCCATGGTAAGGGAAAATCTGGATTCAACAAAGAAAAAGTATAGGCTGGCATTTTGATGGCAGCAGTGACATGTGGATGCTGTGAAAAAGGTGTGTGTATGAGCACCAATTCCCCCAGTAAATTCCCATCTGGAAACACCCACAAGTTTGCAGGTGATTTTTCAAATGGAAAAGAAAAGACCTATTGCATGAAGTTGAAATTCAGGGTTGGGCCTGGAATTAATAGCGTGACTTGGTTTTAGTATTAGTCATTCTGCTTTCACTCCAGAGTGGAATACTACAGAGAGTCACTGCATGTTTACTGTCAAGTAAGTTATATTGAATTCAGTGGGACTTGCTCCCAGGCAACATGCTGCTTTGTCATGTTGGATTTTGTTAGGTAATAAAAGCAAACATCAGAAAAATTGAATGTTAAAACAGTGTTACAAAACCACATTATGTTTATATACTGCATATAAAACTCATAGAAAGTATCAAGGTGGTGCAAAGCAGTACGTGCCAGTACAATAAAAAATAAAACACTATTCAAACAATGCAAGATATATGCCCTAACTGTATGTGTACATTTAAAACATGGGCAGAACAATCTAAAGAGGGTGAATGAGGAAGAACCCAAGACAGAGGAACCACCAAATCCAAAGCCCTGTCAGGTTTATGTCAACAGAATAAAAGCAATGTTTGTTTCCTTTCCTCTTTCCCTTTCTGCAGTCTTTTAAAAGACAAATCCCTTCCATTGGTCCCAGTAGATGGGAAAATAAGTACCGTATTGGCCCGAATATAAGCTGCACCTGAATATAGCATACCTCTACTCAGGTTACGAACGCGGCAAACCTGGCAGTGTTTACTTCCAGGTTCGCTGCACGCGCAGAAGCGTTCTGCGTGCTTCATGCATGCATAGAAGCGATCTGCACGCACGCACAGTAGCGGCTCTCTCCTTATGGACTTTTTGGGGTGCGGGCGGCACCCCGGAACGGATCACGTTCGTAAGTAGAGGTACCACTGTATAAGTCACATCTTTAAAATTGGAGGTGAAAAAAGAAGAAATACCAAAATATAAGCTGCTCCCTTCCTCGCTGCTCCTGGCTGCATACTGGGTAGGGTGGGGGAGCCATGCTGTGTTGCCGGCAGCCTTTCCCCTTCCTTCCTCGCTTTCTCCCTTCCTGGCCTTGGGGGAAGGGGGAGACTTTGCCATGCTCCTGGAGCCGTTTGCCCTGGCTGCATACTGTAAGCTTGCAAATCGAAGCTGCACTTTAACTATTCATGGTTGATATTTGGGGGGAAAGTGAGGCTTATATTCAGGCCAATACGGTATGTTGGAACCAGAGCCAATGTACTCACCCTGTCCCTGTTGTGTGTGTGTTGGGAACAGGAGGAATTTGGATCCAGCGCCTCCCTCAACATGCTCACCTCCTACATGATGGAGGAGATAGCTGCAAAAATTTCCATGACCGCAGCATGGAGACATCCATGCTCCACCCACCAAGAGGCAGACCTCTTGCTCCACCCATGGAGAGGTAGATCCACAAAATCCTGTGACCCCTAGGTTACCTTCTAGGGACTTAAGGATAGCTCTCCAGCTGAGGTTGCCCTTCATTTTTTCACAGGGCAAAATTGCAAAGGGATATCAGATTATTTTTCTTGACCTCTATGTATGAAAGCTTCAGAAGTGTAAAACAAGGCAGCAGTGCTTCAGGCCCAAGATTACCTTCCTAGGGACAATTACCTTGAGCTGTTGTTTTCCCAGAGTAGATAGCTGCCTTTCTTTTTCCATCTCAAGAGATTGCTCCATTGTTGCATGTCCCGTAGGACTTGCATGATTTAATGCACTGTACTGCTGTGGTGTTTGAACTCTAGCTGCAGTTGGCCCTGCCACCATGTGCAGTGGTCAGAAATGATGGAAGCCGTAGTTCATCAGCATCTGGAAGGCCAGTTTCCCCACCCCTGTGCTAAAATGAGAGCCACTGGCAGTTAATGATGCTACTTGATGTAATTTTTTTTCTGCTAAGAGAACAGCCTGAAAACTCATGAATGTTTATTGCTGAGCTTGTATATAATTCCTGCTGTTTTTGATTTGTAAACTCAGTCTCTATCAGGAAAATAACTTAGAAACCTATTATTGTGTGTCTTTAAAAAAGATATGAAAATGCTTTAGATTTGACTATTCCACTTATTCCTCTTCCTGCCAGTTATATGTTCCTGCATTAAATTTTGTATTACTGTCCTCTTAAGGACTTTCAGGCTGCATTTGTGCTGGTTTATTTCCTACATTTAAAAGCCAGTTCTCTATGTTCAGCCTCTTTTGCCCCAAAACTCAGAACTTCACAGTTTTATTTTATTTCTAATTTTCTTCAAAACCTTTGCCATTCTTAATAGATAATTCGTGTCCAATCACCCGATGGAGTGAAACGCATCACAGCAACAAAGCGGGAAACTGCTGCAACGTTTCTGAAAAAGGTATTATAGCATGGCATATTCTTTGCTGTTCTTCTAAGGAAGCAACAATAGGGAACCTCTGTTTTTGCATCACAGCCAGTTTGTGCACCTGCTCTTTAGGCTTTGGTTGGATTTACCCAGAAGCTTTCTTTGACGATGATTTAACATAATTAGAAGAGAGTAGTGATGGCTTTGTGGTTCAACACACATCACGGAAGAAGCTAATCTTTCCAAAATTAAACTCCAACACCCTTTGGTTGGAAACCCACATTTGAAACTTTTATCAAAGCCTAACCTCAGTGCATCGTAAAATGTCACCAGTGCTGTTTCAATCAGAGGTGTATTTTTTATTTGTATTTTTTTAAAAACCTTTTGATGGCAGAGGATCAGATGTAGTGGTTCAATACACCAGGCACCTACAAGCTTTACATGTGGTGGGGTGGCCTCTGTCTTTATGCTTGCTTCTTTGGGGTCTAGGGGGATTGATTTGTATGCTCATAAGCCAAAACAGTGACTGTAGTGCAAAATTCATCTGTTAGTTGGGAACCTCTTCCATAATTTAGTTGTCAAGCAAAACAAATCAGATGTCTTGATGCAGCCTGAGTCTGTAGTCCGAAGCATCTATGGCAGGAATTGAGTTATAGTGAATCCAGTTGAACTTGAGCAAAAATGGTTTCAGATTGGACTGTGTTATTATAACTTATTGTATGGCTGCCTTTTTAACTGAAATATAACCAAAGTGGTATGCAACACAAACAATATTTCATTTCCAAACACTACTCAGCAATAAAATTTATGCTCAATATAAACTTCATAAAAATGGCCTAAAATTGCAATGCAACTGAAACCAAAACCATAAGTACTGTAATTCAGGTTTTCACCTATAGAACCTGTACAGTGGCATACGTCAAAATTCAGGGAAGATCTTCCAGTAGGCAAGGACCCACAAATACACTTGCAAGTACCCCATTTTTATTTATATTTTGCTCTATCAAGAGGATGACGTTGGAGAGGGTCTCCACTGTTCTTGGAGAAGTTTGAGGACAGTCCCTGGCTCCAAGTTGACTCAGAAGCATGGAAGAATAGCAGAGGCTTTTTCTGAGACTGCCCTGAACCACAGTGATTGTTGGAAAACCCTGACATTTCCTGCTGCTTTCTCAGCACCTGAGGCTTACTGCGGTGGGGTTAAGCTCTTAGCCCTTTTTCAGCAGGGGCTCTTCCCCACCTCCATTGTACTCAACTTTGTTACCCACTGCCAATGGAACAAGTTCTTTTTATGGGAAGTGGCTAGGTGAAACCCCACTGAGAGCAAATTCCATAATCCAAGACTGGCGTTTCTCACACTGAGCTCCATTTTCAAAGTCGAATGGCTGATTCGGACGACTGTTTAATTTATAACCATCTTATCAGCTCTAATGGGGTTTATTTTGTGCATTTGCCAGAGTTGCAGTAAGGTACTTTGCCTAATTACCTATACAACTAAACAACAGATTATGTTTCCACAGTAATTCCCATGTACTTTTACCCGTGAACAGGAAGACTTGAAAGATCTTGATGACATTTTCCTCTTCTAATCTGTATTCTACTTTCATTTAGAAATTTCTTTTACCAGGTTTAAACAGTTGGGAGTGCACCAATTGGGCTTGCCTGCTCCCTGTTTTCCGGAGTGAAAATTATTCCCTGAAATGGGCCTAACCCTGTTTCAGCATTGACTTCAACGTTAATTGCTGACAAGTGTAGCTTAATTTGAAATTTCCACCCATACAATGTCTACATAATATGTATTGTGGATTCTGTGAGTGTACATTTCAGATATTTCCGCTTCCACTTTTGTGTAATAAACTCCATGTGGAGATAACATCTGAGTCTTGTGTTGTAGGGATAAACATACCGTAACTGTATGAGATTTCTGCTGTAGACATTATGTTCTCTTTTTTTTCTAGGTTGCAAAAGAATTTGGCTTCAGAAATAATGGATTTTCTGTGTACATCAATAGAAACAGGACTGGTGAGATCACATCATCTCCCAATAAGTCCCTCAACTTATTAAAAATCAAGTAAGTACTTTGCAAAAGACATGGAGCCACTGTTGGACTATAGTAGGCTCTGTTTCTTTTTGGGCAAGGCTGCTCAGATTTCTTGACAGTGCCTCTCTTGGCAACTGAACAAAATTACCCACTCTAATATTCCCTATGTGGTGTTGTCTGTCCTATTTATGTCTATGGGTTTAGATGAAGCAGATCTCTTGAATCGAGATTTTGCAAGAATTATGAGGTACTACTTAGTAACCTATTCTAATATGTTACAGTGCATTAATTCTTTTTTGACCCCAAAAATTGTTTTAATCCATTTCTTTCTTTGTTTACATGCACTTGGTCTAGAAAGGAGATGGAAGAGCTGGGCTGCTTCTGCTGCACAATTTTTCCTTGGACACCTAATTTCATGATACAGTGGTACCTTGGTTTTCGAACGTCTCCGTCGACGAACATTTCGGTTTTCAAACACCGTAGACCCGGAAGTAAATGTTTCGGTTTTCGAACTAACCTTGGAAGTAGAACAGGCCACACGGCTTCCATATTGAGTTTTCTGTATTGTGTTTTCAGTTTTCGAACATTTCAGAACTCGAACGGTCTTCCAGAACGGATTATGTTCGAAAACCGAGGTACCACTGTACTAGTTAAATAAAATGGATTTTAGAATACTATATGCTCAATATTGTAAGAACCAAATTTGGAAGGTATGTTGCTTGCCCTCTAATGGCAGTGCTGGATCTATTGGACCCTTCAGCTTGGATACAGATGCGGGGGTCCCGTTCCTGGCCCCTGTGTGTGTTGGCGGAGCATGCATAAGCCCTGCCCCGTTCTGCCCTCTTCCAGATCTAAATGGTACACACATGTTGTTGGCAGTCGCGATAGCAATTGACAACAATTAAAACAGTAATAATTATTATTCTGATGAAATTATAATGGGGTCGAGCAGTAGCTAATTCCCAGCGAAACAAGGAGGTTCTCACTTGTTTGTAAAAAGCCAGCAGGGAGGAAGCTGTTTCATTTCCCTTGGATGGATGTTCTATTTAAGGGCAGGTGACTAATTGGCTCCTCTGTTAGCTTTTCCTTTTCTTTTTTAATTGCCTTTTGCTTTGGAACGAAAAAGCAGCTGAACAGCAGCCAGATGCACCTATGTTTTCTTTAATTGCATGAACTCTAATGGATAAGTCTCCTGCTTGTAGGCTAATTTGTGGCTTAGCAATAAGTTTCCTAGCTGTTCCTGTTGGTTTGCAGAGTATAGCATGCAGTCTTCATGTTTTTTGCACTTAACATTACATCCAGTCTGACGCCTCGTGCATTCAGGTTTACATGGGTTGAATAAGGAGCCCATCGGAAATCTGTGCTTACCCACTTTTGTTTAGAAATGTAGTAGAAGCAGCAAAAGCAGTAATATTTTACCATCATCCTGGAACGATATTGTCAAGTAGGTAAACCATTTTACAGATAAAAGCAGAACACCAGAAAACATTGTTTTTAGTAATAAAACGATCCTATTGTAGCATCTCGGACTTCCTGACTAACTGTCTTCATTACAGTTAATAGAATAAAGAATTAAAAATAAACCCAGAAAATAAAAATATTAATAATAAAGTAATTTCAGTGTCATTAAAGGAATTCCAAACTATACTATTGCCTTAGAGTCAGGAGTAATTTTGACTGCATTCAAAGAAATAGTTTGCAGTAAATTAATTTTGTCTTTGACCCATCTCATCAGATCTCAGAAAAGACGTCAAATTTGACATTAAAATGAATTTCCAACCTTGATCCATTCATTGATATTAATTACTAAAGGGGACTTCCATTTCTGCACAAGCAGCATTATTCCAGGAACTGTCATGTTTGAAACTAATTCTGTATGTATTCTATTAGATATTTTGTGTAATTTAATCGTAATAATAATAGAATGGTATTTCATATCCCAATACACTGGTTGTTTTCTGACTTTTTTGCAGTAAGCTACATTTCCATCACATATGAAAATGGTCTCCTGGTCCCTTCCTACACCTCCAACACATTTTTGCATTGTTTCTATTTTGCTTAACATCACAGGACTTAAATACCAGTATTGCCTTACAGTAGTTTCCCCTTATTGTTATAGTCTATGAGAATCTCTGGCATAAAACCCAGACTCTCACGGAGATATTGCTACCAACACCTTGCACCACTAACCCAAGCACATTAGTTCACTTGCTCAAAAACAGTTGATATTTTCTGGATAGTAGCCTTTTCCAAGTCCACGTAGCTTCTTATTTTTTATTATTTTGTTTAAATAGAGCACTCCTTCTCCAGTTCTTAAAGCTGTGGTCTGAGTCTGATAAGCTTGGATGTTTCTGTTTAGGAGCAGAAAAGTTAGGCTTGGTGTAGCAAGGTTCTTTCCAGAACCCTGGCACAGAGCCGGCTCAGCTATTAGGCAGACTGAGGCGACTGCCTCAGGTGGCAGAAGCCCGCAAGGTGGCAGAAGAGAGACTGGAACAGAAGAGACACCGGAAGCAGCCGAAATTGTGCGAGATCTTGTTGAGCGTGCAAGATTTCAGCAAGATCTTGCCTGAAATTGGTGCTGTTTATCTGCCAGCAGTGAAGGTGGCAGGGCAGGCAGAGAAGCAGCAGCAGCAGTAGGTATGGTGTTGGCAGCAGGAGGGCAGGGCAAGATGACACTTCCTGCTTTGCCTCAAGCAGCAAAATGGGATGTGCTGCCCCTACCCTGGCGAATAGCCTTCCCCCTGTCTGCTGTTCTTGGTAGCCTATCAATAACGATAGAAGGGAATGTGCTGTTTAGAAGGAGAATCTGGAAAAGCTTTTATGTTTTCCATGGCTTCTCAGTTCCATCCCTGATTGGGGAGGAGAGATGGGAACATCTTTAAAATGTAGCACAGGACAGAAGTTGAGTGATTGCGCTCTGTCGGCTCATCTTGGGGAAACTGCATCACCGAAAACCACGTCTTTAAAAAAGCAGCATCATTGATTGGCATGAATTAGAAAGAAACATCATGCAGAGAGCCAGAGATTCTTTTAAGATTGCAGTCCTCTGCACAGGTACTTGAGCACAACTAGATTTAACTTCCAAGTTAGCACGCACACGAATGCTCTGTAACTGATGCAGTGGTACCTTGGGTTACAGACGCTTCAGGTTACAGACTCCGCTAACCCAGAAATAGTACCTCGGGTTAAGAACTTCGCTTCAGGATGAGAACAGAAATCACATGGCGATCACGCGGCAGCAGCGGGATGCCCCATTAGCTAAAGTGGTGCTTCAGGTTAAGAACAGTTTCAGGTTAAGAACGGACCTCTGGAACGAATTAAGTTCTTAACCCGAGGTACCACTGTACTGATTTAGGCTGGATTCGGAGCTCCTGCTTGAGGAAAGGTGGGAGCATTTCCCCCCCCCTTCAGCCCCCTATGCTCCCCAAAAAGTTGCTCTGAAGGGTTAGAAGGACCATTCTACAGGGGACTACAAGGGGAAGGGAATGGGTAAAAAAATTTCTCCCTTCTTCCTCCAGTAGGAGCCTTCATAAGACCTTATTCCCTCTGGATTAGAAAAAGCCCTTCCCTTTGCAGAAGGGACACTCTAGATCCAACCCGTAATGTGTAGTGCTAATGTCAAGACTATAGAACAGGCAGGTGGTCCCCCAGGCCTCTGAATCTGGGCTCCTGTTCTCACGTAAGCCATACCCTCTTAACCCTAGGGTCTACCCCACCAGTCCTGTTCCATGGTGAGTGGCCATGCAGGAGAAAATAGCTTCCTGTAAGGACCACTTATCGGACGCGGGTGGCCCTGTGGGTTAAACCACAGAGCCTAGGACTTGCCGATCAGAAGGTCGGCGGTTCGAATCCCTGTGACGGGGTGAGCACCCGTTGCTCAGTCCCAGCTCCTGCCAACCTAGATGCCATGCTTCTCTTCCTCTGCTGGGATTCAGCAGGGAGCCCTGTGCATTAGAGGGGCAAAAGATGTCCACTTCGTCCGCCTAAACAAAGAAGAGAACCGAAGAAAATGTAGACCAAGTGTCAGAGATGAGGAACAAAACCAAAAAGGGAGGTACAGGAAGCATTTCCCCTCCCATAATATCCTGTTGTATAACTGGAGGCCTTTGGCATAACAGTAGGGTAGAGAGCAGGGACACGGGTGGTGCTGTGGTCTAAACCACTGAGCCTAGGGCTTACCGATCAGAAGGTCAGCGGTTCGAATCCCCGCAACGGGGTGAGCTCCTGTTGCTCAGTCCCTGCTCTTGCCAACCTAGCAGTTCTAAAGCACGTCAAAGTGCAAGTAGATAAATAGGTACCGCTCCAGCGGGAAGGTAAATTGTGTTTCCGTGCGCTGCTCTGGTTCGCCAGAAGTGGCTTAGTCATGCTGGCCACATGACCCGGAAGCTGTACGCCGACTCCCTTGGCCAATGAAGCGAGATGAGCGCCGCAACCCCAGAGACGTCCACGACTGGACCTAATAATGGTCAGGGGTCCCTTTACCTTTACCTTAAGGACCACCTGGTTTGTTGCTGTGCACTGAGCCTCTTCGCTTGAGCCCCTTTCTCAAAGCTTAGTGAGAAAGCCAAGCTAAGAAATGATAGTGAATAGTGTGTGTGTGCACATGCATGATAGAGAATGGAGTGTATGTGTGATTTGGCCCTGCCCACTTTCCCCCAAGAAAACCCTGCTTTGCCGGTGTGTGAAAAGGATTCTACACCCTGCTATGAGTTGCCCAGCCTCCCCGTACCAAGTTCATCCCAGCTGCATTCCTGTCTGTCTGCAAATATGGGGAAGAAGGTCCGTGGGAGTCATTCTACCTGTGTTCCTTTCCTTTCTGTACATTGTGATTGCCGGCACCAAACAGGTAGGGAGCAAGCAGATTTGTGATGGGATCACTGAAATCCATTGCGTGACTCCCATTTGCCCATGTGAGTGTCTGGCTTCTGTATACGCGGCCCGTCATTTCCCACCGGGTGCAGCCCTTGGAGCCAATATGGCGAATGTGTAGGCTTCACATAATTGCTTGTGAATTATCGACACTGAGGCACGGGGGTGGGGTGGTACCTAAGTATGAAAGTGGTGTTCATTTTCATAATTGAAATTTCATAATTTCCATTTTCCCCAGAGTGGCTGGGGAAACTCAGACAGATGGGTGGGGTATAAATAAATTATTATTATTATTATTATTATTATTATTATTATTATTATTAATTATTTGGTAATGGTTTTGTCACATTTTTGTCTCCAATTATAGGCATGGGGATATGCTGTTTCTCTTTCCCTCGAGTCCAGCTGGCTCTTCCTCTGAGAACATGGATACATCATCAATGTCTCAAGGAGTTCGCCCTCTAGGTGTTCCCCAGGTGGTAGAAGATGAAATTGACCAGTACCTAATAAAACAAGATGGAAAGATTTACAGGAACAAAGATCAGCAACAGTAAATACCATTGCACTTTCTCTCTGGACTTTATAGAGCAGTTCTCAAAGTTCCATAATATTACACGGGGACATTTACTGTTAGAAGCTTTTCCAAACCTAATTAATGTCAATCCATGCGATTCACCTTGCAGCACTCACTCTTCTCAGATTGCTGGCAAGCAGGTCATATGAAAAGGGGCCAGGAAAGGGGCTGTATGGGTCTATTTCAAGGTTCTTTGTCAGGGGACAGAATTTGGGGAATTATTTTTTTTTTAAGGTGAGGATTGCTGCATTGATATGTAGCCCAGATAGTGAACATAGTGGTAGGACATCCTTAAGAAAGCCAGCCTCGCAGTTTGAGAACCCTTGTGAAAAAGCTACCAGTTCTGTCTCTGTGCTGTCCAAGCTGTAAAGTCGTTTATACCACGGTGGTTGTATGACTTGACTCAGTAATATTTTATTTATTAGATTGATATACCACCCTTCATCATAAGATCTCAGGGCGGTTCACAGAATAAAATACCAGATAAAAACAAGCAAATAAGTAAAACACAACAGCAAAACAATAACCCCCCTTCCCACAAATGCATTTAAAAGGCTGTACTATAGAATATTAATCAGCCAAAGGCCTAGTTGAAGAAGAACGCTGGCGCCTCAAAATATATAATGAAGTTGCCAGGTGAACCTCCTTGGGGAGAGCATTCCATAAACGGGGAGCCACTACAGAGATGGCCCGTTCTCGTGTTGCCACCCTCCGGACCTCACATGGAGGAGGCACATGAAGAAGGGCCTCAGATGATGAACGCAAAGTCCAGGACAGTTTTATCTGGGGAGGGGTGGTCCTTCAGGTATTGTGGCTCCGAGCTGTTTCAATACATACTGTTACCCGGTCAATACAGAATTTGCAAAAGTTATATCATGTAGTATGTTAATGGACGATCCCCACCGCACCCCAATAATAAATAAACCATCTGTAATATTGTAATGTGTATGGTGCTGCAACAGCCCATCACTCTTGCACAAAAAGTGTTAGTGTTTTGGAGAACAATGAGATGACTAGCCTTGCTAGTCGTCATCACGCTCATTTGAAGTTGGTTCAAACGTTGATGTTTCTATAAATACGAAAAACAATAAAACTCGCATTACAGAAAGGCTGTGTGTATATTTAGTTGTCGTTTCAAAGAAGCTGTGAAAATGGAACCCACTGCACAGAGTAGCAGGCATCATGATTCTAGAGCCTCTGCCTGGTTTTATGTCTTTGTCTTTATGCTGCCTTTTTTTCTTTGAGTTGAAATAGCCACATACCTACAGAGTTGTCACAGGTTTTGTCAATTATGTTGAGACTCCAGCTTAGAGTTGCCATGTATTTCCTTTATGGAAGCTTTAAAGAAGCTTGAAACGCTCAGCTCTCAAGAGGAATATTGAAGACGTCCCGTGGTTTGACCTGTGACTGGGAAGGGACATTGTGACTACCTGTTGGCCGCTTGTTCACTGTAACGATCATCCTATTGGTAGTAACTCGCAGAAGAGTTGGACTTAAAATTTAAAAATGGCATGGTTCAATTTAAAATGTAATAGCTCCGTTTTGCCCCTTTATATGACCTTGCGTACATGTGAATCATTGCTTCGGTGAAGATCAAAAAGTGGAAGCCCTTGAATAGTGAACTTTTGTCTAGACATTTTTAACAGCAGTTCAGTGATAAAAATTGTGCTCATAAAACCATCAAAGGCAAAATTCTCTGCTCTTTTGTTAAGAGGCTATGCCTAACTTTTCCTACATATATTCCTGGAGAATGTATTATGTTGTTGCTAGCAATAGCGACAGACTAACATTTATTGAGGAAGGAACCAACAGTGAACCAAGAAACTGATTCTTAGAAGGCTATATGAGTGCTGAGCGCTAGAGGCGTATTTCATTGAATGAGGATGCACTGCCTAGTGTTTCTCATTATCCTTTATCAGCTGGTATACACTGCACCTGTCCTAAAAAAATAGCCAATCTGTGTATTGCAAAAAACTATGGTGTCTTAATTCAGCGCTCTAAATAATTAGTTTCTGATACCTGGTGGTGAAAATTAAAGCTAGATGATGCAGTAATTTAATTAGCAGGTGTAGGCTTCTCTGATATGTTAATGTCTGACCATTATGATGATTATTATTTTTAAAGCAGACTTGCTGCTGGTTTTTCCAGTTACTTCTGTTAAATTTGTTAACTCCGTAAAAAATGTATGAAAACTTCAGAGTGCTTTTCGGCTTCTAGGGAACATGGTTGTTGACTTTTGTTTCTCTTTACACAGATGTCGACATGGCCCGCTGGGCAAATGTGTGCACTGTGTACCATTAGAGGTAAGGAGTAAAACTGTAGCTGCTATGGTAATATTTTACTTGTTAAAATGTGTCCTCCCCCCCCCCCCCCGAATATAGTTGCTTTAATGGCAGCAATTGAGAGGACGCTGCTGAAACATTAATGTGTCCTGTCTGTGCTGATAATGGCCAAAGAGGCTGAACAAGTCCCTTGGATATATCTTGTCTGAGCAGTACTTGCATTTATCAGGCTTTTGACATCTGTTTTTCTGCAGTAGTGGATTGAGCAGGCTATATCACTAAATGCTCAAGCAAAGCTCTCTCTTCCCCTGCCCTCACTAAATTTGTGTGCACTTTGCTTTTTTGGCATTATGGATTTTCCGTTCGTTTGCAGAGGTGCACTTCAGAACAACTTGTGCTGTATTCTTATATACTGCAACAGTTCTGATTATTATTTCCTTTCTCAGTTGTGTAGAGATCTTCCGATAGAGACAAACGGGGACACATTTCACCTGTGCCAGAGTTCTCCAGGCATGCTTGATCAGTTAGCCTTTAGCTCTGCCAGTTAAAAAGAAGAAGACTATTCTACCCATGAGACAGGTTGGGTTTCTGAAGACATTTTGAGTGGGGCTAAAACTTCTACTGTCTGGAGAAAGGCCTCCACCATTCTTGTCAGGCTAGTAACAGCTGTGGAAAAGAAGCACAAAGCTTTCTGATTCTTTCCACATTGAATGCTAGCAAAGGAGTTCGGACAAAAACATCCATTTGTTCAGTGATCAATGTGTTATCAAGTAGGTGTCTGACCTGGTTTTCCTTTATGCATTTCTTTTTTTGGCAGCCTTTTGATGAGGATTATTTAAACCATCTGGAACCCCCTGTGAAGCATATGTCATTCCATGCCTACATCAGGAAACTGACCGGAGGCGCAGACAAGTAAGAAACTTGCACCTTTTCTTCAGAGAAAACTCTTTATAGATGATAAAACAGAATGTGAAAATCCTTAAGATTATTTATAGCCGGGGAAACTAATTCACTTCAAGCAGTGGCAAAAAGGTAATTTTCAAAACAGTTTTGCAGAGAGGAGGAAAGATTGAGAACTTCATAGTTATTTCCCTCCCTTGATCAGCAGATCTTTTCCTAAACCAGGACCACAGATGGATGCCATTGGCATAGTTTTGTGAAGGGAGGTTGCATTTATTTAAGTCAATGATTTGTGATCTCATATACATTGCAAGAACACTGCAAGGACTCTGTACACACGCAAAAGAGGTGTGAAACATTCATTGCTTCCTAAGCACCTTGTCTTACCATCACGACGAAAGCAACCTGCAGATGCTCTAGTTGATGTTGATCTTTCACACACAGACTCCAGTCCATGTGTCGCTGAGTCCTGTATCCCTGTTTCCAGCATGTCTTGACATTTTTGCTAATGCCAGCTATAATGAGGGGAGATAGGTTGACTTCTGCAATGCATTGCTAGTTACACCCCACCCCCAGATTTACACTTGGGCCTGGGACATGTTGTGTGTGCAACTATTAGAGCACTGAGCCTGACGAAATGTTCTGATCTGATGTCTGTTGCACACCACTCAGCATAGGAGCTTCTTTTGTTTTTATAAATACTTGGGTGGTAAGTATGTCCTTTGTTTTCCCTGTTTAGGGGGAAGTTTGTTGCCCTTGAAAACATTAGCTGCAAGATTAAATCTGGGTGTGAGGGACATCCCCCGTGGCCAGAAGGCATTTGCACTAAGTGCCAGCCAAGTGCCATCACACTCAACAGGCAGGTAAGTTCAGAACAGCAGAGGCATTTGTTATGTCTGCTGTTTTTCTTTTTGGAAATGAATGTCCAGCTTAGATTTGGGTGCGTTTTTCCCTTGGTGTAAACACGGTTGGTTAGCTTTTGCAGAGGATGACAGGGACACGTTCTTATTCCTTGTAACTGGAGGACTCATGTTCTTGACATGAGATAGGAGAGGAGCCTTTAGTGGATTTGAGAACCACCTGCTCAGATTTCTTAATACGATCACAAAAAGCTGTGGACTTGTAAGAATGGAGTAAGTGGTTGGTGAAAAGGGATCTAGGTCTTATTTTCTTTGAATTCCTGTAATGTATACTGGCTCTGTTCAGTCATAATTCTCAACTGGGTTTTAGATTTAACGTGAAGGAACCGCAGGCTTATGAGATTTGCTTCCTGCTCCTTTGGGTCAGCCACAGCGAGGGAGTTTGGAAGCTTTTGCTTCCATTTTCAACTAACTGATTCATTATGTCCCAAGCCAGGCATACTGGTTAGTTGATTTGGGAGAACAAGCCAACTTAACCAAGGTTAATGACCCTTGCTTGTTTCTGTAGACTGTAGTTAATGCTAACCACGGTTTTAGCTTTGACTATCACAGTCATCCATGGTGAACTGAAAATATAAATGAAAGCTTCCATCTTGTTTCTCATGGCTCCATCGGAGAAGGAAGACAAATATAGTTTGTGAGTCTAAGGCAGGGGTCGGCAAGGTTTACCTTGCCTGGGCCAGATCAATCCCGCAGAGATCCCTCTGTGGGTTGGATTGCGCACGCGTGCTGGCAATTTTCAGTGCCGCGGAAGGCGAGTCCCCACACTGCGCTGTGCTGGTTTAGCACAGCTCAGTTTAGGGGCGGCTTGTGGGCCAGTCAAACGACCTCCGCAAGCCGCTTCTGGCGCATGGGCCTTAGGTTGGTGACCCCTGGTCTAAGGCTCATGTATAGCACTAAACCATGGTTGAGCATTAACAGCTGAACTAGATCTCTGATTTACCGTGTGAGAACTATTGTGGTAGGGGGGATGGGTTTTGAAAAAGTGGTAGAATAGTAGGGGCAAACGATTTCTCTCCACTGTTTTCCTCACTGATCCATAGCCTATACAGCCTAGGCAAGTCAGTTGAGAATAAAGAGGTGTCAGTCTGTGAGACAGAATTGAGTTAGAATATAGCAAGCTCAAATCTTATGTAGACTGGGTGACTGTGTTGAACATCATTGATCCTTATCAAAGGGCTTTGCTTGATACATTATTATGCTTTTCAAACGGCAGAAATACAGGCATGTGGATAACATCATGTTTGAGAACCATACAATTGCAGATCGTTTCTTGGACTTCTGGAGAAAAACGGGAAACCAGCATTTTGGGTACTTATACGGGAAGTATACAGAGCACAAGGACATCCCTCTAGGTATCCGAGCTGAGGTTGCTGCCATCTATGAACCTCCACAGGTAACAGATACTCCGCTGTAAAATGTCTTGGTTTGCTCCATTTGGAAAGGTGCCTGGGAAACAAAATAGACCTTAGCACTTGCTGACACTGGAGTAAAACTGTCAACTTTAAAGCATGCAGCTATTTTGTGGTGACAAAGCCTCTCCACAAATGGCACATGTGTCAGCTTTGTGACTTTATAGTCCTGATACTGTGCATTTATATATGCAAGTAAGTTCTCACTGAGCTCAGTGGGGTCTACTTCTATGTAATTGTGCATGGGGTTATGACTCGCTGTATTTTGGAGGTGAGGCAGTGGTACCGCTTCATACCCCATGGAGAACCTGTCTTGCCCACAGCATTTGTAGCCATCTCTGCAAAGAACCTGTTTATTGTTTGCTTTGGCCACCTTGAGAGAAGCTACTGCCAGGGCAAACAACAAACAGATCACCGTATTTTTCGCACTATAAGACGCACCAGACCATAAGAAGCACCTAGCTTTTAGAGGAGGAAAATAAGGAAAAAAATATTCTGAATCCCAGAGACATGTTCTGTTGCATATGCTGACTGTTTGTGGGTGTGGGTGGGTGTGGAGTACACACACACACACACACACACACACACATAGCTGCACGAAGCCTCTTCAGGGCAGGGGGAGCCTTCATCCCGCTGCCCTGAAGAGGCTTCGCGCGGCTAAGCCAGAAGCTAGAACAGCGAGAGGGATCGCTGCATAGCGATCCCTCTTGCTGTTCTGGCTTCTGGGATAGCTGCGCAGCCTGCATTTGCTCCATAAGATGCGCACACATTTCCCCTTACCTTTTAGGAGGAGAAAAGTGCATCTTATAGAGCAAAAAATATGGTATTTGCAAATATGGCTGCAATTGCTGTGGACTAGACAAATTGACTGGGGCGAGGGGTCAGCGACAACCTCTTCTTTTCCCCTTCTCAACAGAGCTCTAAATGGCAGAAAAGGGTAATTGAAAGAGGCTCTGATCTTATGAATATTGCACGAAGTCCCATTGAATTTGATAGGATTTAGAGTGCAATCCTAATCACGTTTACTCAGAAGTCCTGTTGAATTCAAAGGAACTTAACTCCCAGATAAGTGGGCTTCATTTTGCAGCCTTGGGGAGCAATCCTAATTGACCCCCCCTTAGCCTTGCAGGGCCACCACCATATCCTCAGCCTTCATCACCTGTGAAGATGTTGGGCACATTGTGGTGCAGTGATTGGGCCCAGTGCCTTCTGGATTCCCACAGATAAAAAGGTGGCAGGGGAGCTCCAATGCTTTGCCCTGCTGCTATTGAACTATAGTAGCTTATGGTGGACTGGAAATTTTTGAAGCTGTACGGTCATATAAAGTCACTAGGTGGCACTAGCAGCTGGGTCTCATAGCTGCAAGATGAAGTGGAGTAGTGTGATTCAGATGAATGTTAAGGGGAAACTACAACTTCACAACGGAATGGAAATTTCTAGTAGAATAAATTTGTATAAATATATAATTTTCTAAATTAAGGGAAGGGAGTGTCTACAGCCACCAAGCGAAAACATTCCTCTTTAACTAGGCCTTTTGCTGTTAAACAATCTATAGCCTTTTCAATATGAATGTGTGTTATTGCACTTTTTTTTATTTATGTTATGTATTTTGTGTGGGTTTTTTGGTTAATTGCCCTCCGATCCTTGAATGAAGAGCTGTATATAAATTTAATTAATGGTGATGATAGAGATCTGGTTGGATCAGTGGTTCATGAATTTTTGTTTGGTTTACTAGCCAAGCTCAGTCCTTCTTGATGGCACCCATTCTTGTGACATGCGCAGAGAACTCATGAGAGGGTGTTTTCCTCTATAGCTGGGCTTTTGCAAAAAGTGCAGGCAGCACCTTTCTACTGCTCCCTCCTGCAAAATCTCAACAGGAACGAATAAAAATTAACTTTTATGTTCCTCTTCACTGAGGTGTGGGAGAAGTTTTTCTCCTATAAGCTGGACTTTTGCAGAAAGCACTATTTGTATGCTATGGCTTCTGCCAAAGTGAAGGGAAAGAAACTATCCCACTGCCATGACAGACACACACCAGACTCCCTTGTAAAAAAAACAGGGGCCATTTTTTCCCCTGCTTATATGGATTTTTCAGGAGGTAGGAGCAAAAATCCTCTGCCACTTTACGCAAAAGCCTACCTTTCAGGACAGAATCCATCTTTCCTTTCTTCCCCATTCTTGGAGGAAAGGAAGCGTGGCTTCACTCTCACAAACTGAGTTTGGGTGAATACAGAGGGGTGTTCACCGGATGAAGACAAGGCGCTTGCTGTTGGCAAGGAGGCAAGTTGGTTTATGCAACCTTGCATTGGACAATCTTTTGTAGTTCAGATTGATTTAACTCCTTTCAACTGATGCTGCATCAAACTTAACCCAGCTGACGTATTCACTTTAGAAGGGCATTTCTGGATTTGAAAGCTGCAAGTGATGGAGAATTTTGATCAGCTATTAAAGAGGTTGCTATGATTATCATCCTTGTTCAAAACTATTATTATTATTATTATTATTATTATTATTATTATTATTATTATTATTATTTACTACTACTACTACTACTACTACTACTACTACTACTACTCCACCCATCTAACTTGGTTGCCGCAGCCACTCTGGGCTGCTTTCAACATACATAAAAACGTAACAAAACACCAAACATTTTAAAACTTCCCTATACAGGGCTGCCTTCAGTTGTCTTTTGAAGGTTGTATAGTTACTTAGCTCCTTGACATCTGATGGGAGGATGTTCCACAGGGTGGGTGCAACTACCAAGAAGGCCACTTGTCTTTATAGTTTCTCTGCCCATTATTAGCATCAAAATATATAGCATTTTCCACCATGCAACTTTAACATAGTGACCAGAGAGCAGCAAGTGAGGATACTAGGACCAAGTAGTTTTCACAGCACTTACTAGTGTATCAGGTTGTAGTTGAGGAAAGAGGACAGTCTGTTGTCCTATGATCCTCCTTTGGCCATTTTATAAAATGCTGTCTCAACATATAGTGGTGACCTTGGAAGTGTTGGTGGGGAGCTCCTACTGAGGAGGGAGCTCCTTGCTTAGTCATAAAATATATGTCTGTTGGGTGATTTGAGACATGCATGCAGTAATAATTCATTGGTGCGCTGTTCAGTGGCAAGATTCATGAGTTTCTGTTAAGTTGCAAAATAAACTTACATCAGCGCCCTTGAATCCTCCGCACACCATGAAGCTAAGTGTTGAGCACTTTGTTCGCTTGCCAGTTTGTGTGTTTTGGTATTGCATCATGGTACAATGTGTAGAAACCAACAAGCAGCCATGCTAGAGGGGTTATTCTCTGGTTTTGTGGCTCCTGTGTGATTTATCAAAGCTGCACTAATGCTTGTTCAGCCCAAGATAAATAGATAGCGTCTACAGTTCCCATTTTAGATTCGTGATGATTGGCAGCTATTATGTCGTTGAAACCATGTGAATTAAAAGCATTGAGTTTGGAACTGATGCAAACACTATTGCTGTGATTTGCAAGAGAGGCTGTGTTCCTTGGTATCCTGGCAACCCTTCAAGATCTCTGCTGGCTTGGCCAAAGGCAGACAAGAGTTACAGTAGATCTGAGACACCCTTGATCCAGTTCAGTCGCCCTGTTAGTTGAGATACCACCTGATTTAATGCATCTGTTTCCTCAACAAGAAAACTTTGGGTGGAAGGTGTAAAAATAGCTGATGTTGCCTGTCAGTTAAATACAAGCTTATTCTTTCTGGACGAGAAAAGCCAGCTTGTCAAGTATGTAACAGAATATGGTAGTAGAGTTCTAAGGAGGAAGAATGGGAGGTGTCAATTCAAAATATTGATGGAGGATGACTTTTGATTGTTCCCCTACATTAAAATATATATATTTGCAAGTAGAACAGTGCCACAGCAAAAAGTCAGCCGGGCTTTCTCCCTGATAAGTTAATTATTTACTTGCTGATGAACTTTCACATGGGAAAGCATTCAAAACAGCACCCCCACTATTCAGTCTGAAGTTGTACTTGGTCAGTAGAGCATGAGACTCTTAATCTCAGGGTCATGGGTCAAGCCCAACGTTAGGCAAAATACTTAGAGAAAAACTCTGACTCTCAAAGCATGTTTGAGAGAGAATCCACAATCCAGAGAGAAGTCTCTGCACTCCTGAGATATATTCCTGAGTGCTTTCCCGTATTTTCTGCTTCCATATGGCACAGAATTTGACTTTTGAGATAGAGACTAGCTTGAATGTGAGGTGCTTATGGCAGATTTTTATAGCATGCGAAGGGAAATTATCACTGTTAGCTGCCTGTTAAATTTTCGTATAAGTATTCATATAATACAAATAATGAATCAAGATTAAGGGGAAGAATCATAATTAAAAGTTTAGTCTTAGGAAACACGTATCGTACCATAAGGTGGTTCATAAGTATTTGGAAAGAAAAGAGGCTTCTAATAACTATATAGAATTATTGAAAATCCAGCCTTCTGTTTTCAGTCAGATAAGTAGGAAGCTAAGGAGCAAGGCAGAATTAGATAAGAGTGTCGAAGTTGGAAAGGGAGAGACTAGAAGATAAGAAATCTGTAAATTAGAGACTAGAGAATAAAAGGTTGTGGGTCAGGTGGCTTAACTTAAAATTAATTAATACCTTGTGACACATTAATGTCCATGCATCAAAAAAATATTGCTGGGTGCCCTATATAGGTAAGGAATCCAATGTTAAGCAAACAGTGATGGCGAGGGTAAAATTGCCAATGCGTGAGATACTAGAAGGATTTCTAGATCACAAGCTTTAAACACAATTTGTAAGAGGCTTTGTTTTTTAAAAAATACTTCATTTGCTCCTTGCTTAAGAAGATTTGATGCAACCCCAATGGGGATCACAGCTGGGCAGAGTGCTGCTGAGCTTGAGTCCTGCTTCTGATCTTCCTATGGACATCTGCTTGACCAGTGAGAACAGGATATTGAACTAGATGGGTCATAGCCTGATCCTTCAGGCCTCCTCTTAGATTTTTACGGGTGAAAGAATGTAGGTTTCTTTACAGTTATGTGTTGGGAAATGACTGGTTTTCGTAGAGAAGCATAGCTCATTGTTCAAATTAATATTCAATAGAACCAGCAGTCAATAGCCTGGTGTCACACGTATCAATGTAACTGCAGCGAGACACAGCAGCTTGTCAATATTCATTCTCCTGACATTTCCTATCGTTTCTTTCTCGAGAACGAAACATTTTGTCTCCTTAGGATGCTAAATGTCCACCCCTGTTTGCAAACTGGTTCTCTGTTGCTTTTCTCTTTATTTTCAGATTGGTACACAAAACAGTCTGGAACTCCTAGAAGACCCAAAGGCGGAGATTGTGGATGAGATTGCAACCAAGCTGGGCCTGAGGAAGGTAATAAAAACGTGTGTGGGCCAGGATATAGGGGGAAACCTTTGAAAGGAGCTGGAAGGTTGGCAAATGTAAGGGATCTGGTTTGTTGGAAGCTAATTGGCCTAGTGTTGTTTCAGCATGCAGGCTGTACTGGAGGTTTTGTGACCTGTGCAGCTTTTTGCTGCTGCATAGTCCTGAGCCAACATGAAACTGAGTGGAAAGTGTGGGTTGGTGTAGTTAAGCAGATCTGTGTTGCCAGTAGCACATGCAGATGTGGTTGCATAGTTTTGAATTCCTCAGTCTGCTGATCAGGCTCCTGCTTATCAGCTGTTTATTATAAAGGCAGGTGAAGCAGGAATCTTGGTGCAGCACCTTAAACAGTGCCCCAGCTGTGCTTTTCTGATATGACTGGGGTAGAGAAGATTTCCCCTCTTGGAAATCTCCTCCTTAATCTGCAGACTGTCAGCTTTTTAATCAATTCTGACACCACCCTTACGCAGATGCCTTTCAGATCCATACTTAGTTTTCTTGCCTTTATGAAGATACTGCTTATGTTGCAAAAATAAAGGATAAAATACATTGCTTCCTCACCCCCCAAAAAGGGTTGAGTGGGTCATATAGGGCAGATTAGTCATTCAATTTGGGTTTATATAAGGCATCTGTGTTTAAGATACAAAACAATTTGTTTTTGTTTGAATCTAGCCTTTGTTTTATCCTGGTTTTATGGTTATTTTGCTATACAGATCATCACTAATAACATCTACAAAGCATATCAGGTTTAGCTCTTGATATTTGTTGCAATTGTAACAGCAACATCTGAACAGCAACTGAGCGCTTGAACAGTGAGCAATGGATATGAATACTGTACGGATCTACATTTCAGAAAGGCTTGCACTTCTTTAGCATGATCAAGTGGGATTCAGGAAATAGGAAATTTGAGAGGGTTCCCTTTTAGATTAACCAGCATAGAAACTTGATATCTTGAGAGCACTTCTGTGAACTGCTTTTGACTCTACAGTGTGGACACAGAAAAGTAAATGTATTTTTATGAGTGAGGTGCGGAGGAGAATCCCTGCAGTCTCCAGATCTTTCCATAAGGAGGCATAAAACTGCCGGTCTCTGCAAATGTGTGAATTGTATTCAAATGAAGTCTGTGTAGCTAAGGGAGTAATTTCCTTCAGGCTGCTGTTGAGCAGGCTTTCTCAAAGAGCTTCCTCTAGCCAAGAACATTTTGTACCAATGTGGGAAGGTCACCTTAAAAAAAAATGGTAGAAGAATTAAATGAGCATTTGTGTTTTAAGGTTGGCTGGATATTCACAGATCTGGTCTCAGAGGATACGCGGAAGGGGACTGTCCGGTATAGCCGGAACAAGGTGAGAAGCGAGCTTTTTCTTTTTTGTCCTTGCACTCTTTTATTTGCAGGCTTTGAAGGGGGGGGGGAAACCATCTTAAGCAGAGAACTATGTGTGTAGATTGATGCCTTGCTTTTAAGGGTGGGCCTTGTTTATTAAAATTAGAATATTGCATGAGTTTGGAGGGAATTTAGAGGAGCCATGAATGTTTTAGAATGGAGCTTTGTACGGATAGGATGTCAGGATGGTTTGAAATCTCTCTGGATTCTTGGATACCTGGCGAAGGTGCACTACAAACACAAAATCCTAGTTCTCTTTCCCTTAAATACGACTTCACTTCATCTTGCTTGTTTTTAAAATGTTTCAGCAGCGCCAATACCATAAGATCCCATTGTAACTTGTTCTTGTATCTATCTAAGCTTACAAGACTGCTTTTGTATACCTTCCTTGATTTTCCAAATCTCCCGCAGCTGTGGTCACAGGAAGCAAGCTCTTATTCTGCAGTTTGTTTCAACCCAGCACATAGCAATGTTCCACATACCTGATTATTGTTAATGCTTCCCTCTGCTGGATAATTTCTGTCTAGTTTTCCTCCTATCCTTCTGAATCCTCTTTCTAGGTCTTCATTTGCTGCCCTTACTTGGACTTTCTATAGTGAATTATCTCAACCAACCACTATTCTGTGACCATAACCAAGTACCATAAGCTAATAGGAGGCTTTGCCTACTTCCACTATAGTGAAAATCAGGCAGAAATCTAAAACAGCCTGCTTGCTCATGATGAAGTACACCCCATTGCATTATTCATTTTATAGTTTGATCACACATTGGGGAAATTAACCTTTCATGGGGAAGTTATTGTCTGGGTTCTCCTTCTGCCCTAATTTTGCCACCTCCGTTCTTTACATCAACCAGATGTGAGCATGAAGACCTTGGACCATATGTCAGGCTCAAGATGTTTTTCACCTCAGCTTGTAGACTTTCGTTAGATTCTGGGCAATCTTAACTTCTGCGAATCTGAAAACCAGTAAATTTTTTAGTTGTCATAGTTCTAAAGAGAGCTCATAAAACCTGTGTCCTAAAAGTTCAGCGACCAGAAGCCAAATAAACTTGCCTGATTTATTTCTCGTTTTAAAAAACTCCTTTAAAAAGCTTGGTTTTCCTAGTATGATAGGAATTGTTTGCTGAAACTAAAGCTTTGCAGGTTGTAGTGCCTATGCGTAGTGATGATTTTCCAAGATGGTCATCTGTGCTAGATTTAGAAGTTACTAATCCATGCTTCATTTTAGAAAGCACTCCTGGGTTACCTTAAATGCCACTTGTGCAATGGCTCCGTCTCTTTAACAGTGTCTTGCCTTCTCGCCTTCTTTAGGATGCTTATTTCTTAAGTGCAGAAGAGTGCATCACAGCTGGGCATTTTCAGAATCAGCACCCAAACATTTGCCGCCTGTCCCCAGATGGTCACTTTGGATCCAAGTTTTTCACTGTGGTGGCTACAGGTAAATCAAAACAAAATGCAACCACTTTTGCAAACACCTGAAATGTTTCATAACCCTCCACTTCCACTCCATTAAAGCAGCAAGCTTTTCAGAAATTGAGACCAGTAAAAGAAAACAGTGTTTTTGGCCATGAGGTGGTTTCTAACTGCATGTGCTTAGGAACCCTTTGCAGGCTAAAAAAAAGCCCGCAAACCCAGGAGCAGTGGGGCTTGCATGTGTGCCCTTGCCCCCATTCTCTGTGTTTAAACCTGAGTGTTTTCAACTTTAGTTGAAGAGGAAACCTCCTTCCCCTCCCCAAAATGGAGTTTGGTTATTTGGAAATGCTTATGTTAGTAATGTTAAAACCGTGCATGAATTAAAGCCAGTCATTCTGCCTTCCCATTACATCTTATACTGGGGTGGGAGGTGCTGATAAACAATATGCATCTTTCCTTTCCTTTGGTTTAAGAATCTCCTTGACAAATGCCCCTCCATGTGCAATATTTAATAAAGCTTTTCAGTGGTACCTTTTGCCAAGACGAGGACTGTGTGAGATGAAGCTGAAATCTCCTGATTGTATGAGAAAGTGTTGCTTAGTGCTGCACGCACAAGAAAAGTCTACAGCACAACATAAAAATCACAGTGGCCTGGCCTGGCACTGTACTGTTCTATGATAATGGTGGAAACCCAGTAAAACATAAAACTATTTGCGCATGTAAATGTATAAACTGCGCAAATACATGTGACCTCTTCACTGTATGCAGTCATTTATGTGACTTCTTAACAAATCCCCTCTATCTGGATACCTCTCTTGGAAAGTTGGGTACTGTTTGGCATTTGAAACTCTTAAGCCAATACAGGCTCAGAAGAAGAGTCCTTTGTACAGTCATACCTCGAGTTGTGAGCGCTGTGGGTTGCGAGTTTTCGGATTGTGGATCACACCGAACCCGGAAGTACAGTGGTACCTTGGGTTAAGTACTTAATTCGTTCCGGAGGTCCGTTCTTAACCTGAAACTATTCTTAACCTGAAGCACCACTTTAGCTAATGGGGCCTCCTGCTGCCGCTGCGCCGCCGGACCATGATTTCTGTTCTCATCCTGAAGCAAAGTTCTTAACCTGAGGTACTATTTCTGGGTTAGTGGAGTCTGTAACTTGAAGCGTATGTAACCTGAAGCGTATGTAACCCGAGGTATCACTGTACAGGAACGGGTTACTTCCGGTGTTCACGCATGCACAGAAGCACAAAATGACATGTGCAGAAGCGCCAAATCGCGTTATGCGCGTGCGCTGATGCGGCGCTGCGGGTTGTGAGCGCTGCAGGTTGCGAACGTGCCTCCCGCATGGATCACGTTCACAACCCGAGGTATGACTATACTTAAGGCAGAAAATCTGGATTTGATGAACTTACATTTATTGGCTCAGCGACATCTTATATCCATTTTGAGTGTGCTACAACCTGTGTACATATATACCTTCTCCTTCTTGAGTGTCTTAAAGGTACCTTTTATCTCCAGGTGGTCCTGACAACCAAGTCCACTTCGAGGGCTACCAGGTATCCAACCAGTGCATGGCTCTAGTACGTGACGAGTGCTTGTTGCCATGCCGCGATGCTCCAGAGCTCGGCTATGCAAAGGAATCCAGCAGTGAACAATATGTGCCTGATGTGTTCTATAAGGCAAGTGTGGATAACCTCCATTGACATGTGGTCCTTTCCCATTTCTGGGAAAGGGGTATGGTTCACTCTCTTCTTTTCTGTAAGGTAACTAAACAGTAGTGGCAAGCTATGGAGGGTAGCCCTTTCCCAATACTTAAAGTCTGGAATTTCCTTCTGCCCTTGGGAGGGTGCTTAGCCTTCTCCTGAAAGGCTGTTGGAAGCCTAGGCTAATGGGTTTTCATGCCCAAGCTAGCTGTCAAAGAAAAAGGTGCACTAGCTGTTCTATCATCTTTCTCTGGGTTGATTGCTGCATGGGCAGCAGTTTTCCTGGCACCCCCTTCCTTCCTCTCCTACCTAGCTCTGGAGACAACCTGTCTTGTCTGCCCAGTGCATTGGAAGGTGTTGCCACTGAACCATATCTCCTGTCTACATTGGCATGTTTGGCCCGTGTTGTTCAGAGCGGTGCATCAGCGTTGGGGAGCCACCTAAGTCAAGATTCTGCCATGGCTCCACAGTTGCTGCTTTTGATGTTGTCTCTATCGGATCCACAACAACACCTCTGAACCTTAAAATTATAGGGCAGGCATAGGCAAACTCGGCCCTCCAAGTGTTTTTGGGACTACAACTCCCATCATCCCTAGCTAACAGGACCAGTGGTCAGGGATGATGGGAATTGTAGTCTCAAAACATCTGGAGGGCCGAGTTTGCCTATGCCTGTTTTAGGGGGTCATCAAAACAGTAAGCTGTTGTATTGACTGAGTATAAATTGGATCATGCATTCTTGCACACACACACACACACAAGCTTGCAAACAGCAGTTCAGCAATATGTATGGAAATACAGATTTGCAATAGTTTCTTGCATAAATAAGCTCAATTTCCCTTTTCTTGAAAATCCTCCTATCATACTCCAGATCCTATTCAGCTTCAGTCAGAGGTAAGCTACTTTGTGCCCCCTATCGGGCCCTCTGAATTAATGATGCCACTTGTGTTTGGCTGTGACTGCCACCCCTCTTGTTGACTTCGGATTCCTGACTAATGTTTGCTGTTTCCTTTGCCCAATTATGCTTAGGTGAGATGCTCAGTGAAGCAAAACGATGCAGCAATAAAAGCTGCAGGTTTCTGACAGTCAGCGAGAATAGTTTTTGTTACGTAGGATATACTTATAAGACACCCGGTGAGCAGCATCAGTTGCTGCATAGTGACAAGTAGCAAAATAGAAAACGTGGATTCAGAGAAGGTAAATTTCGTGGTGGGGAAAGAGGGAGGATGAGAGCTTTGAGTGGAGAACGATGTAAAAAAAGGCATGGGTAGATCCAGAAGATTGGGCAGCAGGTAGGATATAAATAATTCCTCTGTTCTGTTAGTACAAGCAGACAGCATTTTTCTCCCCCCCCCCTTATGTCTGCCTTATATGTTGCTATTCAAGAAACAAAAAATTTGAGATATTTTCAGTACTTCACTTTGTGTGTATGTGTGCTTTCCAAACCAGAAAAGTCTGAAGCAGACTTTAGAAGACTGAAATCTGATTACTCTCTTCTTTTTTTAGTATTGTGGTTTTTTTATCCTCTCAGCAAAAGTCTCCCTAAGATGGCAGCCTTTTGTAAGCAGTAATTAGTATGTGCAGCCGACACCCAATGCACAAAGTGTTGACGGTGGCACTCTGGAATGGGAATTTACTAAGGCCTCCGCTATCAGTCCCACTTCTGTTTACTTGTACAGTGTGAAGCCATTTTGTGTAGGGTTCTCACTTACACTTTTCAATCCTGCAGTACAGAAATTTCCAGCTATGGCTTGTGACTCAAAATTACATTGCTTCTACTTTCTTTGAATACAACCTTGCCTGGCTATATAGCTGTCACTTGAATTGATCACTGAGCCTTTAAAATTCAGGCTGCTCGGAAATATACTCTGGAATTCAGGCAAGTGTTTCAATAATCCTTGAGCCAGATGCAACGTAATGAAATCACTGGAAAGTTTAGTAAATTCTGTGTTTAAGGACCATTTGGGCCTTGATAAATGTGGAAGACCTGGCTCTTTAGACAATACTTTATCACAGATTTTGTGAGTGACAGCTTCATAAAGGATCGTTAAGAAATTGTCTTGATGCCAGAATATCTCTGGTAGGCTCTAGCCCTGTTAGAATACGAAGCACAGCCTTAGTCGTCAAGTACGGCTTTTCTTATTTTATTTGGCTGGTTATACTTATATACTTTTCAGTTCCTGCCTTGTACAGTAGGGGAGAGGTATTGTTTATGCCATATGACTTTATGACAACTTAGCGGGAACAATTTGTGGTCACCTTTTACATATTCAGAAAGCAAGAGATCTGCATCCATTTGCAGAAAACATATGAGCAAAATAATCCAAAGGTTCTGAGAATAAAATGTTTTCTTTTTTGAAGTCCATTTAGTGTGTTTTGAACTTTTCACTCTGTCAAGGTTATTTTACCGTTCTTTTCGTAAAAGGCAGGTGTGTTGAACCGAAGGTGAGACTGTCTCAGAAGGCTTGCAAATGCCATTTAATGGGGAGTTGCTGCAAGGATGAGCTCACATATGCTTATAGATTCCCTTCCTTTTAATATATGCTAGTTGGCTCGCTTTGATGCAGTGCTTATCTGGGGTGCTGGGCTGTTGGCCCAGAGAGGGAAGCTATCTGTAAGCCTTGGATAGTTGCCACCTGTGCCCTCATGGCGCCAGGTGGATTGATGGGAGGTTCTGGCCAAACTGATGCATGCTATCATTTGTATAAGTAACGAATGAATATTTTTCTGGGTGCAGACAAGTCATGGCAGCACCTCACTGCTGTGGTGTCTGACCCACGTCTGTAGTGGCTTTGTCGGGTTTGCAGGCTGTGTTGAAAGCTTACATTTCCCTTTATTATAGCACTATTCTGGCGTTCTTGACATCCTCCTTTGGTATCCCTGCAGCAAACCATTTTTTGCACAGACCCTCCTTTGGGCCTGTGGTTCAGAACAAAAGGTTGCCTTATTTTCTCCGTATTCTGTCCTTACCGTGGTATTAGGAGCACTTAACACTCAACGCCCCATTCTTGTGAGATGAAGGAATATATTTTGATCCAGGCCAGGGGTTTAGCTAAGGGAGGCTGTTGTCCTGCAGTGTTGGTTTATAACATGCCCAGAACAGGAAGACGTTAATGAGCTACTTGGACTAAATTATTTATTGGGGTAAAAGCTTTTTAAAGGTTGGTCTCTTGGCAGCCAGCTACTACAAACCAGCACAACTACCTTTCCAGAAAATTAGGAGAGATCTGCACTGGAGCTTTTTGGAGAGTGTGTGTGTGTGTGTGTGTGTGTGTGTGTGTGTGTATGGGTTAAGCACTCACATGAAAGAGCTTTTAGAAATTTGTTGGATCCGCCCCAAGAAGCCAATGTTTGTGTAATGTGGAGTACATTTATCTCGCAAGGTTAGCAGCAGTTTAAATACAGCAGAAGCTATTGAACCCCTGTGTCGTCTAGCTGGGTAGGAGAACAGATGCTCTTTAAACTCCTGCAGGCAGAGAAGAGGTGATGTATGTAAAATCAGAGAGACTTGAAGCGGTGCCTATGTGAAACTTTGCTCATTGCATAAAGTATACAGTCCTTGTATACTGTTTCTATATTTTTGGAAAACGTTTTTTCACGAAGTTGTCTCAATTGCTTGCTGCACGAAAGAAGCCCATGTTGGGATCAAAGCCACACGTCTAGGGGAAATGGCTGAGCGCGTTACTGGCTGCAGGGCCTCAGTGAGCCTAGAGGTGCTTAAAGGGCAAATAACAGGCTTCTTCTCTCTTGAGCCATCCTTGGGTGGTGCGCATCAGTGCGTGTTTGTGGGACAGGGCCGGAGGCTGTTGCACCCATGACGGCATGTTCCAGCCATTGCTTGTTCCCATGAGAATCAAGTATGACTCACTCATATCTCAAAAAGCACCAAAACAGGAAAACCAACAGCACCAGGTTTGCTCCAACTTTATGGAGCCAGGCATTTTTCTGACGCCTCTGGCCGTGCAAGACTTTTATGTCTTTACCACTCTCTTTATTTTGGCCCCTTAAAGACTAAATCAGCACTGGCAGCAATGCTTTTAACTGCATCTGGATGCTGAAATTTGACTGGTGTGAAGGGCTTGAGGCTTATGCTGGTGTGAACATTAGGAGTTTTGAGAACCAGAACAAAAAAAGCTGTTTAAATAGCTGTTCTCACTGTTGAGGAACACCTCCTCCCCTCACCCACCAATGGAGAGTGTGTCTGGAATGGAAAGTCTGATTCCCTGTGTTATTTATTTCATGTATTAATCACTTCCTATGAAGCATCTCAGTACAATACAATACAATACAATACAATACAATACAATACAATACAATACAATAAACATGTATAAAACAATTACAGATATAAAAACAATTTAAAATCCAGTGCAGAGACTGACTGAAATAAAAAAAATCCACTGAGGACGCCTTGCTGAAAGCAAGAAGTCTTCAACCAGTGTTAAAAAGACGACAGAGATTGTGCCTGTTCGATATGTAACAGGAGAGCATTCCAAGGGGCAGGTGCTGCCACACTAAATGCCCAACTCAGATACCATGTGGAATGGACTTCCTGATAAGATGGCATCTGAAGGAGGCCCTCTTCTGCAGAGCATAGTGATTGCTTTAGTATATAATGGCTGAGACTGTCTTTTAGTTATCTTAGTCTCAAGCTGTATAGGGCTTTGCCACCGATTCCAGCACCTTGAACTTAGTCTGATAGTTAATTAAGAATTAAGGCAGCCTTTATATCATTATCATGCATCCAACACCTGAGTAATCTGTAATGGTTTTTTATGCTTTATAAACTGCTTAGAAGCAGTTTGGCATCATGTAGTATATCAATTACTTGATAAAAGTACATTTCTCTGCTTTTCATCTGGATGTGGGCAGGCAGGGTATTTGCGACTTCCTGTAGCACCAGAAATAAGAGTTGCTAGGTTAACCATTTATAATGGAGAAAGGGCTAATTGCATTATTTTCAAGAATGTAGGAGTCTTGCATATGCTATCTTAGAAGACAATTCTTTCCTATCTCAACCAGTTTCCTCTTTCCAACTTACTTAAGCTTGGAGTGTATTTTGCCCTTGCGAGTCTGAATAAGAGAAGGCTGAATAATATGCTGCGTTCCTTTCATAGGTCTTTATCGAATGTCAACAGATACCAAGCCTAGAGGTTTTATAGGGCTGGGGGAGAACTTCTGACAAGCAGATGTTGTTTGACTTACATTTCGCATAACACTAGATGTCTATAAATTTTAGATCTCCTTTCCTAAAATATATTGGCATTAGTTATCATAGCATAGTCAGATGAAATCACTGGAAGCCGTGAGAGCCGAACACTCTTTAAAATTTGGCATTTTCATCCATTTGCAATTTGCATTAATGGAGAGCAGTTCTCCGTTTTTATGTTTCTGGGTGTTTCAAACACCTCCTCTTCTTCCTGAAGCAGCATCCAGCCAGTCTGCTAAGTTTGACTTTCCATTATCTGGCTGTCATCTTATTGGGCACCCCTGTGAGTCTTGTGCTCTTGAAGTTGGTTGCTGCACCGCAGGACTCCAGCTCTAGACTTATTTCATGGATGTCTCAACATTCCATCAAATGCAGCGTGCCAAAAAAGAAAAGGGAGGGGGAATCCAAAGGGGAATCTGAATTTTATGGATCCTTTGAAGCAGAGTAGCAAAGGTTTAGTGCTTTTGCAGGACTCTGCTCCCTTGTTGACTTTTGAAAAATACATATGATCTTAGGACCAATGCAAAGATGTCATCTTTCCCAGTGAGTTATGTTGTTATTGATGTTCTAACGTCCAGGAAATGTTTGGGGTTGGTAGAAGATGAAAGGCACATGAGGACACTTGTGTTACCGATAGACATTTTCCCCTTGCACCGTTCTTTTACAGACCGAAAAAACTGGATACGGTTTTGCATTTAGGCTGTCGCTTCAGCTTTGTATGGTACGCTGGTCTAAAGAATTGCCAGCTGCTAGATTTTAGTATGATATATCAGGTTTCCTCTTGTCAAGTCATTCCAGTGGCAATACTGGAAGGCCAAGCACTCTCTATTAAGAGCTGCCTGGTACTTGTTTTCTTCTAAAAAACCAGGACTCCTGGGTATTGTTGAGTTATGAGTGCTTGATGTGTACGAGACCTTTAATTCCGTCTGGGGATAAATTGAGAATCCTGATGTTCTGTTGATGTTGCCTTGAGACGGGGACATGAGATGCCGAGCACATACTTTCTTGGTTGTTGGAATCATTCAGAATATTCAGGATTCCTTTGCCCAGCCTCTTCCCACTCCCCCATATTTATAGAGCTGTACAGGGTTCTTTATGCCAGATTTCCAGTGACATATCCACTGAAATGTTCTCATCAACTTTCCTAGTTCCCAGCTTGCCTTTTGCTTATGAAACATCTACTTTCTAGCTCCAAATAGCCTGTTGTGTACCCCATTGCTACAGACTAGTTTTCTGCCCCCTACCTACTTTCTCTGGCCCCAATATAACCCATTTATACACTTCGCTACTTTCTTACTTCTTTTTTAAGAGGAAAGCAGAAAACTAGCAAATACCAGGATTGCCAGTTCAGCCGGCACTAGAATGGGGGCTATTTATCCCCCACATTTATTCTCAGTGCAACTCCTCTCTCATGTGGAAGAGTGACCCTGGTGACTCATATTTCAGCTTGTCATTCCACATGCCTCTCCATCCTTCTCTGCAGTGCTACTGTCTACCGACCTGTATCGCCTATCTGTACTTGCACATTTAATTGTGCTGGGGATAGGTAGTTTCATCAGCCCAGAAGGTTTTCATGTAGTTGTGTCAAGGCACTGCGGACAGGATGGTGGTCCCAGACAGGCTGGACAACGTGTTGTACTTCCACAGCTGGAATTTTTTTTATGTTTTGCAACACGTTGCATATAAGTACAGAATGGTGTATGTTGATAAAGCTCCCAAAAAAGGTTTCGTTTAGTAGTTGCTGTGACTGTTCACTTAAGGAAACAATTTCTCGTATATTAAGCCTAATTTGAGTCTCCTTTTCTATGGCTAAGGACCCCTGCCCACTCTCCTGCATGTGTGCTATTAGGTAGCCCAGTCCCTGCTAAAACTCCAGGCTATCTGGGAGTCGGAGACTGAAACCCACATTGCCATTTCCAGGGCTTCCTCAATCACGGGCAGATGTTTTTTGGCTTGTCAAATCAGTTGCAACCATTCTCAGCCAGGTAACAAGCAGCCCTGTCATTTCTTGCTGGGGTCTGTGAAAACTTCTCCCGGCTGAAGCAGCAGGGTGGCAGAAGCATTCTGTTTCCAGACCAAAGGTGTAGCTGAGGTTTATGTGTGTGCATTTTAATTCAGGATAAGGTACATATAGCAAGGTTAAGACTCTAGGAATGTAATCCTTTGCATGTCTACTCAGAAGTAAGCCCCACGGAATTCAATAGGACTTCCCCCACAAATAAGCCTGTATAGGGTTGTAGCCTCAGTCACTTACATATGGGGAGTATTTGGGAGCCCAACAAAGTCCCAGTGTTAAGTCATCTATAATCCTGATTACCCCATTTTTGCCTTTCATCACCATAGAGTGCTGCAGCTGCGACACATGCAGTTCGTTAGGAAAGTAAATAAAACAGGAAGTATCACAATGCCAGCCCATTAGTTTGCACAGTGCGTAATTTTAGCTTACGAAATGCATTGTTGCAGAATGATGTGATGGCAGCTCACTGGGCTTTTAAACAATTGTTAGACAAATTCATGGATTATAGTAAAAAATAATAATTATGGCATAAAAACTGAAAGGAGACCCATCCTGCCCACAGACTTGCAATTTAGTATAATTCAAGTCCAACTGTAGGTCCGAAATGGGGTCTCTTCACAGCTGTGAGCCACGTTAGCTGAACAACATCTCTGCTTACCAGATGCTGGAGACAGTGAAGTGGCTGCAACCATATTATGTTGCTTGTGAGCCACCAAAGCCATTTAGCTGTTGCGGCTGGAAATCTGGACCTTGATATGACCCAGCAAGGCAGGTTTTCCCCCCTTTCCTGCAGCCATAGATCAAAGCCCCAGCACTGTTGCTGTCCTCTAATCTCTAAATCTTAATTGTTTTTTCATATAAAGGGTTACCTCCTGACAGTATGCTTTCAGAGCATTTCTCTTCCTGCCCCCACCAATAGCTTTGACAGTAACACTCCTGCATTTAAGAGCTTGCCAAGGGCCTTAGTCATAGATGCATCCTTGACGTTCAGAGATTTCTTGCCTCGGCTTGTTGGGTAGAGGAAGTTCTCTTGTAGCAGCTGCTTGCTGCTGTCATTTACTCCTTTCCCAGATATGCTAGTGGCCACGTATTGGCAATCTTTGTAATATTGAAAAGATTGACCGGCTCTGCATACACATTTTGGTTATGCGCGATCAGTTATAAGGACTGTATCTTCAGAACAATCCACACATTTGTACAATGCTGGATCTTGAAATAAAATACTTAAACCCCACACAAGTTCTTGCTTTGTCTGTATTTGTTCTTTCCACTGTACTGTTCTACTTCAATTGAAGTAGCAGATGTGAGGCACCATGATAGTGTCAAACGGTACCTGTACCTTGAAGCATTCCATCCAGCTGCTTTTGCCTGTTCGCGTCTTGCTTAAAGATTTTGCAAGAGGCAAAAATATCCCGTCGGCAATAGAGAGAAGTGTTGCAGACCAACTGCTGAATTTGTACCAGAGCTCTTCCTCAAGAGAGGGGTTAAAATAGGACGTTTCTCCTTGCTAAAGTATTCAGGTGTGGTTGGAAAGCTTGGGTAAGAACTAAATGCTCCCACTTCCTTATCTTGCAAAAGCAAATCAAGGGTAGATGTTAGAGCCCCTATATGAGGGTACTATCTCTGGTGGCAAATAGCTCTCTTTGGAAACCAGGTCTGTAGCACCCTGCACATTTCATTCCATCAGTCCCCAAATAAATATTTGCAAGGAAGGTATTGTTTCCCTCACTGTCTCCCAACTGAAGTTTGTTAAGGCCTATAAAAAATGTAAATTGCTAATACAGTAACTTGTGTGCATGTAGTGAGGGTCATGAGTCCCTACCTTTCCTTTTGAGGGACAGGATTTACAAATACCACTTGCAGTGGAGAAGATAGAAGGTTCTATTTTATCGATAGGGGATGCCATTCAGATTTTAGTAACTGGACTTTTAAAAAAATAAAATGTAAAAAGTGTTTTTCATTTAAATCCCTGGAGGGAAATATGAAAGTCAACAGGTGCTGGAAAAAAATGTCTCTGCATATTAGAACTTAATTGGATTTGAAGATGCGTTCCAGGTGGGCTAATTATATGGGTGGTATAGCAGGTTGCTTCTTGCACAGGCAGATTTACAAGTTGGTTTCATTGGATTTGATCTTGCTCTTTGCAGCCTTTTCAAGATTAAGGGCTGGCGCGTAGAACAGCTGCTCATGTTCTGCTGGCTGAATGCTGCAATGTAGAGCTAGAAGTATGGGAAGTGTCCCTAGAAAAGGCATAGGCACCTTTTCCTCCCTTTACACCCTGCCCCCCAAAAGGGAAGAGGCACGGGATGAAATCCTGTGGAGCACAATGAGTATTGACTGCTCCTGTAGAAAAGCGCAAGATTCCCCAAATAAATGCTGTGAAGACATGCCCATAAAAAAAGAAATGGGCTTTTAAGCTAGTAAATTCCATCAGAAAAATTCCATCCTCCTCCCATATCTCCTGCTAGAGCTCAAGATATCTAAAGGCTCAAGCCCCTGGGCTTGTTGTCGAAGATATTACAACACCAAACAGTCTGTCTTATTTGAGAAATGAAAAGTATCTGTGAGTTTTTCCTCTATAATCAGCATTTCTTTAAAAGAATGCCTACAGGCTTATCATGTTTTGGGCAGGTGTCTGATTGGAAATGCCATGGATTTTCCTACAGTGAGAGAGGTCGGTGATAATTAATAATGTGCTGCGTGTTTCCACTTATGTATAAACAGCTGCTTTTTTCCATGAATCTTTCTAGTCATCTTTACACACAAACTGGGTTGATGAAACTTGGCATGTTCATTGTTGCTTGTTCTTTGGAATTTTTAATTTTGAGAAGCGTTACCACCTCCCCCCATTTGGGAACGTGGTGAAAATTCACCAAAGAGCACCCCACAGTTTCATATCAGTAAACTGAGGAGCAAACCTTGGTGAGTCTAGGAGAGGGTTTTCCGATTGCCCAAAAATTGTTGCTCTGAAATGGATTTGTATTGCAATTTGCATGAGGTACAGAGAAACTTCCCTAAGACCCTCATGCTCCATGACAGCAGGGAAACAGTCTTCCTGGACAGAGCTATCTCACCCCCAAGGGGCTTCATCTAGCAACTTCTCTGCCTCTCTCTGGGTCAGCTACCTTGGCCCCAAAGGAATGAGCTCACATCAAGCACACACCCACAACTTCTGTTCAGCAGGCAGATAAGCATAAATGTGACATTTTGTGTAATACGCTAGGTAGCCCCCAGCCCCGATCTGCTGCCTTTATTAAGTAAGCTTACTTGGGAGGTTGGGATTTGTTAGAAAAAAATATTGGCAGGGGTAGTAGTCTGCCCTTGACTCCATGCCAAACTCAACTACTTAGCTCACTTGTTACCTTGGCTTGGCAATGGGGCTGAGATGATGCTCACCTCTTGCTCATGGAACCCCTTGGTTACCTGCAGAGCGAGAAATGGCTTTTCATACACGCATAGCACAGTGTGCTCCTGGCCACCTCTTTTGTTGAATATCAGAAATGTTCTGTTCAAAAATTGAATATAGTGGTACCTTGGTACCCGAATGACTTAGCTCCAGGATGCCACAAACCCGGAAGTGAGTGTTCTGGTTTGTGAACGTTCTCCGGAAGCCGAAGGTCCAACGCGGCTTCCGTTTGAGTGCAGGAAGCTCCTGCAGCCAATCAGAAGCCGCACCTTGGTTTTTGAACAGTTTCAGGTGTTGTACGGACTTCTGGAACGGGTTAAGTTCACCGTACATAGAAATTCAGTGTGATCTGGATTTTTCTTAGTTCTCTGGGTAAGAAGGCAACAGTCTTAAATAAGAAAAAGATGAAAATTTGAATCTGTAGCTTTCAGAATTGTAGTGATGACCAAAGCATTTGCCTGCATCTTGAAGTATTGATTAGCAGTGCTCATCAGAAATGTCAATCTTAGGACTTTGTCTCCCTTTCTGACTGCTTGCAGTGGAGGTGTGTGTGTGTGTGTGTGTGTGTGTGTTTCTGTGTTTCTGTTTCTACACCCATCCTCAATCTTCCTGGCAATAAATCAAACATGCAGATTGACAGCTGTGTCCGAGTACTTGTCCTTGGGATCTGCCTCATAGTCACATTTTGCTTTTGGAAGCTTAGCAAATGTAAACTTTTATGTAAGGTCTCTGATTGGAAATTACAAATGTATAATTTATATAGGTCTGAGTGAATGATTTATATCCTGTTAAGTGGTGATTTAGGTGGAAAATACAACCCCCACTTGCAGAATGTTTAATGAAAAGTGTCTGTTCTTACGAATTTATTTCTGAAGCAGTGTTTGAGCTCGGTGTGTTTGACATAAATCAGGTCTAATTGTCAGTTTGTGATTAATGAACATATGCTAGTCATCTCCCCCCCACCCCATAATTGAACTTGTGTTCAATTCATCAGACAGAGCGCAACAGGTTTAGGCTTTGTCAGATTGTGTGCCTTTTCTAGCCCCTGATTTCAGAGAGGATGGCTTGGGGCTTCTCCTTTTTTTGAAACTGCAGAGGGATGGGAAAATGAGACTTTATTTGAAGGCTAAGGTTTTTGGATTCAACAGGGCAGCTTGTCAAAATGTCAGTTGGATTGGCAAAGTCTTGGAATGCAAAGGCAACACAGTCCAGGCTGATCTGCTAGACCAGGGTTTCCCGAATTTGGGTCTCCAGCTGGTTTTGGACTACAATTCCCATCATCCCTGACCACTGGTCCTGGGCGTAAAATCTGTAGAGGTGTGGGAGGATTCCCATGTTCTATTTAAAATATGTGACCAACAGTACAATCTGTTCTACAGTGCAACGTGGAACAAGTCCTGAAAGGTCAGTTTGTATATGAGAACCAGAAGCTCTCTTCCTTGCTCCCCCAACCTACCCCCCGCTTTTTAAAGACCCTTCAAAAATTGCTGCCTCGTTAACACTAATAACCATTTCAGTAAGCCTAGTTCACATAGAGATATCTCCCTGCTATATTGCACAAAGGATGGCTGAGGGATGGGGGGAGCACTTGCTTTGCCTGGGCAGTACAATTGTCCAAACCTAGGATGGAATAATTGTGGTAGATGGGACATCTGTGTAACTCCATGAGGGGGTGAATTGGGAGGGCATGCTAAATCAGGCTTGGCATCACACCTACTTTTTTGTTGGTAGTAAGGCATCTTTAGTTGTTCTAGACTTAAGTTATTTCATATTACTACAAAACTGTTAACCTTACTTGGTTAGATATGCATTTGATGCAGGGGTGAGTGGCTTCTGTCTTTCATAGTCTACACTGAAAAACAAAGAAACGCAGCCACAGCCTTGAATTCCCACGTTCCACTTGATATGTGTGTAAATTTCTAAAGCAAGTGTGTGTACTTGGGATCTCTGTATAGTTATGGTGTAATCGATCTTCAATATATAGTCATGTTTAAGAATATAAGTTATTCCTTACTGGACCAGATCAAGATCCAGTTATGCAGCTTTCTTTGCAAGAATCCAGTTAACCAGATTGCTGTGATCCACTGAGAATTAGCCAGTAGCCCACATGCAGCACACCAACCCGATCTATATTTCTCCTTAGCAATTTTGCATTGATCATTCAATCTAACCAGTAGACTTCTGTTGTTTCAGGATATAGACAAGTTTGGCAATGAGATTACTCAGCTAGCTCGTCCACTCCCTGTGGAGTACCTAATCATAGATGTAAGTATCCGTTACGCTTTTCTTTTTTTTTCTTTTGCAGAGAGAAATAAAAACGGGCTAACTTCACCCCAACACTGAAGTTGAAATTTTTCACTTTGTTCCTTTCTTTAGCCGCCCTGCCTTTGTTAGGAAGCTAAATGTTAGCAAGCAGCTCGTAAGTCAACGCGGTTTTATTTTGGACTAGTGGTGATGTGAAACTTCAGAAAAGCTTTTAGCCTCCTTGTTAGGTGCTGCTTGGAGCACCTCGCTGCTCTTGCGAAATGACATTTATCCATTAGATGAGTAGAAACTGTCACCCCCCCACAGAGATGCTGGTGATTACATCACCAGGAGCTTGTTAGCTAGTGTCGGTTGTGCCTTTCACTGGAGTGATTAAGCAGTCTGCTGCTTATAGTGACCGAGCCAGACATGGTTTGACTGTCTGGCTGGAAAACGGGTGGCTTTCTGATGTGCAGTAAGGATATATGTGCATGGTATCAAGGAGCAATAAATGGCCACGGAGCTTGGATTTAGCATTAAAATGATGGGAGGAAACTATTCTACCAGATGGGAGCGTGTAGTAGTACAGTGATGATTCATCAGCAGACAATATGATAGTACAGGCACCAGTATGATTCACTGCAGCAGCATGTAATATAGGCTGGAAACTTGAACATGGTCCTCCTCCTTGTCCATGTATTTACATAGCTGCTCAAGCGTTGGGATACAGGCATTTAATGCCTGATTCATGCCACAGTGATGGCCATTGTGTTGAGCCTGCAAACTTTGTATTCCAATTGACAGCCCAGAAACATATTTATTACCCAAGCAGTGAAGGCATCTGTGTGTGTGTTTTGGACTACCTGGGGTATAATTAAAATGAAAGGAGATTGACAGAACGTGTACTTAGGAGGCGTCTGAAAAAAGAGACAAAACCGAATTTCTGAAGCCTCTCTTTACGGTTCTGCTTTTTTGTTATTCTCTAATGACTTGAGCTATTTCTGCAACTTTGGTTTTGGTTGCAAATTTTGCCGATCCCCGATTGAAAAGTCCTTTATCGGTAAGGCTCCATAGAATTGCAGTTGGGATATGCTAGCTCCTCACTTTCAGATATAACAGCTTGTAATATTAGTCCGCCTTGGGCAATGAGTGGGAGAGCAAGCAAGCATGGTCTCCTCCCTGCTGGATCCAAAAATCACAGCCACCTCACATTAGCAAAGTTTACAAGCCCTCCAGAAGATGATGTGATTTTATTATTTAAAAAAATGCAGTTTCAGGAAGGGCATTGATAGTTTGAACTGCTGAAGACTTCAGCCCAGTATTCCTTCCTATTCTGTATCAGAAGATGGACCCACTCTAGAACAGCCAATTCAAGCTTGCATGTTCCTGAATCAGCCGTGCTTTTTGAAAATGAATTCCTTGTTGCACTCTGCTTGTTTAGCCATGCATGCTGAAGTATCTCCTTGGGAAATAAGGTGGGCGTTAGATTGAGGCCTAAGCATGGAACCCAACGCAAGAAATAAGGCAGTCATCATCTCAACCTTTTTTTCTTTTTTTTAAATTTAAGATTACTACTACGTTCCCCAAAGATCCAGTTTACACATTTTCTATTTCTCAAAATCCATTCCCTATTGAGAATCGTGATGTTCTGGGAGAAACTCAGGTATGTGCAAATCATATTTGGGGTGGGTGCCGGGGTGGGAAGGGGGGCGGCTTTAAACAATTTAACTGACTTTAATGTTTAAAGATCATAGGATGTTGTGCAAAAAAACAACAACAATGGTTGGCTGCAGATGCTAAGTAGTCTAAAAAGCTCCCATTTGCAGTTGGTTATTGTGCTGAATTTGTGTGTGGGAGTAGCAGTTCTGTGGGGAGAAATTGCACATAATCACATAAAATGTACTCTTAACTGTGAAGTATGTACATCAGAAGTCAGAACGTGGCTTGCGTAGATGATTGTAAGAGAAACGTTCTTGCACAATTCCTCATTTCCCCCTTAGAAACAGAAATGTTGCATTTTGCATCCCAGTAATAGGTCTCCCCAATGCACACAAGTATTTGTAGGTGTGTGCCCCTTCAGTTATCCTCTTCCTACTACTGCTTGGGCATAAGGTCCCCTGCAGTATATGGCGGAAGGAAAAGCATCAACACTGTGAAGAAAGAGCTGCGCTTGGGAGAGACGACACCCTAATCTGCCTTGCCCTTTCTGTTCCTGCTGCGGACACAATTTGAGCTTGTGTCTGTGGAACTGCTGGGTCTAGAAACAAATAAGACTAGCTCAGCTTTTCATTCTAGTTATCCTGGCGACTCCTGTCAGCCAGCAAGGTCCACATATAAGTAAGTAAGTACATTTTTATTTATACCCCGCCCTCCTCAGCCAAGACCGGGCTCAAGGCGGCTAACATCACATATCAAATACATTAAAACACAATCAAACAATTAATTAATATACAGCTTAAAAATTAGAATCAGGATACAATTAAATGACTGCCCATGAATAATAATAATAATAATAATAATAATAATAATAATAATAATAATTTATTATTTGTACCCCGCCCATCTGGCTGAGTTTCCCCAGCCACTCTTACAGCCATAGGGGTCGGGAGCCTCAAGTATTCATCAGGGCCAGCTATCCATGTTGGTCCCACATGAGCCGATAAAAGGACCAAAGAGGTAACTTACATGGTCCCATAGAGGGGGGGGGTCAAACTGGTCCCAGACAGAAGGCCAGGTGGAACAACTCCATCTTGCAGGCCCTGCGGAAAGATGTCAAGTCCCGCAGGGCCCTGGTCTCCTGCAATAGAGTTTTCCATCAGGCTGGGGCCAAAGCTGAAAAGGCCTTGGCCCTGGTTGAGGCCAGTTTAACCTCCTTGAGGCCCGGGACCTCCAAGATATTATTATTTGCGGACGCTAAGGTCCTCCGCGGGGCATACCAGGAGAGGCGGTCCCGTAAGTACAGCCTTGTGCATGGAACGTCCTTAGTTTAAGCCTCTGGTTAGAAACAGTGAATGCAAGTGAAAAGTAGTGTGTCTGTCCCTAGTTGCCCTGGGTGGCTATTTCAAGTAGCTAATGGCAGATGCTTTTGAAGAATACTGAGCCAGATCAAGAATGGTCTAAACTTTCTCTGGTGCTCTGTCCATTCATTGTTGTTTTTCTGACTGTTTTCATATCAGAGAGAGAACAAGTAGCTTAGTACAGAAAGGAATGGCAGGTGTATTCTGGTTGGGTTGGGGATATTAGAGAACTTGGGGTCTTTCCCCCAATGCACTTGTTTGACTTGCTAGGACAGTATCGGCCATTTATTCACTCCTCTTGTTGAGAGATCTCGTGTCATTTCACATCCCCTTATTCCTACATCTGAATAAAAACAATTGCTCTCTTGATTTGAGAATGTGTCCTGGTAGAGCTTCATTGACCAGAGTGATTAATCTGACAGGTTTTTATTACTATCATTGTTATTTGTTTGCAACTTTTTTAACGGAAAAAACTCTTGAGTGACTTAACGTGATAGGATGCAACAGTTAAAAACAATTAAAATCGGAAAATGTAAAACAATGTATCGTATTAGATAGGGGTAGACAGCACAGGCACCGGCCGTTTTAGGCGCATTCAGTGCATGCGCAGCCATGCACACAAGCATCACCACAACCTGAAAATGGTCAGGAAAGGAGGCAGGGCAGAGTGGGCTGGCATGCGCTCCGTTGCTGCCTTTGGAGGTCAGGAATGCACACTCCTCCCCACGCAAAACAGCCATTCCCTGTAGTGCTGCCTATACCGACCAATCCTAAGAACACTGAAATGTTTATCCTCTTTACAATTTCTACAGGACTTCCACAGTCTGGCAACTTACTTGTCCCAGAACACATCCTCAGTGTTCCTCGACATCATCTCTGATTTCCATCTGCTCCTCTTCTTGGTCACCAACGAAGTGATGCCTTTAAGGGTATGTAATGAGAAGGAAGTTAATTCTGGTGAACGGTGTGAGTTCTTGCAAAGAGAGTTCTATATATTTAAGGGGATGGGCACCTCTGGACTCCACACAGGGTACCTTGCTTGCTTGCTTGCTTGCAGAAAGCTACATGCTTCTCTTCACATTCGCCTTCAGGTAGTTTGGCAAAGCATCTTTTCTCAGACACCACAGGCTGCCCTATCTCTTGAAGTGCCTCTTCAAGGTTGGTGGCAAAGATGCTCGTGGGATTTAAGTGCGGCAGTCTCAGCTTGGCCTTTGTGTTGTTTGTATTGGTATGTTCTTGGACAAGACAAGAGCCAACTTGGATGTTACACTGACAACCGGAAGCACTTCATTTAATTTCTCTGAATCAGAAATTCCTGCAGTAAACCATTGCATGATCAGTTGCCCAGTCTTACCAAGGCCAGCAACTTCCTGTGTTTGCATCTCCTCTCATGCCTCCGTCCTCTTTTTATTGGCTGGGCAGCTGGCGAATATAACATCTGGAATGCTCTTCATCCCCCCCAAAAAAGTAAACACCAAAAGGGGGGGGTGACCAAGCCCTGTGCCATGTATGGAGAACTGCAATGATTCAGCATTTGCAGAACAGCTGGGTCTACCAGTAGGCAACTGGAGAGTGGGAGCAGTCAGATATGCTTTGTGTTAGATAACAAGACAAAAACACTGAACAATGTATTTCCTCCCTTATCATTACTATTTTTTTAAAAAAACAAAAACCTGAATACTTACATTTAGTGCCAAAAAGGTGGGGCAAGTGTGGTGACAAGATAGGCATGTAGCCCATAAAAAGGGGGAGGTACTTCACATTTTCACTGCATTTTGTCTTTTGGGGTTATTTGCCAGTTTCTGAATTGGGCTGATGTATATCAGTGAGAGACATGTACAGTATGCGCACTCAGAAGTCTTAAGTCTGCACCTCTGAAGTGGCCTCTAGCGCCCTCTGCTGTTTGGAGCACAAGATGTCCCCCTTCAGCTAAGTCATCTTCATACAGCCATGCAAGTTTGCCACTTGCATGTGGCAAGTTGCGGTTGCCGAAAAATGAATGCATGAAAGAATGCAGCTGTACTGCAACCCACCATTCAAACTCACTCCCGCCGCCACTGCGGTCTGGTTCCTCTGGGTGCTGTCCTGGCTGGTTGAAGGAGTTCACACTGGCAGTTCCTTTCCCCCAAATACAGCACCGTATCATGCAGGGTTGTGTTCGATGTGTGTGCGATTCATCTTCTTGTTTTATAGCATGAGTAGGCAAACTAAGGCCCGGGGGCCAGATCCAGCCCAGCTGCCTTCTAAGTCTGGCCCGCAGATGGTCCGTGAATCAGTGTGTTTTTACATGAGTAGAATGTGTCCTTTTATTTAAAATGCATCTCTGGGTTATTTGTGGGGTATAGGAATCTGTTCATTTATTTTTTTCAAAATATAGTCCGGCCCCCCCACAAGGTCTGAGGGACAGTTGACCGGCCCCCTGCTGAAAAAGTTTGCTGACCCCTGTTTTATAGGGTTGCTGGCCCTTTAATCTGGAAGGGAGGTAGAGAGCACACCTGAGATGGCACTGGGATGCTGTTAGATTGTTGGAAACTGAAGTGTATCTTTTTTGCCAGTCAACACAAGCTTTTCTGCTTGCCTGATGAGACGATCAGCCATCTCTCCCCCAGCCCCATATGCTGTTCTGGGACTCTTCCAACCCTCCCCCAGAGCCAGTTTGGGGGTATGGGGAAAGGGCGGGGAGCGCCACTGTGATATTGGTGGTCTTTGTGGGGACGTTCGCTGGCAAGACTACTTAGCTGTGTCTGGCCCTACAGATGTGTTATTTGAAAGGATGCCTTATTGTTAAATAAGCAGTCATGTTACCACTACGGCTGGTGGATTTGGGGGGGTGGGGGCAGCTCTGGAGAAAAGAGATTCTTCCTGAACAGCCCCACGTATACTTGAGGTAAATGGGATTAGCTGTGACCTCACCCATCATCTCTCTTCCAGGATAGTATCAGCTTGTTGCTGGAGGCAGTCAGGACTCGGAATGAAGAGCTTGCACAGACTTGGAAGAAATCTGAGCAATGGGCCACCATTGAACAGCTTTGCAGTATGTCATGTCTTTTCCCTTTGATACTAGGATTTGGGCACCTCTGCAGAGATGCTGGAGAGCTTTGGTTTTATCTGTTATCAGATCACCCAGGGTTGTGATTTGGTGTCTGAGTTCCCTCAGTCACTTGGGGGCGGGGGGAGATCTCAGTCGGAAGGAAGGGGCTTGAGCAAGGATAGCAGTCTCCCTGGCCAAAGAAAAGAAATATTTGTGAAACAGTCTGCGGGCAAGCGTGTAATCCTTGTGGATAAACAACTCTGTGAACTTGATCTAGTGCAGGAGAGCAAATAAAGTCTCTCACAAATAATACTATGAGGGGATTCAAAGCTGTACAGACCTTGCAGAGGAGGAGAAAATATAGTTGGCATATAGTAAAGGTAAAGGGACCCCTGACCATTAGGTCCAGTCGTGACTGACTCTGGGGTTGTGGCGCTCATCTCGCTTTATTGGCTGAGGGAGCCGGCGTACAGCTTCCGGGTCATGTGGCCAGCATGACTAAGCTGCTTCTGGTGAACCAGAGCAGCACACGGAAACGCCGTTTACCTTCCCACCGGAGCGGTACCTATTTATCTACTTGCACTTTGATGTGCTTTTGAACTGCTAGATTGGCAGGAGCAGGGACTGAGCAACGGGAGCTCACCCCGTTGCGGGGATTCGAACTGCCGACCTTCTGATCAGCAAGTCCTAGGCTCTGTGGTTTAACCCACAGCACCACCCGCGTCCAGTTGGCATATAGCTCTGCACAAACTAGAGAAAGCTACCCTTTTCTGTAATGTTCAGCTGAAAATTCCCCCACTTTGTCAGAGCTTTCCTAACCCCCCTCCTGATTCTTGTTGTGTGTTTTTTTAATCCCTTTTTCTAGGCACAGTTGGAGTTCAGCTTCCAGGACTCCAAGAATATGGTGCCATGGGTGGTTCGACACACGCCACAACCTCCGCCATGTGGGCCTGCCAGCACTGCACCTTCATGAACCAGCCGGGCACAGATCACTGCGAGATGTGCAGCCTCCCACGTAGCTAGGCCCCCTCTCGGCTTAGCATTCGGGGCGGCCCTTACAGACCAACTGGTGGAAATACAGAGGCAAACCCTTAGCCAGGCGGGGGACTGTTCTTCCTCCTGGGATGACGCACCCTGAGGGTCAGGGCAGGTGGGGGAGGGGCGGGGAGCGATCCACGTCGTGGGCACTCGGTGCCATCCAGCGGGTGACAGCTTGCCGGTGGAACTGGATGTTTTAGGGGGAGGGATACGGCACAGCCCCTCTGCCTGGCGCTGCTGCCTTGTCTTTTCTTTGCTCTCAGTATTGTAGAAAGCCAGCCAGTGGTCATGTTTCCCTGGAGCTGCCGTCGCGCAACCCCATGGGCACATGGCAGTGTGGTCATGCTGTGCCCGCCCCCCCCAATCAGCTTGCATGCCACAAGCTTCCCCCAGCCTTAAGGCAGTCACAGTGAGGCAAGGCAGTTGTGTTGAAGGGGTCAATTGGGTCCCCAGGCTAGCTTGCCTAATGTTGCTCCCTTGACATGCTTTTGCATTTAGCCCCAGAATCGCTGGGTCCCTGGTGCCTGCGTCACTTCGGTCCAGCCTCTAATTAGAGCTTCCAAATTGAGTGACCTGCACTGGCAGAACATACAGTTGCTTTGTAGCCCCCTGGGCTAAGTCCCAGACCGACTATCTCAGCTAGAGAGGAAGAGGAGGAGAGAACACACTTCTCAACTTCGTAGGATGTCTACAGTCGTCCAGCCCAGCCACAATGGCCACAGATTTAAAGAGCTCTATCAAAACAGCTGTCTCCTGGTGCTTCTCAGCTAGAGCTAGGTAACAGAGGGCCGTTCTTGCCCAAATCGGGCAGTGGGGACCAGCTGGCTTCCCGAACTGGAAGCGGGTCGCAATTTGGCGGCATCATCCTGGCTGTTTCAGGGTTGGGCAGGCAGTTCGCAAGCAGTTTGCTTGCTCCGGATTTCCATATGCTGTCATCCCTTTGCATTTAAAGCCAATTCCTGGTCTTTGTAGCTGTGAGCAGGCAAACCTCGCAAGTACCTTTCCTCGTGCCTGTTAGCGACTTAAATAGCATCCCAGCAGGGAAAGCTAAATGGAACGTTTGTCGGCATCTTGAAAGGAGCTTTGTCTTGCTGCAGCGCGATCCAGGCAAATTGCAGCCGAGGCGCTGGAAATTCTCCTGCCTCCAGAACACTTACCTGCCTCCTCTTCTCATAACCACATTTTTAGCAGTGCCCTCGAGCTCCTCGTGTCTTTTGATGTGTGAGCTCCTCCATTGCCATACAGAGATGAGCTTTCATTGTCCAAAAATTCCCAGCATCTCTGCCAGCAGTGTTAGGGCACATTTGGTTCCTCTTGCACAGCAGTATTTCTGCACCTAACTAGCCTGTTCATCCCCCAGGCAACTCCGAACAGTTTTATAGCAGAGAAGCAAGGCATTCATGCCATCCATTGGGTTATGGGGACAGAGGGCATCCCATAATTTTTATCTTGTTAGATGCCCACATCCGCAAAATGTGCCTCCACCCCAGCTACCAGTTTTCTTTATGGGCCTGTAGGCCTGGCTCCCAGACAGCTGCCATGAGCGATGCAGTCTCTACCTTTCCATGGCTGGAAATACCTAGGGCTTTGTCCGTCAGGTGTTTGAACCAACACTTCACCTGGCCCTTGTTATTGCTGACAGGACGTGCGGCTCTCTTCTTTCCTGGGTTTGTGTTTTGACTAGATTCCTTGAGCTCACCGGGCTGTAGCTACTCTTGCTATTCCTTTTCATTCTATGGGTTGCAGAGGTGTGTGTTTGGTTTGGACTGGAGTTGACTGAATAACAGCCCTGCAAATAAAAAAATATATTAAATGCGTCTGAAATGGAAGCCTCCTGGTCTGTTCTTTTGCCCGCCTTGTCCTCTTGTGTTTGCTTTTCTTCCCATCCGTTTTGAACTTGTGCAGCTCTTGAACTTGTGCAGAGCTTTCCCCAGACAAAGCTTTGAATATTCTTCAGGGCAGTGCCCCAGTGAGAATCTTTTTGATCCGAGCTCCCCACTTCAAACCTTGTAGTCCTTGCCTGCTGTAAATGCTTGCTAAGGACTTTGGCAACTGCAGGAGGGGAGCAAAATGTGGCATTTCAGCAGCCCTTCTGCTGAAGATGGTGAAGCTTTGTCTAGAGAAAAACACAGTGCAGTGGTACCTTGACTGTCAAACTTAACCCATTCCGGAAGTCTGTTCCAGGAGTCTGTTCGACTCCCAAAACGGTTCAAAAACCAAGGTGCTGCTTCCAATTGGCTACAGGAGCTTCTGCACTCGATCAGAAGCCGCGTCGAACGTTCGGCTTCCGAAAAACATTTGCAAACCAGAACACTCACTTCCAGGTTTGCGGCGTTTGGGAACCGATTTGTTCAGGAGCCAAGCCGTTTGACAACCAAGGTACCACTGTACTAGGCAAAGCTTTAGTATCTCATCTCCATTTCTTCAGAGCTCTACCAAGCAAAACATACAGTTGTCACTTAGGTGTTTATAGTGTTGCTTTAGATCAGCCTTTCTCAACCTGTGGGTCCCCAGATGTTGTTGAACTACAACTCCCATCACCCCTAGCTAGCAAGGCCACAGCTCAGGGATGATGGGAGTTGTAGTCCAACAACATCTGGGGACCCACAGGTTGAGAACCGCTGCTTTAGATGAAGAGCTCACTTGAGAATCTAAGAGGGAGAAGCTTAGAAGGATCTCGCTAAAAGTGCTTCGCAAGCCAGTCTCCCTTGTTTTGGCTTTGTTTCTGCCCATACAACAAAGTGGCAGCAAAACATTTTAAATTGTAAAACGGATTGTTTTATTGTAAAACACTCAATATTCCTCAGACTTGCAACTTAGAATTTGTTAGGCTTCCTGAACCTTACATGCATCCTGCCCAACATCAGTTTTCCTGGCTACAGCAGAAGCAGGTGAATGAGTGAGTCACTTCTTCCAATGTACAGTTTTGTTAATTGGCTTCAAGGAACAATGGGCTTGCGGGATTCTTGGGTTTTCAACTCTCATTTGACCATGGTTTTTTTAGGAGTCAGACTTTTAATTTCGAATGTTTACAAGGGGAGGTAGTGAGTTTGGGCTGAAAGTTGGAGTGGGCTAATTTGGTACTAGCAGGGATTGTGAGCAGCTTTAATGCTTATTTTTCCAAAGAGCCAGATTTCTGACTATTCAAAGCATATGCAATGGAAATAAGAGTGACACACACACACACACACACACACCGACTAGTAGGGATCCCCTGCAGCCTCCAGCATGGACAACTTTACATCTAGTTTGTTCATAAATTGCCAAGTGGCAACTTGCCTTAATTCTGAAAAAATGCACTAGCAATGGGGTGTAAGATTAGGTCCAGCTTGTGAAATCCTTTTTAAGATACTATTATTATTATAGAGTTGTATACTGCCCAATACCTGCAGGTCTCAGGGTGGTTCACAGGAGAAAATCACAATATAGAAACACTAAATACATCAAAATGAAAACAACCCAATAACACCCCCCCAAAAAAACCCCCACATTTATGGATTTGGAAGCTGCTCAATATGAAGCTGAAAGAGAATTCTATAGGCAGACATGGGTTTTCTGGATTTCTATGAAGTGTCCCAACACTTGAACCCTTCACCCAAAGCCCATTAGCTTTTGAAAGTTGCCTTCCTTGTACACATGTCAAGTGGCTTTGAAGAAAACTTCCCTGTTTGCATACATGCAGTAAATCCCCCTCCAGCAAAATACTGGATTCCTGCTTTTGCCCTGGGCAGTTTGCAGTGCCAGCTTTCTAGGAAAATCGTGACCTGGCCCTGTCCAGATTTTAGGTTCTTAGATGGGAAAGGGTCTTAATGCTGGGCAGAGCCCTAGCAATAAACGATGTTGCTGCCCTCAAACGCTGTCACTTGGCAGAAAAGGAAACGACACAGAAATGAGCCGGCAATTTCTGTCCCGTAAAGAAGACCAGTATCCAAGATGACAGCTGAATTCTGGAATATCCACCAAAGCATTGACTTGAGAGTTAATGGATTCTTGGAGCTGGAGAGAACTTGAGACAGGTAGAAAAGCCACATATTGATGAGCATATGCACTTCCACTCCACAGCTCCTGTGAAGACCCATCATACCCTAAGTGAAAGAGATGAAGTTTAAGAGAAAGGTCAGAGCCTCTTCTGATGAATATTTCACTCCATCCAAAAGAAAGCAAGTTCTGGGAGGGGTTGTCTTCTTCTTGTAGCCCTTAGCCAGAAGAGCAGGGAGCCTGTGGTCCTCCCAAATGTTACAAGGCTCCAGCTCCCATCATCCTTGATCATGCTGATGGGTGTTGGGAATCCAAAGACCACATGTTCCCTGCCTCTGCCTTAGCATCAACAGTGACCTTGGACTCCCAAGTCCAACTTATGCAGAGGGATTGGATTGCAAACTTTCTCTGAAGCTCCGTAACAAACCAAAGACAGTTCAATTGGGCAGGAGAGAGCTCTCTTACCCTCTTCCGCCACGTGTCTGTGTCCTGAATTGTACTTTTGCAATTTCTGGGAGTTGTTCCACTGTCCTGTAGGCTTCCTCCTTCCTCCCTCCCCCCCCACCCTTTTGAAGGAAACAAGCCATGGCCTGGGGGCCTCTCAATAGGCCCAAAGGATCTGTTTGCAATTAGAAGACTGCTGTGTGGCTTGGCAGAATTCCAGGGCAGCTTGGCTATAAGGCGAAGAGAGGCAGACCTTGGCCAGAGAGAGAGAGAGAGAGAAGAAAACCCTTGGACTTGAAAGAGCAACTGCCATAATTTACCATCTCTGATTCTCTGTTCAACAGGTAAGGAGTTTCTCCTTTTTTTGCAGTCTATAAACCTAGTTCTGAGCATTGTTTGCTCTCAAGCTACTTGGGGAGAACGTTCTCTAAAGGGGTTGCCGTGTTTGTGGGGTACCCTTTAAAAGGAAAAGGGACATCTGACCATTAAGTCCAGTCGCGGACGACTCGGGTTGCGGCGCTCATCTCGCTTTATTGGCCGAGGGAGCTGGCGTACAGCATATGGCCAGCATGGCTAAGCTGCTTCTGGCGAACCAGAGCAGCGCACGGAAACACCGTTTACCTTCCCGCCGGAGCGGTACCTATTTATCTACTTGCACTGGTGTGCTTTCGAACTGCTAGGTTGACAGGGGGCTCATCACGTCACGGGGATTCGAACCGCCAACCTTCTGATCGGCCAGCCCTAGGCTCAGTGGTTTAGACCACAGCGCTACCCGTGTCCCTTGGGGTACCCTTTGCTAGTGCCAGATCTCCTATTTGGACGTAGTTCCCAGCAGTGTCTCTTGTATGTTCTTGGGGCCCATTGCAGTGGCTCTGATGTCTTGGAAGAGAATTAATAGAGGAGGCAAGCAAGGGTCCAAGGATGAAGACAGCACACAAAAGTTCTGAGCTGTCGTACCGGCTGTTCTTAGCCTTTCATCCAAGCAGTTTGTCAGCACAAAAATCACAGGAAAGAATGGAGTTAACATCCGAGAAGATTCTAGTGTATCCAGCCCTGCGAAGTATCTGCTGTTTCTTCATGTTTTGGATTAAAATGGTGGGGTCACCCTTGAGATCACGGGTAGGAAGCAGATGCAAGCGAAGGATAAGCCAACATTTTCCAGCAACCAAGCAGAAGCATGTAGAGCAACCCAGATAAACAGCCTGACTGTGCAGATAATTATTGTTGGGCCGGTCAAAATGAAGAGAGCCTTCTGTTACTGGTCCCAAGGCTACAGATTAGAGATTCTGCCTTGCTCCTTGTCTGTAGTCGCTACTGTAGATGCAGGTTTGGTATGTATCCTGTCCAGTGCTGCCAGCCCTTCTCAGCTCTGTCTCCACTACCAGGATGTAGCAAATGCTTTTCTGGCTGCTGCAGACCCTCCAAGTGTCCCTATTTTCCAGGGGCAGTCTTGGATTTATAGTAGCTGTCCCGGTTTCTGATTTGATCCTGGAATGTCCTACTTTTCCTTAGGATGGCCCTATTTTCATTGGATAAATGTTGGCGGGTATGGAGTTATGCGACCCCCAAGCCAAAGAGATAAGTAACTATGCAACCTTCAGAAGACATCTGAAGGCAGCCCTGCATAGGGAAGTTTTTAAGTGTTTTTAAATGTTCTGTTATGTTTTTATATATGGTAGAAACCACCCAGAGTGGCTGGAGCAATAATAATAAAATTATTCTTATGAAATAGGTAGGACGTCCCTATTTTCATCGGAGAAATGTTGGAGGGTATGCCTTTCTCTCCTCCCCCAAGTAAGAGTAGAAGGTTTAATGCCATACTTGTGGGTACACAACATTGGCATGTTTTGTGGCATGGAAACAACTCAGGAAAACCTGGGTCCAGATTCTTGCATCACTGGTTCACACCACTGGGCCGCATTCCCTTTGTGCCTGACGCACACAGACTTGCCGGGATCTGACCTATAAGTGGACACATGCAAATGTGACGTTGCTATGGCTGCAGAGCCAGAGAGGCCCTTTTTTTCCCCTTTTCCATTTGGTATGAACAGCTTGTGACCATCCCGGCTGGGAAATGTCCATATGGGAGCCATCAAAGCGATAGGGGTGAGGAAAGGGGACTGTTGTTGCGGAACTAGTACTTGGGGAAGGGAGGCTTTTCTGATGCATTTTTCCTTCTCCTGTCCCTCTGCAAAGGCACCATGAGACAGATCTTCTCCCTACTGCTTTTGGTGGCAATCTGTTGTGCCGCCAAACCAAAGAGGCAGCAGGCAACGTCAGAATGGGACTACAGATCTGAAGGTAAGGTTCCAGATTTGCTGGGTGCCAAAGAGTGGGCTGATGCCACACAAAGCTTGTTTTGTCTTTTGTTTCATTTCCATTTGCAAATGTGCATTTGGGGCTGCAGATTTCCCGGTTTTACTATCCATGCGCAGGTCCTGCCTTCTTGATTTTGCAAAGCTAACACAAAACTAATAGGGCACATGGGCTCTAGCCAGCCAACTCACACTGAACAGGTGAGAAAGTAAGCTTGGTTTATGCACTGTCAGCATAAAAAACCCACTTTTGTGAAGGTTTTGAACACAAGACCCAAATCTCCCCTGCATACGTTTGCAATGCTTTTGAAACTGTGGACAGAAGATTAAACTTCCCCTCCACCCTATCCTGTAGAGCTTTAATCCTGTTTGAGCATTTTTTGATTTACCCATAAATCCATTCCCACTCTCTATATCTTGTCACCACAATATACTTGAGGATATACTTCCAGGGATATACTTCTAGGTAAACAAATTCCCTGAAATTAAATGTTTAAAAAATGGCAGTTCTGTATATTCCCCTCCCTCCCTTGGCATATGCAGTCTCGACATCGAATATAATAACACCTCAGTTTCTAAAGTGGCTTCCATCTTCTCAGTTGTGTATGTTTTGTATTAGAATGTATTTTTGGTCTTTATATAAACTTCTTAATCCATCAGCAGATGTGAACAAGGTGGGTTACATAGTTTTAAAATGCAGCTGATAAACCAAGTTTATTCTAATTCCATCTGTCTTAGGATGGATTTCATATGTGCGCTTTTTGTTTGCAATTATTTAGTCTGACAAATGATTCAAATTCTGGTCTGATGAAAATGGTGAGGGAGCCCCTCCCTTTCCGAGCCAGGAAATGGAACTGCAGAGCTGCTATAGTTCAGAGAAAGGTGTATGTTCTTCTATATTATTACAGTCGTACCTTGGATCCCAAACATCTTGGTACTCGGACATTTTGGCTCCCAAACACCGCAAACCTGAAATGAGTGTTCCGGTTTGCAAACGTTCTTGTAAACGCTTCCTGCAGCCAATCAGAAGCCGCATCTTGGTTTCCAAACGTTTTGGAAGTTGAACGGACTTCCGGAACAGTTTCTGTTTGACTTCCAAGGTACGACTGTATTACTACTATGATATTCTCTCATGGTCCCAATTCTCTCTTCCAGCTGAAAAAGTAAACATGAGGGGATGTGCCAACCTCACTGTTGTTCTGGACAACTGGAAGTTTGCTATTGTGTCTCAAATGAAGAATCTTCTCCTCTTTGACCACCAGTCTGTGTTGCCTGACTATGGAAGGTGAGCCTGGGTAGTAAAGGTGGCAAGAAAATGGACTTCTGCTGTGATCTGTGCAAACCTGCTGTACAGTCACCATCTTGGGTTCGGCAGGTCATGTATGGCCGCCTGCTTGGGACTCAATAAAGCAGCCTGTTTGGCAGCAATCTTGGAAGTGCGTGGCCAAGGGGCTGTTTTCAGTTTTGTGGGCTACAAGTTGTAAAAGCAGTGCCTCCCAAACTTGGATCTCCAGCTGTTTTTGGACTACAACTCCCATCATCCCTATCTAGCAGGACCAGTGATGGGAGTTGTAGTCCAAAAACAGCTGGAGACCCAAGTTTGGGGGGACACTGTTGTGAAGGCTCTGTCTTAAGCTGTTACCCTCCAGGTGTTGTAGGACTACAACTCCCATCATCCCTGAGCGTCGGCCATGTTGGCTGAGGTTCATGGGTGTTGGAAGTTCATCAGAATCTGGACAGCCACAGGTCCCTCATTCCCTCACCTAAAGCCATTGGCTCAATGAGAGGCATCTGCCTCTGTCAGTCCGTGCTATACTGTGAAGAAATCCCCTGTAAGTAAACTTTGGTTTTTGTAGCTGGTTTTTGGGTGGTTGCCCTGCCTAGATACTCTGCATGCAGTTTGGCATTATGGGAAGATCTTGCCAAAGTGTTTCTCCCTTAAGTATTATTGCAGTGTCCCTATTATCCAGGGACAATCCTGGATTTACAGAAGCCATCTGATTTGATCCCAGAATGCTCTGGGTTGCCTTAGGATGTCCCTGTTTTCATTGGAAAATTTTTGGAGGGTATGGAGTTATGCAATCACCCCAAGCCAAGGAGACAAGTAACTATACAACCTTTAGAAGACATCTGAAGGCAGCCCTGTATAGGGAAGTTTTTCCCTGTACAGTGGTACCTCGGGTTAAGAACTTAATTCATTCTGGAGGTCTGTTCTTAACCTGAAACTGTTCTTAACCTGAGGTACCACTTTAGCTAATGGGGCCTCCCACACCGCCGCCGCCGCGTGATTTCTGTTCTCATCCTGAAGCAAAGTTCTTAACCCGAGGTACTATTTCTGGGTTAGTGAAGTCTTTAACTAAAACGTCTGTAACCTGAAGCATCTGTAACCCAAAGTACCACTGTATAGGGAAGTTAAAATGTATAATGTTTTATTATGCTTTTATATATGTTGGAAGCCGCCCAGAATGGCTGGGGCAACCCAGTCATAGAATCATAGAATCATAGAGTTGGAAGAGACCACAAGGGCCATCGAGTCCAACCCCCTGCCAAGCAGGAAACAAGCAGGATATAAATAACAGAAGAAGAATAATTAATATTATTATCAGGGCTTTTTTTCCAGCTGGAACTCAGTTCCGGCACTTCTCATGTGCAGAGGCAGAGCAAGGTGGGTGCAGTGGGTGCAGTCTGCCCTGGGTGCCATCCTGGGGAGGGGGGTGGGGACAAAATCCCAGCCGGGTCCAATCGCAGATAATGAAGATGGAATAGGACATCCCTGTTTTCACTGGAGAAATGTTGGTGGGTATGTTATTGGTTGCTGTGGAAGTGCTCCTTGCTTTGGGCTTTGTAGCCCACTATAGAGGAATTTCTCTTGTTTGTTTTACACCTTCCCTTGCTTCTTTCCTTTCTAGGATCAAGCCACTTTCCGACGCCCTCAACGACCTGTACCTAGAATTCAACGCCCTCAAGGAACGGCTTGGAGAACTGACCACGCGCTTTGAAGGAGTGGAGTCTTTTGTGGATGAGATGAACAAAAAAGGCCAGAGCCAGCCTGTTGCTAAGACCCCCCTCAGGGTTGCCCAACCAGAGGTGGAGAAAGCAAGTTTCCCCTTGCCAGCCAAGCGCCGGAGGGTCCTGATTCGGAATGGGAGAAAACCCACAGAATCACTGACAGGTG